>NW_027362790.1:8990000-10190000 GCF_046119375.1 Phyllobates terribilis
CCTCCTGCCCAGTCCTGGGAGGGGAAGAACTTCCCCTATATAAACCTAGGGCTGAGGCAGGGTTAGTGCGTAGAGAAGAAGTAGAGACAGAGAAGCAGATATAGGAAAGAACATCAGGAGCTCTGTGGGAGCAGTGCTACAAGGAGTCAGGGGCTGGCAGCTGCAGAGCTCGCCCTGACTGAGAAGATTTCTTACCGGACCCGGAGTCCGAGGCTGTGGGGACTAACTCCTATCCAGCAGCAGAAACCGACAGGCAGGGGATTGCAGGTCCTCTGGCCCAGAAACCTGAAGGCACGGTCACACGCATGGGACCAGCACCGGCCATACGGGTGAGCACCACACGGTACACTCAGGGACGTGGGATACTTATTCCCGCCTCTAGCAAGGTAGCCAGAAGAGTACAGTCAGTTTGGGAGGCCTACAACTCCGCCTGGCCAGGGGAGATCCCATCTGCTCAAGGACTGACCAGGCCCCAATCGCTAGCCAGTACTCCGGGAGGGTCTATCTTTGTCACCAGTAAAGACCCTGAACTACACCGTACCGTCTCCGAGTGGTTCCTGCTACCTCCATCATCCACGTCAGCTGCCCTGAGGCCCTACCCCTCCCGTTGGGGGTTATACTATCACGCTGCACCATCCTACCACCGGCCTCAGCGGTCTGCCCTGCAGCAGCAGCTCCTTAGCTGTACTCAACGGGTGGCGTAGTCGTACAACATCTACCAAGACTGCCAGCCACTCAGTTTGACTCCCTGGGCACGGACCGGGTCACCGCCACGAGACTACTACCCCCATCTGATCCGGATCCGGGTAAGCTCCCCCGTGCGCGCGATGCCTGCGCGAAGCAGCAGGCCCAGGGGCGCGTCAACTTTTGGCATAGTCGGCAGGATTTCGTGCCCGCAACCACCGGGTACTGCGTGCCTGAAAAAGACTGTGAAAACTTACCCGTGGTGAAGATTCCCGCCATTCGGCGCCATCTTCCGCTTTCTTCCCGCCATCGGTGGAGTTTTCCCGCCATCCGGCGCCATCTTCGGCCTTCTTCCCGCCATCCGTGGAGTTTTCCCGCCATTGGACGCCATCTTGAGGACGCCGCGCGGGAAGAAGAGGGGCGTGGACTCCGAAAACGCGCGAGAACTGAAGCCCCGCCTCACGTCCGGACGTTGCGTAAGGTCCTGGAAGGAGCCCAGCAGACGCCGACGTCACAGGAGCGCGACGGAAGGTCCTCAACCCTGACGATCCACTGCAGAGCCGCGGCCTACGGAAGAGGATTTTCGCAAGGTAGGCCACGGTCCACTAGGGGGGAGAAGGATGTCGGATACGGAGGAGAGCTTCACCGCTCCAACCCCCGCCAGCGCCACCGCTGTTGCGGTCATGCCTTTCACCATGCCCTATATCCCGGGGGCAGCCTGGCTACCCCAGTACTCAGGGGAGTCACATACCCTGCAGGACTTTAGAGAAAAACTGGATAGCCTCTTCCAGGTGTACCCCCTCACGGAAGAGCAAAAAGGGAGGTAAAGTCCTGGCCACCTGGGGGGAGGACTGTCGCAGGGATACTAACCCAGCTGAGGGACACCTTTGATACCCGCACCTCAGCCGAGATCAAGCTTAGATTCTACGGGTGCAAACAGCGGGCACATGAGAGTATAAGGGACTATGCCCTGAACCTACAAGAGGCCCTGAGAGCCATTAAGCAGACCGACCCTGACGGCGTGGGAGACGAGGACAGGCTGTTAACTGAACAATTTATAGAGGGTTTATATTGCAATGCCCACCGAACCCAGTTGCGGGCAATGGCCTTACAGGACCCTCATCTGGGATTTTCACAGTTGAAGGACAGAGCCATCCGGGTGCTCCGAGAACCGGCACCAGGTGGCGTTGTGACCCACAGACGCCCCACTACCACTTACCATCAGGAGGCGGCGCCCTTGTCGGCAGGGCCTGAGGGAGCTGATGCGCAGGCTTTGAACAATGACTCGGCTCCAGACCTGCACCATCAGGTCCAAGAGCTAGCTAAAAGCGTTGCTGCGCTAACCCGAACTGTGCAGTCTTTACAGGTTTCCACTCCAGGGAAGATCCAGCTGGCATCCGGACCGGAGGACATCCCGTGGCGTCGACCAAGGAGGACCCCACCGGCCAGAGGAAGACCCAGCGACCGATACAACGAGGACGGACAACCCATCTGCCGCCGCTGCAATCAACCCGGACATATGGCAAGGTACTGTCCTTTAAACTGGCACAACCTAGGGTAGAGGGCCAACCCCTAGGAAAAAGATCATCAGGCCCATCGAACTGGCGCGACAAATATGTGAGAGGACGTCCAGTCTTACCAGTAGTACTGGATGGCATTCCTATGAGTGCCCTACTGGACACCGGGTCACAGGTCACCACCATCCCGTACGTGCTCTTCAAGCAGTACTGGAATGACTCGGATATTACCCGCTACCCTGACGACGACTTGAGTATCATCGCCAGCAATGGTCAGCCCGTGCCACAGATCGGATTTAAAGAAGTGACCATTAAAATTGGTAGAGTTGAACTGGCAGCACAGGGACTGATCATTGTAGACATTGACAAACACGAGAGTCACCCAAAGATAACTCTAGGAATTAATGTAATTGAAAATTGTCTTGCAGAGGTGATTTTCCTTTTACAGCAGGTTGCCAAGAACGCCAGCTCCGGCGAGCAGCGAGTTCTCCAAAAAGAGATCCGGGCACTGATGCGACGGCAACAGGTGGAACTCTCCGGCGGTGAGATTGGTAGCGTGAGAATGTGTGACCCTTTCCCTATTGCCATGCCCCCAAAAAGTGAAATGATGATTTGGTGCTGGGCAGCTATTGGTCTGAGAGGTAGAGATTACCAGGCAATGGTAGAACCAGTTTACTCAGACAGTAGGCCCACCATCTTGACAGCACGGGGGGTGGTTAATGTACGCCATGGGAGGGTGCCCGTTCGCATAATCAATATCGGGAAGAGGGAAGTGTACCTGCCCCGGTATGCCACGCTAGCCAAATTATATACCATTAACCAAAATGCTATACAATCTGTGGAACCCTTGCCTCCATCTCACCCGGAGGAAGGTAACGGCTCTAAGAAAACAATGGAGGACTGGTGTCAGCAACTACATTTGGGTACTGACTCCACTCCCTCACACCAGAAACAGGGAGTCTATCGGGTGGTTCAAGAGTACGAGAGAGTGTTTAGTAAACACCCGTTAGACTTCGGGCGAGTCAAGGGTGTAGAACACCACATCCCCACGGGAGACCATCCTCCCATAAAAGAGAGGTATCGACCCGTACCCCCTGCACACTACCAACACGCCAAGGGGATGCTTAGAGACATGAAGGAGGCTGGGGTGATCAGGGATAGCTGTAGCCCCTGGGCAGCTCCACTAGTCTTAGTCAAAAAGAAAGACAACACCATGAGAATGTGTGTAGATTACCGGAAAATCAACCGTATCACACACAAGGATGCGTACCCCTTACCAAGGATAGAGGAGTCTTTGGCTGCTTTAAGATCTGCTAACTTCTTCTCTACCTTGGATCTCACTAGTGGGTACTGGCAGGTTCCTGTAGCAGAGGCGGACCGGGAGAAGACCGCATTCACCACCCCGATGGGACTTAGCAAGTTTACCTGTATGCCGTTCGGACTCTGCAACGCACCAGGAACCTTCCAACGATTAATGGAGTGCTGTCTGGGCCACAGAAACTTCGAGACGGTCCTGTTGTACCTGGACGATGTCATCGTATATTCTAAGACTTATGAGGACCACCTGAAACACCTGGCGGAAGTGTTCGAAGCTCTGGCAAGCTACGGCCTAAAGGTGAAACCCTCCAAGTGTCACCTCCTGAAACCAAAGGTGCAGTACCTGGGACACGTGGTGAGCGCTGACGGAGTGGCTCCCGACCCTGATAAGATCACCGCAATTAAGGAATGGCCAAGTCCCTCCAGTGTAAAGGAAGTGCGGCAGTTCCTCGGGTTGGTAGGCTACTACCACAGGTTCATCCCCGATTTCACCAAAAAGGCAGCTCCTATGCAAGACCTCCTGATAGGCCAGTCCCGGAAGGCCAAGAACCAGAAGCCGCCCTTCAGATGGGAGAAGTTGGAAGAAGAGTCCTTCCGCCAGCTGAAGATGGCCCTCACGGGGGATGAAATCCTGGCGTACCCGGATTACAGCCAGCCCTTTATCCTCTACACCGACGCAAGTAACATCGGGCTAGGAGCCGTGCTGTCCCAGATCCAGCAGGGGAAAGAGCGAGTAATCGCTTACGCCAGCCGGAAACTGCGACCCACCGAAAGAAACCCTGAGAATTACAGCTCATTTAAGCTAGAGTTCCTGGCAGTGGTGTGGGCAGTCACCGAACGCTTTAAGCACTACCTCGCTTCTTCCCGGTTCGTCGTGTACACGGATAACAACCCGTTGACACACCTGGACACGGCAAGACTCGGTGCCCTAGAGCAGAGATGGATGGCCCGCCTGTCCAACTACGAGTTCACCATCAAATACCGGGCAGGACGCTCCAATACCAACGCGGACGCCCTGTCCAGGATGCCAAACCTACCGGACGTAGGAGAAGATCCAGAGGGACTGGAAGAAGTCGAACTCCCCGCGTTTCACCGTCATGGGACTATCCAGTATTCCCATCGGGTAAGGAGTAAGCAAGGCGCTATGTTTAACCCCTTACCTCACTACAACTGGGCGGAAACGCAGGACAGTGACTCTGCCGTACCGGCTGGTGAAGGAGATGCTGACTCGGCCAGAGGCTCGCCTTGACCCAGACGCTCCGGAGGAAGCCAAGCAACTGTGGGCAGAAAAGAGTAGACTGTTCCTTTACAAGGGGAAGTTGTGCCGCAGAATGGTTAACTCCCGGACGCATGAACTAATCTGGCAAGTAGTGGTGCCACGAAGAGACGCAGCCATGGTGATGGAGGCATACCACGACGGGGCTGGACACTTCGGATGGAAGAAGCTGGAGTTCCTGCTGCGCGAGCGGTTCCACTGGGTAGGCATGAGGGGAACCATCGAGAGGTGGTGCAGAGACTGTGGCCCGTGCAACCTAAGAAGGAAGGACCGTGCCAGCCAGAAGACTCCCCTGCAGTCCATCGTCACCCGGCAGCCGTTGGAACTGGTAGCCTTGGATCATGTAAAACTGACCCCAAGCAGAAGTGGCTACGTCTACGCACTAACCATCGTGGATCACTACTCCCGGTTCTTGGTTGTCGTCCCCGTCAAGGACTTAACAGCTCGAACAGCAGCTAGAGCCTTCCAGCAGCATTTCTGCCGTCCACACGGGTACCCGGACCAAGTGTTGACAGACCAGGGACCTGCCTTTGAAGCGGAGGTCTTCCAAGAATTCTGCACTCTGTATGGCTGCCGGAAGATAAGGACGACACCCTATCATCCGCAAACTAATGGACTTTGTGAGAAAATGAACCAGGTGGTAATGGATCTTCTGAAAACGTTGCCCCTGGAAGAACGCGGTCTGTGGCCTGAGAAGCTGCCCGATCTGGTGGACCTATACAACCACATCCCGGTAGGTTCCACCAACTGTACCCCGGCTTACCTAATGAGGGCGAGACCTGGTAAGTTACCTGTTGACCTGGAAATGGGAGTCCTGACACCCGAGGACACTTCACCAGAAGCAGACTGGGACACAGAGAGGCAGCAGCAGTACCGGAGAGTACAGGAGAGCGTGGAGCGAAGTCTCTGTCAGGCTAGGGAAAGACAAGAGAAAACTTACAACCAGTATGCTCCCGCTGTTCCCCTGGTACCCGGAGAGCAGGTCTTGAAGAGAAAAAGACGGCTCCACAAGTTGGACGACCAGTGGGAGAAGGACCCGTACACCGTACTGCCCTCAAGCCACGACAACCCAAAGGTCTGTACCATCAGTAAAGACGGAGGGGAAACCACAACCATTGTATCCCGGGATCACCTGAAGAAGTGTCCCGAACAGCTACGGAACCCTGAAGAGGAACAAGAAGACCCTCGACCCGTAGAGGAAAGGGAAGACATGGTTAGTACTGTGCTCGGAGACTTCCCTCGGTCTTGGACTCAAGTCAATGGCGCAGTTGTGGTACCCGTACTCACCTTCCTCCAACCAGCATCCCAAGCACCTACGGAGCGACAGGTAGAGCTGGAAGAGCAGCCGGTCCAGGAGGCAGAAGACTCCACACAAGCAGAACAGGAGGATCAACCCTCTGCTTATAGTGAGCCTGCCGTACCCCTAGTGAGCCAAAGAGCCGGTAGACAGCTGCCCAGTTTACCCTTGACAGCTCCTACACCCTGTAGTTCAGGGCTAGACAGTCAGCTCCGTAGGTCCACTAGGGCCACTAGAGGCCAGTTACCCGCACGTTGGAGGATTTGAAATGTATAAATTGTTTTATTTGTGGTTACCTGTTTTTCTTGTTGCTTGTGTATAATTATGTGTTTCTAGTTGTTTATAGGAGTCTTTGGTGGATTTACCGGGAATCCTGTGTACATAGTTGGAGCGTAACCCAGGACGGACTAAAGACTGTTAAGGACTCGGGGCAGGACAGACCCCTACCTGGTTACGTCTCCCTGTTTTGGTGAAATGGACACCTTGCTTTCTTCAAAGACTGCACCCGGGTTACGGACATGCCGTGACCACCTTTATGTGTTTCTTTATTGTATTGTTATTGTTATACCTTGTTATGTTTTTCCAAAAATATGTTTAGTCCCGGAGTACTAAATTTCACTAGGGGGGAATGTGACACCCCAGGGGTCTGGTTGCCACAGTGATAGAAATATTACGTCTGAGAGCAGGTGGGAGGTCTCTTGGTCAGGGATCCTATGCATGCCACACCTCCTGCCCAGTCCTGGGAGGGGAAGAACTTCCCCTATATAAACCTAGGGCTGAGGCAGGGTTAGTGAGTAGAGAAGAAGTAGAGACAGAGAAGCAGATATAGGAAAGAACATCAGGAGCTCTGTGGGAGCAGTGCTACAAGGAGTCAGGGGCTGGCAGCTGCAGAGCTCGCCCTGACTGAGAAGATTTCTTACCGGACCCGGAGTCCGAGGCTGTGGGGACTAACTCCTATCCAGCAGCAGAAACCGACAGGCAGGGGATTGCAGGTCCTCTGGCCCAGAAACCCGAAGGCACGGTCACACGCATGGGACCAGCACCGGCCATACGGGTGAGCACCACACGGTACACTCAGGGACGTGGGATACTTATTCCCGCCTCTAGCAAGGTAGCCAGAAGAGTACAGTCAGTTTGGGAGGCCTACAACTCCGCCTGGCCAGGGGAGATCCCATCTGCTCAAGGACTGACCAGGCCCCAATCGCTAGCCAGTACTCCGGGAGGGTCTATCTTTGTCACCAGTAAAGACCCTGAACTACACCGTACCGTCTCCGAGTGGTTCCTGCTACCTCCATCATCCACGTCGGCTGCCCTGAGGCCCTACCCCTCCCGTTGGGGGTTATACTATCACGCTGCACCATCCTACCACCGGCCTCAGCGGTCTGCCCTGCAGCAGCAGCTCCTTAGCTGTACTCAACGGGTGGCGTAGTCGTACAACATCTACCAAGACTGCCAGCCACTCAGTTTGACTCCCTGGGCACGGACCGGGTCACCGTCACGAGACTACTACCCCCATCTGATCCGGATCCGGGTAAGCTCCCCCGTGCGCGCGATGCCGCGCGAAGCAGCAGGCCCAGGGGCGCGTCACATATATACACACATACAGTATACATATATACACCCATATATACATATATACATACAGTATACATATACACACATATATACAGTATACAGATATACACCCATATATACTGTATATATACATATATATACACACATACAGTATACATATATACACACATATACAGTATACATATACACACATATACAGTATACATATATACACACATATACAGTATACATATATATACACATATACAGTATACATATATATACACACATATACAGTATACATATATGCACACACACACACATATACAGTATACATATATATACACACACATATACAGTATACATATATATACACATATACAGTATGCATATATATACACACACATATACAGTATACATATATACACACACATACAGTATACATATATACACACATATACAGTATACACATATACACACATATATACTGTATATATACATATATATACAGGGGAGGAGTCCTGAGGAGATAATTTGCATATTCCCACTGCATTTTGGGGTAAGTGAAGAGTCTCCGCGAGCTCAAAGAACACTGGATTTTGGCTGTTGGAGCTGAAAAGAGGACATCGGTAAACCAGGGGAGGAGTCCTGAGGAGATAATTTGCATATTCCCACTGCATTTTGGGGTAAGTGAAGAGTCTCCGCGAGCTCAAAGAACACTGGATTTTGGCTGTTGGAGCTGAAAAGAGGACATCGGTAAACCAGGGGAGGAGTCCTGAGGAGATAATTTGCATATTCCCACTGCATTTTGGGGTAAGTGAAGAGTCTCCGCGAGCTCAAAGAACACTGGATTTTGGCTGTTGGAGCTGAAAAGAGGACATCGGTAAACCGCGCATTTTGAAGCTTTTTTTTTAAGCTTTTTTCACTGTTTTCAGAACATTAACAATAAGAACATGGAAGAGTCCAGGAGCCATTTGGTGAGCTGCATATCCTGCTACATGTTCACAGACTTGCCAGTGGAAAAGCCAAACTTCACATGCCAGAAATGCAAGCTTGTGTCCCTGTTGGAGGAAAAGTTGCGAAATCTAGAAGAGAGGTTAACTACCTTGAAAATCATTAAGGAAGGTGAAGAGTTCTTAGACAGAGCAGAATTATCTCTTCATGATTCAGAAAGAGAAGAAATTCGAACTGCACCTGACGAAACTGAGGAATGGAAGCATGTGACCCACAGAAGCAGGAGGATCGAGAGGCAGTCAGCACCCATACTGCTCAGGAACCAGTACCAGGCTCTCACGCAGGAGAACCATGAAGAAATACAGCAAAATAAGACTTTGCCAGCAATGAATAACCTTGTAAGCCCTCAGAATCCTCCTGGATGGAGAAAGAAGAATGTTGTGAAGAAAAAACGGAGAGTGGTGGTCATGGGGGATTCCCTGTTAAGAGGAACAGAGGCCGCTATCTGCAGACCAGACATAACCTCAAGAGAAATGTGCTGTCTTCCAGGAGCAAAAATTAAAGATGTGTCTGACAGGATATCAAGACTCTTCAGACCTACAGATCACTACCCATTCCTGCTAATACATGTGGGGACAAATGACACCGCAAGAAAGGACCTGGAAACCATCTGCAGTGACTTTGAAGACTTAGGCAAGAAAGTGAAAGAATTGGGAGCGCAGGTGGTCTTCTCATCCATCCTCCCAGTGGATGGCCATGGAACAATGAGGTGGAATAAGATTCTACAGGTGAACAACTGGCTACGTCGATGGTGCCGTCAACAAGGATTTGGATTTCTGGATCACGGAATGAATTACCTATACGATGGACTACTTGCTAGAGATGGGGTGCACCTTACGAAGACTGGAAAACATGTATTTGGAAGTCGCCTTGCTACACTCATCAGAAGAGCTTTAAACTAGAACAATGTGGGAAGGGAAGCAAAAGGCCAGAAAAAGCCATGCAGCTGACAAATACTATTGAGATCTCTGCTACTGGAAGTGGAAAAGAAGAACAAAGACAAAACAATTTAAATAATAAAAATATGGGAGGAAGAGAAACCAATCACAAACTAAAATGTTTTTATACAAATTCACAAAGCATGGGCAACAAACAAGGAGAATTGGAACTACTAATGCAGGAAAAGAAATATGATGTCATTGGAATCACTGAAACTTGGTGGGACGATACACATGATTGGAATAAAAGGCTAAAAGGATACAACTTATTTGCAAGAAACAGACTTGATAAACGAGGAGGAGGTGTTGCATTGTATGTTAGAAAAGCGTATATCTGCACAGAGATTGAAGCTTCAGAGACTGGGAGTTCTGTGGAAACTGTTTGGGTAAGAATACAAGGAGAGAACAATGGAAAGGACACCATTGTAGGCATTTACTACAGGCCACCTGGGCAAGCTGAAGATATGGATGAACTCTTTATGTATCAAATGACCAAGTTCTCCAAAAAATATGACGTAGTGGTCATGGGAGATTTCAACTATCCAGACATTTGTTGGGAATCTCTCTCAAGTAAAACTAACAGGTCAAGCAAATTCTTATCCTCTCTTGCTGACAACTTTATCTTCCAAAAGGTAGGGGAGAAAACAAGGGGATCTGCTACTTTGGATCTAATCCTTATAAACAGGGAGGAAATGGTTGAGGAGGTAAAGGTGGCTGGGACCCTAGGAGGCAGCGATCATGCTATTATAGAATTTTGGATAACTAGAGGAGGAAGACATGTGAAGACTCAAACTTCAAGGTTAGATTTTAGAAAGGCAGATTTTAAGAGACTCAGAAAGAGAATAGGAGGGATCCAATGGCTGGATGTCCTTAAGGACAAAAATGTCCAGGAAGGATGGGAAATTTTTAAAAATGAGATTCTCAAAGCACAATCGTTAACAATCCCGAAAAGTAGGAAGAATGGGAAGCTTTTAAGGAAACCAGGATGGATGAACACAGAACTTAAACACATGCTAAAAAGAAAGAAAGAAATGTTTATTAAATGGAAAGAGGGAGGCATATCTAAAGAAGATTATAATGCAGTCTGCAGATCCTGTAGGGCACGTATCAGGTTAGCTAAAGCTGACAATGAATTAAGGCTTGCAAGAGATGTCAAAAGCAATAAAAAAGGATTTTGGGGGTATGTCAAAAGTAAAAGAAAAGTCAAAGATGCTATAGGATTTTTACAGGATGAAAATGGAGAAATGGTAAGAGAGGATGTTGAGAAGGCCAAACTTTTTAATTCCTATTTTGCATCTGTTTTCTCTCAGAAAGAAAATGTAACATCAACTGATCTTCACTGTCCTTTTAAAGGAATAGAGGAATCCAAGTTATCTGTAAACAGAAAGATTGTGAGGGAATATTTAGCTAACATAAATGAGTTCAAGTCTCCAGGTCCAGATGAATTACACCCCAGAGTACTGAAGGAGATCGTAGAAGAAATTTTAGAACCACTCTCCATAATCTTTGAAAATTCTTGGAGAACAGGAGAAGTCCCAGAAGACTGGAGAAGAGCAAATGTTGTTCCTATCTTCAAAAAGGGGAAGAAGGTGGACCCAGGGAACTATAGGCCGGTGAGTCTGACTTCTATACCAGGAAAGATCTTTGAACAAATTATTAAACAACATGTATGTAAGTACATGGATAAGAATGAAGTGATTAACCAGAGTCAGCATGGGTTTATAACTAACAAGTCATGTCAGACTAACTTAATTTCCTTCTATGACAGAATCACTGACTGGGTGGATCAGGGAAATGCTGTAGATATAGTATATCTTGACTTCAGCAAAGCATTTGACAAAGTATCTCACACCATCCTTATTGAAAAAATGACCAAGTATGCAATGGACCAGGCAACTGTTAGGTGGATTCATAACTGGCTTAGTGATCGGACTCAAAGGGTGGTTGTAAATGGCTTCACATCCAGCTGGATGAATGTCTCAAGTGGGGTACCACAGGGCTCCGTCCTGGGACCTGTATTGTTCAACATCTTTATCAATGATTTAGATGAAGGAATTGAGGGTAAGCTGATTAAATTTGCTGATGACACAAAGCTAGGAGGGATAGCTAATACTAGAGAAGAGAGAGAGAGGATTCAAAAAGACCTAAATAAACTGGAGCAGTGGGCAGCAACCAACAGAATGGTTTTTAACAGGGAAAAATGCAAAGTACTACATCTAGGCAATAAAAATGAAAAAAGCATATACAGAATGGGAGGAATAGAGCTAAGCAACAGTACATGTGAAAAAGACTTAGGTATACTAATAGATCATAGACTGAACATGAGTCAACAGTGTGATGCAGCAGCAAAAAAGGCAAATACAATTCTGGGATGTATTAACAGAAGCATACAGTCTAGATCACGTGAAGTCATTATCAGTCTTTACTCCTCTTTGGTCAGACCTCATCTGGAATACTGTGTACAGTTTTGGGCACCACATTTTAAAAAAGACATAGACAAACTGGAGCAAGTTCAGAGAAGAGCGACCAGAATGGTGACTGGTCTGCAAACCATGTCCTATGAGGAACGGTTGCAGGATTTGGGAATGTTTAGCTTGCAAAAAAGAAGACTGAGAGGAGACTTAATAGCTGTCTACAAATATGTCAAGGGCTGTCACATTGTAGAAGGATCATCTTTATTCTCATTTGCACAAGGAAAGACTAGAAGCAATGGGATGAAATTAAATGGGAGGAGACACAGATTAGATATTAGAAAAAACTTTTTGACAGTTAGGGTGATTAATGAGTGGAACAGGCTGCCACAAGAGGTGGTGAGTTCCCCTTCAATGGACGTCTTCAAACAGAGGCTGGACAGACATCTGTCTGAGATGATCTAGTGAATCCTGCTTTGAGCAGGGGGTTGGACCAGATGACCCAGGAGGTCCCTTCCAACTCTACCATTCTATGATTCTATGATTCTATGATATACACACATATACAGTATACATATATATACACACATATATATACACACATATACAGTATACATATATATACACATATACAGTATACATATATACACACATATACAGTATACATATATACACACATATATACTGTATATATACATATATATACACACATACAGTATACATATATACACACATATACAGTATACATATATATACACACATATATATACACACATATACAGTATACATATATACACACACATACACAGTATACATATATATACACACATACAGTATACATATATACACACATATACAGTATACATATATATACACACATATATATACACACATATACACACATATACAGTATACATATATACACACACATATACAGTATACATATATATACACATATACAGTATACATATATATATACACACATATACAGTATACATATATACACGCATATATACAGTAATACAGCATATACACACACATATACTGTATATATACACACACACATATACAGTATACATATATATACACACATATACAGTATACATATATATACACACATATACAGTATACATATATATACACACACATATACAGTATACATATATACACACATACAGTATACATATATACACCCACATATACAGTATACATATATACACACATACAGTATACATATATACACACATACAGTACACATATATACACACATATACAGTATACATATATACACCCACATATACAGTATACATATATACACACATATACAGTATACATATATATACACATATACAGTATACATATATATACACACATATACAGTATACATATATACACACACACACACATATACAGTATACATATATATACACACACATATACAGTATACATATATATACACATATACAGTATACATATATACACACACATACAGTATACATATACACACACATATACAGTATACACATATACACACATATACAGTATACACATATACACACATATACAGTATACATATATATATACACACACATATACAGTATACATATATATATACACACATATACAGTATACACATATACACACATATACAGTATACACATATACACACATACACAGTATACATATATACACACACATATACAGTATAAATATATATATACATACATACATACACACATATACAGTATACATATATATACACACATATACAGTATACATATATATACACATATACAGTATACATATATACACACATATACAGTATACATATACACACACATACAGTATACATATATACACACATATACAGTATACATATATATACACATATACAGTATACATATATACACACATATACAGTATACATAAATATACACACACCCATATACAGTATACATATATACACCCATATACAGTATACACATATACACACATATACAGTATACATATATACACACACATATACAGTATACATATATATACACATATACAGTATACATATATACACACATATACAGTATACATATATACACACATATATACTGTATATATACATATATATACACACATACAGTATACATATATAAACACATATACAGTATACATATATATACACACATATATATACACACATATACAGTATACATATATACACACACATACACAGTATACATATATATACACACATACAGTATACATATATACACACATATACAGTATACATATATATACACACATATATATACACACATATACACACATATACAGTATACATATATACACACACATATACAGTATACATATATAAACACATATACAGTATACATATATATATATACACACATATACAGTATACATATATACACGCATATATACAGTAATACAGCATATACACACACATATACTGTATATATACACACACACATATACAGTATACATATATATATACACACATATACAGTATACATATATATACACACACATATACAATATAAATATATACACACATATAGTATACATATATACACCCACATATACAGTATACATATATACACACATACAGTACACATATATACACACATATACAGTATACATATATACACCCACATATACAGTATACATATATACACACATATACAGTATACATATATATACACATATACAGTATACATATATATATACACACATATACAGTATACATATATATATACACACATATACAGTATACACATATATACACATATACACACATATACAGTATACATATATATATACACACATATACAGTATACACATATACACACACATACAGTATACACATATACACACATATACAGTATACACATATACACACATATACAGTATACATATATATATACACACATATACAGTATACATATATATATACACACATACAGTATACACATATACACACATACACAGTATACATATATACACACACATATACAGTATAAATATATATATACATACATATACACACAGTATACATATATATATATACATACATACACACATATACAGTATACATATATATACACATATACAGTATACATATATACACACATATACAGTATACATATACACACACATACAGTATACATATATATACACATATACAGTATACATATATACACACATATACAGTATACATAAATATACACACACCCATATACAGTATACATATATACACCCATATACAGTATACATATACACACACATATACAGTATACACATATACACACATATACAGTATACATATATACACACACATATACAATATACACATATACACATATATATACAAAAACATATACAGTATACATATATATATATATATACATACATATACACACATATACATATATATATACATACATATATACACACATATACAGTATACATATATATACACATATACAGTATACATATACATACACATATACAGTATACATATATACACCCATATACAGTATACATATATACACACACATATACAGTATACATATACACACAGATATACAGTATACATATATATACAGTATACATATATATATACACACACATATATACACACATATACAGTATACATATATACACATACAGTATACATATATATACACGCATATACAGTATACATATATACACCCATATACAGTATACATATACACACACATATACAGTATACATATATACACACACATACAGTATACATATATACACACATATACAGTATATATATACACACACATATACAGTATACATATAAATACACACATACAGTATACATATATACATACATATACAGTATACATATACACACATATACAGTATACATATATACACACACATACAGTATACATATATACACACATATACAGTATACATATATATACACACATACAGTATACATATATACACACATATACAGTATACATATACACACACATATACAGTATACATATATATACACACATACAGTATACATATATACATACATATACAGTATACATATATACACACACATACAGTATACATATATACACACACATATACAGTATACATATAAATACACACATACAGTATACATATATACATACATATACAGTATACATATACACACATATACAGTATACATATATACACACATACAGTATACATATATATACACGCATATACAGTATACATATATACACACACATATACAGTATACATATATACACCCATATACAGTATACATATATACACCCATATACAGTATACATATATATATACACACACATATATACACACATATACAGTATACATATATACACATACAGTATACATATATATACACACATATACAGTATACATATATATACACACATATACAGTATACATATACACACATATACAGTATACATATATACACACACATATACAGTATACATATATATACACACATATACAGTATACATATACACACACATATACAGTATACATATATACACATATACAGTATACATATATACACATATACAGTATACATATATATACACACATACAGTATACATATACACACACATATACAGTATACATATATATATACACACATATACAGTATACATATACACACACATATACAGTATACATATATATACACACACATATACAGTATACATATATACACACATACAGTATACATATATATATACACACACATATACAGTATACATATATATATACACACACATATACAGTATACATATATATATACACACATATATACACACATATACAGTATACATATATACACATACAGTATACATATATCTACACACCCATATACAGAATACATATATACACACATATACAGTATACATATATACACACATACAGTATACATATATACACCCATAAACAGTATACATATACACACCCACATATACAGTATACATATATACACACATATACAGTATACATATATACACCCATATACAGTATACATATATACACATACAGTATACATATACACACACACATATACAGTATACATATATACACACACATATACAGTATACATACTATACAGTATACATATATATACACACACCCATATACAGTATACATATATACACACATATACAGTATACATATACACACACATATACAGTATACATATATACACATATACAGTATACATATATACACACATATACAGTATACATATATACACACACATATACAGTATACATATACACACACATATACAGTATACACATATACAGTATACATATATATACACACATATACCGTATACACATATACACACATATACAGTATACACATACACACACATATACAGTATACATATATATACACACATATACAGTATACATATATACACACATATACAGTATACATATATACACACACATATACAGTATACATATACACACATATACAGTATACACATATACACACATATACAGTATACACATATATACACACATATACAGTATACATATATACACATACAGTATACATATATATATATACACACATATACAGTATACATATATATATACACACACCCATATACAGTATACATATATATACACACCCATATACAGTATACATATATACACACACCCATATACAGTATACATATATACACACATACAGTATACATATATACACACACATATACAGTATACATATACACACACATACAGTATACATATATACACACATACAGTATACATATATATATATACACACATATATACAGTATACATATACACACATATACAGTATACATATATATACACACATACAGTATACATATATACACACATATACAGTATACATATATACACACACATATACAGTATACATATACACACATATACAGTATACATATATATACACACATACAGTATACATATATACACACACATATACAGTATACATATATACACCCATATACAGTATACATATACACACACATATACAGTATACACATATACACACATATACAGTATACATATATACATACATATACAGTATACACATATACAGTATACATATATACACACACATATACAGTATACATATACACACACATACACAGTATACATATATACACACATATACAGTATACATATATACACACATATACAGTATACATATACACACACATATACAGTATACACATATACACACATATACAGTATACATATATATATACACACATATATACACACATATACAGTATACATATATACACATACAGTATACATATATATATATACACACATATACAGTATACATATATATATACACACACCCATATACAGTATACATATATATACACACCCATATACAGTATACATATATACACACACCCATATACAGTATACATATATACACACATACAGTATACATATATACACCCATATACAGTATACATATATATACACACATATACAGTATACATATATACACCCATATACAGTATACATATATACACACACATATACAGTATACATATACACACACATACAGTATACATATATACACACACATATACAGTATACATATACACACATATACAGTATACATATATATACACACATACAGTATACATATATACACCCATATACAGTATACATATATATACACACATATACAGTATACATATATATACACATATACAGTATACATATACACACACATATACAGTATACATATATACACCCATATACAGTATACATATACACACACATATACAGTATACATATATATACACATATACAGTATACATACATACACACATATACAGTATACATATATACACCCATATACAGTATACATATACACACACATATACAGTATACACATATACACACATATACAGTATACATATATATACACACACATATATACACACATATACAGTATACATATATACACATACAGTATACATATATATACACATATACAGTATACATATATACACACCCACATACAGTATACATACATACACACATACAGTATACATATATACACACACATATACAGTACACATATATACACACATATATACTGTATATATACATATATATACACACATACAGTATACATATATATACACATATACAGTATACATATATACACACCCACATACAGTATACATACATACACACATACAGTATACATATATACACACCCATATACAGTATACATATATACACACATATATACTGTATATATACATATATATACACACATACAGTATACATATATACACACATATACAGTATACATATATATACACACATATACAGTATACATATATACACACACATATACAGTATACATATATATACACACATATACAGTATACATATATATACACACAAATACAGTATACATATACACACATATACAGTATACATATACACACATATACAGTATACATATATATACACCCATATACAGTATACATATATATACACACATATACAGTATACATATATATACACACATATACAGTATACATATATACACACATACAGTATACATATATATATACACATATACAGTATACATATATACACACATATACAGTATACATATATACACACATATACAGTATACATATATATACACACATATATATACACACATATACAGTATACATATATACACACATATACAGTATACATATATATACACACATATACAGTATACATATATATACACACACATATACAGTATACATATACACACATATACAGTATACATATATACACACACATATACAGTATACATATATACACACATACAGTATACATATATACACCCACATATACAGTATACATATATACACACATACAGTATACATATATACACACACATAAACAGTATACATATATACATACACATATACAGTATACATATATATATACACACATATACAGTATAAATATATACACATATACAGTATACATATATACACACATATACAGTATACATATATACACCCATAAACAGTATACATATATATACACACATATACAGTATACATATATACACACACATATACAGTATACATATATATATACACACATATACAGTATACACATATACACACATATACAGTATACATATATACACATATACAGTATACATATATACACCCATAAACAGTATACATATATACACCCATAAACAGTATACATATATACACATATACAGTATACATATATACACCCATAAACAGTATACATATATATACACACATATACAGTATACATATATACACACACATATACAGTATACATATATACACATATACAGTATACATATATACACACATATACAGTATACATATATACACATATACAATATACATATATACACACACATATACAGTATACATATATACACATATACAGTATACATATATACACATATACAGTATACATATATATACACACATATATACAGTATACATATACACACACATACAGTATACATATATACACACATATACAGTATACATATATACACCCATAAACAGTATACACATATACACACATATACAGTATACATATATACACACACATATACAGTATACATATATACACATATACAGTATACATATATACACCCATAAACAGTATACATATACACACACATATACAGTATACGTATATATACACACACATATACAGTATACATATATACACACATATACAGTATACATATATATACACCCATATACAGTATACATATATACACACATATACAGTATACATATATACACACACATATACAGTATACATATATATACACACATATATACAGTATACATATATACACACATTTACAGTATACATATATACACACATATACAGTATACATATATACACACATATACAGTATACATATATACACACACATATACAGTATACATATATATACACACACATATACAGTATACATATATATACACACACATATACAGTATACATATATACACACATTTACAGTATACATATATACACACATATACAGTATACATATATACACCCATAAACAGTATACATATATACACACACATATACAGTATACATATATACACATATACAGTATACATATATACACACACATATACAGTATACATATTTACACACATATACAGTATACATATATACACACATATACAGTATACATATATACACCCATAAACAGTATACATATATACACACACATATACAGTATACATATATACACATATACAGTATACATATATACACCCATAAACAGTATACATATACACACACATATACAGTATACATATATATACACACACATATACAGTATACATATATACACACACATATACAGTATACATATATACACATATACAGTATACATATATATACACACACATATACAGTATACATATATACACACACACATATACAGTATACATATACACACATATACAGTATACATATATACACACAAATACAGTATACATATATACACACAAATACAGTATACATATATACACATATACAGTATACATATATATACACACACATATACAGTATACATATATATACACACACATATACAGTATACATATACACACATATACAGTATACATATATACACACAAATACAGTATACATATATACACATATACAGTATACATATATATACACACACATATACAGTATACATATATATACACACACATATACAGTATACATATATACACACGTATACACACATATACAGTATACATATATACACACATATACACACATATACAGTATACATATACACACCCATATACAGTATACATATATATACACACATACAGTATACATATATACACACACATATACAGTATACATATATACACACATATACAGTATACATATATACACACACACATACAGTATACATATATATACACACATACAGTATACATATATATACACATACAGTATACATATATACCCACACATATACAGTATACATATATACACATATACAGTATACATATACACACCCATAAACAGTATACATATATATACACACATATACAGTATACACATATACACACATATACAGTATACATATATACACACACATATACAGTATACATATATACACACACACATACAGTATACATATATATACACACATACAGTATACATATATATACACATACAGTATACATATATACACACACACATACAGTATACATATATATACACACATACAGTATACATATATATACACATACAGTATACATATATACACACACATATACAGTATACATATATACACACATATACATTATACATATACACACACATATACAGTATACATATATACACCCATATACAGTATACATATATACACATATATACAGTATACATATATACACACACATACAGTATACATATATACACACATATACAGTATACATATATATACACACATATACAGTATACATATATACACACACATACAGTATACATATATACACACACACATACAGTGTACATATATACACCCATATACAGTATACATATACACACATATACAGTATACATATATATACATCCATATACAGTATACATATACACACATATACAGTATACATATATACACATACACAGTATACATATATACACCCATATACAGTATACATATACACACATATACAGTATACATATATATACACACATATACAGTATACATATATACACACACATGTAGTATACATATATATACACATACAGTATACATATATACACACATATACAGTATACATATATATACACATACAGTATACATATATACACACACATACAGTATACATATATATACACATACAGTATACATATATATACACATACAGTATACATATATACACACATATACAGTATACATATATACACACATATACAGTATACATATATACACATATACAGTATACATATATACACACCCATATACAGTATACATATACACACACATACAGTATACATATATATACACATACAGTATACATATATATACACATACAGTATACATATATACACACATATACAGTATACATATATACACACATATACAGTATACATATATACACATATACAGTATACATATATACACACCCATATACAGTATACATATACACACACATACAGTATACATATATATACACACACACATACAGTATACATATATATACACACATAGAGTATACATATATATACACATATACAGTATACATATATACACACCCATATACAGTATACATATACACACACATATACAGTATACATATATACACCCATATACAGTATACATATATACACCCATATACAGTATACATATATACACATATATACAGTATACATATATACACACACATACAGTATACATATATACACACATATACAGTATACATATATGTACACACATATACAGTATACATATATACACACATATACAGTATACATATATATACACATATACAGTATACATATATATACACCCATATACAGTATACATATACACACACATACAGTATACATATATATACACACACACATACAGTATACATATATATACACATACAGTATACATATATACACACACACATACAGTATACATATATATACACACATAGAGTATACATATATATACACATATACAGTATACATATATACACATATATACAGTATACACATATACACACACATACAGTATACATATATACACACATATACAGTATACATATATGTACACACATATACAGTATACATATATACACACACATACAGTATACATATATACACACACACATACAGTATACATATATACACACACACATATACAGTATACATATATATACACACATATACAGTATACATATACACACATACAGTATACATATATACACACATATACAGTATACATATATGTACACACACATAGAGTATACATATATATACACATATACAGTATACATATATACACACCCATATACAGTATACATATACACACACATATACAGTATACATATATACACCCATATACAGTATACATATATACACATATATACAGTATACATATATACACACACATACAGTATACATATATACACACATATACAGTATACATATATACACACACATACAGTATACATATATACACACACACATACAGTATACATATATACACACACACATACAGTATACATATATATATACACACACATATACAGTATACATATATATACACCCACATACAGTATACATATACACACACACATACAGTATACATATATACACACATATACAGTATACATATATACACATATACAGTATACATATATACACACCCATATACAGTATACATATACACACACATATACAGTATACATATATATACACACACACATACAGTATACATATATATACACATACAGTATACATATTTACACACACATATACAGTATACATATACACACACATATACAGTATACATATATACACCCATATACAGTATACATATATACACATATATACAGTATACATATATACACACACATATACAGTATACATATATACACCCATAAACAGTATACATATATACACCCATAAACAGTATATATATATACACACACATATACAGTATACATATACACACCCATATACAGTATACATATATAGACACACACACATACAGTATACATATATATACACATACAGTATACATATTTACACACACATATACAGTATACATATACACACACATATACAGTATACATATATACACCCATATACAGTATACATATATACACATATATACAGTATACATATATACACACACATATACAGTATACATATATACACCCATAAACAGTATACATATATATACACACATATACAGTATACATATACACACATATATAGTATACATATATATACACACATATACAGTATACAGTACAGACCAAAAGTTTGGACACACCTTCTCATTTAAAGATTTTTCTGTATTTTCATGATTATGAAAGTTGTACATTCACAATGAAGGCATCAAAACTATGAATTAACACATGTGGAATTATATACTTAACAAAAAAGTGTGAAACAACTGAAAATATGTCTTATATTCTAGGTTCTTCAAAGTAGCCACCTTTTGCTTTGATGACTGCTTTGCACACTCTTGGCATTCTCTTGATGAGCTTCAAGAGGGAGTCACTGGAAATGGTCTTCCAACAATCTTGAAGGAGTTCCCAGAGATGCTTAGCACTTGTTGGCCCTTTTGCCTTCACTCTGCGGTCCAGCTCACCCCAAACCATCTCAATTGGGTTCAGGTCTGGTGACTGTGGAGGCCAGGTCATCTGGCGTAGCACCCCATCACTCTCCTTCTTGGTCAAATAGCCCTTACACAGCCTGGAGTTGTGTTTGGGGTCATTGTCCTGTTGAAAAATAAATGATGGTCCAACTAAACGCAAACCGGACGGAATAGCATGCCGCTGCAAGATGTTGTGGTAGACATGCTGGTTCAGTATGCCTTCAATTTTGAATAAATCGCCAACAGTGTCATCAGCAAAGCACCCCCACACCATCACACCTCCTCCTCCATGCTTCACGGTGGGAACCAGGCATGTAGAGTCCATCCGTTCACCTTTTCTGCGTCGCACAAAGACACGGTGGTTGGAACCAAATATCTCAAATTTGGACTCATCAGACCAAAGCACAGATTTCCGCTGGTCTAATGTCCATTCCTTGTGTTCTTTAGACTAAACAAGTCTCTTCTGCTTGTTGCCTGTGCTTAGCAGTGGTTTCCTAGCAGCTATTTTACCATGAAGGCCTGCTGCACAAAGTCTCCTCTTAGCAGTTGTTGTAGAGATGTGTCTGCTGCTAGAACTCTGTGTGTCATTGACCTGGTCTCTAATCTGAGCTGCTGTTAACCTGCGATTTCTGAGACTGGTGACTCGGATAAACTTATCCTCAGAAGCAGAGGTGACTCTTGGTCTTCCTTTCCTGGGGCGGTCCTCATGTGAGCCAGTTTCTTTGTAGCGCTTGATGGTTTTTGCAACTGCACTTGGTGACACTTTCAAAGTTTTCCCAATTTTTCGCACTGACTGACCTTCATTTCTTAAAGTAATAATGGCCACTCATTTTTCTTTACTTAGCTGCTTTTTTCTTGCCATAATACAAATTCTAACAGTCTATTCAGTAGGACTATCAGCTGTGTATCCACCAGACTTCTGCACAACACAACTGATATTCCCAACCCCATTTATAAGGCAAGAAATCCCACTTATTAAACCTGACAGGGCACACCTGTGAAGTGAAAACCATTTCCGGTGACTACCTCTTGAAGCTCATCAAGAGAATGCCAAGAGTGTGCAAAGCAGTCATCAAAGCAAAAGGTGGCTACTTTGAAGAACCTAGAATATAAGACATATTTTCAGTTGTTTCACATTTTTTTGTTAAGTATATAATTCCACATGTGTTAATTCATAGTTTTGATGCCTTCATTGTGAATGTACAATTTTCATAGTCATGAAAATACAGAAAAATCTTTAAATGAGAAGGTGTGTCCAAACTTTTGGTCTGTACTGTACATATATACACGCATATACAGTATACATATATACACCCATATACAGTATACATATATACACATATATACAGTATACATATATACACACACATACAGTATACATATATACACACAAATATACAGTATACATATATACACCCATAAACAGTATACATATATATACACACATATACAGTATACATATACACACATATACAGTATACATATATATACACCCATATACAGTATACATATATACACACACATATACAGTATACATATATACACACATATACAGTATACATATACACACACATATACAGTATACATATACACACACATATACAGTATACATATATACACCCATATACAGTATACATATATACACATATATACAGTATACATATATATACACACATATACAGTATACATATATACACACACATACAGGATAAATATATACACACATATACAGTATACATATATACACACACATACAGTATACATATATACACACATATACAGTATACATATATATACACACATATACAGTATACATATATACACACACATACAGTATAAATATATACACACATATACAGTATACATATATACACACACATACAGTATACATATATACACACATATACAGTATACATATATATACACACATATACAGTATACATATATACACACACATACAGTATAAATATATACACACACACATACAGTATACATATATATACACACACATATACAGTATACATATATACACACACACACATACAGTATACATATATATACACACACATATACAGTATACATATATACACACATGTAGTATACATATATATACACATACAGTATACATATATACACACATATACAGTATACATATATATACACATACAGTATACATATATACACACACATACAGTATACATATATATACACATACAGTATACATATATATACACATACAGTATACATATATACACACATATACAGTATACATATATACACACATATACAGTATACATATATACACATATACAGTATACATATATACACACCCATATACAGTATACATATATACACACATATACAGTATACATATATACACACATATACAGTATACATATATACACATATACAGTATACATATATACACACCCATATACAGTATACATATACACACACATATACAGTATACATATATATACACATACAGTATACATATTTACACACACATATACAGTATACATATACACACACATATACAGTATACATATATACACCCATATACAGTATACATATATACACATATATACAGTATACATATATACACACACATATACAGTATACATATATACACCCATAAACAGTATACATATATACACCCATAAACAGTATATATATATACACACATATACAGTATACATATACACACCCATATACAGTATACATATATAGACACACACACATACAGTATACATATATATACACACATATACAGTATACATATACACACACATATACAGTATACATATACACACACATATACAGTATACATATATACACACATATATAGTATACATATATACACCCATATACAGTATACATATATACACATATATACAGTATACATATATACACACACATATACAGTATACATATATACACCCATAAACAGTATACATATATATACACACATATACAGTATACATATACACACATATATAGTATGCATATATATACACACATATACAGTATACATATATACACGCATATACAGTATACATATATACACCCATATACAGTATACATATATACACATATATACAGTATACATATATACACACACATACAGTATACATATATACACACACATATACAGTATACATATATACACCCATAAACAGTATACATATATATACACACATATACAGTATACATATACACACATATACAGTATACATATATATACACCCATATACAGTATACATATATACACTCACATATACAGTATACATATACACACATATATATACACACATATACAGTATACATATACACACATATACAGTATACATATACACACACATATACAGTATACATATATACACCCATATACAGTATACATATACACACATATACAGTATACATATACACACCCATATACAGTATACATATATACACCCATATACAGTATACATATATATACACACATATACAGTATACATATATACACCCATATACAGTATACATATATACACACATATACAGTATACATATATACACACATACAGTATACACATATATATACACACACATATACAGTATACATATATACACACATACAGTATACATATATACACACACATACAGTATACATATATACACACCCATATACAGTATACATATACACACATACAGTATACATATATACACACATATATACAGTATACATATACACACACATACAGTATACATATATACACACCCATATACAATATACATATATACACACATACAGTATACATATATACACACCCATATACAGTATACATATATACACACATACAGTATACATATATACACACACATATACAGTATACATATATACACACACATACAGTATACATATATACACACACATATACAGTATACATATATACACCCATATACAGTATACATATATATACACACATACAGTATACATATATACACACATATACAGTATACATATATACACATATACAGTATACATATATACACCCATAAACAGTATACATATATATACACACATATACAGTATACATATATACACACCCATATACAGTATACATATATATACACACATATACAGTATACATATATACACCCATATACAGTATACATATACACACATATACAGTATACACATATACACACATATACAGTATACATATACACACATATACAGTATACATATATATACACACATATACAGTATACATATATACACCCATATACAGTATACATATATACACACACATATACAGTATACATATATACACACATATACAGTATACATATATACACACATATACAGTATACATATATACACCCATATACAGTATACATATATACACATATATACAGTATACATATATACACACACATATACAGTATACATATATACACCCATAAACAGTATACATATATATACACACATATACAGTATACATATACACACATATATAGTATACATGTATATACACACATATACAGTATACATATATACACGCATATACAGTATACATATATACACCCATATACAGTATACATATATACACATATATACAGTATACATATATACACACACATACAGTATACATATATACACACACATATACAGTATACATATATACACCCATAAACAGTATACATATATATACACACATATACAGTATACATATACACACATATACAGTATACATATATATACACCCATATACAGTATACATATATACACACACATATACAGTATACATATACACACATATACAGTATACATATACACACATATACAGTATACATATACACACACATATACAGTATACATATATACACCCATATACAGTATACATATACACACATATACAGTATACATATACACACCCATATACAGTATACATATATACACCCATATACAGTATACATATATATACACACATATACAGTATACATATATACACCCATATACAGTATACATATATACACACATATACAGTATACATATATACACACATACAGTATACACATATATATACACACACATATACAGTATACATATATACACACATACAGTATACATATATACACACACATACAGTATACATATATACACACCCATATACAGTATACATATATACACACATACAGTATACATATATACACACACATATACAGTATACATATACACACACATACAGTATACATATATACACACCCATATACAATATACATATATACTGAGAGGATGATAGGAGTTATACTTCACCCAAGACTACGATGTAAGACACAGATGAAGTTATTCTTCCCTTATCTGGACATTTGGACTGACGCCCAGAAATTAGATTGTAACTTGTTTTTAGCTGTCTCAGCAACCTTCTACTGCTATGAATTATCACTTTTCTGCTTATGAAACTTTCTTATCAACATTCCACTGTTATGAATCATCACTTCACTGCTTGTGAAACAAAGGCATTTTACTGCGCATGTGTGACAAAAAACTATGATTATTAGTATAAATAAAGGGACAGCACCTATAGAGGCAGACGCGCTCAGGGGCTTCCCAGAACTTGATTATACACTACGTGTCTGTGTATTTCTTGTTACGGGGATACCCCGACTCCAACAAGGACCCTCCATGGCTGAATGATCCTAACAATTCCTGGCACCCGAACAGGGACCCGAGGTCTGCGTATTCCTTCAAGTTCATCGACCGGCACGAGTAACCGCTGAGATTGGGACATCGGAACAGCAGATGACAAACCTGGCCAGGTAAGAGACACTGTTAGTTCTCTTACATCTGCTCTGCGATAGTCCGTAAATTTCATGCATATCTTGTGTTGGGATTGAGGAACTAGTAGAGAAGGATACCTATAGCTCGGGTCATTCATGTATATACTGTAGGATCTGCCGAAGGAGAGGTCAGAGAAGGTTATGAAACGGATAGTATGAAAGAGATGTGGATGTCGGGAATAGCCTCATAAGCCGCACTAAGGTAGATGACATAAGTATTACGGAGATTGCCTAACTGAGTCATAAGGTTGTGTCCTTTCGGGGAAACCTTCGCTCACGCTTAACTCCCGAACCTTTGTCCTCCTTTTTTGACGGATAAGAGATTGACAGAATGAGCCCATGGAAGTAATGATAATACTCCAGGGACACGATATATAATGGAGACTGTATGGTTCATTTTATGTATTGTTGGTCTTGCCCTTGTTGCCATATATATATGTGTTAGAATTACTCTACACTTCAGACAAAACGGTCCAGAGAAACCGTTTCAGATACTGGCTCCTTAGGACAGAATAGGTAACGAGGAAAGGTAAAATATAGAATATATTTTATCTAACCCAAAAAGCCTCCTAAGGTAGGAATAGTCAGGAAAAATGGGCAACAAACAGACTAAGACCACAAATGATGAACAAGATGTCTATACAATCGTGAAAGAAAGGTGTGGTGTAGAAGCAACTAAGAATTTAGGGAAAGTTTGCAAAACTTTTCAGGTAGCAAGGCATGACAGGTTTAACAGGAAACTATGGGAGGACATTCGGGTTAGAAAAGCAGGAGTGATAAGAGACAAAGGATGGCAGGAACAAGTAGAGGCCATGGTCGAACTATCAAAAACAGCAGAGACAGACCATTGGACTTTTAATAAAGACAATGGATTATGGAGAACTCCAGTCAGACAGGGTCCCATTGTACAAACAGAAAACAGTAAACAAATGAACCCATTGGCACCACCATATCAGCCCAGGTCAGAACCCACACTGTATCCTGATTTTCGGGGTCCGGGTGGATGGACATGTACAAACTGTGGACTCCAGAATCCAGACTGGAGAGACACATGTGCAGGATGTGGAGCACCACGACCACATGATATGTTGGCACCAGTGCGTATCCTCAGTCGACCATACAGAGAAGAAGATGGTGGCAATCCACCGCGTAGAGTAACTAGATACCATCAGACTAGACAATATTTTCCATGGACCCCCGCTGAGGGAATGTCCCTATTTCAGAATGCACCAGATCCAATACAATGCCCACTAAGATTTGCTACGTACATACAGCAGATAATACACACCCATAATGGAACATGGTCAGATGGGACAGAATTATGTAGAATGAAAATGACACCAGGGTTGTATCAGGAATTGATGACAGTTATAGAACCTCATAGACCTCAACCAGTAGATGGTGAGGATCCAAATACCGCACTGTCAGGACAGAATTTTATGATCAGACTTATGGAGTTTATGAGAACTAAACAACGAATGAGAGGGACTTCAGGAACTGTCTCCCAGAAGTCAGGACAGCCTGTAGATGAATACTACTTAGCGGTAGAAAACAGTTACAGAGACGAGGGAATGGACCTTACCAATGAAGGAGTCATTCGACTGATGACAAAAACTTTTATAGAGAATCTTAACCCAAAACTTAGGGAAAAGTTCAAGGCTGCAACTCCTGATTGGAGAACCTTAGATGATCCCCAGATAGTCAGACAAAAACTATTAGGGATAGAAATGGATATGCGTGAGGCAGCATCCAAACCCGTCAGAGTAGCAGCAAATAATAGTCTGGTCAATAAAAACAACAGATCAAATCAGACCTATGACAAAGGGAACTTGGATAAGAAAACTAATCCATGTCACTACTGTAAGAAACCAGGACATTGGATTAGAGAATGCAGGAAAAAAGCCAGGGATATAGAAGATGGTACCTATGTCCCAAGAGAATCACAAGAAAAGACAGTACAGGCTTCTGCTCCTGCAGCAAGCGAGTGACTAGACGTGATGCAAACCACTTTGACTGGAAGGCGCCCAATAATTCAGGTAAAAGTAGCAGGAAAACAATGCCCTTTTCTAATAGATACCGGAGCAACTTCCTCCGTCCTCAATGAAGACGCCTTACCAAATGCTGATTGTTTATCAGATGATGTAACCTATACCGAAGGGTATGATGGAGGAATCAGGCCACTCCCATATAGTATTCCCCTTGAAACAAAGATAGGATCTAAAATATTTTTATCTAAATTTCTTTTTGTCAAAGGGGCACCTACTTGTCTTCTAGGTACAGACCTATTAAAGCAGACAGAAATGAATATCCAATTTTTGGAGGATGGTAGAGTCCAAATTTTGGTGCCTGATGACCAAGAGTCTCTAGAAAACATTGTAAAAGTCCAAGCCTTAGAGGATGAGAAAGATCCTGCCCCTACCCAAATTATTTTAGATCTTTCTGAGGTACCAGAAAAATTATGGGCACAACATGACACCGATGTAGGACTAATGCCAATAGCTCCAGTAAAAGTCACTCCTGTTCCAGGTGTGACACTACCCCAATTGAGACAGTATCCTATTAGTGCCCAACAAGAACACGCCATAGGAGAACAGATAAAAGATTATCTAAAAACTGGAGTACTGATAGAAGTAAAGTCACCAGCCAATACACCGTTGTACCCCGTAAAAAAGAAATCTACTGAGGGGTCAGCTGCTAGATACCGGATGGTACATGATTTAAGAGAGATAAATAAAATTTTGGAACCTATTACTCCTGTTGTGCCAAATCCACACACGTTGCTATCACAGATCCCAGCAACAGCACGAGTATTTTCTGTCATAGACTTATCAAATGCATTTTTTTCAGTACCATTACACCCAGACTGTTACAAACTGTTTGCATTTACATTTAAGAATAGACAATTAGCATGGACAAGATTACCACAGGGTATGATACATTCACCTACCTTGTACTCAGAAGCTATGAGATCAGTTCTTCAAAATTTCAAACCTACGGATGAGGTTGTAATTCTTCAATATGTTGATGACCTATTATTATGTGCCCCTGCTCAAGAGTCCGCAAACAGCAACACAATAAGATTGTTAATATTTCTAGCAGACATGGGCTGTAAAGTTAACAAGAAAAAAGTACAACTTTGTATGACTACGGTAGTATTTCTAGGACACTGCATTTCACAAGGTATTCGGCACCTCACCGCCGACAGACTAAAAATCATTAGAGATCTTGTTCCTCCCAAGAACTACAAAACATTAAGAGCATTTTTGGGAATAGTATCACACTGCAGACAATGGGTTATACATGCTAGTCAGCTTATGCAACCTCTATATGATTGTTTAAAAATCGAGCCTTTTCAGTTAACAGAATCAGCGCTCATAGCCTTTCAAGACCTCAAGAAAGGTCTCATGTCAGCCCCGGCCTTGGGAATCCCAGACTACGCCAAACCATTCCAATTAATGGCTGCGGAAATGTCTAATCATGCTACAGGAGTACTAACACAGAAACATGAAAATAAACAAAGACCTGTCGCATACTATTCTGCTCAATTAGATAATGTTACCAAAGCTGCACCATCATGTGTCAGAGTAGTAGCAGCTGTCTCTCTTTTGGTAGAAAAAGCCTCAGAAATAGTACTAGACCATGCCTTAATAGTACAAACTACACATGATGTACATGGCATACTGAATCAGGTATTGCCAAAACACATTTCAATGGCTAGACATCTTAGATTACAATGCTCCTTACTAATGCCACCAAACCTCACTTTTCGCCGCATATTGTCTCTAAATTTAGCCACTCTGTTACCACTAGAGACAAAGGGGGGAGTGGAAGGAGGTCAGGAAGACGAAGATGAAAATTTTTTACAATACCACGAACAAGACAATATAATACATGATTGCTTACAGTGTATAGAACAAGAAACACAAGGGCTACCTAATGTACAGGACACCCCTCTTGACAATCCAGACCTACATATGTATATAGATGGTAGTAGGTATGCAGATGAAACTGGTAACTTTCACACAGGTTATGCCATTGTATCAGATCATGATGTTATTGAAGCTGAGCCAATGCAGGCCAGCTGTTCAGCCCAGGAAGCTGAACTATTAGCTCTAATACGAGCATTACAGTTAGCAAAAGAAAAAACCGCTAATATTTTTACTGATTCTAGATATGCATATGGTATTGTACATGATTTTGGATGTATATGGAGAGCTAGAGGTTACATGACAGCTTCAGGTCAACCAGTAAAACATGGACAAATGATTAGACAAATCCTAGAATCAGCTGCCTCAACCAAACAAGTAGCAGTAATAAAAGTACCTGCACATGTAAGACTCGACACCGAGATAGCTAGGGGTAATGACCGAGCCGACAAGGCTGCTAAGCGAGCTGCAGTAAAACCTCTGACAACTGACCACACTATTAGTGCAGTATCAGAATTTGACTTAATTACACGGCTCAAAGAAGCCCACCAGCAGGTGAGTAGAGAAGAAAAAGAAGAGTGGCAGAAACAGGGGGCAGAAGAAAAAGAAGGACTATGGAAAAAAGGAGATGAGCTTTGTCTCCCCCGAGCGTGGTACCCTGTTGTGGTCAGTGAAGCCCACGGACCTACACATGTGTCTGCAAACGGTATGATACAGAGGGTCAGACAGAAGTGGTTAGCCCCAGGGTTCGGCCAGGTAGCTCGAGCAAAATGTGGTTCTTGTGAAATCTGTTTAGCCCACAATCCAGGACAGACTGTTAAGACCCCCCAGAAGCACCATGTAAGACCACTATATCCGTTCCAGAGACTTCAGATCGATTACATCCAGATGCCTAAGCATGGACACTATGAGTATGTACTGGTATGTGTGGACATGTTTTCGGGGTGGCCAGAGGCTTATCCAGTTCATACAGCCACGGCTAAAGTCACTGCAGTAAAAATAGCACATGAACTGGTACCCCGTTATGGTATCCCAGAAGTGATCGCGTCGGATAGAGGTACACATTTTACTGGAGAGATCTTTCAGAATGTAATGAAAATGTTGTGTATAAAAAGTGAACTACACACCCCTTACCACCCACAGAGTTCTGGTAAGGTTGAGAGAATGAATGGAACACTTAAGTTAAAAATACAGAAAGCCATGGCAGAAACACAGAAACCATGGACTGAGTGTCTCCCAATAGCATTGTATTCAGTCAGAAACACCCCCCAGGGAAAGAGAAAACTCACCCCCCATGAAATATTGTTTGGTAGAGTTGCCAATACAGGATTGTATTTCCCACAGACTTTAATGTTAGAAACTGAAAGCTTAACTGCTTATGTACAAAATTTATGTAAGCATGTGTCTAAAATACACTCTTTAGTGTTCTCTTCCATTCCAGATCCAGATTCCATTGAGGGAACGCACAAGCTGCAACCAGGAGACGAAGTCTACGTAAAAAGACATAACAGAAGAACGCTAGAACCAAGATTTGAGGGTCCATATCAGGTGTTATTGACAACTCCAACTGCAGTAAAATTGGAAGGAAAATCAGCATGGGTACATGCAAGCCATTGCAAAAAGAAATAGTGGTGATTGTACTTGTGTTAGATATAACGATAGATCAGGGAGACCTGTGGGATAAACTAAGTTCCCCAAAACCTACAGATAATAAATTTATAAAACATCATGAGACATTGGTAAACGGGTTGCTCGATGGCGGACAGAAAATAGCAGACTGTTGGATTTGTACGCATTCTCCAATATCAGCCACGAGCATACCCTTCCTGGCCGTACCCATGACCCCTGAGGAAGTGTTTACATGGACTAATTGCTCAGACAAATTAGCAAATAACCAAACCGTTAATTCTAGATTATGGAACACCACTGTTGCCATCCCAGTTGTGGGGTGGGTGGGATTTCCCTGGTGGCAAGGTAATATGACCGGAAAAATAAACAACTTACAATATTTAGCGTTTAAAGGAGGTGTATGGGTTCCTAGAAATAAGACGGGACTAACAGACTTAGGGTTAATTCCTACAGAAAATATACAACTCAGTTTTAGTAGCACAGTATCTTCTTCTCAACCTTTTAAACCTGATATAGTAGAAAAATACATACACAATAATGGTTGGAAATATTCACAATTATTCCCCGATGGAAACAATGATACATGTTCAAAAATACCAGGTAATATATTATGTAATGAGTCAAGTGCATATGACCCAGGTACACCGACTTGTGAAAATCCAGATGCAGGATACTGTAGTCCATTAGGTCAAAAACCCCCTTGGTGTATACTTCAGAATGTATCTAAATTTTTAGATTTGGTACATAGGTTGGTGCTCCAACACTCTGCAATATGGGATCTGCCTGAAGGAACCTTCTGGATTTGTGGAAATGGAGCATACAAATGGCTCCCAGTAGGAATAAAAGGTACATGTACTCTAGGACGCTTAACACCGGCCACATTTATAGTTCAGAATCAGCAGGTAGATATGCAAGCAGTACCTAAACACACACTATACAAAAGAGCAGCCGACAACTCGCCTAGACCTTCAGGTAGGCCACATGTGGTCCAAATGGGAATTCCTAATAAAATATTCAGCACTTTCTTTGTGTATCCAATGTTGATGCAGATGTGGGATAAATTAGTTCAGGCCACCGACTATCTAGATGATCACATATGGGATATTATGGATATACTTAATACTAGTATAGCTGTACAAAATCAACTTATAATTGTTACTAATCAACATACTGTAGTGTTAGACTACCTAACTGCGGCCCAGGGAGGAATGTGTCAAATTATTGGTCCAACCTGTTGTCATTACATAGATCCAAACAGTACAATGAGTATGAGGTTCAAGCTGGCAGATATACAACGATTACGGGATGAATATGACAGACACAATGACCAAAATAAAGATAGCTGGTGGTCAGACACCTTCTCCTTTCTCAACCCAAAGAACTGGTTTAAGGGTATTGGAGGTTGGGTGGCTGGAATTCTGCAAGGTATATTACAGATTGTGCTAATTATAGTAGTCATATATGTAGTGTTTAAAATAGGATTAAAAATTATTTTAATATGCATAAATAAGCTTTGTAACACGGACTCAAGAATATGAAAGAAAAGAACTCCCGGACCAGGTCTTCTACCAAAAGTCCATAAGGAAGAATCAAAGGGGGGACTGAGAGGATGATAGGAGTTATTCTACACCCAAGACTACGATGTAAGACACAGATGAAGTTATTCTTCCCTTATCTGGACATTTGGACTGACGCCCAGAAACTAGATTGTAACTTGTTTTAGCTGTCTCAGCAACCTTCTACTAATTATCACTTTTCTGTTTATGAAACTTTCTTATCAACATTCCACTGTTATGAATCATCACTTCACTGCTTGTGAAACAAAGGCATTTTACTGCGCATGTCTGACAAAAAAAAAAAAAAAAAAAAAAATGATTATTATTATAAATAAAGGGACAGCACCCATAGAGGGAGACGCGCTCAGGGGCTTCCCAGTACTTGATTATACACTACGTGTCTGTGTATTTCTTGTTACGGGGATACCCCGACTCCAACAAGGACCCTCCATGGCTGAATGATCCTAACACCGCCATAAGCAACAGTTTAACAGAATGCCACAGACTAATCAACCAAACTTTTTGGGTTGGGTTCTCTTTTATAGTCTGCAGGCATTAAATGAAAGAAGTCAGTGTTCCAGCAGAAGGAGACAACGTTTCAGAAAAGGCATTGTAGCAAACCAAAAAATAAATTTTAAGCGCAGCAGAGTAACCAGCGCACATACCTGTTAGCTCAGGTGAGTTTAAAAGGCTGCTGTTGATAACAAGGGCATTTGCTAAATAGATGGTGTGTGTGCAACAATATACTGAAAGGTCAATTATATTGTGCAGCTTATCTCACCACCTGTAGTTATTTAGGTGAAAGCTCCAAAATGCTTGCCTAATATGTCTGTTTATCCAAAAGGAAGTAAAAAGGGAGAGCTAGAAAGATAGCATTGCATCACATTACATGGCAATGCAATGCACAGTTGCTGAAGTTGAACCAAAATGAGCTTGTAATCTGGCTTCTGCAACTTTGAACATGAAAAATCCAATGAGGAGAAGAAAAGCAAAGCCAAAGAGTCCATCCCAAAATCCGACAAACAAGCAAAATGAACAAAAAACATTGAATTCAATTCTTTCTGATTTTAGAAACTGCATTAAAGAAGGGGTGCACCGGTCCTGGAGATACTGCAATACCAGGTCAATGCGTGGAGTGGACAGAGCAAGCTCTTTTTCCATCTCCCTGTTCTAAAAATCCATTTAATATATGGTCCCCAGATAGGGGACGTATCAGATATTAAACTGATAAGAACAGATACTACACTTGATCTTAGCCAAAAGGCCGAGAAGCGATAACCAGAATTGGTTTCAAACTACGGAGCCACCCAAGGATCCTGAAAAGTCCATTTGTGGAGATGAGCTCCTGGACTCCCGTTAAGAAGACATGTTGTCAACCTCTAGATCCCTTACATGCCTGCACTTTTCGGCTTGCTGCTGCTGCAATCCACGCGTTTTAGATCTGCATAACTCCACCTCTTTAAACACAGCACCTTCACCCCCTGCTGTTCCCACCCGCCTCAACACCGTTGGAAGGGAGGAGAACCAATTAAGGCGGGGGGTGGGGTGGAACGAGCAGCTGTCTACCCTTAGCAGGAGGGCTCCTGATTACATACCTCTCCTGCTGCTGCTGCTGCTGGCTGTCCAGCAGCAGACTGAAGGTGGCTGCTGCTGTGCACAGGTATATAAAGGCTCAGAGCCTATTATGACACGCGCAGCCAGCGTTCCATTGCCACATTCCATCTACTGCAGGCAGGATACCTGGCTGGCTGAATGTCGCTGAGAAGCTCACAGAGACCGCCATAAGCAACAGTTTAACAGAATGCCACAGACTAATCAACCAAACTTTTTGGGTTGGGTTCTCTTTTATAGTCTGCAGGCATTAAATGAAAGAAGTCAGTGTTCCAGCAGAAGGAGACAACGTTTCAGAAAAGGCATTGTAGCAAACCAAAAAAGAAATTTTAAGCGCAGCAGAGTAACCAGCGCACATACCTGTTAGCTCAGGTGAGTTTAAAAGGCTGCTGTTGATAACAAGGGCATTTGCTAAATAGATGGTGTGTGTGCAACAATATACTGAAAGGTCAATTATATTGTGCAGCTTATCTCACCACCTGTAGTTATTTAGGTGAAAGCTCCAAAATGCTTGCCTAATATGTCTGTTTATCCAAAAGGAAGTAAAAAGGGAGAGCTAGAAAGATAGCATTGCATCACATTACATGGCAATGCAATGCACAGTTGCTGAAGTTGAACCAAAATGAGCTTGTAATCTGGCTTCTGCAACTTTGAACATGAAAAATCCAATGAGGAGAAGAAAAGCAAAGCCAAAGAGTCCATCCCAAAATCCGACAAACAAGCAAAATGAACAAAAAACATTGAATTCAATTCTTTCTGATTTTAGAAACTGCATTAAAGAAGGGGTGCACCGGTCCTGGAGATACTGCAATACCAGGTCAATGCGTGGAGTGGACAGAGCAAGCTCTTTTTCCATCTCCCTGTTCTAAAAATGCATTTAATATATGGTCCCCAGATAGGGGACGTATCAGATATTAAACTGATAAGAACAGATACTACACTTGATCTTAGCCAAAAGGCCGAGAAGCGATAACCAGAATTGGTTTCAAACTACGGAGCCACCCAAGGATCCTGAAAAGTCCATTTGTGGAGATGAGCTCCTGGACTCCCGTTAAGAAGACATGTTGTCAACCTCTAGATCCCTTACATGCCTGCACTTTTCGGCTTGCTGCTGCTGCAATCCACGCGTTTTAGATCTGCATAACTCCACCTCTTTAAACACAGCACCTTCACCCCCTGCTGTTCCCACCCGCCTCAACACCGTTGGAAGGGAGGAGAACCAATTAAGGCGGGGGGTGGGGTGGAACGAGCAGCTGTCTACCCTTAGCAGGAGGGCTCCTGATTACATACCTCTCCTGCTGCTGCTGCTGCTGGCTGTCCAGCAGCAGACTGAAGGTGGCTGCTGCTGTGCACAGGTATATAAAGGCTCAGAGCCTATTATGACACGCGCAGCCAGCGTTCCATTGCCACATTCCATCTACTGCAGGCAGGATACCTGGCTGGCTGAATGTCGCTGAGAAGCTCACAGAGACCGCCATAAGCAACAGTTTAACAGAATGCCACAGACTAATCAACCAAACTTTTTGGGTTGGGTTCTCTTTTATAGTCTGCAGGCATTAAATGAAAGAAGTCAGTGTTCCAGCAGAAGGAGACAACGTTTCAGAAAAGGCATTGTAGCAAACCAAAAAAGAAATTTTAAGCGCAGCAGAGTAACCAGCGCACATACCTGTTAGCTCAGGTGAGTTTAAAAGGCTGCTGTTGATAACAAGGGCATTTGCTAAATAGATGGTGTGTGTGCAACAATATACTGAAAGGTCAATTATATTGTGCAGCTTATCTCACCACCTGTAGTTATTTAGGTGAAAGCTCCAAAATGCTTGCCTAATATGTCTGTTTATCCAAAAGGAAGTAAAAAGGGAGAGCTAGAAAGATAGCATTGCATCACATTACATGGCAATGCAATGCACAGTTGCTGAAGTTGAACCAAAATGAGCTTGTAATCTGGCTTCTGCAACTTTGAACATGAAAAATCCAATGAGGAGAAGAAAAGCAAAGCCAAAGAGTCCATCCCAAAATCCGACAAACAAGCAAAATGAACAAAAAACATTGAATTCAATTCTTTCTGATTTTAGAAACTGCATTAAAGAAGGGGTGCACCGGTCCTGGAGATACTGCAATACCAGGTCAATGCGTGGAGTGGACAGAGCAAGCTCTTTTTCCATCTCCCTGTTCTAAAAATCCATTTAATATATGGTCCCCAGATAGGGGACGTATCAGATATTAAACTGATAAGAACAGATACTACACTTGATCTTAGCCAAAAGGCCGAGAAGCGATAACCAGAATTGGTTTCAAACTACGGAGCCACCCAAGGATCCTGAAAAGTCCATTTGTGGAGATGAGCTCCTGGACTCCCGTTAAGAAGACATGTTGTCAACCTCTAGATCCCTTACATGCCTGCACTTTTCGGCTTGCTGCTGCTGCAATCCACGCGTTTTAGATCTGCATAACTCCACCTCTTTAAACACAGCACCTTCACCCCCTGCTGTTCCCACCCGCCTCAACACCGTTGGAAGGGAGGAGAACCAATTAAGGCGGGGGGTGGGGTGGAACGAGCAGCTGTCTACCCTTAGCAGGAGGGCTCCTGATTACATACCTCTCCTGCTGCTGCTGCTGCTGGCTGTCCAGCAGCAGACTGAAGGTGGCTGCTGCTGTGCACAGGTATATAAAGGCTCAGAGCCTATTATGACACGCGCAGCCAGCGTTCCATTGCCACATTCCATCTACTGCAGGCAGGATACCTGGCTGGCTGAATGTCGCTGAGAAGCTCACAGAGACCGCCATAAGCAACAGTTTAACAGAATGCCACAGACTAATCAACCAAACTTTTTGGGTTGGGTTCTCTTTTATAGTCTGCAGGCATTAAATGAAAGAAGTCAGTGTTCCAGCAGAAGGAGACAACGTTTCAGAAAAGGCATTGTAGCAAACCAAAAAAGAAATTTTAAGCGCAGCAGAGTAACCAGCGCACATACCTGTTAGCTCAGGTGAGTTTAAAAGGCTGCTGTTGATAACAAGGGCATTTGCTAAATAGATGGTGTGTGTGCAACAATATACTGAAAGGTCAATTATATTGTGCAGCTTATCTCACCACCTGTAGTTATTTAGGTGAAAGCTCCAAAATGCTTGCCTAATATGTCTGTTTATCCAAAAGGAAGTAAAAAGGGAGAGCTAGAAAGATAGCATTGCATCACATTACATGGCAATGCAATGCACAGTTGCTGAAGTTGAACCAAAATGAGCTTGTAATCTGGCTTCTGCAACTTTGAACATGAAAAATCCAATGAGGAGAAGAAAAGCAAAGCCAAAGAGTCCATCCCAAAATCCGACAAACAAGCAAAATGAACAAAAAACATTGAATTCAATTCTTTCTGATTTTAGAAACTGCATTAAAGAAGGGGTGCACCGGTCCTGGAGATACTGCAATACCAGGTCAATGCGTGGAGTGGACAGAGCAAGCTCTTTTTCCATCTCCCTGTTCTAAAAATCCATTTAATATATGGTCCCCAGATAGGGGACGTATCAGATATTAAACTGATAAGAACAGATTTTTTGATTGAATATATCTTTTATTAGCACAAAAAATAAGTTAACAGACAGTGTACAGTGCCGCAGCCCAGTACACACAGAATTCTACATCATATTTACATAGCATGAGGATACGACGCACTAACTAGACACATCACACCCCTATGCTACACAAAACACTCAATCTGAAAGAAAAGCATGTCAATCAATACAGTACGACGAACCGTGATAAGGGATGGGGATTGGGAAAAAGGGTATGGGGAGGGGAAAATCACAGGCCCGAAGCTTTATTGAAAGACAAGACACATAAGGGGAGAGGGGGAGGAGGGGTTTAGTCCTCGTCCTCGTCCTCCGGACCGTCCATGATGGAATAGTCTCTGAGCAGGCTGTGGATCAGCCTGCGGCAGTCCTGGATGGACATCCTCTCCCTCCTCAAGATGAGCCGGTTCCTGGCGACCCAAACGGCATCCTTGAAGCAGTTCATAAGGCGCCAAGCCTCCTGGATGGCTCCGACGGTATGAACCCCAGGGAAGAGTCCGTAAAGCACAGAATGGTGCGATAGGCTCGCCCTGGGGACAGAGTTCCTCAGGTCGTCCTCAAGTGCAGTCAATAGGCGCTGTGCAAATCCGCAGTCCCAAAAAGTGTGCAAAGATGTTTCCTCCACGAAGGGGCACCTTGGGCAGTACCGGGTCTTGCACAGGTTCCGGGCATGCATGAATGACCGGACGGGCAGTCCGCCCTGAATCGCCATCCACGACAAGTCCTTGTGCCCGTTGGTCAGCCTGTCAGACGACACATTTGTCCACACAGTCTCCAGCGTGTCCTGGTGAAGTCCTGTGATGTTCTCCACGTCATCCTTGGCTCTGATTAGCTTGTGGATAGTTTTGGGCTTCCACAAGTCGGGCTTGAGTCCCTCCAGTTGATGCTCCCCCACAAATCGAACGACGTCTCCGTAGAACCATGGCGTCGTCCAGTTGTAGGGGAAGGAGCTGTCCCACTTGTCCCAGCCGAGTCGCCTCCAAAGAGGAAGCAGGAAGAAGCGAGACATGGACCTGCCCGCGGAGCCATTCTTGACTTGCAAAGTCCGGCGGACACAATCACACACAAAAGAGGATCGCAGGAGGGTGGGGATATCTGGAACGCCCTTCCCACCCTTGCGAGGCTCCTTGTACATGACGGCCCGCCTGACTCTGTCCATCTTGGATCCCCAGACAAAGTGAAACACTGTCCTGGTAATGGCCCTGCACACAGTGACGTGTGGGGGCCAGGCCTGCGCCGTGTACTGCAAGACGGGCAGGACCTCATTACGCAGGATGAGTGCCTTACCCTCACAAGTGAGGTGTCTGAGGCTCCAGAGTCCGATCCGTTGCTTCACCTTGGCCAAGCGTTCTTGCCAGGACTTGAGGGCCGCTCCTTCCTTCCCGAACCAGACTCCCAGCACCTTGAGGAAATCCGGTTGAATGTTGAAGGGGAAGGGGGCGGAGGAGGCCGGCTGCCAATCCCCGAAGAGCATGGCTTCCGACTTCCTGCAGTTGACTTTGGCCCCTGAAGCCCGGCCGAACCTCTCACACGTCTGGACGAGGGCGTCGACTGAACCACGATCAGCGCAGAAGACGGTGACGTCGTCCATGTAGAGCGAGCACTTGACCTCGTGTCGTCCCGGACCCGATGCGGTGATCCCTCTGATCTCTCCATTCTGCCGGATAGCCTCTGCGAAGAGTTCTATAACACAAACAAAAAGAAGAGGTGATAGAGGGCAGCCTTGTCTGACCCCAGAGAGGACAGGGAAGGGGTCAGTCTTCCAGCCGTTCACCAACACCGAGCTGTGGATATCAAAATACATCAGACGGACATACGAACAAAACATGTTACCCAAACCTAACCGGTGCAGAGCTCGGCCCATGAACTCGTGGGAAACCCGGTCGAAGGCCTTCTCCTGATCCAAGGAGACCAGGGCCGCGTGTGCGCGGCGGACCTTGATGTACTCGACCGTGTCCCGCACGAGAGCGAGGCTGTCTGCGATGCGACGTCCAGGGATGCCGCAGGTCTGGTCCGGGTGGATGATCCGTCCGATGACCGTCTTAAGTCGTGTCGCCATCGTCTTGGCCAGGATCTTGTAGTCCACGTTGAGCAGAGTGATGGGACGCCAATTCCTCAGGTCGCACCTCTCTCCCTTCCGCTTGTACAGGATCGTGACCATTCCTTCCCTCAAAGATGGAGGCATTCTACCCTCCACCACCATCTCCTCGTACAGGTCCAACAGGTCCGGACAGATGAGGTCTCCCAGCGCTACATAGAGCTCCGCTGGAAGACCATCACTGCCCGGGGTCCTGCCGGTCCTAAAGGATTTAGCGGCAGAGAGCAATTCGCCCACCATCAGAGGTTTGTCCAAGGCTGCCGTGCCTGCAGGATCAAGATGGTTAGTGATACCTGACAGGAACTTATCAGCAGCGTCGGGGTCGGTAGTCTTGTGGGAGTAGAGTTCGCTGTAGAAGTCGCTGACGACCCTCATCACGTCCTCCTTCCCACGTCGCATGTTTCCGCTCTCGTCTCGCAGCTCGTTCAGGGGCGTGTGACCGGCATGAAGTTTCCTGAAAAAGAATGAGTTACATTTCTCACCCTTCTCCAGATTCTCCACTTTGGAACGGAAGATGATTCGCTTGGACTCCTCCTCAAAGTGCCTTTTCAGGCTCTTCTTGGTCTCCTCCAGCTCCTCCCTCACGTCCCAGCCGCAGTGAAGAAGGTCCTGCAGCGACCGCAGCTCGCGCTGCAGCCCTCTGAAGTCCCTCCTCTTCTCACACGCCTGTTGTCGACCCTTGGCCTGAAAGAAACAGCGAAACTCAAGTTTAACATATTCCCACCAATCAGAGACTGTTTGGAAGCTACCCTTGTAGGACTGCCACATTGCGTAGGCTGCTCTCAGCTCCTCCACGACTTCATCCTGAGCCAGCAGAGCACAATTCAGCTTCCAGGAGCCGGGGCCGGACGGAAAACCGTCGCCGAGGACACCTTGTAAGTGAATGGCTCTGTGGTCGGAGAAGAAGCAGGAGACCATCGAGTGCCTACTCTGCCTGACTGCCCGAGAGGTGAACACAAAGTCAATCCTGGAGCGGAGTGAGCCATCGGGTCGGCTCCACGAATAGTTCGTGGAGCCTCTCCCCATGGAGCCCACCACGTCCTGAAGAGAGGCCTCGGTTACCATCTCGATGAGCAGCTTGGACGTGATGTCCAACTTGGCAGATGTGCCAGAACTACGACCGTCCTCCTCGATGGGGCAGTTGAAATCCCCGGCCATCACTAAGGTCCTGGTGGTGGCAAGCTGAAGCCGCAGGGTCTGGAAAAGCTCCAAACGCTCATTCTTCAGTGGGGACGCATACACGTTGATGAACCTGACAGGTTCTCCCGCCCAGTTGCCATCTACAACAAGAGCCCTGCCGCAGATGAGCTCCTGGACGGACTCAAGCGTGAATGCGCCCCCCCTGATCAGAATTGCGACCCCCGCAGACTTGCAGTCACCCCCACCGGACCAGTAGGATGGACCGTGGGACCACTCCCTGGCCAGATGTTTGAAGGACCTAGAGGAGGGAAGGGAACATTCCTGCAACATATAAACATCACACAACTGGGAAGTAAGGAAGGCATAAATAGTCTGACGTCTGAACTTGTCCTTGATGCTCCTGACATTAATGGAAAATAAGTTAATATTAGCCATCATGTAGGGAAAAAAGAAAAAGTTAGCGCAGGCAATACACCTTAGTTACCACTCCGGTCGGGTGGTCCCTCGTCGGTGTTGACTGCTGGTGACGGGATCACCAGCAGGCCCTCTTCCTCCATCTGGTCAAGCAGCGCGGCCTCGATCTCGGCGACCACCAGTTCCTCCTCTTCTGGCTCGGCCACCAGGGTCTCAACCATGTGCTCCATCTCTTCTGGCTCAGGGAGGGTATCCTCCTTTTCGCCTACGAAATCCAGAATCTTCTTTTTGGAGGATTCAGTAGCAGGGCTGTCCTCCACCTTCCTCTTTCCCCGGGTTGGAACTGGGGAGACAAGAAGGGGAAAATCCTCCTCGGAATAGATAGCGGCGGGTGGAGGAAAGGTTAATTCCACCGCTACCATGGTCTGGGGAGGGAGAGTGGCTGCCGGGGCAGGGGAAAGGACACCTGCTGAGGAGTAGGGGAAGGAGGAAGAGGAAGTGGAATCCTCAGCAGGGGTGGCCGGGGTGGGGGGGGATTGGACGGGGGTGGCAGGGGGAGGGATCGAGAGAGGGGTGACAGAACTCTTACCCTCCTTTGACTTTTTCTTCTGCTTCGGAGCTGCTGGGACCGTCGCTGGGGCTTTGGCCACCGACTCCTTGACCGCTTTGGCCTTGGTCGTCTCGGCCTTGGCCGCTGGGGCCTTGGTCGTCGCGTCCTTGACCTTCACAGGCCTGGTCGTCGGGGCCTTGTCCTCCGTAGCTGGGGTCGTCGCAACCACCGATGCCCAGGATCTCTCACGCCTGGGGCAATCCTTGTACAGATGAGCCGCCAGCCCACACAGGTTGCAGGACGTCTTCTTCGGGCAGTCCTTCGAGCTGTGTCCCGTCACTCGACAAATCCTGCAGGCATCCTCCTTGCAGTCCTTCATCTCGTGGCCGTTCTTGCCGCATCTCCTGCAGTTCCGCGGCATGTCCAGGTAATAGATGAGGCCGTAGGAGTTGCCCAGGGAGAATGTCGGGGGCAGGTGCCGAAGTCCGTCTGAGTACGCCAGGTCCCTGTGAAGTCTAACGGTCACCGACCACTTACCTGTCCAGAAGCCGAGTCCATTCAGGATGTGAGAGGGTTCCTTCACAACCAAACAGAAGCGTCTCAGGAAGGTACAGATGTCTTGGCCTGGGGTGTGCGGGTTGCGCATGGAGACCGTGATCCTCCTTTCATCCCTCTGGATAGGGCAGCTACCTGTAAAGGCAGAGAAAGAATTATCCGGTCCTTTTGCGCTTACCATTTCCCAGAACCTCCTGCAGGTGTTCACAGTGGCGAAGGTGACGAAGAAGATCCCCGTCAAGAAGGTCTGGATGCTGAGGGTGTCCGACCTGGAGAAGCCTCGATCCAGCAGCATCTTCTGGCAGAACACGTCCGAGGACATGTCCGGCACCCTCCCATCCACTTCCTTCAGCTTCAGGGCCACCGTCTGCCGCATCCATGGCTCCAGGGCTGGAGCTTCGTGGCGGGGCTTCTGGGGTCCCTTCTGCTGGCCAGTCGTGAAGGCAGAGTCCTTGGGGTCAGAATCGGCTCCTGGCTGGGCCCTCCTGGCTGTCCCCAGCTCCAGGCTCTTCTTTTCGGCCTTCCTCGCAGCGCTTGCCATGGCTTTCCTCCTGCAGTTACTTCTTGGAGCTGGATCTGGAACTCTTCCCGGAATGGGTGGAGCTATGCAGATTCTTCTCCCGTCGTGTTCTGGACAAATTCCCCGAAAGGTCTTTGTCTCGATGATTTTCTTCCTCGAAGATTCCACAGGACAGCCCGATTCTTCTCCGAGTCTTCGTCTTCTTCTGGATTCTTTAGAGCTTCTTCCTCCCACCGATATCCGCCTTCGTTCTCCGATGTCAGCTGGGATCCGAAGCTCTTCTCCTTCCGAGTTCGATCGCTCTCGTCAAGTGTAGATCGTAGCTCTTGTGTTCTTAAAAGAACAGATACTACACTTGATCTTAGCCAAAAGGCCGAGAAGCGATAACCAGAATTGGTTTCAAACTACGGAGCCACCCAAGGATCCTGAAAAGTCCATTTGTGGAGATGAGCTCCTGGACTCCCGTTAAGAAGACATGTTGTCAACCTCTAGATCCCTTACATGCCTGCACTTTTCGGCTTGCTGCTGCTGCAATCCACGCGTTTTAGATCTGCATAACTCCACCTCTTTAAACACAGCACCTTCACCCCCTGCTGTTCCCACCCGCCTCAACACCGTTGGAAGGGAGGAGAACCAATTAAGGCGGGGGGTGGGGTGGAACGAGCAGCTGTCTACCCTTAGCAGGAGGGCTCCTGATTACATACCTCTCCTGCTGCTGCTGCTGCTGGCTGTCCAGCAGCAGACTGAAGGTGGCTGCTGCTGTGCACAGGTATATAAAGGCTCAGAGCCTATTATGACACGCGCAGCCAGCGTTCCATTGCCACATTCCATCTACTGCAGGCAGGATACCTGGCTGGCTGAATGTCGCTGAGAAGCTCACAGAGACCGCCATAAGCAACAGTTTAACAGAATGCCACAGACTAATCAACCAAACTTTTTGGGTTGGGTTCTCTTTTATAGTCTGCAGGCATTAAATGAAAGAAGTCAGTGTTCCAGCAGAAGGAGACAACGTTTCAGAAAAGGCATTGTAGCAAACCAAAAAAGAAATTTTAAGCGCAGCAGAGTAACCAGCGCACATACCTGTTAGCTCAGGTGAGTTTAAAAGGCTGCTGTTGATAACAAGGGCATTTGCTAAATAGATGGTGTGTGTGCAACAATATACTGAAAGGTCAATTATATTGTGCAGCTTATCTCACCACCTGTAGTTATTTAGGTGAAAGCTCCAAAATGCTTGCCTAATATGTCTGTTTATCCAAAAGGAAATAAAAAGGGAGAGCTAGAAAGATAGCATTGCATCACATTACATGGCAATGCAATGCACAGTTGCTGAAGTTGAACCAAAATGAGCTTGTAATCTGGCTTCTGCAACTTTGAACATGAAAAATCCAATGAGGAGAAGAAAAGCAAAGCCAAAGAGTCCATCCCAAAATCCGACAAACAAGCAAAATGAACAAAAAACATTGAATTCAATTCTTTCTGATTTTAGAAACTGCATTAAAGAAGGGGTGCACCGGTCCTGGAGATACTGCAATACCAGGTCAATGCGTGGAGTGGACAGAGCAAGCTCTTTTTCCATCTCCCTGTTCTAAAAATCCATTTAATATATGGTCCCCAGATAGGGGACGTATCAGATATTAAACTGATAAGAACAGATACTACACTTGATCTTAGCCAAAAGGCCGAGAAGCGATAACCAGAATTGGTTTCAAACTACGGAGCCACCCAAGGATCCTGAAAAGTCCATTTGTGGAGATGAGCTCCTGGACTCCCGTTAAGAAGACATGTTGTCAACCTCTAGATCCCTTACATGCCTGCACTTTTCGGCTTGCTGCTGCTGCAATCCACGCGTTTTAGATCTGCATAACTCCACCTCTTTAAACACAGCACCTTCACCCCCTGCTGTTCCCACCCGCCTCAACACCGTTGGAAGGGAGGAGAACCAATTAAGGCGGGGGGTGGGGTGGAACGAGCAGCTGTCTACCCTTAGCAGGAGGGCTCCTGATTACATACCTCTCCTGCTGCTGCTGCTGCTGGCTGTCCAGCAGCAGACTGAAGGTGGCTGCTGCTGTGCACAGGTATATAAAGGCTCAGAGCCTATTATGACACGCGCAGCCAGCGTTCCATTGCCACATTCCATCTACTGCAGGCAGGATACCTGGCTGGCTGAATGTCGCTGAGAAGCTCACAGAGACCGCCATAAGCAACAGTTTAACAGAATCCCACAGACTAATCAACCAAACTTTTTGGGTTGGGTTCTCTTTTATAGTCTGCAGGCATTAAATGAAAGAAGTCAGTGTCCCAGCAGAAGGAGACAACGTTTCAGAAAAGGCATTGTAGCAAACCAAAAAAGAAATTTTAAGCGCAGCAGAGTAACCAGCGCACATACCTGTTAGCTCAGGTGAGTTTAAAAGGCTGCTGTTGATAACAAGGGCATTTGCTAAATAGATGGTGTGTGTGCAACAATATACTGAAAGGTCAATTATATTGTGCAGCTTATCTCACCACCTGTAGTTATTTAGGTGAAAGCTCCAAAATGCTTGCCTAATATGTCTGTTTATCCAAAAGGAAGTAAAAAGGGAGAGCTAGAAAGATAGCATTGCATCACATTACATGGCAATGCAATGCACAGTTGCTGAAGTTGAACCAAAATGAGCTTGTAATCTGGCTTCTGCAACTTTGAACATGAAAAATCCAATGAGGAGAAGAAAAGCAAAGCCAAAGAGTCCATCCCAAAATCCGACAAACAAGCAAAATGAACAAAAAACATTGAATTCAATTCTTTCTGATTTTAGAAACTGCATTAAAGAAGGGGTGCACCGGTCCTGGAGATACTGCAATACCAGGTCAATGCGTGGAGTGGACAGAGCAAGCTCTTTTTCCATCTCCCTGTTCTAAAAATGCATTTAATATATGGTCCCCAGATAGGGGACGTATCAGATATTAAACTGATAAGAACAGATACTACACTTGATCTTAGCCAAAAGGCCGAGAAGCGATAACCAGAATTGGTTTCAAACTACGGAGCCACCCAAGGATCCTGAAAAGTCCATTTGTGGAGATGAGCTCCTGGACTCCCGTTAAGAAGACATGTTGTCAACCTCTAGATCCCTTACATGCCTGCACTTTTCGGCTTGCTGCTGCTGCAATCCACGCGTTTTAGATCTGCATAACTCCACCTCTTTAAACACAGCACCTTCACCCCCTGCTGTTCCCACCCGCCTCAACACCGTTGGAAGGGAGGAGAACCAATTAAGGCGGGGGGTGGGGTGGAACGAGCAGCTGTCTACCCTTAGCAGGAGGGCTCCTGATTACATACCTCTCCTGCTGCTGCTGCTGCTGGCTGTCCAGCAGCAGACTGAAGGTGGCTGCTGCTGTGCACAGGTATATAAAGGCTCAGAGCCTATTATGACACGCGCAGCCAGCGTTCCATTGCCACATTCCATCTACTGCAGGCAGGATACCTGGCTGGCTGAATGTCGCTGAGAAGCTCACAGAGACCGCCATAAGCAACAGTTTAACAGAATGCCACAGACTAATCAACCAAACTTTTTGGGTTGGGTTCTCTTTTATAGTCTGCAGGCATTAAATGAAAGAAGTCAGTGTTCCAGCAGAAGGAGACAACGTTTCAGAAAAGGCATTGTAGCAAACCAAAAAAGAAATTTTAAGCGCAGCAGAGTAACCAGCGCACATACCTGTTAGCTCAGGTGAGTTTAAAAGGCTGCTGTTGATAACAAGGGCATTTGCTAAATAGATGGTGTGTGTGCAACAATATACTGAAAGGTCAATTATATTGTGCAGCTTATCTCACCACCTGTAGTTATTTAGGTGAAAGCTCCAAAATGCTTGCCTAATATGTCTGTTTATCCAAAAGGAAGTAAAAAGGGAGAGCTAGAAAGATAGCATTGCATCACATTACATGGCAATGCAATGCACAGTTGCTGAAGTTGAACCAAAATGAGCTTGTAATCTGGCTTCTGCAACTTTGAACATGAAAAATCCAATGAGGAGAAGAAAAGCAAAGCCAAAGAGTCCATCCCAAAATCCGACAAACAAGCAAAATGAACAAAAAACATTGAATTCAATTCTTTCTGATTTTAGAAACTGCATTAAAGAAGGGGTGCACCGGTCCTGGAGATACTGCAATACCAGGTCAATGCGTGGAGTGGACAGAGCAAGCTCTTTTTCCATCTCCCTGTTCTAAAAATCCATTTAATATATGGTCCCCAGATAGGGGACGTATCAGATATTAAACTGATAAGAACAGATACTACACTTGATCTTAGCCAAAAGGCCGAGAAGCGATAACCAGAATTGGTTTCAAACTACGGAGCCACCCAAGGATCCTGAAAAGTCCATTTGTGGAGATGAGCTCCTGGACTCCCGTTAAGAAGACATGTTGTCAACCTCTAGATCCCTTACATGCCTGCACTTTTCGGCTTGCTGCTGCTGCAATCCACGCGTTTTAGATCTGCATAACTCCACCTCTTTAAACACAGCACCTTCACCCCCTGCTGTTCCCACCCGCCTCAACACCGTTGGAAGGGAGGAGAACCAATTAAGGCGGGGGGTGGGGTGGAACGAGCAGCTGTCTACCCTTAGCAGGAGGGCTCCTGATTACATACCTCTCCTGCTGCTGCTGCTGCTGGCTGTCCAGCAGCAGACTGAAGGTGGCTGCTGCTGTGCACAGGTATATAAAGGCTCAGAGCCTATTATGACACGCGCAGCCAGCGTTCCATTGCCACATTCCATCTACTGCAGGCAGGATACCTGGCTGGCTGAATGTCGCTGAGAAGCTCACAGAGACCGCCATAAGCAACAGTTTAACAGAATGCCACAGACTAATCAACCAAACTTTTTGGGTTGGGTTCTCTTTTATAGTCTGCAGGCATTAAATGAAAGAAGTCAGTGTTCCAGCAGAAGGAGACAACGTTTCAGAAAAGGCATTGTAGCAAACCAAAAAAGAAATTTTAAGCGCAGCAGAGTAACCAGCGCACATACCTGTTAGCTCAGGTGAGTTTAAAAGGCTGCTGTTGATAACAAGGGCATTTGCTAAATAGATGGTGTGTGTGCAACAATATACTGAAAGGTCAATTATATTGTGCAGCTTATCTCACCACCTGTAGTTATTTAGGTGAAAGCTCCAAAATGCTTGCCTAATATGTCTGTTTATCCAAAAGGAAGTAAAAAGGGAGAGCTAGAAAGATAGCATTGCATCACATTACATGGCAATGCAATGCACAGTTGCTGAAGTTGAACCAAAATGAGCTTGTAATCTGGCTTCTGCAACTTTGAACATGAAAAATCCAATGAGGAGAAGAAAAGCAAAGCCAAAGAGTCCATCCCAAAATCCGACAAACAAGCAAAATGAACAAAAAACATTGAATTCAATTCTTTCTGATTTTAGAAACTGCATTAAAGAAGGGGTGCACCGGTCCTGGAGATACTGCAATACCAGGTCAATGCGTGGAGTGGACAGAGCAAGCTCTTTTTCCATCTCCCTGTTCTAAAAATCCATTTAATATATGGTCCCCAGATAGGGGACGTATCAGATATTAAACTGATAAGAACAGATACTACACTTGATCTTAGCCAAAAGGCCGAGAAGCGATAACCAGAATTGGTTTCAAACTACGGAGCCACCCAAGGATCCTGAAAAGTCCATTTGTGGAGATGAGCTCCTGGACTCCCGTTAAGAAGACATGTTGTCAACCTCTAGATCCCTTACATGCCTGCACTTTTCGGCTTGCTGCTGCTGCAATCCACGCGTTTTAGATCTGCATAACTCCACCTCTTTAAACACAGCACCTTCACCCCCTGCTGTTCCCACCCGCCTCAACACCGTTGGAAGGGAGGAGAACCAATTAAGGCGGGGGGTGGGGTGGAACGAGCAGCTGTCTACCCTTAGCAGGAGGGCTCCTGATTACATACCTCTCCTGCTGCTGCTGCTGCTGGCTGTCCAGCAGCAGACTGAAGGTGGCTGCTGCTGTGCACAGGTATATAAAGGCTCAGAGCCTATTATGACACGCGCAGCCAGCGTTCCATTGCCACATTCCATCTACTGCAGGCAGGATACCTGGCTGGCTGAATGTCGCTGAGAAGCTCACAGAGACCGCCATAAGCAACAGTTTAACAGAATGCCACAGACTAATCAACCAAACTTTTTGGGTTGGGTTCTCTTTTATAGTCTGCAGGCATTAAATGAAAGAAGTCAGTGTTCCAGCAGAAGGAGACAACGTTTCAGAAAAGGCATTGTAGCAAACCAAAAAAGAAATTTTAAGCGCAGCAGAGTAACCAGCGCACATACCTGTTAGCTCAGGTGAGTTTAAAAGGCTGCTGTTGATAACAAGGGCATTTGCTAAATAGATGGTGTGTGTGCAACAATATACTGAAAGGTCAATTATATTGTGCAGCTTATCTCACCACCTGTAGTTATTTAGGTGAAAGCTCCAAAATGCTTGCCTAATATGTCTGTTTATCCAAAAGGAAGTAAAAAGGGAGAGCTAGAAAGATAGCATTGCATCACATTACATGGCAATGCAATGCACAGTTGCTGAAGTTGAACCAAAATGAGCTTGTAATCTGGCTTCTGCAACTTTGAACATGAAAAATCCAATGAGGAGAAGAAAAGCAAAGCCAAAGAGTCCATCCCAAAATCCGACAAACAAGCAAAATGAACAAAAAACATTGAATTCAATTCTTTCTGATTTTAGAAACTGCATTAAAGAAGGGGTGCACCGGTCCTGGAGATACTGCAATACCAGGTCAATGCGTGGAGTGGACAGAGCAAGCTCTTTTTCCATCTCCCTGTTCTAAAAATCCATTTAATATATGGTCCCCAGATAGGGGACGTATCAGATATTAAACTGATAAGAACAGATTTTTTTTTTTTTTTTTTTTTTTTCTCCTCAGACGAGGAAATTCCACAGTCTATGGAAACCAGACAAAGGAAAATTCCATCAAAACAGCTGCGTCAAATCCAATACGCAATTTGCTGTCCCCATCATCATCGGAAATATTTATTTCATATTTCAAAACAACAATAACAAAAATCAAGAGGTACTAACAATATATCTCCACTTTTTAACTTTCCATATTCCCTCCGCATCCACTTCCCCTCTCCTCTTTTTGTCCCATAGGAAACACACATACATCTTCCCCAAAATCACCTTCACACTATCCTTTACAGCAATTTCCTTCCTTTTAAACACATACACATTCCTCACATCCCATAACACTTCCTTTATACATGCAAGCATCAACCACAAGACTCTTTCCTTCGTCCCATCACATATTCCCAAACCAAACATAAACAACTCAAAAGACAACAAATTCACACCACACAATTCTTTACACAAAGGCCCCATTCTCCCAATCACATCTCTAGCATACTGGCAATTCCAAAAAACATGCAACACACTTTCCCTTCCACCACAGCCATTTCTTGGACACATTTCACTCCTCACCAAACCTCTATTCCTCTGAAATTCTCTCACAGGTAATACTCCATGTAAAGACTGCCACACAACTTCACTCTGTTTGTTGGTCATACCACTCATCCGCGCTTTCTTCCAAACCTTCTGCACATCACCACCCCTAACCATATTTATTCCACATTGTACCTCTCTACATTCAATCATCCTATACACAGCCTTCTTATTCTCCAGCAATCTCACATCTGCATCACACAGTTCATACCTCACCAAAAACTTATAAACCCACACATACCATACAGGCACCTCAAAAGCAATCGGACATCGCAAATCCCTTTCTTGCCACTTTAAACGAAACAAATACGCTCCAAATAAATACCTACACATAGATGAAAACTTTCCATCCGCCCTAATCACTTTCAAAACAAACACAACGATATTCACACCAAAAAACACGTCCAAATTTGGAAAACCCAAACCACCTTTTTCCACTCTTTTAACCAAAATTTCTCTCCTAGCTCTCTCCATTTTGGAGTTCCACAAAAAAACAAATAAAATTCTATTCAAGCTTCTCATACACATATATCCTGGTGGAAATACTACCGCAATATATAAAAATATTGGCAACACCACACTCTTAACAATTAAAATCTTCCCAAAAAAGGATAAACTCCTCAATTTCCAAAAATTCAACTTCTGCTCAACTTTTCCTTTCGCATCATCCCAACTTTCTTTCCCATCCAAACTCTCTGAAAACTTCACACCCAAAACTTTAATAGGTCCATTCACTACATTCACACCTACATCCCTACTTAAACTTCCGCCTCCAAAACCCTTACACTCACTCTTTTCCCAATTCACTTTAAACGCAGATGCACCACAAAAAATAGACACTAACAACTTCACCCGCCTCACCGAACATTCAGAATCACATAATACACACACGTCATCCATATAACCACTCACCTTCCATTCTTTTCCTCCACCTCCCGGCACTTGCACACCACGAATTACCTTATCTTTCCTCAGCATACACAACAATGGCTCAATTGCACAAATAAATGCTACAGGGGACAAAGGACACCCCTGTCGCACACCCGAAAACACATTCACTTTCCTACCCACATACCCATTCATTAAAACACAGCTATAAACACCCGCATACAAACTTCTCACTCGCCCAACAAAATCAGCCGGAAAACCCATTTTTAACAACACTCTGAACAAAAAACCATGCGACAACCTATCATAAGCCTTTTCAAAATCCAAACTTAACAAAAATACACTCTTCTTACGACCCATGCAATCCCATAGACAATCTCTTAACATACACACACACTCATGAATCCGCCTCCCAGGTACCGCACAACACTGCTCATCCCCAATCACACTCTCTATCACATCACGCATCCTATTAGCCATAAGTTTTGCATAGATTTTATAATCACAATTAAGTAACGTTATTGGCCTCCAATTCCTCAGACTTTTCAAATCCCCTTTCTTAGGAATTAACACAACCAAACCTGCACGCATACTCTCAGTCACCTCCATGTTTCCCCACATATACTTACATACATCCACAAAGTCCTTACCAATCACACCCCACATCACACGATAAAATTCTACTGGGAGGCCATCCTCCCCCGGCGTCTTATTCAAAGCCATACTACACATAACCTTCCATACCTCATCACCAGTCACCTCACCCATCACTCTCTCTCTTTCTGCTTCACTCAACTTACTCTCTAACACACTCAAAACATCATTCTCCAAACATTCATCCCTCTGTTTCACTGCATACAGATCCTCATAAAACTTAGCCACCTCTTCACACATATCCTCTCCACTCACCTCACTTCCATCTGCTCCATACACCACGCTCATACTCTGTTTCTTTCCAAAAACTTTTTTAAAGAAAAACCGAGAACATTTCTCATCCTGCTCCATCTTATCAATCTTTGCCCTAAACACTATGCTTCTCCCTCTCTCCAACAAAAACTCACTAATCTCCTTTTTTACCTCTAAAATATCCTCCTCCACCTCAACTCCTCCTTCCCTTAACTTATACAAAACGCTCAACCGCGCGTTCAGTTTAACAAAACTCTCTCTTTTAATTGCTGCATACTTGTATCCTAAATTTTTAAAGAACATTTTTGCTTGTTTCTTCACCCAGTCCCACCACTCACAAACATTCCCAAACTCATTTTTATGCTTACACCATTCTTCATACCACCTTTCATACTCCTTTCTCACATCTTCATTCTCTAACAGTTTAACATTTAACTTCCACAATCCTCTCCCAAACACTCCATCAACTTTTATATCCAACTCACACAACATACACACATGATCTGAAAAAAGAACGTTTTCCTGCCTATAATTAACAGAAACCATATTTTTAGAAATAAAACAATAATCCAATCTGGATTGTACCCTACCACTCTCAGAAAAGAAAGTGTTCAACAAAGGATTCATGTTACACACGCGCTGCATATCACACAACCCAAAATCATTCACTAACTCCAATAATGCTTTCCCAGACACATCCACATTCACTCTCCCCACATCACAGTTCATATCACCCACAATTACCACAGGTATTCTTCCTGGAACAAAAAGCTTAAAATTTTTTCAAATAAATTTTTGCGCTCATTTTTTTCAACTGGCGCATAAACATTAATAACACAAAACTTTACATTCTTGTATACAAAATTAGCAAGGATACATCTCCCCACCTCAATAACCAAATAATCACTCAAAACAACCTCCCTTCCTTTAACCAAAATACCCACACCATCATTCTTATTACATGCACTCCCCGACCACACAGACGCTCCATAAGACCATTCATCCCCTTTCACACCATCCACTACCCCACATTCTTGTAAACAAAAAATAGATGCATTTTGCATAGCTAAAAACTCAAAAATAGCAGCTCTTCTTACTTTACTTTTAAACACTCTTACGTTTTGGGACACTATGGTAAATCCCATAATACTTCTACTCCTTCACCAATTACACAAAGAAATAGCCTTTGGCCTAAACCAAAGCTCACAAGAGGACAAAAAGAAAAAACATTTACAATATTATATGGTGACACTATCCAGCACCACCACTATCCTCCTCCGCCATCAGAACAGAACAGCTGGTTTCCGACCCGCTGGCTTCACCAGCCACACTCCTCATTCTGGCAGTTCTGATCTTCCTCTGAGGCTCACTAAAATCTGCATCATCACTGCCCCCACCATCCTCCCTACGACTCTTATTTGCACCCCTATCATCCTCCGAAGAAAAATCTTCAATGTTTTCAGGACCCGAAGGGTGTTCAGGACTGTCGGGTTCCGAGATTTGCACTTCACATCCTGTTGCGTCCATTGCCTCTCCAAAAGTCATCATCTCAGGCAGCTCTGCTTCCACCACTTTCCTAGATATTCTTGCAGACACTGCCTTTTTCTCCACCTTTGCCACTTCCCTCCAGAACTCCTTTTCTTCCCTCCGCTTCTTCCTCATTTCTTCAGCAGAAGAAGAACATGGTCTCAGGGACACCTCCTCTGGCGCCGTAGAGGGAGAGGCTCTACCAGTTTCCCGCCTCCTTCCCTCTCTCTCCTCCCTCTCCAATCTTTCCAGCACTTTCAGTGCGCTTGCCATCTGCCTCCTCTCCAGCTCCTCCTCCTTCTGTTCTTTATCAGAACGTCTAGGTGCACTCATAGGACAGTCCTTATACATGTGATCACTACTCCCACAGACATCACAGGACTTGGCCTCTGGACACTGGTTGGCCATATGCCCCTCCTTTCTGCAATTTCGGCAACACTGCCCTTTAAGGCATGTTACCATGGTATGTCCGAAAGAAAAGCATCTACGGCAAAACATGGGCTGGCCTGGGTAAAAGAGGAAACCTCTATGGCCTGCAACGGAAAAATTTGATGGAGGGTGTCTAAAGCCCCCCACACTGTCAGGATCCCTTTTCAATTTCACACGGAATTTATACTGACAGTTAAAGATTCCTAGACAATTGACTTGCTTCACTCCCTTCCGCACATATTCACAGTAGCGAGAGAGGAAGCACTCCAGCAGCTCAGGGTCTGTAAAAGGGTTATAGACAGTCACAGTCACCTCCTTTTCTTGCAGACCAAACAAAGGTTCCCATCTAACTCCTTCCAAGCAGGGGTCACTAGAGTGACCACGGAGCCATTCAAAGACATTAAGGCAAACATCCTGGTCCATAAAGGTAACGTCATAATTACCTTGACGTGAAAATTCGTTGACACTGAAGATCTCAGAACGTCTTGCTCCAGCTTTGCCTTCAACGATGTCTTGGACAATGAAAACCACGTTGTTCTTGTTCTGGTCAGATGGATCCACGGACAAACGGATGGTGTTCTTCACAAAAGACATCTTGGATTCTGTCGGTATGGAATACCACAGGAAAAAGCAGAAAATCCTCCACAAAAGGGTCCGGATTCCTCCAGGAGACTCGCACCAATCAAGGTACAGTCATACGATCGCAGCCAAAAGGCCGAGAAGCGATAACCAGAATTGGTTTCAAACTACGGAGCCACCCAAGGATCCTGAAAAGTCCATTTGTGGAGATGAGCTCCTGGACTCCCGTTAAGAAGACATGTTGTCAACCTCTAGATCCCTTACATGCCTGCACTTTTCGGCTTGCTGCTGCTGCAATCCACGCGTTTTAGATCTGCATAACTCCACCTCTTTAAACACAGCACCTTCACCCCCTGCTGTTCCCACCCGCCTCAACACCGTTGGAAGGGAGGAGAACCAATTAAGGCGGGGGGTGGGGTGGAACGAGCAGCTGTCTACCCTTAGCAGGAGGGCTCCTGATTACATACCTCTCCTGCTGCTGCTGCTGCTGGCTGTCCAGCAGCAGACTGAAGGTGGCTGCTGCTGTGCACAGGTATATAAAGGCTCAGAGCCTATTATGACACGCGCAGCCAGCGTTCCATTGCCACATTCCATCTACTGCAGGCAGGATACCTGGCTGGCTGAATGTCGCTGAGAAGCTCACAGAGACCGCCATAAGCAACAGTTTAACAGAATGCCACAGACTAATCAACCAAACTTTTTGGGTTGGGTTCTCTTTTATAGTCTGCAGGCATTAAATGAAAGAAGTCAGTGTTCCAGCAGAAGGAGACAACGTTTCAGAAAAGGCATTGTAGCAAACCAAAAAAGAAATTTTAAGCGCAGCAGAGTAACCAGCGCACATACCTGTTAGCTCAGGTGAGTTTAAAAGGCTGCTGTTGATAACAAGGGCATTTGCTAAATAGATGGTGTGTGTGCAACAATATACTGAAAGGTCAATTATATTGTGCAGCTTATCTCACCACCTGTAGTTATTTAGGTGAAAGCTCCAAAATGCTTGCCTAATATGTCTGTTTATCCAAAAGGAAGTAAAAAGGGAGAGCTAGAAAGATAGCATTGCATCACATTACATGGCAATGCAATGCACAGTTGCTGAAGTTGAACCAAAATGAGCTTGTAATCTGGCTTCTGCAACTTTGAACATGAAAAATCCAATGAGGAGAAGAAAAGCAAAGCCAAAGAGTCCATCCCAAAATCCGACAAACAAGCAAAATGAACAAAAAAATTGAATTCAATTCTTTCTGATTTTAGAAACTGCATTAAAGAAGGGGTGCACCGGTCCTGGAGATACTGCAATACCAGGTCAATGCGTGGAGTGGACAGAGCAAGCTCTTTTTCCATCTCCCTGTTCTAAAAATCCATTTAATATATGGTCCCCAGATAGGGGACGTATCAGATATTAAACTGATAAGAACAGATACTACACTTGATCTTAGCCAAAAGGCCGAGAAGCGATAACCAGAATTGGTTTCAAACTACGGAGCCACCCAAGGATCCTGAAAAGTCCATTTGTGGAGATGAGCTCCTGGACTCCCGTTAAGAAGACATGTTGTCAACCTCTAGATCCCTTACATGCCTGCACTTTTCGGCTTGCTGCTGCTGCAATCCACGCGTTTTAGATCTGCATAACTCCACCTCTTTAAACACAGCACCTTCACCCCCTGCTGTTCCCACCCGCCTCAACACCGTTGGAAGGGAGGAGAACCAATTAAGGCGGGGGGTGGGGTGGAACGAGCAGCTGTCTACCCTTAGCAGGAGGGCTCCTGATTACATACCTCTCCTGCTGCTGCTGCTGCTGGCTGTCCAGCAGCAGACTGAAGGTGGCTGCTGCTGTGCACAGGTATATAAAGGCTCAGAGCCTATTATGACACGCGCAGCCAGCGTTCCATTGCCACATTCCATCTACTGCAGGCAGGATACCTGGCTGGCTGAATGTCGCTGAGAAGCTCACAGAGACCGCCATAAGCAACAGTTTAACAGAATGCCACAGACTAATCAACCAAACTTTTTGGGTTGGGTTCTCTTTTATAGTCTGCAGGCATTAAATGAAAGAAGTCAGTGTTCCAGCAGAAGGAGACAACGTTTCAGAAAAGGCATTGTAGCAAACCAAAAAAGAAATTTTAAGCGCAGCAGAGTAACCAGCGCACATACCTGTTAGCTCAGGTGAGTTTAAAAGGCTGCTGTTGATAACAAGGGCATTTGCTAAATAGATGGTGTGTGTGCAACAATATACTGAAAGGTCAATTATATTGTGCAGCTTATCTCACCACCTGTAGTTATTTAGGTGAAAGCTCCAAAATGCTTGCCTAATATGTCTGTTTATCCAAAAGGAAGTAAAAAGGGAGAGCTAGAAAGATAGCATTGCATCACATTACATGGCAATGCAATGCACAATTGCTGAAGTTGAACCAAAATGAGCTTGTAATCTGGCTTCTGCAACTTTGAACATGAAAAATCCAATGAGGAGAAGAAAAGCAAAGCCAAAGAGTCCATCCCAAAATCCGACAAACAAGCAAAATGAACAAAAAACATTGAATTCAATTCTTTCTGATTTTAGAAACTGCATTAAAGAAGGGGTGCACCGGTCCTGGAGATACTGCAATACCAGGTCAATGCGTGGAGTGGACAGAGCAAGCTCTTTTTCCATCTCCCTGTTCTAAAAATCCATTTAATATATGGTCCCCAGATAGGGGACGTATCAGATATTAAACTGATAAGAACAGATACTACACTTGATCTTAGCCAAAAGGCCGAGAAGCGATAACCAGAATTGGTTTCAAACTACGGAGCCACCCAAGGATCCTGAAAAGTCCATTTGTGGAGATGAGCTCCTGGACTCCCGTTAAGAAGACATGTTGTCAACCTCTAGATCCCTTACATGCCTGCACTTTTCGGCTTGCTGCTGCTGCAATCCACGCGTTTTAGATCTGCATAACTCCACCTCTTTAAACACAGCACCTTCACCCCTGCTGTTCCCACCCGCCTCAACACCGTTGGAAGGGAGGAGAACCAATTAAGGCGGGGGGTGGGGTGGAACGAGCAGCTGTCTACCCTTAGCAGGAGGGCTCCTGATTACATACCTCTCCTGCTGCTGCTGCTGCTGGCTGTCCAGCAGCAGACTGAAGGTGGCTGCTGCTGTGCACAGGTATATAAAGGCTCAGAGCCTATTATGACACACGCAGCCAGCGTTCCATTGCCACATTCCATCTACTGCAGGCAGGATACCTGGCTGGCTGAATGTCGCTGAGAAGCTCACAGAGACCGCCATAAGCAACAGTTTAACAGAATGCCACAGACTAATCAACCAAACTTTTTGGGTTGGGTTCCCTTTTATAGTCTGCAGGCATTAAATGAAAGAAGTCAGTGTTCCAGCAGAAGGAGACAATGTTTCAGAAAAGGCATTGTAGCAAACCAAAAAAGAAATTTTAAGCGCAGCAGAGTAACCAGCGCACATACCTGTTAGCTCAGGTGAGTTTAAAAGGCTGCTGTTGATAACAAGGGCATTTGCTAAATAGATGGTGTGTGTGCAACAATATACTGAAAGGTCAATTATATTGTGCAGCTTATCTCACCACCTGTAGTTATTTAGGTGAAAGCTCCAAAATGCTTGCCTAATATGTCTGTTTATCCAAAAGGAAGTAAAAAGGGAGAGCTAGAAAGATAGCATTGCATCACATTACATGGCAATGCAATGCACAGTTGCTGAAGTTGAACCAAAATGAGCTTGTAATCTGGCTTCTGCAACTTTGAACATGAAAAATCCAATGAGGAGAAGAAAAGCAAAGCCAAAGAGTCCATCCCAAAATCCGACAAACAAGCAAAATGAACAAAAAACATTGAATTCAATTCTTTCTGATTTTAGAAACTGCATTAAAGAAGGGGTGCACCGGTCCTGGAGATACTGCAATACCAGGTCAATGCGTGGAGTGGACAGAGCAAGCTCTTTTTCCATCTCCCTGTTCTAAAAATCCATTTAATATATGGTCCCCAGATAGGGGACGTATCAGATATTAAACTGATAAGAACAGATACTACACTTGATCTTAGCCAAAAGGCCGAGAAGCGATAACCAGAATTGGTTTCAAGTACGGAGCCACCCAAGGATCCTGAAAAGTCCATTTGTGGAGATGAGCTCCTGGACTCCCGTTAAGAAGACATGTTGTCAACCTCTAGATCCCTTACATGCCTGCACTTTTCGGCTTGCTGCTGCTGCAATCCACGCGTTTTAGATCTGCATAACTCCACCTCTTTAAACACAGCACCTTCACCCCCTGCTGTTCCCACCCGCCTCAACACCGTTGGAAGGGAGGAGAACCAATTAAGGCGGGGGGTGGGGTGGAACGAGCAGCTGTCTACCCTTAGCAGGAGGGCTCCTGATTACATACCTCTCCTGCTGCTGCTGCTGCTGGCTGTCCAGCAGCAGACTGAAGGTGGCTGCTGCTGTGCACAGGTATATAAAGGCTCAGAGCCTATTATGACACGCGCAGCCAGCGTTCCATTGCCACATTCCATCTACTGCAGGCAGGATACCTGGCTGGCTGAATGTCGCTGAGAAGCTCACAGAGACCGCCATAAGCAACAGTTTAACAGAATGCCACAGACTAATCAACCAAACTTTTTGGGTTGGGTTCTCTTTTATAGTCTGCAGGCATTAAATGAAAGAAGTCAGTGTTCCAGCAGAAGGAGACAACGTTTCAGAAAAGGCATTGTAGCAAACCAAAAAAGAAATTTTAAGCGCAGCAGAGTAACCAGCGCACATACCTGTTAGCTCAGGTGAGTTTAAAAGGCTGCTGTTGATAACAAGGGCATTTGCTAAATAGATGGTGTGTGTGCAACAATATACTGAAAGGTCAATTATATTGTGCAGCTTATCTCACCACCTGTAGTTATTTAGGTGAAAGCTCCAAAATGCTTGCGTAATATGTCTGTTTATCCAAAAGGAAGTAAAAAGGGAGAGCTAGAAAGATAGCATTGCATCACATTACATGGCAATGCAATGCACAGTTGCTGAAGTTGAACCAAAATGAGCTTGTAATCTGGCTTCTGCAACTTTGAACATGAAAAATCCAATGAGGAGAAGAAAAGCAAAGCCAAAGAGTCCATCCCAAAATCCGACAAACAAGCAAAATGAACAAAAAACATTGAATTCAATTCTTTCTGATTTTAGAAACTGCATTAAAGAAGGGGTGCACCGGTCCTGGAGATACTGCAATACCAGGTCAATGCGTGGAGTGGACAGAGCAAGCTCTTTTTCCATCTCCCTGTTCTAAAAATCCATTTAATATATGGTCCCCAGATAGGGGACGTATCAGATATTAAACTGATAAGAACAGATACTACACTTGATCTTAGCCAAAAGGCCGAGAAGCGATAACCAGAATTGGTTTCAAACTACGGAGCCACCCAAGGATCCTGAAAAGTCCATTTGTGGAGATGAGCTCCTGGACTCCCGTTAAGAAGACATGTTGTCAACCTCTAGATCCCTTACATGCCTGCACTTTTCGGCTTGCTGCTGCTGCAATCCACGCGTTTTAGATCTGCATAACTCCACCTCTTTAAACACAGCACCTTCACCCCCTGCTGTTCCCACCCGCCTCAACACCGTTGGAAGGGAGGAGAACCAATTAAGGCGGGGGGTGGGGTGGAACGAGCAGCTGTCTACCCTTAGCAGGAGGGCTCCTGATTACATACCTCTCCTGCTGCTGCTGCTGCTGGCTGTCCAGCAGCAGACTGAAGGTGGCTGCTGCTGTGCACAGGTATATAAAGGCTCAGAGCCTATTATGACACGCGCAGCCAGCGTTCCATTGCCACATTCCATCTACTGCAGGCAGGATACCTGGCTGGCTGAATGTCGCTGAGAAGCTCACAGAGACCGCCATAAGCAACAGTTTAACAGAATGCCACAGACTAATCAACCAAACTTTTTGGGTTGGGTTCTCTTTTATAGTCTGCAGGCATTAAATGAAAGAAGTCAGTGTTCCAGCAGAAGGAGACAACGTTTCAGAAAAGGCATTGTAGCAAACCAAAAAAGAAATTTTAAGCGCAGCAGAGTAACCAGCGCACATACCTGTTAGCTCAGGTGAGTTTAAAAGGCTGCTGTTGATAACAAGGGCATTTGCTAAATAGATGGTGTGTGTGCAACAATATACTGAAAGGTCAATTATATTGTGCAGCTTATCTCACCACCTGTAGTTATTTAGGTGAAAGCTCCAAAATGCTTGCCTAATATGTCTGTTTATCCAAAAGGAAGTAAAAAGGGAGAGCTAGAAAGATAGCATTGCATCACATTACATGGCAATGCAATGCACAATTGCTGAAGTTGAACCAAAATGAGCTTGTAATCTGGCTTCTGCAACTTTGAACATGAAAAATCCAATGAGGAGAAGAAAAGCAAAGCCAAAGAGTCCATCCCAAAATCCGACAAACAAGCAAAATGAACAAAAAACATTGAATTCAATTCTTTCTGATTTTAGAAACTGCATTAAAGAAGGGGTGCACCGGTCCTGGAGATACTGCAATACCAGGTCAATGCGTGGAGTGGACAGAGCAAGCTCTTTTTCCATCTCCCTGTTCTAAAAATCCATTTAATATATGGTCCCCAGATAGGGGACGTATCAGATATTAAACTGATAAGAACAGATACTACACTTGATCTTAGCCAAAAGGCCGAGAAGCGATAACCAGAATTGGTTTCAAACTACGGAGCCACCCAAGGATCCTGAAAAGTCCATTTGTGGAGATGAGCTCCTGGACTCCCGTTAAGAAGACATGTTGTCAACCTCTAGATCCCTTACATGCCTGCACTTTTCGGCTTGCTGCTGCTGCAATCCACGCGTTTTAGATCTGCATAACTCCACCTCTTTAAACACAGCACCTTCACCCCTGCTGTTCCCACCCGCCTCAACACCGTTGGAAGGGAGGAGAACCAATTAAGGCGGGGGGTGGGGTGGAACGAGCAGCTGTCTACCCTTAGCAGGAGGGCTCCTGATTACATACCTCTCCTGCTGCTGCTGCTGCTGGCTGTCCAGCAGCAGACTGAAGGTGGCTGCTGCTGTGCACAGGTATATAAAGGCTCAGAGCCTATTATGACACACGCAGCCAGCGTTCCATTGCCACATTCCATCTACTGCAGGCAGGATACCTGGCTGGCTGAATGTCGCTGAGAAGCTCACAGAGACCGCCATAAGCAACAGTTTAACAGAATGCCACAGACTAATCAACCAAACTTTTTGGGTTGGGTTCCCTTTTATAGTCTGCAGGCATTAAATGAAAGAAGTCAGTGTTCCAGCAGAAGGAGACAATGTTTCAGAAAAGGCATTGTAGCAAACCAAAAAAGAAATTTTAAGCGCAGCAGAGTAACCAGCGCACATACCTGTTAGCTCAGGTGAGTTTAAAAGGCTGCTGTTGATAACAAGGGCATTTGCTAAATAGATGGTGTGTGTGCAACAATATACTGAAAGGTCAATTATATTGTGCAGCTTATCTCACCACCTGTAGTTATTTAGGTGAAAGCTCCAAAATGCTTGCCTAATATGTCTGTTTATCCAAAAGGAAGTAAAAAGGGAGAGCTAGAAAGATAGCATTGCATCACATTACATGGCAATGCAATGCACAGTTGCTGAAGTTGAACCAAAATGAGCTTGTAATCTGGCTTCTGCAACTTTGAACATGAAAAATCCAATGAGGAGAAGAAAAGCAAAGCCAAAGAGTCCATCCCAAAATCCGACAAACAAGCAAAATGAACAAAAAACATTGAATTCAATTCTTTCTGATTTTAGAAACTGCATTAAAGAAGGGGTGCACCGGTCCTGGAGATACTGCAATACCAGGTCAATGCGTGGAGTGGACAGAGCAAGCTCTTTTTCCATCTCCCTGTTCTAAAAATCCATTTAATATATGGTCCCCAGATAGGGGACGTATCAGATATTAAACTGATAAGAACAGATACTACACTTGATCTTAGCCAAAAGGCCGAGAAGCGATAACCAGAATTGGTTTCAAGTACGGAGCCACCCAAGGATCCTGAAAAGTCCATTTGTGGAGATGAGCTCCTGGACTCCCGTTAAGAAGACATGTTGTCAACCTCTAGATCCCTTACATGCCTGCACTTTTCGGCTTGCTGCTGCTGCAATCCACGCGTTTTAGATCTGCATAACTCCACCTCTTTAAACACAGCACCTTCACCCCCTGCTGTTCCCACCCGCCTCAACACCGTTGGAAGGGAGGAGAACCAATTAAGGCGGGGGGTGGGGTGGAACGAGCAGCTGTCTACCCTTAGCAGGAGGGCTCCTGATTACATACCTCTCCTGCTGCTGCTGCTGCTGGCTGTCCAGCAGCAGACTGAAGGTGGCTGCTGCTGTGCACAGGTATATAAAGGCTCAGAGCCTATTATGACACGCGCAGCCAGCGTTCCATTGCCACATTCCATCTACTGCAGGCAGGATACCTGGCTGGCTGAATGTCGCTGAGAAGCTCACAGAGACCGCCATAAGCAACAGTTTAACAGAATGCCACAGACTAATCAACCAAACTTTTTGGGTTGGGTTCTCTTTTATAGTCTGCAGGCATTAAATGAAAGAAGTCAGTGTTCCAGCAGAAGGAGACAACGTTTCAGAAAAGGCATTGTAGCAAACCAAAAAAGAAATTTTAAGCGCAGCAGAGTAACCAGCGCACATACCTGTTAGCTCAGGTGAGTTTAAAAGGCTGCTGTTGATAACAAGGGCATTTGCTAAATAGATGGTGTGTGTGCAACAATATACTGAAAGGTCAATTATATTGTGCAGCTTATCTCACCACCTGTAGTTATTTAGGTGAAAGCTCCAAAATGCTTGCGTAATATGTCTGTTTATCCAAAAGGAAGTAAAAAGGGAGAGCTAGAAAGATAGCATTGCATCACATTACATGGCAATGCAATGCACAGTTGCTGAAGTTGAACCAAAATGAGCTTGTAATCTGGCTTCTGCAACTTTGAACATGAAAAATCCAATGAGGAGAAGAAAAGCAAAGCCAAAGAGTCCATCCCAAAATCCGACAAACAAGCAAAATGAACAAAAAACATTGAATTCAATTCTTTCTGATTTTAGAAACTGCATTAAAGAAGGGGTGCACCGGTCCTGGAGATACTGCAATACCAGGTCAATGCGTGGAGTGGACAGAGCAAGCTCTTTTTCCATCTCCCTGTTCTAAAAATCCATTTAATATATGGTCCCCAGATAGGGGACGTATCAGATATTAAACTGATAAGAACAGATACTACACTTGATCTTAGCCAAAAGGCCGAGAAGCGATAACCAGAATTGGTTTCAAACTACGGAGCCACCCAAGGATCCTGAAAAGTCCATTTGTGGAGATGAGCTCCTGGACTCCCGTTAAGAAGACATGTTGTCAACCTCTAGATCCCTTACATGCCTGCACTTTTCGGCTTGCTGCTGCTGCAATCCACGCGTTTTAGATCTGCATAACTCCACCTCTTTAAACACAGCACCTTCACCCCCTGCTGTTCCCACCCGCCTCAACACCGTTGGAAGGGAGGAGAACCAATTAAGGCGGGGGGTGGGGTGGAACGAGCAGCTGTCTACCCTTAGCAGGAGGGCTCCTGATTACATACCTCTCCTGCTGCTGCTGCTGCTGGCTGTCCAGCAGCAGACTGAAGGTGGCTGCTGCTGTGCACAGGTATATAAAGGCTCAGAGCCTATTATGACACGCGCAGCCAGCGTTCCATTGCCACATTCCATCTACTGCAGGCAGGATACCTGGCTGGCTGAATGTCGCTGAGAAGCTCACAGAGACCGCCATAAGCAACAGTTTAACAGAATGCCACAGACTAATCAACCAAACTTTTTGGGTTGGGTTCTCTTTTATAGTCTGCAGGCATTAAATGAAAGAAGTCAGTGTTCCAGCAGAAGGAGACAACGTTTCAGAAAAGGCATTGTAGCAAACCAAAAAAGAAATTTTAAGCGCAGCAGAGTAACCAGCGCACATACCTGTTAGCTCAGGTGAGTTTAAAAGGCTGCTGTTGATAACAAGGGCATTTGCTAAATAGATGGTGTGTGTGCAACAATATACTGAAAGGTCAATTATATTGTGCAGCTTATCTCACCACCTGTAGTTATTTAGGTGAAAGCTCCAAAATGCTTGCCTAATATGTCTGTTTATCCAAAAGGAAGTAAAAAGGGAGAGCTAGAAAGATAGCATTGCATCACATTACATGGCAATGCAATGCACAGTTGCTGAAGTTGAACCAAAATGAGCTTGTAATCTGGCTTCTGCAACTTTGAACATGAAAAATCCAATGAGGAGAAGAAAAGCAAAGCCAAAGAGTCCATCCCAAAATCCGACAAACAAGCAAAATGAACAAAAAACATTGAATTCAATTCTTTCTGATTTTAGAAACTGCATTAAAGAAGGGGTGCACCGGTCCTGGAGATACTGCAATACCAGGTCAATGCGTGGAGTGGACAGAGCAAGCTCTTTTTCCATCTCCCTGTTCTAAAAATCCATTTAATATATGGTCCCCAGATAGGGGACGTATCAGATATTAAACTGATAAGAACAGATACTACACTTGATCTTAGCCAAAAGGCCGAGAAGCGATAACCAGAATTGGTTTCAAACTACGGAGCCACCCAAGGATCCTGAAAAGTCCATTTGTGGAGATGAGCTCCTGGACTCCCGTTAAGAAGACATGTTGTCAACCTCTAGATCCCTTACATGCCTGCACTTTTCGGCTTGCTGCTGCTGCAATCCACGCGTTTTAGATCTGCATAACTCCACCTCTTTAAACACAGCACCTTCACCCCTGCTGTTCCCACCCGCCTCAACACCGTTGGAAGGGAGGAGAACCAATTAAGGCGGGGGGTGGGGTGGAACGAGCAGCTGTCTACCCTTAGCAGGAGGGCTCCTGATTACATACCTCTCCTGCTGCTGCTGCTGCTGGCTGTCCAGCAGCAGACTGAAGGTGGCTGCTGCTGTGCACAGGTATATAAAGGCTCAGAGCCTATTATGACACACGCAGCCAGCGTTCCATTGCCACATTCCATCTACTGCAGGCAGGATACCTGGCTGGCTGAATGTCGCTGAGAAGCTCACAGAGACCGCCATAAGCAACAGTTTAACAGAATGCCACAGACTAATCAACCAAACTTTTTGGGTTGGGTTCCCTTTTATAGTCTGCAGGCATTAAATGAAAGAAGTCAGTGTTCCAGCAGAAGGAGACAACGTTTCAGAAAAGGCATTGTAGCAAACCAAAAAAGAAATTTTAAGCGCAGCAGAGTAACCAGCGCACATACCTGTTAGCTCAGGTGAGTTTAAAAGGCTGCTGTTGATAACAAGGGCATTTGCTAAATAGATGGTGTGTGTGCAACAATATACTGAAAGGTCAATTATATTGTGCAGCTTATCTCACCACCTGTAGTTATTTAGGTGAAAGCTCCAAAATGCTTGCCTAATATGTCTGTTTATCCAAAAGGAAGTAAAAAGGGAGAGCTAGAAAGATAGCATTGCATCACATTACATGGCAATGCAATGCACAGTTGCTGAAGTTGAACCAAAATGAGCTTGTAATCTGGCTTCTGCAACTTTGAACATGAAAAATCCAATGAGGAGAAGAAAAGCAAAGCCAAAGAGTCCATCCCAAAATCCGACAAACAAGCAAAATGAACAAAAAACATTGAATTCAATTCTTTCTGATTTTAGAAACTGCATTAAAGAAGGGGTGCACCGGTCCTGGAGATACTGCAATACCAGGTCAATGCGTGGAGTGGACAGAGCAAGCTCTTTTTCCATCTCCCTGTTCTAAAAATCCATTTAATATATGGTCCCCAGATAGGGGACGTATCAGATATTAAACTGATAAGAACAGATACTACACTTGATCTTAGCCAAAAGGCCGAGAAGCGATAACCAGAATTGGTTTCAACTACGGAGCCACCCAAGGATCCTGAAAAGTCCATTTGTGGAGATGAGCTCCTGGACTCCCGTTAAGAAGACATTTTGTCAACCTCTAGATCCCTTACATGCCTGCACTTTTCGGCTTGCTGCTGCTGCAATCCACGCGTTTTAGATCTGCATAACTCCACCTCTTTAAACACAGCACCTTCACCCCCTGCTGTTCCCACCCGCCTCAACACCGTTGGAAGGGAGGAGAACCAATTAAGGCGGGGGGTGGGGTGGAACGAGCAGCTGTCTACCCTTAGCAGGAGGGCTCCTGATTACATACCTCTCCTGCTGCTGCTGCTGCTGGCTGTCCAGCAGCAGACTGAAGGTGGCTGCTGCTGTGCACAGGTATATAAAGGCTCAGAGCCTATTATGACACGCGCAGCCAGCGTTCCATTGCCACATTCCATCTACTGCAGGCAGGATACCTGGCTGGCTGAATGTCGCTGAGAAGCTCACAGAGACCGCCATAAGCAACAGTTTAACAGAATGCCACAGACTAATCAACCAAACTTTTTGGGTTGGGTTCTCTTTTATAGTCTGCAGGCATTAAATGAAAGAAGTCAGTGTTCCAGCAGAAGGAGACAACGTTTCAGAAAAGGCATTGTAGCAAACCAAAAAAGAAATTTTAAGCGCAGCAGAGTAACCAGCGCACATACCTGTTAGCTCAGGTGAGTTTAAAAGGCTGCTGTTGATAACAAGGGCATTTGCTAAATAGATGGTGTGTGTGCAACAATATACTGAAAGGTCAATTATATTGTGCAGCTTATCTCACCACCTGTAGTTATTTAGGTGAAAGCTCCAAAATGCTTGCCTAATATGTCTGTTTATCCAAAAGGAAGTAAAAAGGGAGAGCTAGAAAGATAGCATTGCATCACATTACATGGCAATGCAATGCACAGTTGCTGAAGTTGAACCAAAATGAGCTTGTAATCTGGCTTCTGCAACTTTGAACATGAAAAATCCAATGAGGAGAAGAAAAGCAAAGCCAAAGAGTCCATCCCAAAATCCGACAAACAAGCAAAATGAACAAAAAACATTGAATTCAATTCTTTCTGATTTTAGAAACTGCATTAAAGAAGGGGTGCACCGGTCCTGGAGATACTGCAATACCAGGTCAATGCGTGGAGTGGACAGAGCAAGCTCTTTTTCCATCTCCCTGTTCTAAAAATCCATTTAATATATGGTCCCCAGATAGGGGACGTATCAGATATTAAACTGATAAGAACAGATACTACACTTGATCTTAGCCAAAAGGCCGAGAAGCGATAACCAGAATTGGTTTCAAACTACGGAGCCACCCAAGGATCCTGAAAAGTCCATTTGTGGAGATGAGCTCCTGGACTCCCGTTAAGAAGACATGTTGTCAACCTCTAGATCCCTTACATGCCTGCACTTTTCGGCTTGCTGCTGCTGCAATCCACGCGTTTTAGATCTGCATAACTCCACCTCTTTAAACACAGCACCTTCACCCCCTGCTGTTCCCACCCGCCTCAACACCGTTGGAATGGAGGAGAACCAATTAAGGCGGGGGGTGGGGTGGAACGAGCAGCTGTCTACCCTTAGCAGGAGGGCTCCTGATTACATACCTCTCCTGCTGCTGCTGCTGCTGGCTGTCCAGCAGCAGACTGAAGGTGGCTGCTGCTGTGCACAGGTATATAAAGGCTCAGAGCCTATTATGACACGCGCAGCCAGCGTTCCATTGCCACATTCCATCTACTGCAGGCAGGATACCTGGCTGGCTGAATGTCGCTGAGAAGCTCACAGAGACCGCCATAAGCAACAGTTTAACAGAATGCCACAGACTAATCAACCAAACTTTTTGGGTTGGGTTCTCTTTTATAGTCTGCAGGCATTAAATGAAAGAAGTCAGTGTTCCAGCAGAAGGAGACAACGTTTCAGAAAAGGCATTGTAGCAAACCAAAAAAGAAATTTTAAGCGCAGCAGAGTAACCAGCGCACATACCTGTTAGCTCAGGTGAGTTTAAAAGGCTGCTGTTGATAACAAGGGCATTTGCTAAATAGATGGTGTGTGTGCAACAATATACTGAAAGGTCAATTATATTGTGCAGCTTATCTCACCACCTGTAGTTATTTAGGTGAAAGCTCCAAAATGCTTGCCTAATATGTCTGTTTATCCAAAAGGAAGTAAAAAGGGAGAGCTAGAAAGATAGCATTGCATCACATTACATGGCAATGCAATGCACAGTTGCTGAAGTTGAACCAAAATGAGCTTGTAATCTGGCTTCTGCAACTTTGAACATGAAAAATCCAATGAGGAGAAGAAAAGCAAAGCCAAAGAGTCCATCCCAAAATCCGACAAACAAGCAAAATGAACAAAAAACATTGAATTCAATTCTTTCTGATTTTAGAAACTGCATTAAAGAAGGGGTGCACCGGTCCTGGAGATACTGCAATACCAGGTCAATGCGTGGAGTGGACAGAGCAAGCTCTTTTTCCATCTCCCTGTTCTAAAAATCCATTTAATATATGGTCCCCAGATAGGGGACGTATCAGATATTAAACTGATAAGAACAGATACTACACTTGATCTTAGCCAAAAGGCCGAGAAGCGATAACCAGAATTGGTTTCAAACTACGGAGCCACCCAAGGATCCTGAAAAGTCCATTTGTGGAGATGAGCTCCTGGACTCCCGTTAAGAAGACATGTTGTCAACCTCTAGATCCCTTACATGCCTGCACTTTTCGGCTTGCTGCTGCTGCAATCCACGCGTTTTAGATCTGCATAACTCCACCTCTTTAAACACAGCACCTTCACCCCCTGCTGTTCCCACCCGCCTCAACACCGTTGGAAGGGAGGAGAACCAATTAAGGCGGGGGGTGGGGTGGAACGAGCAGCTGTCTACCCTTAGCAGGAGGGCTCCTGATTACATACCTCTCCTGCTGCTGCTGCTGCTGGCTGTCCAGCAGCAGACTGAAGGTGGCTGCTGCTGTGCACAGGTATATAAAGGCTCAGAGCCTATTATGACACGCGCAGCCAGCGTTCCATTGCCACATTCCATCTACTGCAGGCAGGATACCTGGCTGGCTGAATGTCGCTGAGAAGCTCACAGAGACCGCCATAAGCAACAGTTTAACAGAATGCCACAGACTAATCAACCAAACTTTTTGGGTTGGGTTCTCTTTTATAGTCTGCAGGCATTAAATGAAAGAAGTCAGTGTTCCAGCAGAAGGAGACAACGTTTCAGAAAAGGCATTGTAGCAAACCAAAAAAGAAATTTTAAGCGCAGCAGAGTAACCAGCGCACATACCTGTTAGCTCAGGTGAGTTTAAAAGGCTGCTGTTGATAACAAGGGCATTTGCTAAATAGATGGTGTGTGCAACAATATACTGAAAGGTCAATTATATTGTGCAGCTTATCTCACCACCTGTAGTTATTTAGGTGAAAGCTCCAAAATGCTTGCCTAATATGTCTGTTTATCCAAAAGGAAGTAAAAAGGGAGAGCTAGAAAGATAGCATTGCATCACATTACATGGCAATGCAATGCACAGTTGCTGAAGTTGAACCAAAATGAGCTTGTAATCTGGCTTCTGCAACTTTGAACATGAAAAATCCAATGAGGAGAAGAAAAGCAAAGCCAAAGAGTCCATCCCAAAATCCGACAAACAAGCAAAATTAACAAAAAACATTGAATTCAATTCTTTCTGATTTTAGAAACTGCATTAAAGAAGGGGTGCACCGGTCCTGGAGATACTGCAATACCAGGTCAATGCGTGGAGTGGACAGAGCAAGCTCTTTTTCCATCTCCCTGTTCTAAAAATCCATTTAATATATGGTCCCCAGATAGGGGACGTATCAGATATTAAACTGATAAGAACAGATACTACACTTGATCTTAGCCAAAAGGCCGAGAAGCGATAACCAGAATTGGTTTCAAACTACGCAGCCACCCAAGGATCCTGAAAAGTCCATTTGTGGAGATGAGCTCCTGGACTCCCGTTAAGAAGACATGTTGTCAACCTCTAGATCCCTTACATGCCTGCACTTTTCGGCTTGCTGCTGCTGCAATCCACGCGTTTTAGATCTGCATAACTCCACCTCTTTAAACACAGCACCTTCACCCCCTGCTGTTCCCACCCGCCTCAACACCGTTGGAAGGGAGGAGAACCAATTAAGGCGGGGGGTGGGGTGGAACGAGCAGCTGTCTACCCTTAGCAGGAGGGCTCCTGATTACATACCTCTCCTGCTGCTGCTGCTGCTGGCTGTCCAGCAGCAGACTGAAGGTGGCTGCTGCTGTGCACAGGTATATAAAGGCTCAGAGCCTATTATGACACGCGCAGCCAGCGTTCCATTGCCACATTCCATCTACTGCAGGCAGGATACCTGGCTGGCTGAATGTCGCTGAGAAGCTCACAGAGACCGCCATAAGCAACAGTTTAACAGAATGCCACAGACTAATCAACCAAACTTTTTGGGTTGGGTTCTCTTTTATAGTCTGCAGGCATTAAATGAAAGAAGTCAGTGTTCCAGCAGAAGGAGACAACGTTTCAGAAAAGGCATTGTAGCAAACCAAAAAAGAAATTTTAAGCGCAGCAGAGTAACCAGCGCACATACCTGTTAGCTCAGGTGAGTTTAAAAGGCTGCTGTTGATAACAAGGGCATTTGCTAAATAGATGGTGTGTGTGCAACAATATACTGAAAGGTCAATTATATTGTGCAGCTTATCTCACCACCTGTAGTTATTTAGGTGAAAGCTCCAAAATGCTTGCCTAATATGTCTGTTTATCCAAAAGGAAGTAAAAAGGGAGAGCTAGAAAGATAGCATTGCATCACATTACATGGCAATGCAATGCACAGTTGCTGAAGTTGAACCAAAATGAGCTTGTAATCTGGCTTCTGCAACTTTGAACATGAAAAATCCAATGAGGAGAAGAAAAGCAAAGCCAAAGAGTCCATCCCAAAATCCGACAAACAAGCAAAATGAACAAAAAACATTGAATTCAATTCTTTCTGATTTTAGAAACTGCATTAAAGAAGGGGTGCACCGGTCCTGGAGATACTGCAATACCAGGTCAATGCGTGGAGTGGACAGAGCAAGCTCTTTTTCCATCTCCCTGTTCTAAAAATCCATTTAATATATGGTCCCCAGATAGGGGACGTATCAGATATTAAACTGATAAGAACAGATACTACACTTGATCTTAGCCAAAAGGCCGAGAAGCGATAACCAGAATTGGTTTCAAACTACGGAGCCACCCAAGGATCCTGAAAAGTCCATTTGTGGAGATGAGCTCCTGGACTCCCGTTAAGAAGACATGTTGTCAACCTCTAGATCCCTTACATGCCTGCACTTTTCGGCTTGCTGCTGCTGCAATCCACGCGTTTTAGATCTGCATAACTCCACCTCTTTAAACACAGCACCTTCACCCCCTGCTGTTCCCACCCGCCTCAACACCGTTGGAAGGGAGGAGAACCAATTAAGGCGGGGGGTGGGGTGGAACGAGCAGCTGTCTACCCTTAGCAGGAGGGCTCCTGATTACATACCTCTCCTGCTGCTGCTGCTGCTGGCTGTCCAGCAGCAGACTGAAGGTGGCTGCTGCTGTGCACAGGTATATAAAGGCTCAGAGCCTATTATGACACGCGCAGCCAGCGTTCCATTGCCACATTCCATCTACTGCAGGCAGGATACCTGGCTGGCTGAATGTCGCTGAGAAGCTCACAGAGACCGCCATAAGCAACAGTTTAACAGAATGCCACAGACTAATCAACCAAACTTTTTGGGTTGGGTTCTCTTTTATAGTCTGCAGGCATTAAATGAAAGAAGTCAGTGTTCCAGCAGTAGGAGACAACGTTTCAGAAAAGGCATTGTAGCAAACCAAAAAAGAAATTTTAAGCGCAGCAGAGTAACCAGCGCACATACCTGTTAGCTCAGGTGAGTTTAAAAGGCTGCTGTTGATAACAAGGGCATTTGCTAAATAGATGGTGTGTGTGCAACAATATACTGAAAGGTCAATTATATTGTGCAGCTTATCTCACCACCTGTAGTTATTTAGGTGAAAGCTCCAAAATGCTTGCCTAATATGTCTGTTTATCCAAAAGGAAGTAAAAAGGGAGAGCTAGAAAGATAGCATTGCATCACATTACATGGCAATGCAATGCACAGTTGCTGAAGTTGAACCAAAATGAGCTTGTAATCTGGCTTCTGCAACTTTGAACATGAAAAATCCAATGAGGAGAAGAAAAGCAAAGCCAAAGAGTCCATCCCAAAATCCGACAAACAAGCAAAATGAACAAAAAACATTGAATTCAATTCTTTCTGATTTTAGAAACTGCATTAAAGAAGGGGTGCACCGGTCCTGGAGATACTGCAATACCAGGTCAATGCGTGGAGTGGACAGAGCAAGCTCTTTTTCCATCTCCCTGTTCTAAAAATCCATTTAATATATGGTCCCCAGATAGGGGACGTATCAGATATTAAACTGATAAGAACAGATACTACACTTGATCTTAGCCAAAAGGCCGAGAAGCGATAACCAGAATTGGTTTCAAACTACGGAGCCACCCAAGGATCCTGAAAAGTCCATTTGTGGAGATGAGCTCCTGGACTCCCGTTAAGAAGACATGTTGTCAACCTCTAGATCCCTTACATGCCTGCACTTTTCGGCTTGCTGCTGCTGCAATCCACGCGTTTTAGATCTGCATAACTCCACCTCTTTAAACACAGCACCTTCACCCCCTGCTGTTCCCACCCGCCTCAACACCGTTGGAAGGGAGGAGAACCAATTAAGGCGGGGGGTGGGGTGGAACGAGCAGCTGTCTACCCTTAGCAGGAGGGCTCCTGATTACATACCTCTCCTGCTGCTGCTGCTGCTGGCTGTCCAGCAGCAGACTGAAGGTGGCTGCTGCTGTGCACAGGTATATAAAGGCTCAGAGCCTATTATGACACGCGCAGCCAGCGTTCCATTGCCACATTCCATCTACTGCAGGCAGGATACCTGGCTGGCTGAATGTCGCTGAGAAGCTCACAGAGACCGCCATAAGCAACAGTTTAACAGAATGCCACAGACTAATCAACCAAACTTTTTGGGTTGGGTTCTCTTTTATAGTCTGCAGGCATTAAATGAAAGAAGTCAGTGTTCCAGCAGAAGGAGACAACGTTTCAGAAAAGGCATTGTAGCAAACCAAAAAAGAAATTTTAAGCGCAGCAGAGTAACCAGCGCACATACCTGTTAGCTCAGGTGAGTTTAAAAGGCTGCTGTTGATAACAAGGGCATTTGCTAAATAGATGGTGTGTGTGCAACAATATACTGAAAGGTCAATTATATTGTGCAGCTTATCTCACCACCTGTAGTTATTTAGGTGAAAGCTCCAAAATGCTTGCCTAATATGTCTGTTTATCCAAAAGGAAGTAAAAAGGGAGAGCTAGAAAGATAGCATTGCATCACATTACATGGCAATGCAATGCACAGTTGCTGAAGTTGAACCAAAATGAGCTTGTAATCTGGCTTCTGCAACTTTGAACATGAAAAATCCAATGAGGAGAAGAAAAGCAAAGCCAAAGAGTCCATCCCAAAATCCGACAAACAAGCAAAATGAACAAAAAACATTGAATTCAATTCTTTCTGATTTTAGAAACTGCATTAAAGAAGGGGTGCACCGGTCCTGGAGATACTGCAATACCAGGTCAATGCGTGGAGTGGACAGAGCAAGCTCTTTTTCCATCTCCCTGTTCTAAAAATCCATTTAATATATGGTCCCCAGATAGGGGACGTATCAGATATTAAACTGATAAGAACAGATACTACACTTGATCTTAGCCAAAAGGCCGAGAAGCGATAACCAGAATTGGTTTCAAACTACGGAGCCACCCAAGGATCCTGAAAAGTCCATTTGTGGAGATGAGCTCCTGGACTCCCGTTAAGAAGACATGTTGTCAACCTCTAGATCCCTTACATGCCTGCACTTTTCGGATTGCTGCTGCTGCAATCCACGCGTTTTAGATCTGCATAACTCCACCTCTTTAAACACAGCACCTTCACCCCCTGCTGTTCCCACCCGCCTCAACACCGTTGGAAGGGAGGAGAACCAATTAAGGCGGGGGGTGGGGTGGAACGAGCAGCTGTCTACCCTTAGCAGGAGGGCTCCTGATTACATACCTCTCCTGCTGCTGCTGCTGCTGGCTGTCCAGCAGCAGACTGAAGGTGGCTGCTGCTGTGCACAGGTATATAAAGGCTCAGAGCCTATTATGACACGCGCAGCCAGCGTTCCATTGCCACATTCCATCTACTGCAGGCAGGATACCTGGCTGGCTGAATGTCGCTGAGAAGCTCACAGAGACCGCCATAAGCAACAGTTTAACAGAATGCCACAGACTAATCAACCAAACTTTTTGGGTTGGGTTCTTTTTTATAGTCTGCAGGCATTAAATGAAAGAAGTCAGTGTTCCAGCAGAAGGAGACAACGTTTCAGAAAAGGCATTGTAGCAAACCAAAAAAGAAATTTTAAGCGCAGCAGAGTAACCAGCGCACATACCTGTTAGCTCAGGTGAGTTTAAAAGGCTGCTGTTGATAACAAGGGCATTTGCTAAATAGATGGTGTGTGTGCAACAATATACTGAAAGGTCAATTATATTGTGCAGCTTATCTCACCACCTGTAGTTATTTAGGTGAAAGCTCCAAAATGCTTGCCTAATATGTCTGTTTATCCAAAAGGAAGTAAAAAGGGAGAGCTAGAAAGATAGCATTGCATCACATTACATGGCAATGCAATGCACAGTTGCTGAAGTTGAACCAAAATGAGCTTGTAATCTGGCTTCTGCAACTTTGAACATGAAAAATCCAATGAGGAGAAGAAAAGCAAAGCCAAAGAGTCCATCCCAAAATCCGACAAACAAGCAAAATGAACAAAAAACATTGAATTCAATTCTTTCTGATTTTAGAAACTGCATTAAAGAAGGGGTGCACCGGTCCTGGAGATACTGCAATACCAGGTCAATGCGTGGAGTGGACAGAGCAAGCTCTTTTTCCATCTCCCTGTTCTAAAAATCCATTTAATATATGGTCCCCAGATAGGGGACGTATCAGATATTAAACTGATAAGAACAGATACTACACTTGATCTTAGCCAAAAGGCCGAGAAGCGATAACCAGAATTGGTTTCAAACTACGGAGCCACCCAAGGATCCTGAAAAGTCCATTTGTGGAGATGAGCTCCTGGACTCCCGTTAAGAAGACATGTTGTCAACCTCTAGATCCCTTACATGCCTGCACTTTTCGGCTTGCTGCTGCTGCAATCCACGCGTTTTAGATCTGCATAACTCCACCTCTTTAAACACAGCACCTTCACCCCCTGCTGTTCCCACCCGCCTCAACACCGTTGGAAGGGAGGAGAACCAATTAAGGCGGGGGGTGGGGTGGAACGAGCAGCTGTCTACCCTTAGCAGGAGGGCTCCTGATTACATACCTCTCCTGCTGCTGCTGCTGCTGGCTGTCCAGCAGCAGACTGAAGGTGGCTGCTGCTGTGCACAGGTATATAAAGGCTCAGAGCCTATTATGACACGCGCAGCCAGCGTTCCATTGCCACATTCCATCTACTGCAGGCAGGATACCTGGCTGGCTGAATGTCGCTGAGAAGCTCACAGAGACCGCCATAAGCAACAGTTTAACAGAATGCCACAGACTAATCAACCAAACTTTTTGGGTTGGGTTCTCTTTTATAGTCTGCAGGCATTAAATGAAAGAAGTCAGTGTTCCAGCAGAAGGAGACAACGTTTCAGAAAAGGCATTGTAGCAAACCAAAAAAGAAATTTTAAGCGCAGCAGAGTAACCAGCGCACATACCTGTTAGCTCAGGTGAGTTTAAAAGGCTGCTGTTGATAACAAGGGCATTTGCTAAATAGATGGTGTGTGTGCAACAATATACTGAAAGGTCAATTATATTGTGCAGCTTATCTCACCACCTGTAGTTATTTAGGTGAAAGCTCCAAAATGCTTGCCTAATATGTCTGTTTATCCAAAAGGAAGTAAAAAGGGAGAGCTAGAAAGATAGCATTGCATCACATTACATGGCAATGCAATGCACAGTTGCTGAAGTTGAACCAAAATGAGCTTGTAATCTGGCTTCTGCAACTTTGAACATGAAAAATCCAATGAGGAGAAGAAAAGCAAAGCCAAAGAGTCCATCCCAAAATCCGACAAACAAGCAAAATGAACAAAAAACATTGAATTCAATTCTTTCTGATTTTAGAAACTGCATTAAAGAAGGGGTGCACCGGTCCTGGAGAAACTGCAATACCAGGTCAATGCGTGGAGTGGACAGAGCAAGCTCTTTTTCCATCTCCCTGTTCTAAAAATCCATTTAATATATGGTCCCCAGATAGGGGACGTATCAGATATTAAACTGATAAGAACAGATACTACACTTGATCTTAGCCAAAAGGCCGAGAAGCGATAACCAGAATTGGTTTCAAACTACGGAGCCACCCAAGGATCCTGAAAAGTCCATTTGTGGAGATGAGCTCCTGGACTCCCGTTAAGAAGACATGTTGTCAACCTCTAGATCCCTTACATGCCTGCACTTTTCGGCTTGCTGCTGCTGCAATCCACGCGTTTTAGATCTGCATAACTCCACCTCTTTAAACACAGCACCTTCACCCCCTGCTGTTCCCACCCGCCTCAACACCGTTGGAAGGGAGGAGAACCAATTAAGGCGGGGGGTGGGGTGGAACGAGCAGCTGTCTACCCTTAGCAGGAGGGCTCCTGATTACATACCTCTCCTGCTGCTGCTGCTGCTGGCTGTCCAGCAGCAGACTGAAGGTGGCTGCTGCTGTGCACAGGTATATAAAGGCTCAGAGCCTATTATGACACGCGCAGCCAGCGTTCCATTGCCACATTCCATCTACTGCAGGCAGGATACCTGGCTGGCTGAATGTCGCTGAGAAGCTCACAGAGACCGCCATAAGCAACAGTTTAACAGAATGCCACAGACTAATCAACCAAACTTTTTGGGTTGGGTTCTCTTTTATAGTCTGCAGGCATTAAATGAAAGAAGTCAGTGTTCCAGCAGAAGGAGACAACGTTTCAGAAAAGGCATTGTAGCAAACCAAAAAAGAAATTTTAAGCGCAGCAGAGTAACCAGCGCACATACCTGTTAGCTCAGGTGAGTTTAAAAGGCTGCTGTTGATAACAAGGGCATTTGCTAAATAGATGGTGTGTGTGCAACAATATACTGAAAGGTCAATTATATTGTGCAGCTTATCTCACCACCTGTAGTTATTTAGGTGAAAGCTCCAAAATGCTTGCCTAATATGTCTGTTTATCCAAAAGGAAGTAAAAAGGGAGAGCTAGAAAGATAGCATTGCATCACATTACATGGCAATGCAATGCACAGTTGCTGAAGTTGAACCAAAATGAGCTTGTAATCTGGCTTCTGCAACTTTGAACATGAAAAATCCAATGAGGAGAAGAAAAGCAAAGCCAAAGAGTCCATCCCAAAATCCGACAAACAAGCAAAATGAACAAAAAACATTGAATTCAATTCTTTCTGATTTTAGAAACTGCATTAAAGAAGGGGTGCACCGGTCCTGGAGATACTGCAATACCAGGTCAATGCGTGGAGTGGACAGAGCAAGCTCTTTTTCCATCTCCCTGTTCTAAAAATCCATTTAATATATGGTCCCCAGATAGGGGACGTATCAGATATTAAACTGATAAGAACAGATTTTTTTTTTTTTTTTTTTTTATCCATCATCGTGTTTTTTTTTTTTTTTTTTTTTTATATATATATATATATATATATATATATATATACATATATATTTCCTTCTTTCCTTTTTCTTAACTTTCTTTTTAACTTTTTTTTTTTTTTTTCCTGTAATTAATATTTGTATTTTTCCAGAAAAAGATTTTCAATGACAACAAAGGCTACACAGTAAGTATATTCCATTCATTTTGCTTCCACAATACATCTGCTTTTCTTATGCCCAAAACCATTTTGTCCTTCCAAAAATACATAAATAAATAACTTAGACACAACTTAATACACTGTTCAACAGACACTTCATTATGTTTAAAAATCAAAATGTTTCTCACCTTCCAAATTGCCATCTTTACACATGTTATAATCACCCACACCACCTTAAAATCTTCTTCCTTTACACCCATCCCATAGAACACCCTGTTAAAATCTAAAAAATTAACATTACTCACAGCTTTAATCAGATTGCACATTTTCCTCCAGACTTTTTGTGCAAACTCGCAATTCCAGAATACGTGCATAGGAGTCTCACTACCTCCACATCTCTGTCTTGGACATTTTTCAAAACGAACAAGACCACGTCTATGCTGAAATTCTCGTGTCGGTAAGCAATCCTTTATTATACACCATAACAAATCTTTATGTTCATTTGATAAGAACACATAGTTTACATTCAGCCAAATCCTGTCCACTATCTTTGGCATAAAGTGCTCCACTGGACTAGTGTTTAACCTTCCTTCCAAGACTTGTAATATCTTTTTATGACACCTCAGTACCTTAAGATCAAAACCTTTTAGATCATAATCTCTCAAAATCTTTTCCAGCACAACATAGTTACTTGGGGGTAAAAATCTATAAGGTCTATTCAATCTCATGTCCACCCACTTATATTTTCTTATATAGAAACCCAAATTATAAATAGAAAAGGCTTTAAGCTTCGATTCTGACCCTAATAAAATATTTATGCAGTTTGCCATATACTTTGCATATAAAAAGGCTTTGATATCAGGATAACCTTTACCACCTTTCTTTTTTGGCTTATACAATTCTTCGCGCTTAACCCTTTCCATTTTTGATCTCCATAAAAAATTAAAACATACTTTAATAATTTTTTTCATCGCATTGACAGGTGGAATAAAAATGGTTGCAACATATAAAATCATTGGGAGTAAAACCTGCTTGATAATTAAAATCTTCCCTTCCAACGTTAGCTCTCTCAGATTCCAAAAAGACACCTTTTTCCTAACCCTCTCCAACAGTGATTCCCAATTTTTTACATTTCCACACTCTTCCGAAAAATAGATGCCTAAAATCTTTGCTTCAAAGACTCTCAATAATTTACAATCGGATTCTAAGATAAAACCGCCCATCGTTAAAACACCAGATTTCTCCAAATTGATCTTAAAACCTGATGCCGCCCCAAACCATTCAACCGTTCTTAAAACCCTATTCATACTTCTTAAATCTTTTACAAAAACAGTCACATCATCCATAAAAGCCACCACTTTAACCTGCTCTCCCCAACTCCCAGGAATAAAAAAACCATTAATCACTTTGTCTTTCCTAAAAGCAGTTAAAAGAGGCTCAATCGCACAGATAAAAAGAATAGGGGATAAGGGGCATCCCTGTTTCACCCCACAATTAATCTTTACACTTCCAGATAAAAACCCATTTACAGATACTTTACTAAAACATGCTTGATACAAGGATTTAATACGTTTACTAAAATCATCCGGGCAACCCATTCTCCTTAAAACATCGAATAAAAAATCATGGGCGACTCTATCATAAGCCTTTTCAAAATCCAGAGTAATTAACGCCATCTTCTGTCTTCTATCGGAAACATCCCATATTATGTCTCTAATTAAAATCAACGAGTCACTGATCTTCCGCGTTGGAACTGCACACGTTTGGTCTATATCTATCACCGAACTCACCACTTTCTTTAATCTATTTGCCAACAGCTTCGCATAAACTTTATAATCTGTATTTAAAAGAGTAATCGGTCTCCAGTTTTTTAGCAATTCTCTATCACCTCTTTTGTATAATAAAACAATTACCCCCTCCAACCATGACTCCGGGACACGACATAAAGACTCAACTTTTAAAAACATTTCATAAAATTCATTCCCCACAATATCCCATAATATTTTATAAAACTCAATGGGTAGCCCATCCGACCCTGGTGTCTTACCGTTTGGCAATGTATTAACTGTATTAAAAACTTCTTCTTTTGAAATACCCTCTGATAATAATAATTTATTTTCCTTAGTAAAACACTTATCCAACCCTCCTAAAAAATGCTCCTTCAAAGACCTATCTGTATTTTTTGCTGAAAACAGGTTATCATAAAATTCTTTCACTTTCATCTTTTTCCCCTCCAAACTTCTTTCCCCCTCTAAAACCCCCATAAAGGCCTTTTTCTCACAGATTTTTTTAAAAAAGAATTTAGTACATTTCTCGTCTTCCTCCAACACCTTCACACGAGAATTAAAGATAATTTCTTTTCCTTTTTCTCTCAGACATTTTTGAATTTTTTCCTTCGTCACCATAATTTCCTCCTCCACATTAACTCCATTATTCCTAAACTGATACAGACACTGTAGATTTGCATTAAGGTTATTGTATGACTGGCGCTTATCCGCAGCTTTCCTCTTGCCTACTTCCATAAAGAATAATTTAACTTCCTTTTTCATGTAGTCCCACCATTTAAAAGTAGAGTCAAAACATTTCTTTTCTAATTTCAGTTTCTCAAAGAAAAATTTAAAATCCTCCCTTACCTCCTTATGCTGTAACAATGATACATTCAGTTTCCAATGAGACGGCCTTTTTCCCTCATCCGCCTCTACCATCAGTGTACATTCAATTATTCTATGATCAGAAAAAGGTGCTTTATGCGTTTTAAAATTAGAACAAGTAAAATCCTTGGATATAAACAAATAATCTATTCTCGAGGAACAACCTCTTCCTTCCCAAGTAATTTCATACTCCTTCTTCTGCCCGTCCAACCACCAAGCATCTTTTAGGTTAAAAGAAGATAAAATACCCTTGAGACAAGAAACCGAACCATCTTTTACATTATTTAGTTGACAATTAAAATCTCCCCCTAAAATTACTGGAACTACACCTGGGATAAAAAGCTGCAAAATTTCAAACAAATGTAACCTTAAAACTTTTTCTGTATTGGCATAAATATTAAAACATCTATATTTCTTCCCATTCCTTTCTACATCCACTCTTAGAATCCTACCAGGGTATATTTCTTCGTAGTTGGTAATCTCCCATTCCCTGGAACATATAAAACCAACCCCATCACTTCTGAATTCATTCCCGCCTGAAAAACATAAATTACCCTTCCATATACCCCGTAAAAAATCATAATTTAACTTCTTTGACAAATTACATTCTTGAAGAAATACAAAATCAAAATTTTCATTATTAAAATAGTCATAAATCACAGTTCTTTTATATAAGTCATTGAAACCCTGAACATTCAGGGAAGCCGCCCTGATCATCTTTTAGTGACTGGCACCGGGCTATCTCCCCCGCCCTCATCGGATTGCAAAGCACTTTCATCGATACTCAGCCCTTCCGACTCTGATGTACTGGAAATGTCAAAATCCTTTTCACAAGCAAATACTTTTACTACACATGGCCCTACACCACGCTCTTTATCATCTACACTTCTTTTCAAAATTTTTGATGAATCCATCCTTTCCTGACCACAGGGTATACTCTGAGATAAAAACTCCCTAGGGGAAGGCCCTATTACAGGCAGGCTTTGACTTTTCACTACCACCACCTTTCCCCCTGCGCCTCCCTTTTTTACTTCACCCCCTTGTTCTTTTATATTACTCTCTTTGCTTGGTGGAGGGACTTTCTGCATTAATTGTCCCACACCCACCAGCACAGACTTCAATTCTTCAATCCTCCATTCTTCATTCTTCTTTTCTTCTTTCTTCTTTTCTTCTTTCTTCTGCTCTTCCTTCTCCCGACCTTCTTTCTTCTGCTCTTCTCTGTTCTTATCTTCTTCTAACTCCTTCTCCTTCTTCCTTTCTTCCATCTTTCTTTTCTCATCCTCCTCCGACCTCCTCCCTCTCTCTTCTTTCTTTCTCTTCTCTTCTTCCGGTGTTTTCTTCTTCTTTACTTTTCTCACCTCCTCCATTTCCTGCTCATCAGTTCTCTTTTCACTTGCTTCCTCACCATCCTCGGCTTCATTCTGCCGATGTTCTGATGAAGTATCCATCTCCTCCTCGCCTCCTTTCTTCTTATTTGGACATGCATCCTCCTGATGAGCTGAACCGGGACACCTACAACACTTTTTGCACACAATATCCAAATGTCCATATTTACGGCACCCATAACAGTAATTAGGCATACCCGAAAAAAACAGATATCCACGGCTACGATTAACATAGACATTTGGTGGTGGTCTAAGTACCCCACCTTCTTCTTCTGGGTCCTTCTTGAAGGCTACCAGAAAAACCCTTTTTCCGTTCCACACTCCGAACCTAGTTTCCCCACGTTTTCTTGGGATAACTTTCTCACAATATGCACTTAGATAGTTTATTACTTCACTATCAGTAACAAATGGACTGAACAAATGTATTGTTAGCAGTTTCATGGAGAACTGAAAGGAGGGAATCACTCTCACTCCAACAAAAAGCTCGTTCTCCCTATTAACTTCATAGAGAGTATAGGCTCTTTCACACTGAGAGTTCCCCATTAAAGTTAAATCATATATCCCTCTCGAAAAAAAGGATTGAAAACAAAAAAGTTCCTCCTTTTCAATCTTCAGAAATTTACAAATCTCTCTGAAGATAAACTCGGAATCCTTTTCCTGCCGATAACCAGGAGCCACCAACAAACGGAGTGTATCCTTCAAAGGATAATCCTCTGAAAAATAGTCATTGGAATTGTTCTCCCGATTTTCCCTCCTACCTCCAAATGGCCTCTTCGATTCCATATTCTTTTCCTCCTTCTTTTTCCACAGATGATCAGGAAAAAAAACGACACAGCAGATCGCAGCTCCACCCGGATTTCAATCCTCTTCGTCCTACCGACCTCCACACCACGAAAAAGAACCGTCCTCCAGGAAGAAAAGGCAAATCTAGACTTTGCTCCACACCCAATAGCAGCAGCTGGACCAAGATCCAGAAGGCCGAGTGCAAAGATCCACCTAGATCACCTTGGCCAAATGACGCAACCCACTACAGATCGCAGCCAAAAGGCCGAGAAGCGATAACCAGAATTGGTTTCAAACTACGGAGCCACCCAAGGATCCTGAAAAGTCCATTTGTGGAGATGAGCTCCTGGACTCCCGTTAAGAAGACATGTTGTCAACCTCTAGATCCCTTACATGCCTGCACTTTTCGGCTTGCTGCTGCTGCAATCCACGCGTTTTAGATCTGCATAACTCCACCTCTTTAAACACAGCACCTTCACCCCCTGCTGTTCCCACCCGCCTCAACACCGTTGGAAGGGAGGAGAACCAATTAAGGCGGGGGGTGGGGTGGAACGAGCAGCTGTCTACCCTTAGCAGGAGGGCTCCTGATTACATACCTCTCCTGCTGCTGCTGCTGCTGGCTGTCCAGCAGCAGACTGAAGGTGGCTGCTGCTGTGCACAGGTATATAAAGGCTCAGAGCCTATTATGACACGCGCAGCCAGCGTTCCATTGCCACATTCCATCTACTGCAGGCAGGATACCTGGCTGGCTGAATGTCGCTGAGAAGCTCACAGAGACCGCCATAAGCAACAGTTTAACAGAATGCCACAGACTAATCAACCAAACTTTTTGGGTTGGGTTCTCTTTTATAGTCTGCAGGCATTAAATGAAAGAAGTCAGTGTTCCAGCAGAAGGAGACAACGTTTCAGAAAAGGCATTGTAGCAAACCAAAAAAGAAATTTTAAGCGCAGCAGAGTAACCAGCGCACATACCTGTTAGCTCAGGTGAGTTTAAAAGGCTGCTGTTGATAACAAGGGCATTTGCTAAATAGATGGTGTGTGTGCAACAATATACTGAAAGGTCAATTATATTGTGCAGCTTATCTCACCACCTGTAGTTATTTAGGTGAAAGCTCCAAAATGCTTGCCTAATATGTCTGTTTATCCAAAAGGAAGTAAAAAGGGAGAGCTAGAAAGATAGCATTGCATCACATTACATGGCAATGCAATGCACAGTTGCTGAAGTTGAACCAAAATGAGCTTGTAATCTGGCTTCTGCAACTTTGAACATGAAAAATCCAATGAGGAGAAGAAAAGCAAAGCCAAAGAGTCCATCCCAAAATCCGACAAACAAGCAAAATGAACAAAAAACATTGAATTCAATTCTTTCTGATTTTAGAAACTGCATTAAAGAAGGGGTGCACCGGTCCTGGAGATACTGCAATACCAGGTCAATGCGTGGAGTGGACAGAGCAAGCTCTTTTTCCATCTCCCTGTTCTAAAAATCCATTTAATATATGGTCCCCAGATAGGGGACGTATCAGATATTAAACTGATAAGAACAGATACTACACTTGATCTTAGCCAAAAGGCCGAGAAGCGATAACCAGAATTGGTTTCAAACTACGGAGCCACCCAAGGATCCTGAAAAGTCCATTTGTGGAGATGAGCTCCTGGACTCCCGTTAAGAAGACATGTTGTCAACCTCTAGATCCCTTACATGCCTGCACTTTTCGGCTTGCTGCTGCTGCAATCCACGCGTTTTAGATCTGCATAACTCCACCTCTTTAAACACAGCACCTTCACCCCCTGCTGTTCCCACCCGCCTCAACACCGTTGGAAGGGAGGAGAACCAATTAAGGCGGGGGGTGGGGTGGAACGAGCAGCTGTCTACCCTTAGCAGGAGGGCTCCTGATTACATACCTCTCCTGCTGCTGCTGCTGGCTGTCCAGCAGCAGACTGAAGGTGGCTGCTGCTGTGCACAGGTATATAAAGGCTCAGAGCCTATTATGACACGCGCAGCCAGCGTTCCATTGCCACATTCCATCTACTGCAGGCAGGATACCTGGCTGGCTGAATGTCGCTGAGAAGCTCACAGAGACCGCCATAAGCAACAGTTTAACAGAATGCCACAGACTAATCAACCAAACTTTTTGGGTTGGGTTCTCTTTTATAGTCTGCAGGCATTAAATGAAAGAAGTCAGTGTTCCAGCAGAAGGAGACAACGTTTCAGAAAAGGCATTGTAGCAAACCAAAAAAGAAATTTTAAGCGCAGCAGAGTAACCAGCGCACATACCTGTTAGCTCAGGTGAGTTTAAAAGGCTGCTGTTGATAACAAGGGCATTTGCTAAATAGATGGTGTGTGTGCAACAATATACTGAAAGGTCAATTATATTGTGCAGCTTATCTCACCACCTGTAGTTATTTAGGTGAAAGCTCCAAAATGCTTGCCTAATATGTCTGTTTATCCAAAAGGAAGTAAAAAGGGAGAGCTAGAAAGATAGCATTGCATCACATTACATGGCAATGCAATGCACAGTTGCTGAAGTTGAACCAAAATGAGCTTGTAATCTGGCTTCTGCAACTTTGAACATGAAAAATCCAATGAGGAGAAGAAAAGCAAAGCCAAAGAGTCCATCCCAAAATCCGACAAACAAGCAAAATGAACAAAAAACATTGAATTCAATTCTTTCTGATTTTAGAAACTGCATTAAAGAAGGGGTGCACCGGTCCTGGAGATACTGCAATACCAGGTCAATGCGTGGAGTGGACAGAGCAAGCTCTTTTTCCATCTCCCTGTTCTAAAAATCCATTTAATATATGGTCCCCAGATAGGGGACGTATCAGATATTAAACTGATAAGAACAGATACTACACTTGATCTTAGCCAAAAGGCCGAGAAGCGATAACCAGAATTGGTTTCAAACTACGGAGCCACCCAAGGATCCTGAAAAGTCCATTTGTGGAGATGAGCTCCTGGACTCCCGTTAAGAAGACATGTTGTCAACCTCTAGATCCCTTACATGCCTGCACTTTTCGGCTTGCTGCTGCTGCAATCCACGCGTTTTAGATCTGCATAACTCCACCTCTTTAAACACAGCACCTTCACCCCCTGCTGTTCCCACCCGCCTCAACACCGTTGGAAGGGAGGAGAACCAATTAAGGCGGGGGGTGGGGTGGAACGAGCAGCTGTCTACCCTTAGCAGGAGGGCTCCTGATTACATACCTCTCCTGCTGCTGCTGCTGCTGGCTGTCCAGCAGCAGACTGAAGGTGGCTGCTGCTGTGCACAGGTATATAAAGGCTCAGAGCCTATTATGACACGCGCAGCCAGCGTTCCATTGCCACATTCCATCTACTGCAGGCAGGATACCTGGCTGTCTGAATGTCGCTGAGAAGCTCACAGAGACCGCCATAAGCAACAGTTTAACAGAATGCCACAGACTAATCAACCAAACTTTTTGGGTTGGGTTCTCTTTTATAGTCTGCAGGCATTAAATGAAAGAAGTCAGTGTTCCAGCAGAAGGAGACAACGTTTCAGAAAAGGCATTGTAGCAAACCAAAAAAGAAATTTTAAGCGCAGCAGAGTAACCAGCGCACATACCTGTTAGCTCAGGTGAGTTTAAAAGGCTGCTGTTGATAACAAGGGCATTTGCTAAATAGATGGTGTGTGTGCAACAATATACTGAAAGGTCAATTATATTGTGCAGCTTATCTCACCACCTGTAGTTATTTAGGTGAAAGCTCCAAAATGCTTGCCTAATATGTCTGTTTATCCAAAAGGAAGTAAAAAGGGAGAGCTAGAAAGATAGCATTGCATCACATTACATGGCAATGCAATGCACAGTTGCTGAAGTTGAACCAAAATGAGCTTGTAATCTGGCTTCTGCAACTTTGAACATGAAAAATCCAATGAGGAGAAGAAAAGCAAAGCCAAAGAGTCCATCCCAAAATCCGACAAACAAGCAAAATGAACAAAAAACATTGAATTCAATTCTTTCTGATTTTAGAAACTGCATTAAAGAAGGGGTGCACCGGTCCTGGAGATACTGCAATACCAGGTCAATGCGTGGAGTGGACAGAGCAAGCTCTTTTTCCATCTCCCTGTTCTAAAAATCCATTTAATATATGGTCCCCAGATAGGGGACGTATCAGATATTAAACTGATAAGAACAGATACTACACTTGATCTTAGCCAAAAGGCCGAGAAGCGATAACCAGAATTGGTTTCAAACTACGGAGCCACCCAAGGATCCTGAAAAGTCCATTTGTGGAGATGAGCTCCTGGACTCCCGTTAAGAAGACATGTTGTCAACCTCTAGATCCCTTACATGCCTGCACTTTTCGGCTTGCTGCTGCTGCAATCCACGCGTTTTAGATCTGCATAACTCCACCTCTTTAAACACAGCACCTTCACCCCCTGCTGTTCCCACCCGCCTCAACACCGTTGGAAGGGAGGAGAACCAATTAAGGCGGGGGGTGGGGTGGAACGAGCAGCTGTCTACCCTTAGCAGGAGGGCTCCTGATTACATACCTCTCCTGCTGCTGCTGCTGCTGGCTGTCCAGCAGCAGACTGAAGGTGGCTGCTGCTGTGCACAGGTATATAAAGGCTCAGAGCCTATTATGACACGCGCAGCCAGCGTTCCATTGCCACATTCCATCTACTGCAGGCAGGATACCTGGCTGGCTGAATGTCGCTGAGAAGCTCACAGAGACCGCCATAAGCAACAGTTTAACAGAATGCCACAGACTAATCAACCAAACTTTTTGGGTTGGGTTCTCTTTTATAGTCTGCAGGCATTAAATGAAAGAAGTCAGTGTTCCAGCAGAAGGAGACAACGTTTCAGAAAAGGCATTGTAGCAAACCAAAAAAGAAATTTTAAGCGCAGCAGAGTAACCAGCGCACATACCTGTTAGCTCAGGTGAGTTTAAAAGGCTGATGTTGATAACAAGGGCATTTGCTAAATAGATGGTGTGTGTGCAACAATATACTGAAAGGTCAATTATATTGTGCAGCTTATCTCACCACCTGTAGTTATTTAGGTGAAAGCTCCAAAATGCTTGCCTAATATGTCTGTTTATCCAAAAGGAAGTAAAAAGGGAGAGCTAGAAAGATAGCATTGCATCACATTACATGGCAATGCAATGCACAGTTGCTGAAGTTGAACCAAAATGAGCTTGTAATCTGGCTTCTGCAACTTTGAACATGAAAAATCCAATGAGGAGAAGAAAAGCAAAGCCAAAGAGTCCATCCCAAAATCCGACAAACAAGCAAAATGAACAAAAAACATTGAATTCAATTCTTTCTGATTTTAGAAACTGCATTAAAGAAGGGGTGCACCGGTCCTGGAGATACTGCAATACCAGGTCAATGCGTGGAGTGGACAGAGCAAGCTCTTTTTCCATCTCCCTGTTCTAAAAATCCATTTAATATATGGTCCCCAGATAGGGGACGTATCAGATATTAAACTGATAAGAACAGATCAGGTTTCAACATATTTTATTAAGTGCGTAAAAGATGGTTTACAATCAAAAACAACAACACAAACAGTACATTATTAAAACACAGAATTCCACCCATAAAAACCCCATATACGATTGGCATCCCTTCTCCCAATACATTTGACATCCCTCAAGTAATAAATATACATCTGGCTAAAAGCAATTTTAAGACAATCCTTCACAGAAATAGCGTCACGTTTAAAAAGTAAAATATTGCGTGCCTTCCAAAGGGCGTCTTTAAAACAGTTAATCATACACCAACATATACAATACTGTTGAGGGGTCGGACATTTAAAAAGGCCATATAAAACATATTCATGGTTAAAATCTCTTAAACCGCAAGTCCATTTTAAAAGAATCCCAACTTTGTGCCAAAGTTCCTGTGCAAATGGGCAATTCCACATAAGGTGCAAGGTGGTTTCGTCATAAACACATGAGTCTCTGGGGCATTTTGCTCTGGCCACCAGGCCTCTCCTGTGTTGAAACTCTCTGGTGGGGAGGCACTGGTGGACCACCATCCATGCGATGTCCTTATGTCCATTTGCTAAGAATTTCCCGAAGACATTCTTCCAAACTTGCTTCGATCTCTCTTCTGAGAAATTTACTATGGGGGTCACATCTTCATTCCTCCTCAGAAAAGATAAAAGCTTCTTGCGGTCTTTAAAAATGTCCATATTAAAATCACCAAGGCTATAAAATCGAACAGTCTTTTCTAAGATTGCTTGGTGTTTGGGGGGGCATAGTAAAACAGGGGAATTCAACAACAACTTAAACCATCTTTTAAAAATCATCCCACAAGTATATTTTAAAAAATAACTTAGCGCACTATTACCATTAAAATGTTTGAAACAAAAGCAGAAATAATTTAAATACAAATAAATATGTAAGTCGGGGACATCCCTTCCGCCGTTCATTTTATTCTTCCTCATTATTTCTCGCCTTAATTTTTCCATTTTGGAGTTCCATAAAAACATAAAGATCATCCTAGTCATTTTTTTAATTAAAACATCAGAGGGGGGGTACACCATAGCTATATACAGTATGAGGGGTAACAACACTGATTTTATAATTAAAATTTTCCCCTCCATTGTTAGGGACCTCAAACCCCAAAATGATATTTTCTTTGACATTTTTTCTATGACATTCTCCCAGCTTTGAGTTCCCACATTCTCCTCGTTAAAAACAACTCCAAGAATTTTTACATTGTCTCGTTTTATAGTGAGCTGCGGGAGTTGGGCGGTGTCCCAGGATCCCAAAGTCAGACATTCAGATTTATTTAAATTAAGTTTAAACCCGGATGCCTGGGAAAAAAATTCAATGCGCAACACCGCCCTCCGGAGGGAAGCAGGGTCCACGCACACAACCGTCACGTCATCCATGTAGCCAAAGACTCTCACATCACTGCCACCTCCGCCAGGAACAGGAACCCCTCTAATCACTTTGTCTTTCCTTATTGCGCTCAGCAGGGGCTCCATGGCGCAGATGAACAGGATGGGCGACAAGGGGCATCCCTGCTTCACTCCGGACTCAAGGGGAACTCCATCTGTTAAAAAGCCATTAAGAGAAATTTGACTAAAACAATTTTTATATAAAATCTTAATACAATTTAAAAGCATATTAGGGATACCCATTCTTTTTAAAACTCTAAAAAGAAATCTATGAGAGACTCTATCGAAAGCTTTTTCAAAATCTAGGGCTAAAAGAGCTACATTTTGACCCCGGTCTCTGGAATACCAAATTACATCCCTTAATACGTTTAAAACCTCTGAAATACTTCTGCCTGGTACACTACAAACCTGCTCAGACTGGATTAGTTTGGCAATGACATTCCTGAGCCGGTTTGCAACCACCTTAGCAAGTACCTTGTAATCAACGTTTAGGAGAGTTATGGGTCTCCAATTCGCTAGAGCACTGCGATCACCTTTTTTATATATCAAAGACACCACTCCTCTCCTCCACGAAAATGGCAACTGTTCACAAATAAAAACTTCTTTAAAAAGCATAAAAAGGTCCTCTTTTAAAATGTCCCAAAAAGTAAGATAAAACTCTACAGGTAGTCCATCACACCCAGGTGCTTTACCCTTAGAGAAACTTTTAAAAACATAAAATAATTCCTCTAAAACAATATCGCGCTCTAAAAACTCCTGGTCTGTAAAATTTAACTTAAAATCGAGATCATTAAGAGCATCAGATAAAAAGGACTCATCTATACACTTTTTACTAAAAAGATGCTTATAAAAGTTAAAAGTAGCATTCAACATTCCCTGCATAGATGTTTCACCCTCTAGATTTGTGATCACTTCTCTTTTATCCATGACTTTTTTGAAGAAGAAGCGAGAGCACTTCTCCCCCTCCTCCAAGTGCTGCACTCTAGAGTTAAAAATAATCTCTTTCCCCTTTGTGTCTATGCAGTTCTGGATTTCAGTTTTTAGGCTAGCAATATCATCTCCCACCTCCACCCCTAGCTCTTTGAATTTAAAAAGTGTTTGTAGTTTGGTATTAAGATCACTAAAACATCTTTTTTTCTCTCTAGCTTTACGTCTCCCTGCTTTTATAAAAAACATTCTGACTTTTTTTTTCAAATTTTCCCACCAGGTTACCATAGGGGCATCAGAAGGTTTTTGTCGCCGCCAGGCTTGATAGGCTTTACCAAAGTCTTGTCGAATCAGAGGGTCCTCCAGCAGGTAAGTACTTAGATGCCAGAGGCCCCTGTTGACCTTCTGTTCATCCCGGTATTCTAGGTGCACCTCCAAGCCCTTATGGTCAGAAAATATATTTGATGTTAAAACACATTTTACAGGGTTAAAATCATCTGATAGGAAAATAAAATCGATCCTGGAGGACACCCCTCTTCCGGACCACGTATAACCAGGGTCCGTCGGCAGGAGTGACCTCCACGCATCGCATAATTTAAAATCAGTTATAAAATCTTTCAATAGATGACATGACTTATCCAATTTGCGTAAAGGGTCACCCCCCGCTCGTTGTTCACTAGCACAAAGACAATTAAAATCACCCCCTACGATCAGGGGAGATGACCCAGTACAGTACAATGGCAATATCCCAAATAAATTAATTCTCTCTTGCTTATCAGGGGGAGCATAAATATTCATTACACGTAGGGTAAAACCATTAAATTTAAAATGCACTAAAACCACTCTGCCTGGTACTATTTCTGTGACAGCATTTACAGTAATATTTCTCCCACGACAGAGGAAGCCCACCCCCGCTGACTTGTTGTCATTGGAGCCAGACCAGATGGAGGGCCCCAGTCTCCAATCTGTCTTGATGTCATTATAATTTAGTGCATGTTGTATCCCGCATTCCTGTAATAAACATATGTCAAAGTCAGTGGTTTCTAAGTACTTAAATAGAGCAGCCCTACGAACTGGGCTCTTTAATGACCTCACATTCAGTGAGACAAGTCTTAATGTCGGCATTCATAGGTCAGGGTGGTGGATCTTCCATGAGGACACCTGACTCAAAGCCCTGTATGTCAAATTGCTCCAGGACATCCGGGCTAGAGGACCCAAACGACTCGATATTCTGTGAGCCGGCGGTTGCCCCCTCGTAGGTCACGGTTCCCAGCCACATTCCAGGAGACGCTGGGGCTTCGACATTCCGTCTCTTTTTCGGGGCAGACTCCACTAGGTCACTGGTGCAGTCCTCCTCTTCCTCCACCTCCTCCAGGGGGAGAGACTGGTCCATCAGGATAAGATCACCAACACCGATTCCCTGATGTTCGCCACCTAGAAGCAAAGCCCCCTCATCTGGCTGGCTAATCGCCCTGGAAGATCCTGAGGCCATCGCTGCGTGGTCCCCTGTAGCCAACCGCACAGGGGCACTACCCTCCAGCCCAACGGGATCGGTATCGGGAACCATCGACACGGAGGGTACCCTCCCAGAAGGAGGACCCCTCCGCTCCGGTCCATGCGAGGAACGCCCATCGTTAAGGGACTTCGATGCAGGGGCCACCCCAGAGGGGCCTCCGGCTCCCTGCTCCATCCCAGCCTTCTCGCCCTTCGAACCGCCCTCCGACGCCGGCCCGCCAGTGAAGACCGGCGGGCGCATCGGCTCAGCTGCAGAAGATGCAGCTTCTGCGTAGGTCCTGGTCCTGGTCCTGTTGGGGCATCCTTGGAACATGTGCCCCGCCTCACCACAAAGATTGCATTTCCTCCCAGCGGGACAGTCCTTCATTAAATGTCAGTAACAGCTGCAATTATTGCAGCGGTCTACTTTCCTGCCCGTGCAGGACGTTTGGGTATGACCCATTTGTCCACAGTTCCTGCAACATACCGGCATTCCAGGGTAAAATAAGTAGCCTCTGCTCTTACCGATCACAAATGTTGAGGGAGGGTGTAGCATTCCTCCCACTCCGCTTGGGTCCCTCTTTAGACGGGCCATGTACCTCCTCTTGCCGCACCAGAAGCCTACCGCGTTCTTCACAGTGCCCAGGTATCTCAGATCGTCACAATAACGGATAAGGTAGGTCGAGATGTCTGCAGCTTCCACAAAGGGGTTCGGGAAATGCACCACGATAGGGATCTCGTCATAGGCATACAAGAGACAAAAGGTTAGTCCATCCAATTCATCCAAGTAGTTTTTCTCATTTACCTTTTGTACGAGTTGGTGACAGCATCCCTGGCTCTTGAAGGTGATGGTGTAAGTCCCCTTGTACTCATTGTCCTGGAAGCAGAATATGTCTTCCCGCCGAAACTCCAGAACTCCAAGCAGAATCCTATGGCAGATGTAATCCAAATTCTTCTCCGTCCTCGATCCTGCTCCAACTTCAATCCTCACGGTGTTCCGCATCCGGGCATCACCCGATGAATATGTGAGCGTTGCCGGCATCCTTCACTCAGGAACGTACCGACTCTTCTCTCTGAAAGGCGCAAGCCTTCATGGGATCCCTTCCCGTTGCTCCCGGACTAATCCTTCCTCCCAATAGCAGCAGGGGGGTTAAGTCCCTCCGAAAAGGAACGATCCCCCCAGGCCGAGAGAAAGGGTACCAAGAGCACCTCACAGGCAAGACCACACAGGTAAACCTGATAGATCGTGCCAAAAGGCCGAGAAGCGATAACCAGAATTGGTTTCAAACTACGGAGCCACCCAAGGATCCTGAAAAGTCCATTTGTGGAGATGAGCTCCTGGACTCCCGTTAAGAAGACATGTTGTCAACCTCTAGATCCCTTACATGCCTGCACTTTTCGGCTTGCTGCTGCTGCAATCCACGCGTTTTAGATCTGCATAACTCCACCTCTTTAAACACAGCACCTTCACCCCCTGCTGTTCCCACCCGCCTCAACACCGTTGGAAGGGAGGAGAACCAATTAAGGCGGGGGGTGGGGTGGAACGAGCAGCTGTCTACCCTTAGCAGGAGGGCTCCTGATTACATACCTCTCCTGCTGCTGCTGCTGCTGGCTGTCCAGCAGCAGACTGAAGGTGGCTGCTGCTGTGCACAGGTATATAAAGGCTCAGAGCCTATTATGACACGCGCAGCCAGCGTTCCATTGCCACATTCCATCTACTGCAGGCAGGATACCTGGCTGGCTGAATGTCGCTGAGAAGCTCACAGAGACCGCCATAAGCAACAGTTTAACAGAATGCCACAGACTAATCAACCAAACTTTTTGGGTTGGGTTCTCTTTTATAGTCTGCAGGCATTAAATGAAAGAAGTCAGTGTTCCAGCAGAAGGAGACAACGTTTCAGAAAAGGCATTGTAGCAAACCAAAAAAGAAATTTTAAGCGCAGCAGAGTAACCAGCGCACATACCTGTTAGCTCAGGTGAGTTTAAAAGGCTGCTGTTGATAACAAGGGCATTTGCTAAATAGATGGTGTGTGTGCAACAATATACTGAAAGGTCAATTATATTGTGCAGCTTATCTCACCACCTGTAGTTATTTAGGTGAAAGCTCCAAAATGCTTGCCTAATATGTCTGTTTATCCAAAAGGAAGTAAAAAGGGAGAGCTAGAAAGATAGCATTGCATCACATTACATGGCAATGCAATGCACAGTTGCTGAAGTTGAACCAAAATGAGCTTGTAATCTGGCTTCTGCAACTTTGAACATGAAAAATCCAATGAGGAGAAGAAAAGCAAAGCCAAAGAGTCCATCCCAAAATCCGACAAACAAGCAAAATGAACAAAAAACATTGAATTCAATTCTTTCTGATTTTAGAAACTGCATTAAAGAAGGGGTGCACCGGTCCTGGAGATACTGCAATACCAGGTCAATGCGTGGAGTGGACAGAGCAAGCTCTTTTTCCATCTCCCTGTTCTAAAAATCCATTTAATATATGGTCCCCAGATAGGGGACGTATCAGATATTAAACTGATAAGAACAGATACTACACTTGATCTTAGCCAAAAGGCCGAGAAGCGATAACCAGAATTGGTTTCAAACTACGGAGCCACCCAAGGATCCTGAAAAGTCCATTTGTGGAGATGAGCTCCTGGACTCCCGTTAAGAAGACATGTTGTCAACCTCTAGATCCCTTACATGCCTGCACTTTTCGGCTTGCTGCTGCTGCAATCCACGCGTTTTAGATCTGCATAACTCCACCTCTTTAAACACAGCACCTTCACCCCCTGCTGTTCCCACCCGCCTCAACACCGTTGGAAGGGAGGAGAACCAATTAAGGCGGGGGGTGGGGTGGAACGAGCAGCTGTCTACCCTTAGCAGGAGGGCTCCTGATTACATACCTCTCCTGCTGCTGCTGCTGGCTGTCCAGCAGCAGACTGAAGGTGGCTGCTGCTGTGCACAGGTATATAAAGGCTCAGAGCCTATTATGACACGCGCAGCCAGCGTTCCATTGCCACATTCCATCTACTGCAGGCAGGATACCTGGCTGGCTGAATGTCGCTGAGAAGCTCACAGAGACCGCCATAAGCAACAGTTTAACAGAATGCCACAGACTAATCAACCAAACTTTTTGGGTTGGGTTCTCTTTTATAGTCTGCAGGCATTAAATGAAAGAAGTCAGTGTTCCAGCAGAAGGAGACAACGTTTCAGAAAAGGCATTGTAGCAAACCAAAAAAGAAATTTTAAGCGCAGCAGAGTAACCAGCGCACATACCTGTTAGCTCAGGTGAGTTTAAAAGGCTGCTGTTGATAACAAGGGCATTTGCTAAATAGATGGTGTGTGTGCAACAATATACTGAAAGGTCAATTATATTGTGCAGCTTATCTCACCACCTGTAGTTATTTAGGTGAAAGCTCCAAAATGCTTGCCTAATATGTCTGTTTATCCAAAAGGAAGTAAAAAGGGAGAGCTAGAAAGATAGCATTGCATCACATTACATGGCAATGCAATGCACAGTTGCTGAAGTTGAACCAAAATGAGCTTGTAATCTGGCTTCTGCAACTTTGAACATGAAAAATCCAATGAGGAGAAGAAAAGCAAAGCCAAAGAGTCCATCCCAAAATCCGACAAACAAGCAAAATGAACAAAAAACATTGAATTCAATTCTTTCTGATTTTAGAAACTGCATTAAAGAAGGGGTGCACCGGTCCTGGAGATACTGCAATACCAGGTCAATGCGTGGAGTGGACAGAGCAAGCTCTTTTTCCATCTCCCTGTTCTAAAAATCCATTTAATATATGGTCCCCAGATAGGGGACGTATCAGATATTAAACTGATAAGAACAGATACTACACTTGATCTTAGCCAAAAGGCCGAGAAGCGATAACCAGAATTGGTTTCAAACTACGGAGCCACCCAAGGATCCTGAAAAGTCCATTTGTGGAGATGAGCTCCTGGACTCCCGTTAAGAAGACATGTTGTCAACCTCTAGATCCCTTACATGCCTGCACTTTTCGGCTTGCTGCTGCTGCAATCCACGCGTTTTAGATCTGCATAACTCCACCTCTTTAAACACAGCACCTTCACCCCCTGCTGTTCCCACCCGCCTCAACACCGTTGGAAGGGAGGAGAACCAATTAAGGCGGGGGGTGGGGTGGAACGAGCAGCTGTCTACCCTTAGCAGGAGGGCTCCTGATTACATACCTCTCCTGCTGCTGCTGCTGCTGGCTGTCCAGCAGCAGACTGAAGGTGGCTGCTGCTGTGCACAGGTATATAAAGGCTCAGAGCCTATTATGACACGCGCAGCCAGCGTTCCATTGCCACATTCCATCTACTGCAGGCAGGATACCTGGCTGGCTGAATGTCGCTGAGAAGCTCACAGAGACCGCCATAAGCAACAGTTTAACAGAATGCCACAGACTAATCAACCAAACTTTTTGGGTTGGGTTCTCTTTTATAGTCTGCAGGCATTAAATGAAAGAAGTCAGTGTTCCAGCAGAAGGAGACAACGTTTCAGAAAAGGCATTGTAGCAAACCAAAAAAGAAATTTTAAGCGCAGCAGAGTAACCAGCGCACATACCTGTTAGCTCAGGTGAGTTTAAAAGGCTGCTGTTGATAACAAGGGCATTTGCTAAATAGATGGTGTGTGTGCAACAATATACTGAAAGGTCAATTATATTGTGCAGCTTATCTCACCACCTGTAGTTATTTAGGTGAAAGCTCCAAAATGCTTGCCTAATATGTCTGTTTATCCAAAAGGAAGTAAAAAGGGAGAGCTAGAAAGATAGCATTGCATCACATTACATGGCAATGCAATGCACAGTTGCTGAAGTTGAACCAAAATGAGCTTGTAATCTGGCTTCTGCAACTTTGAACATGAAAAATCCAATGAGGAGAAGAAAAGCAAAGCCAAAGAGTCCATCCCAAAATCCGACAAACAAGCAAAATGAACAAAAAACATTGAATTCAATTCTTTCTGATTTTAGAAACTGCATTAAAGAAGGGGTGCACCGGTCCTGGAGATACTGCAATACCAGGTCAATGCGTGGAGTGGACAGAGCAAGCTCTTTTTCCATCTCCCTGTTCTAAAAATCCATTTAATATATGGTCCCCAGATAGGGGACGTATCAGATATTAAACTGATAAGAACAGATTTTTTTTTTTTTTTTTAAAACCTATTCAGGTTAAAATTAAAGTCCACTCCACAGTCCTCTTCTCCCCAAAGGGAGACAAGACGTGGACTCCAACTTAAATCATCATCAGGTTTTGGTACTTTTAATGTCAGAAAAAAAAATTACAAAAATACAACAATACTTACAAAGAAAGAAATGTTTCAGAACCTGAATGGATACCAAAAAAATAAAAATTAAATTATAACTGTATTAACAACAGTAATAACATCAAGTAAAATACTTGTAACCATTATCAAAAGCATGAACCCCAACCCAACTCAGAACCTTAAGGGACAAATCTTCAACCCTTGATGCTGAAAAAACTTGTTTCGATACACCATCTGGTATTCTATATTTCACACAAAAAACATTTTTATCTCTTATTAGTTCTTTCCTAACATTCTCTATAAGATAGTCCAAACGTTTCTCATCATACAACTTACGGTACAACCGGTTAAAATATTCTGCATTCTTTATAAACATAGGTTGTTGAAAAACAACTATATTTTCTTCCATTGCCACCTCCACTTCCTGTTCCTTTCTCTTTTCTTGCTTTTTAACCTTACCACGGCCAGTTCCCTGACTTACACCTCCCATTTCACTCTCTACCCTATCCCCCCAATCTACTCTTGTTTTCTCCATCTCCCTCTGCACTCCTACAGGTTTGCTTTCTTTTCCCTTTACCACCAACACCTTTTCTACACTTTCCTCCTTTCTCTCTACCAAAACCGTTTTAACCACTACCTCCTTCTCTTTATTTCTTTTCCTCTTTGGGCAATTCTTAAAAACATGCGTATCTTCCTGACACAAGTTGCACTTCCTCCGATCTTTACAATCCTTTGACTCATGATCACCTTTTTTGCAAAAACCACATACACCACCCGAACAATTTTCCTTTCCATGCCCGTATTGACGACAAACTCGACAAAAAGTGGGTATACCACTGAAAAAAATATCACCATTTATATTACCCAACTTAAACCTAGCTGGGGGAAGCAACACAGTCCCCTGCTCATCTTCTTTGAAACGGACCAAAAATTTCCACTTCGAAGTCCAAAAACCAAATTCATTATAAATCTTCCCTTTTGGTGTTACTGACAAACAAAAAAACTCCAAAAATGTAAGAACATCCTCTTCGTCCACCAATGGAGAGTACATTTTAACAATGATCCATTTATCTCTAACGGGGAAGTGTGGCATTACACTTATCCCCTCCATTCTTTTATCCTGGCTTGCAGTCATTTTCCTTAGATATCCTTCAAAAAAAACTTTGTCAACAAAAACTATATCATAAACACCCCTCCTGGGGTAGTCCATTATCGCCAACACTTCTTCTGTCTTCAAACCAAAAAGATCCACAAGAACTTAACTCATCACATACCTAAAATCCTTTTGATCTCGAAAGTTCTCCTGAACAACCAAACGAATAGAATTCTGCACCTTAGCGAATTCAGGCACATGATCTTCCTCTCCTTCATGTGATGCTGCAGACATCTTCTTCACAAACAGGTTCTCCTCTTCTCAATAGAAACCTTCAACACCGAAGTGCCAGGTAGATGATCGCCTCCCGTTGCCCGGGGACTAATCCGACTCCCTAATAGCAGCAGGGAGGTGAAGCCCTGCTGAAAAACAGAGCGATCCCCCCAGGCCAAGGAGCCGGGTACCCCGAGCACCTCTCAGCCAAGACCAAGGCAGCAGCCGCTAGATCACTGCACTTGATCTTAGCCAAAAGGCCGAGAAGCGATAACCAGAATTGGTTTCAAACTACGGAGCCACCCAAGGATCCTGAAAAGTCCATTTGTGGAGATGAGCTCCTGGACTCCCGTTAAGAAGACATGTTGTCAACCTCTAGATCCCTTACATGCCTGCACTTTTCGGCTTGCTGCTGCTGCAATCCACGCGTTTTAGATCTGCATAACTCCACCTCTTTAAACACAGCACCTTCACCCCCTGCTGTTCCCACCCGCCTCAACACCGTTGGAAGGGAGGAGAACCAATTAAGGCGGGGGGTGGGGTGGAACGAGCAGCTGTCTACCCTTAGCAGGAGGGCTCCTGATTACATACCTCTCCTGCTGCTGCTGCTGCTGGCTGTCCAGCAGCAGACTGAAGGTGGCTGCTGCTGTGCACAGGTATATAAAGGCTCAGAGCCTATTATGACACGCGCAGCCAGCGTTCCATTGCCACATTCCATCTACTGCAGGCAGGATACCTGGCTGGCTGAATGTCGCTGAGAAGCTCACAGAGACCGCCATAAGCAACAGTTTAACAGAATGCCACAGACTAATCAACCAAACTTTTTGGGTTGGGTTCTCTTTTATAGTCTGCAGGCATTAAATGAAAGAAGTCAGTGTTCCAGCAGAAGGAGACAACGTTTCAGAAAAGGCATTGTAGCAAACCAAAAAAGAAATTTTAAGCGCAGCAGAGTAACCAGCGCACATACCTGTTAGCTCAGGTGAGTTTAAAAGGCTGCTGTTGATAACAAGGGCATTTGCTAAATAGATGGTGTGTGTGCAACAATATACTGAAAGGTCAATTATATTGTGCAGCTTATCTCACCACCTGTAGTTATTTAGGTGAAAGCTCCAAAATGCTTGCCTAATATGTCTGTTTATCCAAAAGGAAGTAAAAAGGGAGAGCTAGAAAGATAGCATTGCATCACATTACATGGCAATGCAATGCACAGTTGCTGAAGTTGAACCAAAATGAGCTTGTAATCTGGCTTCTGCAACTTTGAACATGAAAAATCCAATGAGGAGAAGAAAAGCAAAGCCAAAGAGTCCATCCCAAAATCCGACAAACAAGCAAAATGAACAAAAAACATTGAATTCAATTCTTTCTGATTTTAGAAACTGCATTAAAGAAGGGGTGCACCGGTCCTGGAGATACTGCAATACCAGGTCAATGCGTGGAGTGGACAGAGCAAGCTCTTTTTCCATCTCCCTGTTCTAAAAATCCATTTAATATATGGTCCCCAGATAGGGGACGTATCAGATATTAAACTGATAAGAACAGATACTACACTTGATCTTAGCCAAAAGGCCGAGAAGCGATAACCAGAATTGGTTTCAAACTACGGAGCCACCCAAGGATCCTGAAAAGTCCATTTGTGGAGATGAGCTCCTGGACTCCCGTTAAGAAGACATGTTGTCAACCTCTAGATCCCTTACATGCCTGCACTTTTCGGCTTGCTGCTGCTGCAATCCACGCGTTTTAGATCTGCATAACTCCACCTCTTTAAACACAGCACCTTCACCCCCTGCTGTTCCCACCCGCCTCAACACCGTTGGAAGGGAGGAGAACCAATTAAGGCGGGGGGTGGGGTGGAACGAGCAGCTGTCTACCCTTAGCAGGAGGGCTCCTGATTACATACCTCTCCTGCTGCTGCTGCTGCTGGCTGTCCAGCAGCAGACTGAAGGTGGCTGCTGCTGTGCACAGGTATATAAAGGCTCAGAGCCTATTATGACACGCGCAGCCAGCGTTCCATTGCCACATTCCATCTACTGCAGGCAGGATACCTGGCTGGCTGAATGTCGCTGAGAAGCTCACAGAGACCGCCATAAGCAACAGTTTAACAGAATGCCACAGACTAATCAACCAAACTTTTTGGGTTGGGTTCTCTTTTATAGTCTGCAGGCATTAAATGAAAGAAGTCAGTGTTCCAGCAGAAGGAGACAACGTTTCAGAAAAGGCATTGTAGCAAACCAAAAAAGAAATTTTAAGCGCAGCAGAGTAACCAGCGCACATACCTGTTAGCTCAGGTGAGTTTAAAAGGCTGCTGTTGATAACAAGGGCATTTGCTAAATAGATGGTGTGTGTGCAACAATATACTGAAAGGTCAATTATATTGTGCAGCTTATCTCACCACCTGTAGTTATTTAGGTGAAAGCTCCAAAATGCTTGCCTAATATGTCTGTTTATCCAAAAGGAAGTAAAAAGGGAGAGCTAGAAAGATAGCATTGCATCACATTACATGGCAATGCAATGCACAGTTGCTGAAGTTGAACCAAAATGAGCTTGTAATCTGGCTTCTGCAACTTTGAACATGAAAAATCCAATGAGGAGAAGAAAAGCAAAGCCAAAGAGTCCATCCCAAAATCCGACAAACAAGCAAAATGAACAAAAAACATTGAATTCAATTCTTTCTGATTTTAGAAACTGCATTAAAGAAGGGGTGCACCGGTCCTGGAGATACTGCAATACCAGGTCAATGCGTGGAGTGGACAGAGCAAGCTCTTTTTCCATCTCCCTGTTCTAAAAATCCATTTAATATATGGTCCCCAGATAGGGGACGTATCAGATATTAAACTGATAAGAACAGATACTACACTTGATCTTAGCCAAAAGGCCGAGAAGCGATAACCAGAATTGGTTTCAAACTACGGAGCCACCCAAGGATCCTGAAAAGTCCATTTGTGGAGATGAGCTCCTGGACTCCCGTTAAGAAGACATGTTGTCAACCTCTAGATCCCTTACATGCCTGCACTTTTCGGCTTGCTGCTGCTGCAATCCACGCGTTTTAGATCTGCATAACTCCACCTCTTTAAACACAGCACCTTCACCCCCTGCTGTTCCCACCCGCCTCAACACCGTTGGAAGGGAGGAGAACCAATTAAGGCGGGGGGTGGGGTGGAACGAGCAGCTGTCTACCCTTAGCAGGAGGGCTCCTGATTACATACCTCTCCTGCTGCTGCTGCTGCTGGCTGTCCAGCAGCAGACTGAAGGTGGCTGCTGCTGTGCACAGGTATATAAAGGCTCAGAGCCTATTATGACACGCGCAGCCAGCGTTCCATTGCCACATTCCATCTACTGCAGGCAGGATACCTGGCTGGCTGAATGTCGCTGAGAAGCTCACAGAGACCGCCATAAGCAACAGTTTAACAGAATGCCACAGACTAATCAACCAAACTTTTTGGGTTGGGTTCTCTTTTATAGTCTGCAGGCATTAAATGAAAGAAGTCAGTGTTCCAGCAGAAGGAGACAACGTTTCAGAAAAGGCATTGTAGCAAACCAAAAAAGAAATTTTAAGCGCAGCAGAGTAACCAGCGCACATACCTGTTAGCTCAGGTGAGTTTAAAAGGCTGCTGTTGATAACAAGGGCATTTGCTAAATAGATGGTGTGTGTGCAACAATATACTGAAAGGTCAATTATATTGTGCAGCTTATCTCACCACCTGTAGTTATTTAGGTGAAAGCTCCAAAATGCTTGCCTAATATGTCTGTTTATCCAAAAGGAAGTAAAAAGGGAGAGCTAGAAAGATAGCATTGCATCACATTACATGGCAATGCAATGCACAGTTGCTGAAGTTGAACCAAAATGAGCTTGTAATCTGGCTTCTGCAACTTTGAACATGAAAAATCCAATGAGGAGAAGAAAAGCAAAGCCAAAGAGTCCATCCCAAAATCCGACAAACAAGCAAAATGAACAAAAAACATTGAATTCAATTCTTTCTGATTTTAGAAACTGCATTAAAGAAGGGGTGCACCGGTCCTGGAGATACTGCAATACCAGGTCAATGCGTGGAGTGGACAGAGCAAGCTCTTTTTCCATCTCCCTGTTCTAAAAATCCATTTAATATATGGTCCCCAGATAGGGGACGTATCAGATATTAAACTGATAAGAACAGATACTACACTTGATCTTAGCCAAAAGGCCGAGAAGCGATAACCAGAATTGGTTTCAAACTACGGAGCCACCCAAGGATCCTGAAAAGTCCATTTGTGGAGATGAGCTCCTGGACTCCCGTTAAGAAGACATGTTGTCAACCTCTAGATCCCTTACATGCCTGCACTTTTCGGCTTGCTGCTGCTGCAATCCACGCGTTTTAGATCTGCATAACTCCACCTCTTTAAACACAGCACCTTCACCCCCTGCTGTTCCCACCCGCCTCAACACCGTTGGAAGGGAGGAGAACCAATTAAGGCGGGGGGTGGGGTGGAACGAGCAGCTGTCTACCCTTAGCAGGAGGGCTCCTGATTACATACCTCTCCTGCTGCTGCTGCTGCTGGCTGTCCAGCAGCAGACTGAAGGTGGCTGCTGCTGTGCACAGGTATATAAAGGCTCAGAGCCTATTATGACACGCGCAGCCAGCGTTCCATTGCCACATTCCATCTACTGCAGGCAGGATACCTGGCTGGCTGAATGTCGCTGAGAAGCTCACAGAGACCGCCATAAGCAACAGTTTAACAGAATGCCACAGACTAATCAACCAAACTTTTTGGGTTGGGTTCTCTTTTATAGTCTGCAGGCATTAAATGAAAGAAGTCAGTGTTCCAGCAGAAGGAGACAACGTTTCAGAAAAGGCATTGTAGCAAACCAAAAAAGAAATTTTAAGCGCAGCAGAGTAACCAGCGCACATACCTGTTAGCTCAGGTGAGTTTAAAAGGCTGCTGTTGATAACAAGGGCATTTGCTAAATAGATGGTGTGTGTGCAACAATATACTGAAAGGTCAATTATATTGTGCAGCTTATCTCACCACCTGTAGTTATTTAGGTGAAAGCTCCAAAATGCTTGCCTAATATGTCTGTTTATCCAAAAGGAAGTAAAAAGGGAGAGCTAGAAAGATAGCATTGCATCACATTACATGGCAATGCAATGCACAGTTGCTGAAGTTGAACCAAAATGAGCTTGTAATCTGGCTTCTGCAACTTTGAACATGAAAAATCCAATGAGGAGAAGAAAAGCAAAGCCAAAGAGTCCATCCCAAAATCCGACAAACAAGCAAAATGAACAAAAAACATTGAATTCAATTCTTTCTGATTTTAGAAACTGCATTAAAGAAGGGGTGCACCGGTCCTGGAGATACTGCAATACCAGGTCAATGCGTGGAGTGGACAGAGCAAGCTCTTTTTCCATCTCCCTGTTCTAAAAATCCATTTAATATATGGTCCCCAGATAGGGGACGTATCAGATATTAAACTGATAAGAACAGATACTACACTTGATCTTAGCCAAAAGGCCGAGAAGCGATAACCAGAATTGGTTTCAAACTACGGAGCCACCCAAGGATCCTGAAAAGTCCATTTGTGGAGATGAGCTCCTGGACTCCCGTTAAGAAGACATGTTGTCAACCTCTAGATCCCTTACATGCCTGCACTTTTCGGCTTGCTGCTGCTGCAATCCACGCGTTTTAGATCTGCATAACTCCACCTCTTTAAACACAGCACCTTCACCCCCTGCTGTTCCCACCCGCCTCAACACCGTTGGAAGGGAGGAGAACCAATTAAGGCGGGGGGTGGGGTGGAACGAGCAGCTGTCTACCCTTAGCAGGAGGGCTCCTGATTACATACCTCTCCTGCTGCTGCTGCTGCTGGCTGTCCAGCAGCAGACTGAAGGTGGCTGCTGCTGTGCACAGGTATATAAAGGCTCAGAGCCTATTATGACACGCGCAGCCAGCGTTCCATTGCCACATTCCATCTACTGCAGGCAGGATACCTGGCTGGCTGAATGTCGCTGAGAAGCTCACAGAGACCGCCATAAGCAACAGTTTAACAGAATGCCACAGACTAATCAACCAAACTTTTTGGGTTGGGTTCTCTTTTATAGTCTGCAGGCATTAAATGAAAGAAGTCAGTGTTCCAGCAGAAGGAGACAACGTTTCAGAAAAGGCATTGTAGCAAACCAAAAAAGAAATTTTAAGCGCAGCAGAGTAACCAGCGCACATACCTGTTAGCTCAGGTGAGTTTAAAAGGCTGCTGTTGATAACAAGGGCATTTGCTAAATAGATGGTGTGTGTGCAACAATATACTGAAAGGTCAATTATATTGTGCAGCTTATCTCACCACCTGTAGTTATTTAGGTGAAAGCTCCAAAATGCTTGCCTAATATGTCTGTTTATCCAAAAGGAAGTAAAAAGGGAGAGCTAGAAAGATAGCATTGCATCACATTACATGGCAATGCAATGCACAGTTGCTGAAGTTGAACCAAAATGAGCTTGTAATCTGGCTTCTGCAACTTTGAACATGAAAAATCCAATGAGGAGAAGAAAAGCAAAGCCAAAGAGTCCATCCCAAAATCCGACAAACAAGCAAAATGAACAAAAAACATTGAATTCAATTCTTTCTGATTTTAGAAACTGCATTAAAGAAGGGGTGCACCGGTCCTGGAGATACTGCAATACCAGGTCAATGCGTGGAGTGGACAGAGCAAGCTCTTTTTCCATCTCCCTGTTCTAAAAATCCATTTAATATATGGTCCCCAGATAGGGGACGTATCAGATATTAAACTGATAAGAACAGATACTACACTTGATCTTAGCCAAAAGTCTGAGAAGCGATAACCAGAATTGGTTTCAAACTACGGAGCCACCCAAGGATCCTGAAAAGTCCATTTGTGGAGATGAGCTCCTGGACTCCCGTTAAGAAGACATGTTGTCAACCTCTAGATCCCTTACATGCCTGCACTTTTCGGCTTGCTGCTGCTGCAATCCACGCGTTTTAGATCTGCATAACTCCACCTCTTTAAACACAGCACCTTCACCCCCTGCTGTTCCCACCCTGCCTCAACACCGTTGGAAGGGAGGAGAACCAATTAAGGCGGGGGGTGGGGTGGAACGAGCAGCTGTCTACCCTTAGCAGGAGGGCTCCTGATTACATACCTCTCCTGCTGCTGCTGCTGCTGGCTGTCCAGCAGCAGACTGAAGGTGGCTGCTGCTGTGCACAGGTATATAAAGGCTCAGAGCCTATTATGACACGCGCAGCCAGCGTTCCATTGCCACATTCCATCTACTGCAGGCAGGATACCTGGCTGGCTGAATGTCGCTGAGAAGCTCACAGAGACCGCCATAAGCAACAGTTTAACAGAATGCCACAGACTAATCAACCAAACTTTTTGGGTTGGGTTCTCTTTTATAGTCTGCAGGCATTAAATGAAAGAAGTCAGTGTTCCAGCAGAAGGAGACAACGTTTCAGAAAAGGCATTGTAGCAAACCAAAAAAGAAATTTTAAGCGCAGCAGAGTAACCAGCGCACATACCTGTTAGCTCAGGTGAGTTTAAAAGGCTGCTGTTGATAACAAGGGCATTTGCTAAATAGATGGTGTGTGTGCAACAATATACTGAAAGGTCAATTATATTGTGCAGCTTATCTCACCACCTGTAGTTATTTAGGTGAAAGCTCCAAAATGCTTGCCTAATATGTCTGTTTATCCAAAAGGAAGTAAAAAGGGAGAGCTAGAAAGATAGCATTGCATCACATTACATGGCAATGCAATGCACAGTTGCTGAAGTTGAACCAAAATGAGCTTGTAATCTGGCTTCTGCAACTTTGAACATGAAAAATCCAATGAGGAGAAGAAAAGCAAAGCCAAAGAGTCCATCCCAAAATCCGACAAACAAGCAAAATGAACAAAAAACATTGAATTCAATTCTTTCTGATTTTAGAAACTGCATTAAAGAAGGGATGCACCGGTCCTGGAGATACTGCAATACCAGGTCAATGCGTGGAGTGGACAGAGCAAGCTCTTTTTCCATCTCCCTGTTCTAAAAATCCATTTAATATATGGTCCCCAGATAGGGGACGTATCAGATATTAAACTGATAAGAACAGATTTTTTTTCTTTTTTTTTTTCTTTTCATCGAAAGCCCGAATTCGTGTACAAAACCCGAGTGCGCTTAAAAAAGTGACAAGTGCCACAAAAAAAGTGCACTAGGATGCTGGTCTTCTTGAAACCCTCTCCAAAAGGAGAAGGGTCCCCCAAACCATTCCCCGTCCCTCCGAGCCAAAAGGCCACAGCGAGGAACAGGGACAAAAAGCCACCTCCAGCCGAAGCCAGAGGCGACCCAATCATACCCCCAGCACCTGCCCGAGTTCTCACCCGAGCAAGGCACTGGGAGCCAAAGACTGTGCTCCCCTCCCGGAAGAGGGGAGCCAACAACGCTCTCCTCCCGAAAGAGGAGAGCCAGGGGGGTTCAGGGGGGAGCGGAACCTGATGGCCACACACTCCCCCCCTAGACCTGCCAAGAGAGGAACCCGTAAGGGAACCGCATCCCGACAAAATCCTAGTAGGACGTGACACACGTGAATAAGTGGACACACAGTGACAAAGAAATTAAATAAATAGTGAAGGTTTCACAGTATAATACTGCCCGGACCTTCAACCGGGAATTGAAAAATTCCCCATCCTAAGGCCAGAAGGCCCGGAATAAGGGTGTGTGCGAAGAAAGAAAATTTGAACTGCTTGTGCAAATGTGCCATAAACTCAAGTGGGGTTCCCAATCCCAGTGAGTTAAGGCACCCCAGGGTCACCACTCCTGGGGCACTTCACACTTCGGGCTTTCGATCTTCCCCGGCCCAATGGCGTCGATCCTGGGGGGCCATGCTTTCCACCAGATGACTATATTAGCCACCTGGCGTACTAACAAGCGCCTAAACCCCAGTGTGCATAATGTATCAATCTACTAGGGCGGCCAACATCCAAAACCGCCTTTTCGAAAGATACTACACTTGATCTTAGCCAAAAGGCCGAGAAGCGATAACCAGAATTGGTTTCAAACTACGGAGCCACCCAAGGATCCTGAAAAGTCCATTTGTGGAGATGAGCTCCTGGACTCCCGTTAAGAAGACATGTTGTCAACCTCTAGATCCCTTACATGCCTGCACTTTTCGGCTTGCTGCTGCTGCAATCCACGCGTTTTAGATCTGCATAACTCCACCTCTTTAAACACAGCACCTTCACCCCCTGCTGTTCCCACCCGCCTCAACACCGTTGGAAGGGAGGAGAACCAATTAAGGCGGGGGGTGGGGTGGAACGAGCAGCTGTCTACCCTTAGCAGGAGGGCTCCTGATTACATACCTCTCCTGCTGCTGCTGCTGCTGGCTGTCCAGCAGCAGACTGAAGGTGGCTGCTGCTGTGCACAGGTATATAAAGGCTCAGAGCCTATTATGACACGCGCAGCCAGCGTTCCATTGCCACATTCCATCTACTGCAGGCAGGATACCTGGCTGGCTGAATGTCGCTGAGAAGCTCACAGAGACCGCCATAAGCAACAGTTTAACAGAATGCCACAGACTAATCAACCAAACTTTTTGGGTTGGGTTCTCTTTTATAGTCTGCAGGCATTAAATGAAAGAAGTCAGTGTTCCAGCAGAAGGAGACAACGTTTCAGAAAAGGCATTGTAGCAAACCAAAAAAGAAATTTTAAGCGCAGCAGAGTAACCAGCGCACATACCTGTTAGCTCAGGTGAGTTTAAAAGGCTGCTGTTGATAACACGGGCATTTGCTAAATAGATGGTGTGTGTGCAACAATATACTGAAAGGTCAATTATATTGTGCAGCTTATCTCACCACCTGTAGTTATTTAGGTGAAAGCTCCAAAATGCTTGCCTAATATGTCTGTTTATCCAAAAGGAAGTAAAAAGGGAGAGCTAGAAAGATAGCATTGCATCACATTACATGGCAATGCAATGCACAGTTGCTGAAGTTGAACCAAAATGAGCTTGTAATCTGGCTTCTGCAACTTTGAACATGAAAAATCCAATGAGGAGAAGAAAAGCAAAGCCAAAGAGTCCATCCCAAAATCCGACAAACAAGCAAAATGAACAAAAAACATTGAATTCAATTCTTTCTGATTTTAGAAACTGCATTAAAGAAGGGGTGCACCGGTCCTGGAGATACTGCAATACCAGGTCAATGCGTGGAGTGGACAGAGCAAGCTCTTTTTCCATCTCCCTGTTCTAAAAATCCATTTAATATATGGTCCCCAGATAGGGGACGTATCAGATATTAAACTGATAAGAACAGATACTACACTTGATCTTAGCCAAAAGGCCGAGAAGCGATAACCAGAATTGGTTTCAAACTACGGAGCCACCCAAGGATCCTGAAAAGTCCATTTGTGGAGATGAGCTCCTGGACTCCCGTTAAGAAGACATGTTGTCAACCTCTAGATCCCTTACATGCCTGCACTTTTCGGCTTGCTGCTGCTGCAATCCACGCGTTTTAGATCTGCATAACTCCACCTCTTTAAACACAGCACCTTCACCCCCTGCTGTTCCCACCCGCCTCAACACCGTTGGAAGGGAGGAGAACCAATTAAGGCGGGGGGTGAGGTGGAACGAGCAGCTGTCTACCCTTAGCAGGAGGGCTCCTGATTACATACCTCTCCTGCTGCTGCTGCTGCTGGCTGTCCAGCAGCAGACTGAAGGTGGCTGCTGCTGTGCACAGGTATATAAAGGCTCAGAGCCTATTATGACACGCGCAGCCAGCGTTCCATTGCCACATTCCATCTACTGCAGGCAGGATACCTGGCTGGCTGAATGTCGCTGAGAAGCTCACAGAGACCGCCATAAGCAACAGTTTAACAGAATGCCACAGACTAATCAACCAAACTTTTTGGGTTGGGCTCTCTTTTATAGTCTGCAGGCATTAAATGAAAGAAGTCAGTGTTCCAGCAGAAGGAGACAACGTTTCAGAAAAGGCATTGTAGCAAACCAAAAAAGAAATTTTAAGCGCAGCAGAGTAACCAGCGCACATACCTGTTAGCTCAGGTGAGTTTAAAAGGCTGCTGTTGATAACAAGGGCATTTGCTAAATAGATGGTGTGTGTGCAACAATATACTGAAAGGTCAATTATATTGTGCAGCTTATCTCACCACCTGTAGTTATTTAGGTGAAAGCTCCAAAATGCTTGCCTAATATGTCTGTTTATCCAAAAGGAAGTAAAAAGGGAGAGCTAGAAAGATAGCATTGCATCACATTACATGGCAATGCAATGCACAGTTGCTGAAGTTGAACCAAAATGAGCTTGTAATCTGGCTTCTGCAACTTTGAACATGAAAAATCCAATGAGGAGAAGAAAAGCAAAGCCAAAGAGTCCATCCCAAAATCCGACAAACAAGCAAAATGAACAAAAAACATTGAATTCAATTCTTTCTGATTTTAGAAACTGCATTAAAGAAGGGGTGCACCGGTCCTGGAGATACTGCAATACCAGGTCAATGCGTGGAGTGGACAGAGCAAGCTCTTTTTCCATCTCCCTGTTCTAAAAATCCATTTAATATATGGTCCCCAGATAGGGGACGTATCAGATATTAAACTGATAAGAACAGATACTACACTTGATCTTAGCCAAAAGGCCGAGAAGCGATAACCAGAATTGGTTTCAAACTACGGAGCCACCCAAGGATCCTGAAAAGTCCATTTGTGGAGATGAGCTCCTGGACTCCCGTTAAGAAGACATGTTGTCAACCTCTAGATCCCTTACATGCCTGCACTTTTCGGCTTGCTGCTGCTGCAATCCACGCGTTTTAGATCTGCATAACTCCACCTCTTTAAACACAGCACCTTCACCCCCTGCTGTTCCCACCCGCCTCAACACCGTTGGAAGGGAGGAGAACCAATTAAGGCGGGGGGTGGGGTGGAACGAGCAGCTGTCTACCCTTAGCAGGAGGGCTCCTGATTACATACCTCTCCTGCTGCTGCTGCTGCTGGCTGTCCAGCAGCAGACTGAAGGTGGCTGCTGCTGTGCACAGGTATATAAAGGCTCAGAGCCTATTATGACACGCGCAGCCAGCGTTCCATTGCCACATTCCATCTACTGCAGGCAGGATACCTGGCTGGCTGAATGTCGCTGAGAAGCTCACAGAGACCGCCATAAGCAACAGTTTAACAGAATGCCACAGACTAATCAACCAAACTTTTTGGGTTGGGCTCTCTTTTACAGTCTGCAGGCATTAAATGAAAGAAGTCAGTGTTCCAGCAGAAGGAGACAACGTTTCAGAAAAGGCATTGTAGCAAACCAAAAAAGAAATTTTAAGCGCAGCAGAGTAACCAGCGCACATACCTGTTAGCTCAGGTGAGTTTAAAAGGCTGCTGTTGATAACAAGGGCATTTGCTAAATAGATGGTGTGTGTGCAACAATATACTGAAAGGTCAATTATATTGTGCAGCTTATCTCACCACCTGTAGTTATTTAGGTGAAAGCTCCAAAATGCTTGCCTAATATGTCTGTTTATCCAAAAGGAAGTAAAAAGGGAGAGCTAGAAAGATAGCATTGCATCACATTACATGGCAATGCAATGCACAGTTGCTGAAGTTGAACCAAAATGAGCTTGTAATCTGGCTTCTGCAACTTTGAACATGAAAAATCCAATGAGGAGAAGAAAAGCAAAGCCAAAGAGTCCATCCCAAAATCCGACAAACAAGCAAAATGAACAAAAAACATTGAATTCAATTCTTTCTGATTTTAGAAACTGCATTAAAGAAGGGGTGCACCGGTCCTGGAGATACTGCAATACCAGGTCAATGCGTGGAGTGGACAGAGCAAGCTCTTTTTCCATCTCCCTGTTCTAAAAATCCATTTAATATATGGTCCCCAGATAGGGGACGTATCAGATATTAAACTGATAAGAACAGATTTTTTTTTTTTTTTTTTTTTTCTCCTCAGACGAGGAAATTCCACAGTCTATGGAAACCAGACAAAGGAAAATTCCATCAAAACAGCTGCGTCAAATCCAATACGCAATTTGCTGTCCCCATCATCATCGGAAATATTTATTTCATATTTCAAAACAACAATAACAAAAATCAAGAGGTACTAACAATATATCTCCACTTTTTAACTTTCCATATTCCCTCCGCATCCACTTCCCCTCTCCTCTTTTTGTCCCATAGGAAACACACATACATCTTCCCCAAAATCACCTTCACACTATCCTTTACAGCAATTTCCTTCCTTTTAAACACATACACATTCCTCACATCCCATAACACTTCCTTTATACATGCAAGCATCAACCACAAGACTCTTTCCTTCGTCCCATCACATATTCCCAAACCAAACATAAACAACTCAAAAGACAACAAATTCACACCACACAATTCTTTACACAAAGGCCCCATTCTCCCAATCACATCTCTAGCATACTGGCAATTCCAAAAAACATGCAACACACTTTCCCTTCCACCACAGCCATTTCTTGGACACATTTCACTCCTCACCAAACCTCTATTCCTCTGAAACTCTCTCACAGGTAATACTCCATGTAAAGACTGCCACACAACTTCACTCTGTTTGTTGGTCATACCACTCATCCGCACTTTCTTCCAAACCTTCTGCACATCACCACCCCTAACCATATTTATTCCACATTCTACCTCTCTACATTCAATCATCCTATACACAGCCTTCTTATTCTCCAGCAATCTCACATCTGCATCACACAGTTCATACCTCACCAAAAACTTATAAACCCACACATACCATACAGGCACCTCAAAAGCAATCGGACATCGCAAATCCCTTTCTTGCCACTTTAAACGAAACAAATACGCTCCAAATAAATACCTACACATAGATGAAAACTTTCCATCCGCCCTAATCACTTTCAAAACAAACACAACGATATTCACACCAAAAAACACGTCCAAATTCGGAAAACCCAAACCACCTTTTTCCACTCTTTTAACCAAAATTTCTCTCCTAGCTCTCTCCATTTTCGAGTTCCACAAAAAAACAAATAAAATTCTATTCAAGCTTCTCATACACATATATCCTGGTGGAAATACTACCGCAATATATAAAAATATTGGCAACACCACACTCTTAACAATTAAAATCTTCCCAAAAAAGGATAAACTCCTCAATTTCCAAAAATTCAACTTCTGCTCAACTTTTCCTTTCGCATCATCCCAACTTTCTTTCCCATCCAAACTCTCTGAAAACTTCACACCCAAAACTTTAATAGGTCCATTCACTACATTCACACCTACATCCCTACTTAAACTTCCGCCTCCAAAACCCTTACACTCACTCTTTTCCCAATTCACTTTAAACGCAGATGCACCACAAAAAATAGACACTAACAACTTCACCCGCCTCACCGAACATTCAGAATCACATAATACACACACGTCATCCATATAACCACTCACCTTCCATTCTTTTCCTCCACCTCCCGGCACTTGCACACCACGAATTACCTTATCTTTCCTCAGCATACACAACAATGGCTCAATTGCACAAATAAATGCTACAGGGGACAAAGGACACCCCTGTCGCACACCCGAAAACACATTCACTTTCCTACCCACATACCCATTCATTAAAACACAGCTATAAACACCCGCATACAAACTTCTCACTCGCCCAACAAAATCAGCCGGAAAACCCATTTTTAACAACACTCTGAACAAAAAACCATGCGACAACCTATCATAAGCCTTTTCAAAATCCAAACTTAACAAAAATACACTCTTCTTACGACCCATGCAATCCCATAGACAATCTCTTAACATACACACACACTCATGAATCCGCCTCCCAGGTACCGCACAACACTGCTCATCCCCAATCACACTCTCTATCACATCACGCATCCTATTAGCCATAAGTTTTGCATAGATTTTATAATCACAATTAAGTAACGTTATTGGCCTCCAATTCCTCAGACTTTTCAAATCCCCTTTCTTAGGAATTAACACAACCATACCTGCACGCATACTCTCAGTCACCTCCATGTTTCCCCACATATACTTACATACATCCACAAAGTCCTTACCAATCACACCCCACATCACACGATAAAATTCTACTGGGAGGCCATCCTCCCCCGGCGTCTTATTCAAAGCCATACTACACATAACCTTCCATACCTCATCACCAGTCACCTCACCCATCACTCTCTCTCTTTCTGCTTCACTCAACTTACTCTCTAACACACTCAAAACATCATTCTCCAAACATTCATCCCTCTGTTTCACTGCATACAGATCCTCATAAAACTTAGCCACCTCTTCACACATATCCTCTCCACTCACCTCACTTCCATCTGCTCCATACACCACGCTCATACTCTGTTTCTTTCCAAAAACTTTTTTAAAGAAAAACCGAGAACATTTCTCATCCTGCTCCATCTTATCAATCTTTGCCCTAAACACTATGCTTCTCCCTCTCTCCAACAAAAACTCACTAATCTCCTTTTTTACCTCTAAAATATCCTCCTCCACCTCAACTCCTCCTTCCCTTAACTTATACAAAACGCTCAACCGCGCGTTCAGTTTAACAAAACTCTCTCTTTTAATTGCTGCATACTTGTATCCTAAATTTTTAAAGAACATTTTTGCTTGTTTCTTCACCCAGTCCCACCACTCACAAACATTCCCAAACTCATTTTTATGCTTACACCATTCTTCATACCGCCTTTCATACTCCTTTCTCACATCTTCATTCTCTAACAGTTTAACATTTAACTTCCACAATCCTCTCCCAAACACTCCATCAACTTTTATATCCAACTCACACAACATACACACATGATCTGAAAAAAGAACGTTTTCCTGCCTATAATTAACAGAAACCATATTTTTAGAAATAAAACAATAATCCAATCTGGATTGTACCCTACCACTCTCAGAAAAGAAAGTGTTCAACAAAGGATTCATGTTACACACGCGCTGCATATCACACAACCCAAAATCATTCACTAACTCCAATAATGCTTTCCCAGACACATCCACATTCACTCTCCCCACATCACAGTTCATATCACCCACAATTACCACAGGTATTCTTCCTGGAACAAAAAGCTTAAAATTTTTTCAAATAAATTTTTGCGCTCATTTTTTTCAACTGGCGCATAAACATTAATAACACAAAACTTTACATTCTTGTATACAAAATTAGCAAGGATACATCTCCCCACCTCAATAACCAAATAATCACTCAAAACAACCTCCCTTCCTTTAACCAAAATACCCACACCATCATTCTTATTACATGCACTCCCCGACCACACAGACGCTCCATAAGACCATTCATCCCCTTTCACACCATCCACTACCCCACATTCTTGTAAACAAAAAATAGATGCATTTTGCATAGCTAAAAACTCAAAAATAGCAGCTCTTCTTACTTTACTTTTAAACACTCTTACGTTTTGGGACACTATGGTAAATCCCATAATACTTCTACTCCTTCACCAATTACACAAAGAAATAGCCTTTGGCCTAAACCAAAGCTCACAAGAGGACAAAAAGAAAAAACATTTACAATATTATATGGTGACACTATCCAGCACCACCACTATCCTCCTCCGCCATCAGAACAGAACAGCTGGTTTCCGACCCGCTGGCTTCACCAGCCACACTCCTCATTCTGGCAGTTCTGATCTTCCTCTGAGGCTCACTAAAATCTGCATCATCACTGCCCCCACCATCCTCCCTACGACTCTTCTTTGCACCCCTATCATCCTCCGAAGAAAAATCTTCAATGTTTTCAGGACCTGAAGGGTGTTCAGGACTGTCGGGTTCCGAGATTTGCACTTCACATCCTGTTGCGTCCATTGCCTCTCCAAAAGTCATCATCTCAGGCAGCTCTGCTTCCACCACTTTCCTAGATATTCTCGCAGACACTGCCTTTTTCTCCACCTTTGCCACTTCCCTCCAGAACTCCTTTTCTTCCCTCCGCTTCTTCCTCATTTCTTCAGCAGAAGAAGAACATGGTCTCAGGGACACCTCCTCTGGCGCCGTAGAGGGAGAGGCTCTACCAGTTTCCCGCCTCCTTCCCTCTCTCTCCTCCCTCTCCAATCTTTCCAGCACTTTCAGTGCGCTTGCCATCTGCCTCCTCTCCAGCTCCTCCTCCTTCTGTTCTTTATCAGAACGTCTAGGTGCACTCATAGGACAGTCCTTATACATGTGATCACTACTCCCACAGACATCACAGGACTTGGCCTCTGGACACTGGTTGGCCATATGCCCCTCCTTTCTGCAATTTCGGCAACACTGCCCTTTAAGGCATGTTACCATGGTATGTCCGAAAGAAAAGCATCTACGGCAAAACATGGGCTGGCCTGGGTAAAAGAGGAAACCTCTATGGCCTGCAACGGAAAAATTTGATGGAGGGTGTCTAAAGCCCCCCACACTGTCAGGATCCCTTTTCAATTTCACACGGAATTTATACTGACAGTTAAAGATTCCTAGACAATTGACTTGCTTCACTCCCTTCCGCACATATTCACAGTAGCGAGAGAGGAAGCACTCCAGCAGCTCAGGGTCTGTAAAAGGGTTATAGACAGTCACAGTCACCTCCTTTTCTTGCAGACCAAACAAAGGTTCCCATCTAACTCCTTCCAAGCAGGGGTCACTAGAGTGACCACGGAGCCATTCAAAGACATTAAGGCAAACATCCTGGTCCATAAAGGTAACGTCATAATTACCTTGACGTGAAAATTCGTTGACACTGAAGATCTCAGAACGTCTTGCTCCAGCTTTGCCTTCAACGATGTCTTGGACAATGAAAACCACGTTGTTCTTGTTCTGGTCAGATGGATCCACGGACAAACGGATGGTGTTCTTCACAAAAGACTTCTTGGATTCTGTCGGTATGGAATACCACAGGAAAAAGCAGAAAATCCTCCACAAAAGGGTCCGGATTCCTCCAGGAGACTCGCACCAATCAAGGTACAGTCATACGATCGCAGCCAAAAGGCCGAGAAGCGATAACCAGAATTGGTTTCAAACTACGGAGCCACCCAAGGATCCTGAAAAGTCCATTTGTGGAGATGAGCTCCTGGACTCCCGTTAAGAAGACATGTTGTCAACCTCTAGATCCCTTACATGCCTGCACTTTTCGGCTTGCTGCTGCTGCAATCCACGCGTTTTAGATCTGCATAACTCCACCTCTTTAAACACAGCACCTTCACCCCCTGCTGTTCCCACCCGCCTCAACACCGTTGGAAGGGAGGAGAACCAATTAAGGCGGGGGGTGGGGTGGAACGAGCAGCTGTCTACCCTTAGCAGGAGGGCTCCTGATTACATACCTCTCCTGCTGCTGCTGCTGCTGGCTGTCCAGCAGCAGACTGAAGGTGGCTGCTGCTGTGCACAGGTATATAAAGGCTCAGAGCCTATTATGACACGCGCAGCCAGCGTTCCATTGCCACATTCCATCTACTGCAGGCAGGATACCTGGCTGGCTGAATGTCGCTGAGAAGCTCACAGAGACCGCCATAAGCAACAGTTTAACAGAATGCCACAGACTAATCAACCAAACTTTTTGGGTTGGGTTCTCTTTTATAGTCTGCAGGCATTAAATGAAAGAAGTCAGTGTTCCAGCAGAAGGAGACAACGTTTCAGAAAAGGCATTGTAGCAAACCAAAAAAGAAATTTTAAGCGCAGCAGAGTAACCAGCGCACATACCTGTTAGCTCAGGTGAGTTTAAAAGGCTGCTGTTGATAACAAGGGCATTTGCTAAATAGATGGTGTGTGTGCAACAATATACTGAAAGGTCAATTATATTGTGCAGCTTATCTCACCACCTGTAGTTATTTAGGTGAAAGCTCCAAAATGCTTGCCTAATATGTCTGTTTATCCAAAAGGAAGTAAAAAGGGAGAGCTAGAAAGATAGCATTGCATCACATTACATGGCAATGCAATGCACAGTTGCTGAAGTTGAACCAAAATGAGCTTGTAATCTGGCTTCTGCAACTTTGAACATGAAAAATCCAATGAGGAGAAGAAAAGCAAAGCCAAAGAGTCCATCCCAAAATCCGACAAACAAGCAAAATGAACAAAAAACATTGAATTCAATTCTTTCTGATTTTAGAAACTGCATTAAAGAAGGGGTGCACCGGTCCTGGAGATACTGCAATACCAGGTCAATGCGTGGAGTGGACAGAGCAAGCTCTTTTTCCATCTCCCTGTTCTAAAAATCCATTTAATATATGGTCCCCAGATAGGGGACGTATCAGATATTAAACTGATAAGAACAGATACTACACTTGATCTTAGCCAAAAGGCCGAGAAGCGATAACCAGAATTGGTTTCAAACTACGGAGCCACCCAAGGATCCTGAAAAGTCCATTTGTGGAGATGAGCTCCTGGACTCCCGTTAAGAAGACATGTTGTCAACCTCTAGATCCCTTACATGCCTGCACTTTTCGGCTTGCTGCTGCAATCCACGCGTTTTAGATCTGCATAACTCCACCTCTTTAAACACAGCACCTTCACCCCCTGCTGTTCCCACCCGCCTCAACACCGTTGGAAGGGAGGAGAACCAATTAAGGCGGGGGGTGGGGTGGAACGAGCAGCTGTCTACCCTTAGCAGGAGGGCTCCTGATTACATACCTCTCCTGCTGCTGCTGCTGCTGGCTGTCCAGCAGCAGACTGAAGGTGGCTGCTGCTGTGCACAGGTATATAAAGGCTCAGAGCCTATTATGACACGCGCAGCCAGCGTTCCATTGCCACATTCCATCTACTGCAGGCAGGATACCTGGCTGGCTGAATGTCGCTGAGAAGCTCACAGAGACCGCCATAAGCAACAGTTTAACAGAATGCCACAGACTAATCAACCAAACTTTTTGGGTTGGGTTCTCTTTTATAGTCTGCAGGCATTAAATGAAAGAAGTCAGTGTTCCAGCAGAAGGAGACAACGTTTCAGAAAAGGCATTGTAGCAAACCAAAAAAGAAATTTTAAGCGCAGCAGAGTAACCAGCGCACATACCTGTTAGCTCAGGTGAGTTTAAAAGGCTGCTGTTGATAACAAGGGCATTTGCTAAATAGATGGTGTGTGTGCAACAATATACTGAAAGGTCAATTATATTGTGCAGCTTATCTCACCACCTGTAGTTATTTAGGTGAAAGCTCCAAAATGCTTGCCTAATATGTCTGTTTATCCAAAAGGAAGTAAAAAGGGAGAGCTAGAAAGATAGCATTGCATCACATTACATGGCAATGCAATGCACAGTTGCTGAAGTTGAACCAAAATGAGCTTGTAATCTGGCTTCTGCAACTTTGAACATGAAAAATCCAATGAGGAGAAGAAAAGCAAAGCCAAAGAGTCCATCCCAAAATCCGACAAACAAGCAAAATGAACAAAAAACATTGAATTCAATTCTTTCTGATTTTAGAAACTGCATTAAAGAAGGGGTGCACCGGTCCTGGAGATACTGCAATACCAGGTCAATGCGTGGAGTGGACAGAGCAAGCTCTTTTTCCATCTCCCTGTTCTAAAAATCCATTTAATATATGGTCCCCAGATAGGGGACGTATCAGATATTAAACTGATAAGAACAGATACTACACTTGATCTTAGGCAAAAGGCCGAGAAGCGATAACCAGAATTGGTTTCAAACTACGGAGCCACCCAAGGATCCTGAAAAGTCCATTTGTGGAGATGAGCTCCTGGACTCCCGTTAAGAAGACATGTTGTCAACCTCTAGATCCCTTACATGCCTGCACTTTTCGGCTTGCTGCTGCTGCAATCCACGCGTTTTAGATCTGCATAACTCCACCTCTTTAAACACAGCACCTTCACCCCCTGCTGTTCCCACCCGCCTCAACACCGTTGGAAGGGAGGAGAACCAATTAAGGCGGGGGGTGGGGTGGAACGAGCAGCTGTCTACCCTTAGCAGGAGGGCTCCTGATTACATACCTCTCCTGCTGCTGCTGCTGCTGGCTGTCCAGCAGCAGACTGAAGGTGGCTGCTGCTGTGCACAGGTATATAAAGGCTCAGAGCCTATTATGACACGCGCAGCCAGCGTTCCATTGCCACATTCCATCTACTGCAGGCAGGATACCTGGCTGGCTGAATGTCGCTGAGAATCTCACAGAGACCGCCATAAGCAACAGTTTAACAGAATGCCACAGACTAATCAACCAAACTTTTTGGGTTGGGTTCTCTTTTATAGTCTGCAGGCATTAAATGAAAGAAGTCAGTGTTCCAGCAGAAGGAGACAACGTTTCAGAAAAGGCATTGTAGCAAACCAAAAAAGAAATTTTAAGCGCAGCAGAGTAACCAGCGCACATACCTGTTAGCTCAGGTGAGTTTAAAAGGCTGCTGTTGATAACAAGGGCATTTGCTAAATAGATGGTGTGTGTGCAACAATACACTGAAAGGTCAATTATATTGTGCAGCTTATCTCACCACCTGTAGTTATTTAGGTGAAAGCTCCAAAATGCTTGCCTAATATGTCTGTTTATCCAAAAGGAAGTAAAAAGGGAGAGCTAGAAAGATAGCATTGCATCACATTACATGGCAATGCAATGCACAGTTGCTGAAGTTGAACCAAAATGAGCTTGTAATCTGGCTTCTGCAACTTTGAACATGAAAAATCCAATGAGGAGAAGAAAAGCAAAGCCAAAGAGTCCATCCCAAAATCCGACAAACAAGCAAAATGAACAAAAAACATTGAATTCAATTCTTTCTGATTTTAGAAACTGCATTAAAGAAGGGGTGCACCGGTCCTGGAGATACTGCAATACCAGGTCAATGCGTGGAGTGGACAGAGCAAGCTCTTTTTCCATCTCCCTGTTCTAAAAATCCATTTAATATATGGTCCCCAGATAGGGGACGTATCAGATATTAAACTGATAAGAACAGATACTACACTTGATCTTAGCCAAAAGGCCGAGAAGCGATAACCAGAATTGGTTTCAAACTACGGAGCCACCCAAGGATCCTGAAAAGTCCATTTGTGGAGATGAGCTCCTGGACTCCCGTTAAGAAGACATGTTGTCAACCTCTAGATCCCTTACATGCCTGCACTTTTCGGCTTGCTGCTGCTGCAATCCACGCGTTTTAGATCTGCATAACTCCACCTCTTTAAACACAGCACCTTCACCCCCTGCTGTTCCCACCCGCCTCAACACCGTTGGAAGGGAGGAGAACCAATTAAGGCGGGGGGTGGGGTGGAACGAGCAGCTGTCTACCCTTAGCAGGAGGGCTCCTGATTACATACCTCTCCTGCTGCTGCTGCTGCTGGCTGTCCAGCAGCAGACTGAAGGTGGCTGCTGCTGTGCACAGGTATATAAAGGCTCAGAGCCTATTATGACACGCGCAGCCAGCGTTCCATTGCCACATTCCATCTACTGCAGGCAGGATACCTGGCTGGCTGAATGTCGCTGAGAAGCTCACAGAGACCGCCATAAGCAACAGTTTAACAGAATGCCACAGACTAATCAACCAAACTTTTTGGGTTGGGTTCTCTTTTATAGTCTGCAGGCATTAAATGAAAGAAGTCAGTGTTCCAGCAGAAGGAGACAACGTTTCAGAAAAGGCATTGTAGCAAACCAAAAAAGAAATTTTAAGCGCAGCAGAGTAACCAGCGCACATACCTGTTAGCTCAGGTGAGTTTAAAAGGCTGCTGTTGATAACAAGGGCATTTGCTAAATAGATGGTGTGTGTGCAACAATATACTGAAAGGTCAATTATATTGTGCAGCTTATCTCACCACCTGTAGTTATTTAGGTGAAAGCTCCAAAATGCTTGCCTAATATGTCTGTTTATCCAAAAGGAAGTAAAAAGGGAGAGCTAGAAAGATAGCATTGCATCACATTACATGGCAATGCAATGCACAGTTGCTGAAGTTGAACCAAAATGAGATTGTAATCTGGCTTCTGCAACTTTGAACATGAAAAATCCAATGAGGAGAAGAAAAGCAAAGCCAAAGAGTCCATCCCAAAATCCGACAAACAAGCAAAATGAACAAAAAACATTGAATTCAATTCTTTCTGATTTTAGAAACTGCATTAAAGAAGGGGTGCACCGGTCCTGGAGATACTGCAATACCAGGTCAATGCGTGGAGTGTACAGAGCAAGATCTTTTTCCATCTCCCTGTTCTAAAAATCCATTTAATATATGGTCCCCAGATAGGGGACGTATCAGATATTAAACTGATAAGAACAGATACTACACTTGATCTTAGCCAAAAGGCCGAGAAGCGATAACCAGAATTGGTTTCAAACTACGGAGCCACCCAAGGATCCTGAAAAGTCCATTTGTGGAGATGAGCTCCTGGACTCCCGTTAAGAAGACATGTTGTCAACCTCTAGATCCCTTACATGCCTGCACTTTTCGGCTTGCTGCTGCTGCAATCCACGCGTTTTAGATCTGCATAACTCCACCTCTTTAAACACAGCACCTTCACCCCCTGCTGTTCCCACCCGCCTCAACACCGTTGGAAGGGAGGAGAACCAATTAAGGCGGGGGGTGGGGTGGAACGAGCAGCTGTCTACCCTTAGCAGGAGGGCTCCTGATTACATACCTCTCCTGCTGCTGCTGCTGCTGGCTGTCCAGCAGCAGACTGAAGGTGGCTGCTGCTGTGCACAGGTATATAAAGGCTCAGAGCCTATTATGACACGCGCAGCCAGCGTTCCATTGCCACATTCCATCTACTGCAGGCAGGATACCTGGCTGGCTGAATGTCGCTGAGAAGCTCACAGAGACCGCCATAAGCAACAGTTTAACAGAATGCCACAGACTAATCAACCAAACTTTTTGGGTTGGGTTCTCTTTTATAGTCTGCAGGCATTAAATGAAAGAAGTCAGTGTTCCAGCAGAAGGAGACAACGTTTCAGAAAAGGCATTGTAGCAAACCAAAAAAGAAATTTTAAGCGCAGCAGAGTAACCAGCGCACATACCTGTTAGCTCAGGTGAGTTTAAAAGGCTGCTGTTGATAACAAGGGCATTTGCTAAATAGATGGTGTGTGTGCAACAATATACTGAAAGGTCAATTATATTGTGCAGCTTATCTCACCACCTGTAGTTATTTAGGTGAAAGCTCCAAAATGCTTGCCTAATATGTCTGTTTATCCAAAAGGAAGTAAAAAGGGAGAGCTAGAAAGATAGCATTGCATCACATTACATGGCAATGCAATGCACAGTTGCTGAAGTTGAACCAAAATGAGCTTGTAATCTGGCTTCTGCAACTTTGAACATGAAAAATCCAATGAGGAGAAGAAAAGCAAAGCCAAAGAGTCCATCCCAAAATCCGACAAACAAGCAAAATGAACAAAAAACATTGAATTCAATTCTTTCTGATTTTAGAAACTGCATTAAAGAAGGGGTGCACCGGTCCTGGAGATACTGCAATACCAGGTCAATGCGTGGAGTGGACAGAGTAAGCTCTTTTTCCATCTCCCTGTTCTAAAACTCCATTTAATATATGGTCCACAGATAGGGGACGTATCAGATATTAAACTGATAAGAACAGATACTACACTTGATCTTAGCCAAAAGGCCGAGAAGCGATAACCAGAATTGGTTTCAAACTACGGAGCCACCCAAGGATCCTGAAAAGTCCATTTGTGGAGATGAGCTCCTGGACTCCCGTTAAGAAGACATGTTGTCAACCTCTAGATCCCTTACATGCCTGCACTTTTCGGCTTGCTGCTGCTGCAATCCACGCGTTTTAGATCTGCATAACTCCACCTCTTTAAACACAGCACCTTCACCCCCTGCTGTTCCCACCCGCCTCAACACTGTTGGAAGGGAGGAGAACCAATTAAGGCGGGGGGTGGGGTGGAACGAGCAGCTGTCTACCCTTAGCAGGAGGGCTCCTGATTACATACCTCTCCTGCTGCTGCTGCTGCTGGCTGTCCAGCAGCAGACTGAAGGTGGCTGCTGCTGTGCACAGGTATATAAAGGCTCAGAGCCTATTATGACACGGGCAGCCAGCGTTCTATTGCCACATTCCATCTACTGCAGGCAGGATACCTGGCTGGCTGAATGTCGCTGAGAAGCTCACAGAGACCGCCATAAGCAACAGTTTAACAGAATGCCACAGACTAATCAACCAAACTTTTTGGGTTGGGTTCTCTTTTATAGTCTGCAGGCATTAAATGAAAGAAGTCAGTGTTCCAGCAGAAGGAGACAACGTTTCAGAAAAGGCATTGTAGCAAACCAAAAAAGAAATTTTAAGCGCAGCAGAGTAACCAGCGCACATACCTGTTAGCTCAGGTGAGTTTAAAAGGCTGCTGTTGATAACAAGGGCATTTGCTAAATAGATGGTGTGTGTGCAACAATATACTGAAAGGTCAATTATATTGTGCAGCTTATCTCACCACCTGTAGTTATTTAGGTGAAAGCTCCAAAATGCTTGCCTAATATGTCTGTTTATCCAAAAGGAAGTAAAAAGGGAGAGCTAGAAAGATAGCATTGCATCACATTACATGGCAATGCAATGCACAGTTGCTGAAGTTGAACCAAAATGAGCTTGTAATCTGGCTTCTGCAACTTTGAACATGAAAAATCCAATGAGGAGAAGAAAAGCAAAGCCAAAGAGTCCATCCCAAAATCCGACAAACAAGCAAAATGAACAAAAAACATTGAATTCAATTCTTTCTGATTTTAGAAACTGCATTAAAGAAGGGGTGCACCGGTCCTGGAGATACTGCAATACCAGGTCAATGCGTGGAGTGGACAGAGCAAGCTCTTTTTCCATCTCCCTGTTCTAAAAATCCATTTAATATATGGTCCCCAGATAGGGGACGTATCAGATATTAAACTGATAAGAACAGATACTACACTTGATCTTAGCCAAAAGGCCGAGAAGCGATAACCAGAATTGGTTTCAAACTACGGAGCCACCCAAGGATCCTGAAAAGTCCATTTGTGGAGATGAGCTCCTGGACTCCCGTTAAGAAGACATGTTGTCAACCTCTAGATCCCTTACATGCCTGCACTTTTCGGCTTGCTGCTGCTGCAATCCACGCGTTTTAGATCTGCATAACTCCACCTCTTTAAACACAGCACCTTCACCCCCTGCTGTTCCCACCCGCCTCAACACCGTTGGAAGGGAGGAGAACCAATTAAGGCGGGGGGTGGGGTGGAACGAGCAGCTGTCTACCCTTAGCAGGAGGGCTCCTGATTACATACCTCTCCTGCTGCTGCTGCTGCTGGCTGTCCAGCAGCAGACTGAAGGTGGCTGCTGCTGTGCACAGGTATATAAAGGCTCAGAGCCTATTATGACACGCGCAGCCAGCGTTCCATTGCCACATTCCATCTACTGCAGGCAGGATACCTGGCTGGCTGAATGTCGCTGAGAAGCTCACAGAGACCGCCATAAGCAACAGTTTAACAGAATGCCACAGACTAATCAACCAAACTTTTTGGGTTGGGTTCTCTTTTATAGTCTGCAGGCATTAAATGAAAGAAGTCAGTGTTCCAGCAGAAGGAGACAACGTTTCAGAAAAGGCATTGTAGCAAACCAAAAAAGAAATTTTAAGCGCAGCAGAGTAACCAGCGCACATACCTGTTAGCTCAGGTGAGTTTAAAAGGCTGCTGTTGATAACAAGGGCATTTGCTAAATAGATGGTGTGTGTGCAACAATATACTGAAAGGTCAATTATATTGTGCAGCTTATCTCACCACCTGTAGTTATTTAGGTGAAAGCTCCAAAATGCTTGCCTAATATGTCTGTTTATCCAAAAGGAAGTAAAAAGGGAGAGCTAGAAAGATAGCATTGCATCACATTACATGGCAATGCAATGCACAGTTGCTGAAGTTGAACCAAAATGAGCTTGTAATCTGGCTTCTGCAACTTTGAACATGAAAAATCCAATGAGGAGAAGAAAAGCAAAGCCAAAGAGTCCATCCCAAAATCCGACAAACAAGCAAAATGAACAAAAAACATTGAATTCAATTCTTTCTGATTTTAGAAACTGCATTAAAGAAGGGGTGCACCGGTCCTGGAGATACTGCAATACCAGGTCAATGCGTGGAGTGTACAGAGCAAGATCTTTTTCCATCTCCCTGTTCTAAAAATCCATTTAATATATGGTCCCCAGATAGGGGACGTATCAGATATTAAACTGATAAGAACAGATACTACACTTGATCTTAGCCAAAAGGCCGAGAAGCGATAACCAGAATTGGTTTCAAACTACGGAGCCACCCAAGGATCCTGAAAAGTCCATTTGTGGAGATGAGCTCCTGGACTCCCGTTAAGAAGACATGTTGTCAACCTCTAGATCCCTTACATGCCTGCACTTTTCGGCTTGCTGCTGCTGCAATCCACGCGTTTTAGATCTGCATAACTCCACCTCTTTAAACACAGCACCTTCACCCCCTGCTGTTCCCACCCGCCTCAACACCGTTGGAAGGGAGGAGAACCAATTAAGGCGGGGGGTGGGGTGGAACGAGCAGCTGTCTACCCTTAGCAGGAGGGCTCCTGATTACATACCTCTCCTGCTGCTGCTGCTGCTGGCTGTCCAGCAGCAGACTGAAGGTGGCTGCTGCTGTGCACAGGTATATAAAGGCTCAGAGCCTATTATGACACGCGCAGCCAGCGTTCCATTGCCACATTCCATCTACTGCAGGCAGGATACCTGGCTGGCTGAATGTCGCTGAGAAGCTCACAGAGACCGCCATAAGCAACAGTTTAACAGAATGCCACAGACTAATCAACCAAACTTTTTGGGTTGGGTTCTCTTTTATAGTCTGCAGGCATTAAATGAAAGAAGTCAGTGTTCCAGCAGAAGGAGACAACGTTTCAGAAAAGGCATTGTAGCAAACCAAAAAAGAAATTTTAAGCGCAGCAGAGTAACCAGCGCACATACCTGTTAGCTCAGGTGAGTTTAAAAGGCTGCTGTTGATAACAAGGGCATTTGCTAAATAGATGGTGTGTGTGCAACAATATACTGAAAGGTCAATTATATTGTGCAGCTTATCTCACCACCTGTAGTTATTTAGGTGAAAGCTCCAAAATGCTTGCCTAATATGTCTGTTTATCCAAAAGGAAGTAAAAAGGGAGAGCTAGAAAGATAGCATTGCATCACATTACATGGCAATGCAATGCACAGTTGCTGAAGTTGAACCAAAATGAGCTTGTAATCTGGCTTCTGCAACTTTGAACATGAAAAATCCAATGAGGAGAAGAAAAGCAAAGCCAAAGAGTCCATCCCAAAATCCGACAAACAAGCAAAATGAACAAAAAACATTGAATTCAATTCTTTCTGATTTTAGAAACTGCATTAAAGAAGGGGTGCACCGGTCCTGGAGATACTGCAATACCAGGTCAATGCGTGGAGTGGACAGAGCAAGCTCTTTTTCCATCTCCCTGTTCTAAAACTCCATTTAATATATGGTCCACAGATAGGGGACGTATCAGATATTAAACTGATAAGAACAGATACTACACTTGATCTTAGCCAAAAGGCCGAGAAGCGATAACCAGAATTGGTTTCAAACTACGGAGCCACCCAAGGATCCTGAAAAGTCCATTTGTGGAGATGAGCTCCTGGACTCCCGTTAAGAAGACATGTTGTCAACCTCTAGATCCCTTACATGCCTGCACTTTTCGGCTTGCTGCTGCTGCAATCCACGCGTTTTAGATCTGCATAACTCCACCTCTTTAAACACAGCACCTTCACCCCCTGCTGTTCCCACCCGCCTCAACACTGTTGGAAGGGAGGAGAACCAATTAAGGCGGGGGGTGGGGTGGAACGAGCAGCTGTCTACCCTTAGCAGGAGGGCTCCTGATTACATACCTCTCCTGCTGCTGCTGCTGCTGGCTGTCCAGCAGCAGACTGAAGGTGGCTGCTGCTGTGCACAGGTATATAAAGGCTCAGAGCCTATTATGACACGGGCAGCCAGCGTTCTATTGCCACATTCCATCTACTGCAGGTAGGATACCTGGCTGGCTGAATGTCGCTGAGAAGCTCACAGAGACCGCCATAAGCAACAGTTTAACAGAATGCCACAGACTAATCAACCAAACTTTTTGGGTTGGGTTCTCTTTTATAGTCTGCAGGCATTAAATGAAAGAAGTCAGTGTTCCAGCAGAAGGAGACAACGTTTCAGAAAAGGCATTGTAGCAAACCAAAAAAGAAATTTTAAGCGCAGCAGAGTAACCAGCGCACATACCTGTTAGCTCAGGTGAGTTTAAAAGGCTGCTGTTGATAACAAGGGCATTTGCTAAATAGATGGTGTGTGTGCAACAATATACTGAAAGGTCAATTATATTGTGCAGCTTATCTCACCACCTGTAGTTATTTAGGTGAAAGCTCCAAAATGCTTGCCTAATATGTCTGTTTATCCAAAAGGAAGTAAAAAGGGAGAGCTAGAAAGATAGCATTGCATCACATTACATGGCAATGCAATGCACAGTTGCTGAAGTTGAACCAAAATGAGCTTGTAATCTGGCTTCTGCAACTTTGAACATGAAAAATCCAATGAGGAGAAGAAAAGCAAAGCCAAAGAGTCCATCCCAAAATCCGACAAACAAGCAAAATGAACAAAAAACATTGAATTCAATTCTTTCTGATTTTAGAAACTGCATTAAAGAAGGGGTGCACCGGTCCTGGAGATACTGCAATACCAGGTCAATGCGTGGAGTGGACAGAGCAAGCTCTTTTTCCATCTCCCTGTTCTAAAAATCCATTTAATATATGGTCCCCAGATAGGGGACGTATCAGATATTAAACTGATAAGAACAGATACTACACTTGATCTTAGCCAAAAGGCCGAGAAGCGATAACCAGAATTGGTTTCAAACTACGGAGCCACCCAAGGATCCTGAAAAGTCCATTTGTGGAGATGAGCTCCTGGACTCCCGTTAAGAAGACATGTTGTCAACCTCTAGATCCCTTACATGCCTGCACTTTTCGGCTTGCTGCTGCTGCAATCCACGCGTTTTAGATCTGCATAACTCCACCTCTTTAAACACAGCACCTTCACCCCCTGCTGTTCCCACCCGCCTCAACACCGTTGGAAGGGAGGAGAACCAATTAAGGCGGGGGGTGGGGTGGAACGAGCAGCTGTCTACCCTTAGCAGGAGGGCTCCTGATTACATACCTCTCCTGCTGCTGCTGCTGCTGGCTGTCCAGCAGCAGACTGAAGGTGGCTGCTGCTGTGCACAGGTATATAAAGGCTCAGAGCCTATTATGACACGCGCAGCCAGCGTTCCATTGCCACATTCCATCTACTGCAGGCAGGATACCTGGCTGGCTGAATGTCGCTGAGAAGCTCACAGAGACCGCCATAAGCAACAGTTTAACAGAATGCCACAGACTAATCAACCAAACTTTTTGGGTTGGGTTCTCTTTTATAGTCTGCAGGCATTAAATGAAAGAAGTCAGTGTTCCAGCAGAAGGAGACAACGTTTCAGAAAAGGCATTGTAGCAAACCAAAAAAGAAATTTTAAGCGCAGCAGAGTAACCAGCGCACATACCTGTTAGCTCAGGTGAGTTTAAAAGGCTGCTGTTGATAACAAGGGCATTTGCTAAATAGATGGTGTGTGTGCAACAATATACTGAAAGGTCAATTATATTGTGCAGCTTATCTCACCACCTGTAGTTATTTAGGTGAAAGCTCCAAAATGCTTGCCTAATATGTCTGTTTATCCAAAAGGAAGTAAAAAGGGAGAGCTAGAAAGATAGCATTGCATCACATTACATGGCAATGCAATGCACAGTTGCTGAAGTTGAACCAAAATGAGCTTGTAATCTGGCTTCTGCAACTTTGAACATGAAAAATCCAATGAGGAGAAGAAAAGCAAAGCCAAAGAGTCCATCCCAAAATCCGACAAACAAGCAAAATGAACAAAAAACATTGAATTCAATTCTTTCTGATTTTAGAAACTGCATTAAAGAAGGGGTGCACCGGTCCTGGAGATACTGCAATACCAGGTCAATGCGTGGAGTGGACAGAGCAAGCTCTTTTTCCATCTCCTTGTTCTAAAAATCCATTTAATATATGGTCCCCAGATAGGGGACGTATCAGATATTAAACTGATAAGAACAGATTTTTTGATTGAATATATCTTTTATTAGCACAAAAAATAAGTTAACAGACAGTGTACAGTGCCGCAGCCCAGTACACACAGAATTCTACATCATATTTACATAGCATGAGGATACGACGCACTAACTAGACACATCACACCCCTATGCTACACAAAACACTCAATCTGAAAGAAAAAGCATGTCAATCAATACAGTACGACGAACTGTGATAAGGGATGGGGATTGGGAAAAAGGGGATGGGGAGGGGAAAATCACAGGCCCGAAGCTTTATTGAAAGACAAGACACATAAGGGGAGAGGGGGAGGAGGGGTTTAGTCCTCATCCTCGTCCTCCGGACCGTCCATGATGGAATAGTCTCTGAGCAGGCTGTGGATCAGCCTGCGGCAGTCCTGGATGGACATCCTCTCCCTCCTCAAGATGAGCCGGTTCCTGGCGACCCAAACGGCATCCTTGAAGCAGTTCATAAGGCGCCAAGCCTCCTGGATGGCTCCGACGGTATGAACCCCAGGGAAGAGTCCGTAAAGCACAGAATGGTGCGATAGGCTCGCCCTGGGGACAGAGTTCCTCAGGTCGTCCTCAAGTGCAGTCAATAGGCGCTGTGCAAATCCGCAGTCCCAAAAAGTGTGCAAAGATGTTTCCTCCACGAAGGGGCACCTTGGGCAGTACCGGGTCTTGCACAGGTTCCGGGCATGCATGAATGACCGGACGGGCAGTCCGCCCTGAATCGCCATCCACGACAAGTCCTTGTGCCCGTTGGTCAGCCTGTCAGACGACACATTTGTCCACACAGTCTCCAGCGTGTCCTGGTGAAGTCCTGTGATGTTCTCCACGTCATCCTTGGCTCTGATTAGCTTGTGGATAGTTTTGGGCTTCCACAAGTCGGGCTTGAGTCCCTCCAGTTGATGCTCCCCCACAAATTGAACGACGTCTCCGTAGAACCATGGCGTCGTCCAGTTGTAGGGGAAGGAGCTGTCCCACTTGTCCCAGCCGAGTCGCCTCCAAAGAGGAAGCAGGAAGAAGCGAGACATGGACCTGCCCGCGGAGCCATTCTTGACTTGCAAAGTCTGGCGGACACAATCACACACAAAAGAGGATCGCAGGAGGGTGGGGATATCTGGAACGCCCTTCCCACCCTTGCGAGGCTCCTTGTACATGACGGCCCGCCTGACTCTGTCCATCTTGGATCCCCAGACAAAGTGAAACACTGTCCTGGTAATGGCCCTGCACACAGTGACGTGTGGGGGCCAGGCCTGCGCCGTGTACTGCAAGACGGGCAGGACCTCATTACGCAGGACGAGTGCCTTACCCTCACAAGTGAGGTGTCTGAGGCTCCAGAGTCCGATCCGTTGCTTCACCTTGGCCAAGCGTTCTTGCCAGGACTTGAGGGCCGCTCCTTCCTTCCCGAACCAGACTCCCAGCACCTTGAGGAAATCCGGTTGAATGTTGAAGGGGAAGGGGGCGGAGGAGGCCGGCTGCCAATCCCCGAAGAGCATGGCTTCCGACTTCCTGCAGTTGACTTTGGCCCCTGAAGCCCGGCCGAACCTCTCACACGTCTGGACGAGGGCGTCGACTGAACCACGATCAGCGCAGAAGACGGTGACGTCGTCCATGTAGAGCGAGCACTTGACCTCGTGTCGTCCCGGACCCGGTGCGGTGATCCCTCTGATCTCTCCATTCTGCCGGATAGCCTCTGCGAAGAGTTCTATAACACAAACAAAAAGAAGAGGTGATAGAGGGCAGCCTTGTCTGACCCCAGAGAGGACAGAGAAGGGGTCAGTCTTCCAGCCGTTCACCAACACCGAGCTGTGGATATCAAAATACATCAGACGGACATACGAACAAAACATGTTACCCAAACCTAACCGGTGCAGAGCTCGGCCCATGAACTCGTGGGAAACCCGGTCGAAGGCCTTCTCCTGATCCAAGGAGACCAGGGCCGCGTGTGCGCGGCGGACCTTGATGTACTCGACCGTGTCCCGCACGAGAGCGAGGCTGTCTGCGATGCGACGTCCAGGGATGCCGCAGGTCTGGTCCGGGTGGATGATCCGTCCGATGACCGTCTTAAGTCGTGTCGCCATCGTCTTGGCCAGGATCTTGTAGTCCACGTTGAGCAGAGTGATGGGACGCCAATTCCTCAGGTCGCACCTCTCTCCCTTCCGCTTGTACAGGATCGTGACCATTCCTTCCCTCAAAGATGGAGGCATTCTACCCTCCACCACCATCTCCTCGTACAGGTCCAACAGGTCCGGACAGATGAGGTCTCCCAGCGCTACATAGAGCTCCGCTGGAAGACCATCACTGCCCGGGGTCCTGCCGGTCCTAAAGGATTTAGCGGCAGAGAGCAATTCGCCCACCATCAGAGGTTTGTCCAAGGCTGCCGTGCCTGCAGGATCAAGATGGTTAGTGATACCTGACAGGAACTTAGCAGCGTCGGGGTCGGTAGTCTTGTGGGAGTAGAGTTCACTGTAGAAGTCGCTGACGACCCTCATCACGTCCTCCTTCCCACGTCGCATGTTTCCGCTCTCGTCTCGCAGCTCGTTCAGGGGCGTGTGACCGGCATGAAGTTTCCTGAAAAAGAATGAGTTACATTTCTCACCCTTCTCCAGATTCTCCACTTTGGAACGGAAGACGATTCGCTTGGACTCCTCCTCAAAGTGCCTTTTCAGGCTCTTCTTGGTCTCCTCCAGCTCCTCCCTCACGTCCCAGCCGCAGTGAAGAAGGTCCTGCAGCGACCGCAGCTCGCGCTGCAGCCCTCTGAAGTCCCTCCTCTTCTCACACGCCTGTTGTCGACCCTTGGCCTGAAAGAAACAGCGAAACTCAAGTTTAACATATTCCCACCAATCAGAGACTGTTTGGAAGCTACCCTTGTAGGACTGCCACATTGCGTAGGCTGCTCTCAGCTCCTCCACGACTTCATCCTGAGCCAGCAGAGCACAATTCAGCTTCCAGGAGCCGGGGCCGGACGGAAAACCGTCGCCGAGGACACCTTGTAAGTGAATGGCTCTGTGGTCGGAGAAGAAGCAGGAGACCATCGAGTGCCTACTCTGCCTGACTGCCCGAGAGGTGAACACAAAGTCAATCCTGGAGCGGAGTGAGCCATCGGGTCGGCTCCACGAATAGTTCGTGGAGCCTCTCCCCATGGAGCCCACCACGTCCTGAAGAGAGGCCTCGGTTACCATCTCGATGAGCAGCTTGGACGTGATGTCCAACTTGGCAGATGTGCCAGAACTACGACCATCCTCCTCGATGGGGCAGTTGAAATCCCCGGCCATCACTAAGGTCCTGGTGGTGGCAAGCTGAAGCCGCAGGGTCTGGAAAAGCTCCAAACGCTCATTCTTCAGTGGGGATGCATACACGTTGATGAACCTGACAGGTTCTCCCGCCCAGTTGCCATCTACAACAAGAGCCCTGCCGCAGATGAGCTCCTGGACGGACTCAAGCGTGAATGCGCCCCCCCTGATCAGAATTGCGACCCCCGCAGACTTGCAGTCACCCCCACCGGACCAGTAGGATGGACCGTGGGACCACTCCCTGGCCAGATGTTTGAAGGACCTAGAGGAGGGAAGGGAACATTCCTGCAACATATAAACATCACACAACTGGGAAGTAAGGAAGGCATAAATAGTCTGACGTCTGAACTTGTCCTTGATGCTCCTGACATTAATGGAAAATAAGTTAATATTAGCCATCATGTAGGGAAAAAAGAAAAAGTTAGCGCAGGCAATACACCTTAGTTACCACTCCGGTCGGGTGGTCCCTCGTCGGTGTTGACTGCTGGTGACGGGATCACCAGCAGGCCCTCTTCCTCCATCTGGTCAAGCAGCGCGGCCTCGATCTCGGCGACCACCAGTTCCTCCTCTTCTGGCTCGGCCACCAGGGTCTCAACCATGTGCTCCATCTCTTCTGGCTCAGGGAGGGTATCCTCCTTTTCGCCTACGAAATCCAGAATCTTCTTTTTGGAGGATTCAGTAGCAGGGCTGTCCTCCACCTTCCTCTTTCCCCGGGTTGGAACTGGGGAGACAAGAAGGGGAAAATCCTCCTCGGAATAGATAGCGGCGGGTGGAGGAAAGGTTAATTCCACCGCTACCATGGTCTGGGGAGGGAGAGTGGCTGCCGGGGCAGGGGAAAGGACACCTGCTGAGGAGTAGGGGAAGGAGGAAGAGGAAGTGGAATCCTCAGCAGGGGTGGCCGGGGTGGGGGGGAATTGGACGGGGGTGGCAGGGGGAGGGATCGAGAGAGGGGTGACAGAACTCTTACCCTCCTTTGACTTTTTCTTCTGCTTCGGAGCTGCTGGGACTGTCGCTGGGGCTTTGGCCACCGACTCCTTGACCGCTTTGGCCTTGGTCGTCTCGGCCTTGGCCGCTGGGGCCTTGGTCGTCGCGTCCTTGACCTTCACAGGCCTGGTCGTCGGGGCCTTGTCCTCCGTAGCTGGGGTCGTCGCAACCACCGATGCCCAGGATCTCTCACGCTTGGGGCAATCCTTGTACAGATGAGCCGCCAGCCCACACAGGTTGCAGGATGTCTTCTTTGGGCAGTCCTTCGAGCTGTGTCCCGTCACTCGACAAATCCTGCAGGCATCCTCCTTGCAGTCCTTCATCTCGTGGCCTTTCTTGCCGCATCTCCTGCAGTTCCGCGGCATGTCCGGGTAATAGATGAGGCCGTAGGAGTTGCCCAGGGAGAATGTCGGGGGCAGGTGCCGAAGTCCGTCTGAGTACGCCAGGTCCCTGTGAAGTCTAACGGTCACCGACCACTTACCTGTCCAGAAGCCGAGTCCATTCAGGATGTGAGAGGGTTCCTTCACAACCAAACAGAAGCGTCTCAGGAAGGTACAGATGTCTTGGCCTGGGGTGTGCGGGTTGCGCATGGAGACCGTGATCCTCCTTTCGTCCCTCTGGATAGGGCAGCTACCTGTAAAGGCAGAGAAAGAATTATCCGGTCCTTTTGCGCTTACCATTTCCCAGAACCTCCTGCAGGTGTTCACAGTGGCGAAGGTGACGAAGAAGATCCCCGTCAAGAAGGTCTGGATGCTGAGGGTGTCCGACCTGGAGAAGCCTCGATCCAGCAGCATCTTCTGGCAGAACACGTCCGAGGACATGTCCGGCACCCTCCCATCCACTTCCTTCAGCTTCAGGGCCACCGTCTGCCGCATCCATGGCTCCAGGGCTGGAGCTTCGTGGCGGGGCTTCTGGGGTCCCTTCTGCTGGCCAGTCGTGGAGGCAGAGTCCTTGGGGTCAGAATCGGCTCCTGGCTGGGCCCTCCTGGCTGTCCCCTGCTCCAGGCTCTTCTTTTCGGCCTTCCTCGCAGCGCTTGCCATGGCTTTCCTCCTGCAGTTACTTCTTGGAGCTGGATCTGGAACTCTTCCCGGAATGGGTGGAGCTATGCAGATTCTTCTCCCGTCGTGTTCTGGACAAATTCCCCGAAAGGTCTTTGTCTCGATGATTTTCTTCCTCGAAGATTCCACAGGACAGCCCGATTCTTCTCCGAGTCTTCGTCTTCTTCTGGATTCTTTAGAGCTTCTTCCTCCCACCGATATCCGCCTTCCTTCTCCGATGTCAGCTGGGCTCCGAAGCTCTTCTCCTTCCGAGTTCGATCGCTCTCGTCAAGTGTAGATCGTAGCTCTTGTGTTCTTAAAAGAACAGATACTACACTTGATCTTAGCCAAAAGGCCGAGAAGCGATAACCAGAATTGGTTTCAAACTACGGAGCCACCCAAGGATCCTGAAAAGTCCATTTGTGGAGATGAGCTCCTGGACTCCCGTTAAGAAGACATGTTGTCAACCTCTAGATCCCTTACATGCCTGCACTTTTCGGCTTGCTGCTGCTGCAATCCACGCGTTTTAGATCTGCATAACTCCACCTCTTTAAACACAGCACCTTCACCCCCTGCTGTTCCCACCCGCCTCAACACCGTTGGAAGGGAGGAGAACCAATTAAGGCGGGGGGTGGGGTGGAACGAGCAGCTGTCTACCCTTAGCAGGAGGGCTCCTGATTACATACCTCTCCTGCTGCTGCTGCTGCTGGCTGTCCAGCAGCAGACTGAAGGTGGCTGCTGCTGTGCACAGGTATATAAAGGCTCAGAGCCTATTATGACACGCGCAGCCAGCGTTCCATTGCCACATTCCATCTACTGCAGGCAGGATACCTGGCTGGCTGAATGTCGCTGAGAAGCTCACAGAGACCGCCATAAGCAACAGTTTAACAGAATGCCACAGACTAATCAACCAAACTTTTTGGGTTGGGTTCTCTTTTATAGTCTGCAGGCATTAAATGAAAGAAGTCAGTGTTCCAGCAGAAGGAGACAACGTTTCAGAAAAGGCATTGTAGCAAACCAAAAAAGAAATTTTAAGCGCAGCAGAGTAACCAGCGCACATACCTGTTAGCTCAGGTGAGTTTAAAAGGCTGCTGTTGATAACAAGGGCATTTGCTAAATAGATGGTGTGTGTGCAACAATATACTGAAAGGTCAATTATATTGTGCAGCTTATCTCACCACCTGTAGTTATTTAGGTGAAAGCTCCAAAATGCTTGCCTAATATGTCTGTTTATCCAAAAGGAAGTAAAAAGGGAGAGCTAGAAAGATAGCATTGCATCACATTACATGGCAATGCAATGCACAGTTGCTGAAGTTGAACCAAAATGAGCTTGTAATCTGGCTTCTGCAACTTTGAACATGAAAAATCCAATGAGGAGAAGAAAAGCAAAGCCAAAGAGTCCATCCCAAAATCCGACAAACAAGCAAAATGAACAAAAAACATTGAATTCAATTCTTTCTGATTTTAGAAACTGCATTAAAGAAGGGGTGCACCGGTCCTGGAGATACTGCAATACCAGGTCAATGCGTGGAGTGGACAGAGCAAGCTCTTTTTCCATCTCCCTGTTCTAAAAATCCATTTAATATATGGTCCCCAGATAGGGGACGTATCAGATATTAAACTGATAAGAACAGATACTACACTTGATCTTAGCCAAAAGGCCGAGAAGCGATAACCAGAATTGGTTTCAAACTACGGAGCCACCCAAGGATCCTGAAAAGTCCATTTGTGGAGATGAGCTCCTGGACTCCCGTTAAGAAGACATGTTGTCAACCTCTAGATCCCTTACATGCCTGCACTTTTCGGCTTGCTGCTGCTGCAATCCACGCGTTTTAGATCTGCATAACTCCACCTCTTTAAACACAGCACCTTCACCCCCTGCTGTTCCCACCCGCCTCAACACCGTTGGAAGGGAGGAGAACCAATTAAGGCGGGGGGTGGGGTGGAACGAGCAGCTGTCTACCCTTAGCAGGAGGGCTCCTGATTACATACCTCTCCTGCTGCTGCTGCTGCTGGCTGTCCAGCAGCAGACTGAAGGTGGCTGCTGCTGTGCACAGGTATATAAAGGCTCAGAGCCTATTATGACACGCGCAGCCAGCGTTCCATTGCCACATTCCATCTACTGCAGGCAGGATACCTGGCTGGCTGAATGTCGCTGAGAAGCTCACAGAGACCGCCATAAGCAACAGTTTAACAGAATGCCACAGACTAATCAACCAAACTTTTTGGGTTGGGTTCTCTTTTATAGTCTGCAGGCATTAAATGAAAGAAGTCAGTGTTCCAGCAGAAGGAGACAACGTTTCAGAAAAGGCATTGTAGCAAACCAAAAAAGAAATTTTAAGCGCAGCAGAGTAACCAGCGCACATACCTGTTAGCTCAGGTGAGTTTAAAAGGCTGCTGTTGATAACAAGGGCATTTGCTAAATAGATGGTGTGTGTGCAACAATATACTGAAAGGTCAATTATATTGTGCAGCTTATCTCACCACCTGTAGTTATTTAGGTGAAAGCTCCAAAATGCTTGCCTAATATGTCTGTTTATCCAAAAGGAAGTAAAAAGGGAGAGCTAGAAAGATAGCATTGCATCACATTACATGGCAATGCAATGCACAGTTGCTGAAGTTGAACCAAAATGAGCTTGTAATCTGGCTTCTGTGTAGCGCTGGCGTCCCTGCCCTCTGCTAGGCAGGGACGCTGCTCCCCTCACCGCTCTGCTCCGTGCCCGGCGTCCTCTCCCCGCTCTGCTGTCAGCGCGTGCTCCTGCCCGGCGTCCTCTCCCCGCTCTGCTGTCAGCGCGTGCTCCTGCCCGGCGTCCTCTCCCCGCTCTGCTGTCAGCGCGCGCTCCGTCCCGGCGTCCTCCTCCTGCTCTGCTCTCGGCGCGCGCTCCTTCCCGGCCCCTGTGCTTAGGGCGCGCGCGCGCGCGCTCCCCTCCTCTTAAAGGGGCCGCGCGCGCCGCCCTAAAGAGTCCCCGGCCAATGGCCGGAGGACTTCATCATATAAAAGGCACCTCCTCCAAAATGGAGGTGCCCGAGCAATGTTGTTTGCACCTGTGTCTCACCTGTGCTTCAGCCCTCAGGTCCCGTTGCCAGTTACCTGCTAGTTACCTGCCAGTACCTGCCAGTTACCTGCCTGATTCCTGCCTGAATACTTGTTACCTGTCTGCCAGTCTGAGGTCCGACGGTCTGCCTTACTTCTCCGGTCAGTCTGTCTATGGACCAGCTTGCCCGCTCACCTGGGAGCGCTTCTCCGTTATCTGCCTGCTTGCCAGCCCGGAGGCTCCGTTGTCACGTGCTGTGACCACCAGCTATCTCAGAGACTCTTCCCCGCTCACCTGGGAGCGCATCTCCGTTACCTGCCTGCTTGCCAGCCCGGAGGTCCCGTTGTCACGTGCGGTGACCATCAGCTATTCCAGAGACTCTTGCCCGCTCACCTGGGAGCGCATCTCCGTTACCTGCCTGCTTGCCAGCCCGGAGGTTCCGCCGTCACGTGCCGTGACCACCTGCTATTCCTGAGACTCTCGCTTGCTCACCTGGGAGCACCCATCTACCATCTGCCTGCTAGCCTACCCGGAGGCTCTGCCATCACAGGTCGTACCTACCCCTTACCCAGAGACTGCCCTGATCACTTGCCGTATCTCCCAGTCCGTTCACCCAGAGACTGCCCTGATCACTTGCCGTATCTCCCTGTCCGTTCATCCAGAGACTGCCACCCGCTCCCTTACAAGGGCCGCCCCCTTGTATAGTAGCTCAGAGGTTCCGCCTCCCGGACCCGTTACATTCTGCAACTTTGAACATGAAAAATCCAATGAGGAGAAGAAAAGCAAAGCCAAAGAGTCCATCCCAAAATCCGACAAACAAGCAAAATGAACAAAAAACATTGAATTCAATTCTTTCTGATTTTAGAAACTGCATTAAAGAAGGGGTGCACCGGTCCTGGAGATACTGCAATACCAGGTCAATGCGTGGAGTGGACAGAGCAAGCTCTTTTTCCATCTCCCTGTTCTAAAAATCCATTTAATATATGGTCCCCAGATAGGGGACGTATCAGATATTAAACTGATAAGAACAGATACTACACTTGATCTTAGCCAAAAGGCCGAGAAGCGATAACCAGAATTGGTTTCAAACTACGGAGCCACCCAAGGATCCTGAAAAGTCCATTTGTGGAGATGAGCTCCTGGACTCCCGTTAAGAAGACATGTTGTCAACCTCTAGATCCCTTACATGCCTGCACTTTTCGGCTTGCTGCTGCTGCAATCCACGCGTTTTAGATCTGCATAACTCCACCTCTTTAAACACAGCACCTTCACCCCCTGCTGTTCCCACCCGCCTCAACACCGTTGGAAGGGAGGAGAACCAATTAAGGCGGGGGGTGGGGTGGAACGAGCAGCTGTCTACCCTTAGCAGGAGGGCTCCTGATTACATACCTCTCCTGCTGCTGCTGCTGCTGGCTGTCCAGCAGCAGACTGAAGGTGGCTGCTGCTGTGCACAGGTATATAAAGGCTCAGAGCCTATTATGACACGCGCAGCCAGCGTTCCATTGCCACATTCCATCTACTGCAGGCAGGATACCTGGCTGGCTGAATGTCGCTGAGAAGCTCACAGAGACCGCCATAAGCAACAGTTTAACAGAATGCCACAGACTAATCAACCAAACTTTTTGGGTTGGGTTCTCTTTTATAGTCTGCAGGCATTAAATGAAAGAAGTCAGTGTTCCAGCAGAAGGAGACAACGTTTCAGAAAAGGCATTGTAGCAAACCAAAAAAGAAATTTTAAGCGCAGCAGAGTAACCAGCGCACATACCTGTTAGCTCAGGTGAGTTTAAAAGGCTGCTGTTGATAACAAGGGCATTTGCTAAATAGATGGTGTGTGTGCAACAATATACTGAAAGGTCAATTATATTGTGCAGCTTATCTCACCACCTGTAGTTATTTAGGTGAAAGCTCCAAAATGCTTGCCTAATATGTCTGTTTATCCAAAAGGAAGTAAAAAGGGAGAGCTAGAAAGATAGCATTGCATCACATTACATGGCAATGCAATGCACAGTTGCTGAAGTTGAACCAAAATGAGCTTGTAATCTGGCTTCTGCAACTTTGAACATGAAAAATCCAATGAGGAGAAGAAAAGCAAAGCCAAAGAGTCCATCCCAAAATCCGACAAACAAGCAAAATGAACAAAAAACATTGAATTCAATTCTTTCTGATTTTAGAAACTGCATTAAAGAAGGGGTGCACCGGTCCTGGAGATACTGCAATACCAGGTCAATGCGTGGAGTGGACAGAGCAAGCTCTTTTTCCATCTCCCTGTTCTAAAAATCCATTTAATATATGGTCCCCAGATAGGGGACGTATCAGATATTAAACTGATAAGAACAGATACTACACTTGATCTTAGCCAAAAGGCCGAGAAGCGATAACCAGAATTGGTTTCAAACTACGGAGCCACCCAAGGATCCTGAAAAGTCCATTTGTGGAGATGAGCTCCTGGACTCCCGTTAAGAAGACATGTTGTCAACCTCTAGATCCCTTACATGCCTGCACTTTTCGGCTTGCTGCTGCTGCAATCCACGCGTTTTAGATCTGCATAACTCCACTTCTTTAAACACAGCACCTTCACCCCCTGCTGTTCCCACCCGCCTCAACACCATTGGAAGGGAGGAGAACCAATTAAGGCGGGGGGTGGGGTGGAACGAGCAGCTGTCTACCCTTAGCAGGAGGGCTCCTGATTACATACCTCTCCTGCTGCTGCTGCTGCTGGCTGTCCAGCAGCAGACTGAAGGTGGCTGCTGCTGTGCACAGGTATATAAAGGCTCAGAGCCTATTATGACACGCGCAGCCAGCGTTCCATTGCCACATTCCATCTACTGCAGGCAGGATACCTGGCTGGCTGAATGTCGCTGAGAAGCTCACAGAGACCGCCATAAGCAACAGTTTAACAGAATGCCACAGACTAATCAACCAAACTTTTTGGGTTGGGTTCTCTTTTATAGTCTGCAGGCATTAAATGAAAGAAGTCAGTGTTCCAGCAGAAGGAGACAACGTTTCAGAAAAGGCATTGTAGCAAACCAAAAAAGAAATTTTAAGCGCAGCAGAGTAACCAGCGCACATACCTGTTAGCTCAGGTGAGTTTAAAAGGCTGCTGTTGATAACAAGGGCATTTGCTAAATAGATGGTGTGTGTGCAACAATATACTGAAAGGTCAATTATATTGTGCAGCTTATCTCACCACCTGTAGTTATTTAGGTGAAAGCTCCAAAATGCTTGCCTAATATGTCTGTTTATCCAAAAGGAAGTAAAAAGGGAGAGCTAGAAAGATAGCATTGCATCACATTACATGGCAATGCAATGCACAGTTGCTGAAGTTGAACCAAAATGAGCTTGTAATCTGGCTTCTGCAACTTTGAACATGAAAAATCCAATGAGGAGAAGAAAAGCAAAGCCAAAGAGTCCATCCCAAAATCCGACAAACAAGCAAAATGAACAAAAAACATTGAATTCAATTCTTTCTGATTTTAGAAACTGCATTAAAGAAGGGGTGCACCGGTCCTGGAGATACTGCAATACCAGGTCAATGCGTGGAGTGGACAGAGCAAGCTCTTTTTCCATCTCCCTGTTCTAAAAATCCATTTAATATATGGTCCCCAGATAGGGGACGTATCAGATATTAAACTGATAAGAACAGATACTACACTTGATCTTAGCCAAAAGGCCGAGAAGCGATAACCAGAATTGGTTTCAAACTACGGAGCCACCCAAGGATCCTGAAAAGTCCATTTGTGGAGATGAGCTCCTGGACTCCCGTTAAGAAGACATGTTGTCAACCTCTAGATCCCTTACATGCCTGCACTTTTCGGCTTGCTGCTGCTGCAATCCACGCGTTTTAGATCTGCATAACTCCACCTCTTTAAACACAGCACCTTCACCCCCTGCTGTTCCCACCCGCCTCAACACCGTTGGAAGGGAGGAGAACCAATTAAGGCGGGGGGTGGGGTGGAACGAGCAGCTGTCTACCCTTAGCAGGAGGGCTCCTGATTACATACCTCTCCTGCTGCTGCTGCTGCTGGCTGTCCAGCAGCAGACTGAAGGTGGCTGCTGCTGTGCACAGGTATATAAAGGCTCAGAGCCTATTATGACACGCGCAGCCAGCGTTCCATTGCCACATTCCATCTACTGCAGGCAGGATACCTGGCTGGCTGAATGTCGCTGAGAAGCTCACAGAGACCGCCATAAGCAACAGTTTAACAGAATGCCACAGACTAATCAACCAAACTTTTTGGGTTGGGTTCTCTTTTATAGTCTGCAGGCATTAAATGAAAGAAGTCAGTGTTCCAGCAGAAGGAGACAACGTTTCAGAAAAGGCATTGTAGCAAACCAAAAAAGAAATTTTAAGCGCAGCAGAGTAACCAGCGCACATACCTGTTAGCTCAGGTGAGTTTAAAAGGCTGCTGTTGATAACAAGGGCATTTGCTAAATAGATGGTGTGTGTGCAACAATATACTGAAAGGTCAATTATATTGTGCAGCTTATCTCACCACCTGTAGTTATTTAGGTGAAAGCTCCAAAATGCTTGCCTAATATGTCTGTTTATCCAAAAGGAAGTAAAAAGGGAGAGCTAGAAAGATAGCATTGCATCACATTACATGGCAATGCAATGCACAGTTGCTGAAGTTGAACCAAAATGAGCTTGTAATCTGGCTTCTGCAACTTTGAACATGAAAAATCCAATGAGGAGAAGAAAAGCAAAGCCAAAGAGTCCATCCCAAAATCCGACAAACAAGCAAAATGAACAAAAAACATTGAATTCAATTCTTTCTGATTTTAGAAACTGCATTAAAGAAGGGGTGCACCGGTCCTGGAGATACTGCAATACCAGGTCAATGCGTGGAGTGGACAGAGCAAGCTCTTTTTCCATCTCCCTGTTCTAAAAATCCATTTAATATATGGTCCCCAGATAGGGGACGTATCAGATATTAAACTGATAAGAACAGATACTACACTTGATCTTAGCCAAAAGGCCGAGAAGCGATAACCAGAATTGGTTTCAAACTACGGAGCCACCCAAGGATCCTGAAAAGTCCATTTGTGGAGATGAGCTCCTGGACTCCCGTTAAGAAGACATGTTGTCAACCTCTAGATCCCTTACATGCCTGCACTTTTCGGCTTGCTGCTGCTGCAATCCACGCGTTTTAGATCTGCATAACTCCACCTCTTTAAACACAGCACCTTCACCCCCTGCTGTTCCCACCCGCCTCAACACCGTTGGAAGGGAGGAGAACCAATTAAGGCGGGGGGTGGGGTGGAACGAGCAGCTGTCTACCCTTAGCAGGAGGGCTCCTGATTACATACCTCTCCTGCTGCTGCTGCTGCTGGCTGTCCAGCAGCAGACTGAAGGTGGCTGCTGCTGTGCACAGGTATATAAAGGCTCAGAGCCTATTATGACACGCGCAGCCAGCGTTCCATTGCCACATTCCATCTACTGCAGGCAGGATACCTGGCTGGCTGAATGTCGCTGAGAAGCTCACAGAGACCGCCATAAGCAACAGTTTAACAGAATGCCACAGACTAATCAACCAAACTTTTTGGGTTGGGTTCTCTTTTATAGTCTGCAGGCATTAAATGAAAGAAGTCAGTGTTCCAGCAGAAGGAGACAACGTTTCAGAAAAGGCATTGTAGCAAACCAAAAAAGAAATTTTAAGCGCAGCAGAGTAACCAGCGCACATACCTGTTAGCTCAGGTGAGTTTAAAAGGCTGCTGTTGATAACAAGGGCATTTGCTAAATAGATGGTGTGTGTGCAACAATATACTGAAAGGTCAATTATATTGTGCAGCTTATCTCACCACCTGTAGTTATTTAGGTGAAAGCTCCAAAATGCTTGCCTAATATGTCTGTTTATCCAAAAGGAAGTAAAAAGGGAGAGCTAGAAAGATAGCATTGCATCACATTACATGGCAATGCAATGCACAGTTGCTGAAGTTGAACCAAAATGAGCTTGTAATCTGGCTTCTGCAACTTTGAACATGAAAAATCCAATGAGGAGAAGAAAAGCAAAGCCAAAGAGTCCATCCCAAAATCCGACAAACAAGCAAAATGAACAAAAAACATTGAATTCAATTCTTTCTGATTTTAGAAACTGCATTAAAGAAGGGGTGCACCGGTCCTGGAGATACTGCAATACCAGGTCAATGCGTGGAGTGGACAGAGCAAGCTATTTTTCCATCTCCCTGTTCTAAAAATCCATTTAATATATGGTCCCCAGATAGGGGACGTATCAGATATTAAACTGATAAGAACAGATACTACACTTGATCTTAGCCAAAAGGCCGAGAAGCGATAACCAGAATTGGTTTCAAACTACGGAGCCACCCAAGGATCCTGAAAAGTCCATTTGTGGAGATGAGCTCCTGGACTCCCGTTAAGAAGACATGTTGTCAACCTCTAGATCCCTTACATGCCTGCACTTTTCGGCTTGCTGCTGCTGCAATCCACGCGTTTTAGATCTGCATAACTCCACCTCTTTAAACACAGCACCTTCACCCCCTGCTGTTCCCACCCGCCTCAACACCGTTGGAAGGGAGGAGAACCAATTAAGGCGGGGGGTGGGGTGGAACGAGCAGCAGCAGACTGAAGGTGGCTGCTGCTGTGCACAGGTATATAAAGGCTCAGAGCCTATTATGACACGCGCAGCCAGCGTTCCATTGCCACATTCCATCTACTGCAGGCAGGATACCTGGCTGGCTGAATGTCGCTGAGAAGCTCACAGAGACCGCCATAAGCAACAGTTTAACAGAATGCCACAGACTAATCAACCAAACTTTTTGGGTTGGGTTCTCTTTTATAGTCTGCAGGCATTAAATGAAAGAAGTCAGTGTTCCAGCAGAAGGAGACAACGTTTCAGAAAAGGCATTGTAGCAAACCAAAAAAGAAATTTTAAGCGCAGCAGAGTAACCAGCGCACATACCTGTTAGCTCAGGTGAGTTTAAAAGGCTGCTGTTGATAACAAGGGCATTTGCTAAATAGATGGTGTGTGTGCAACAATATACTGAAAGGTCAATTATATTGTGCAGCTTATCTCACCACCTGTAGTTATTTAGGTGAAAGCTCCAAAATGCTTTCCTAATATGTCTGTTTATCCAAAAGGAAGTAAAAAGGGAGAGCTAGAAAGATAGCATTGCATCACATTACATGGCAATGCAATGCACAGTTGCTGAAGTTGAACCAAAATGAGCTTGTAATCTGGCTTCTGCAACTTTGAACATGAAAAATCCAATGAGGAGAAGAAAAGCAAAGCCAAAGAGTCCATCCCAAAATCCGACAAACAAGCAAAATGAACAAAAAACATTGAATTCAATTCTTTCTGATTTTAGAAACTGCATTAAAGAAGGGGTGCACCGGTCCTGGAGATACTGCAATACCAGGTCAATGCGTGGAGTGGACAGAGCAAGCTCTTTTTCCATCTCCCTGTTCTAAAAATCCATTTAATATATGGTCCCCAGATAGGGGACGTATCAGATATTAAACTGATAAGAACAGATTTTTTGATTGAAGCTGCATCCAAGGCACTGAAAAATGTGACCGAAGTCACACCAAAACAGCGCACGAGGTGAGGATTCATGTGGACCCTTCCCGGAGGAGAGGGTTCCCAATAAACCATCCCCATCCCTCCGAGCCAGAAGGCCACAGCGAGGGTCAGGGATCTCCGATGCTCTCCCTAGCCGAAGCCGGAGAAGAGCCGTTTTCGTGCTCCCAGCTTCCATCTAGGCTGCCACCCTAGTGGAGCTGGAGCCTGTGTTGGTTTCTCAGCCCAAAGCTGACCGGACCTCCGACCGGGTTTATAAAAATTCCCCTTCCTAGCCCGGAGGCCAGGAATAGGGGGGGTTGCTCAGAAAGTATGATTGGCAAAGGTGCGGCGTGCTACGAAGCCAAGTCTTTCTGGGGTTCCCAGTCCCAGTAAGCTTGGACTCCCACCAGGGCGCCTACTCCTGGGGCACATTGCTCCAAAGCCCTCACACTTACCCAGCCTAGTGACTTCGATCCTGGAGGGCCATGTTTTCCATCAGATAACTCTATGAGCCACCTGGCGTACTAACAAGTGCACCAAACCAGTGTGTAATATGCATCAATTTACTAGGGCAGCCCAAGGACAAAACTGCCTTTTCAAAAGATACTACACTTGATCTTAGCCAAAAGGCCGAGAAGCGATAACCAGAATTGGTTTCAAACTACGGAGCCACCCAAGGATCCTGAAAAGTCCATTTGTGGAGATGAGCTCCTGGACTCCCGTTAAGAAGACATGTTGTCAACCTCTAGATCCCTTACATGCCTGCACTTTTCGGCTTGCTGCTGCTGCAATCCACGCGTTTTAGATCTGCATAACTCCACCTCTTTAAACACAGCACCTTCACCCCCTGCTGTTCCCACCCGCCTCAACACCGTTGGAAGGGAGGAGAACCAATTAAGGCGGGGGGTGGGGTGGAACGAGCAGCTGTCTACCCTTAGCAGGAGGGCTCCTGATTACATACCTCTCCTGCTGCTGCTGCTGCTGGCTGTCCAGCAGCAGACTGAAGGTGGCTGCTGCTGTGCACAGGTATATAAAGGCTCAGAGCCTATTATGACACGCGCAGCCAGCGTTCCATTGCCACATTCCATCTACTGCAGGCAGGATACCTGGCTGGCTGAATGTCGCTGAGAAGCTCACAGAGACCGCCATAAGCAACAGTTTAACAGAATGCCACAGACTAATCAACCAAACTTTTTGGGTTGGGTTCTCTTTTATAGTCTGCAGGCATTAAATGAAAGAAGTCAGTGTTCCAGCAGAAGGAGACAACGTTTCAGAAAAGGCATTGTAGCAAACCAAAAAAGAAATTTTAAGCGCAGCAGAGTAACCAGCGCACATACCTGTTAGCTCAGGTGAGTTTAAAAGGCTGCTGTTGATAACAAGGGCATTTGCTAAATAGATGGTGTGTGTGCAACAATATACTGAAAGGTCAATTATATTGTGCAGCTTATCTCACCACCTGTAGTTATTTAGGTGAAAGCTCCAAAATGCTTGCCTAATATGTCTGTTTATCCAAAAGGAAGTAAAAAGGGAGAGCTAGAAAGATAGCATTGCATCACATTACATGGCAATGCAATGCACAGTTGCTGAAGTTGAACCAAAATGAGCTTGTAATCTGGCTTCTGCAACTTTGAACATGAAAAATCCAATGAGGAGAAGAAAAGCAAAGCCAAAGAGTCCATCCCAAAATCCGACAAACAAGCAAAATGAACAAAAAACATTGAATTCAATTCTTTCTGATTTTAGAAACTGCATTAAAGAAGGGGTGCACCGGTCCTGGAGATACTGCAATACCAGGTCAATGCGTGGAGTGGACAGAGCAAGCTCTTTATCCATCTCCCTGTTCTAAAAATCCATTTAATATATGGTCCCCAGATAGGGGACGTATCAGATATTAAACTGATGAGAACAGATACTACACTTGATCTTAGCCAAAAGGCCGAGAAGCGATAACCAGAATTGGTTTCAAACTACGGAGCCACCCAAGGATCCTGAAAAGTCCATTTGTGGAGATGAGCTCCTGGACTCCCGTTAAGAAGACATGTTGTCAACCTCTAGATCCCTTACATGCCTGCACTTTTCGGCTTGCTGCTGCTGCAATCCACGCGTTTTAGATCTGCATAACTCCACCTCTTTAAACACAGCACCTTCACCCCCTGCTGTTCCCACCCGCCTCAACACCGTTGGAAGGGAGGAGAACCAATTAAGGCGGGGGGTGGGGTGGAACGAGCAGCTGTCTACCCTTAGCAGGAGGGCTCCTGATTACATACCTCTCCTGCTGCTGCTGCTGGCTGTCCAGCAGCAGACTGAAGGTGGCTGCTGCTGTGCACAGGTATATAAAGGCTCAGAGCCTATTATGACACGCGCAGCCAGCGTTCCATTGCCACATTCCATCTACTGCAGGCAGGATACCTAGCTGGCTGAATGTCGCTGAGAAGCTCACAGAGACCGCCATAAGCAACAGTTTAACAGAATGCCACAGACTAATCAACCAAACTTTTTGGGTTGGGTTCTCTTTTATAGTCTGCAGGCATTAAATGAAAGAAGTCAGTGTTCCAGCAGAAGGAGACAACGTTTCAGAAAAGGCATTGTAGCAAACCAAAAAAGAAATTTTAAGCGCAGCAGAGTAACCAGCGCACATACCTGTTAGCTCAGGTGAGTTTAAAAGGCTGCTGTTGATAACAAGGGCATTTGCTAAATAGATGGTGTGTGTGCAACAATATACTGAAAGGTCAATTATATTGTGCAGCTTATCTCACCACCTGTAGTTATTTAGGTGAAAGCTCCAAAATGCTTGCCTAATATGTCTGTTTATCCAAAAGGAAGTAAAAAGGGAGAGCTAGAAAGATAGCATTGCATCACATTACATGGCAATGCAATGCACAGTTGCTGAAGTTGAACCAAAATGAGCTTGTAATCTGGCTTCTGCAACTTTGAACATGAAAAATCCAATGAGGAGAAGAAAAGCAAAGCCAAAGTGTCCATCCCAAAATCCGACAAACAAGCAAAATGAACAAAAAACATTGAATTCAATTCTTTCTGATTTTAGAAACTGCATTAAAGAAGGGGTGCACCGGTCCTGGAGATACTGCAATACCAGGTCAATGCGTGGAGTGGACAGAGCAAGCTCTTTTTCCATCTCCCTGTTCTAAAAATCCATTTAATATATGGTCCCCAGATAGGGGACGTATCAGATATTAAACTGATAAGAACAGATACTACACTTGATCTTAGCCAAAAGGCCGAGAAGCGATAACCAGAATTGGTTACAAACTACGGAGCCACCCAAGGATCCTGAAAAGTCCATTTGTGGAGATGAGCTCCTGGACTCCCGTTAAGAAGACATGTTGTCAACCTCTAGATCCCTTACATGATTGCACTTTTCGGCTTGCTGCTGCTGCAATCCACGCGTTTTAGATCTGCATAACTCCACCTCTTTAAACACAGCACCTTCACCCCTTGCTGTTCCCACCCGCCTCAACACCGGTGGAAGGGAGGAGAACCAATTAAGGCGGGGGGTGGGGTGGAACGAGCAGCTGTCTACCCTTAGCAGGAGGGCTCCTGATTACATACCTCTCCTGCTGCTGCTGCTGCTGGCTGTCCAGCAGCAGACTGAAGGTGGCTGCTGCTGTGCACAGGTATATAAAGGCTCAGAGCCTATTATGACACGCGCAGCCAGCGTTCCATTGCCACATTCCATCTACTGCAGGCAGGATACCTGGCTGGCTGAATGTCGCTGAGAAGCTCACAGAGACCGCCATAAGCAACAGTTTAACAGAATGCCACAGACTAATCAACCAAACTTTTTGGGTTGGGTTCTCTTTTATAGTCTGCAGGCATTAAATGAAAGAAGTCAGTGTTCCAGCAGAAGGAGACAACGTTTCAGAAAAGGCATTGTAGCAAACCAAAAAAGAAATTTTAAGCGCAGCAGAGTAACCAGCGCACATACCTGTTAGCTCAGGTGAGTTTAAAAGGCTGCTGTTGATAACAAGGGCATTTGCTAAATAGATGGTGTGTGTGCAACAATATACTGAAAGGTCAATTATATTGTGCAGCTTATCTCACCACCTGTAGTTATTTAGGTGAAAGCTCCAAAATGCTTGCCTAATATGTCTGTTTATCCAAAAGGAAGTAAAAAGGGAGAGCTAGAAAGATAGCATTGCATCACATTACATGGCAATGCAATGCACAGTTGCTGAAGTTGAACCAAAATGAGCTTGTAATCTGGCTTCTGCAACTTTGAACATGAAAAATCCAATGAGGAGAAGAAAAGCAAAGCCAAAGAGTCCATCCCAAAATCCGACAAACAAGCAAAATGAACAAAAAACATTGAATTCAATTCTTTCTGATTTTAGAAACTGCATTAAAGAAGGGGTGCACCGGTCCTGGAGATACTGCAATACCAGGTCAATGCGTGGAGTGGACAGAGCAAGCTCTTTTTCCATCTCCCTGTTCTAAAAATCCATTTAATATATGGTCCCCAGATAGGGGACGTATCAGATATTAAACTGATAAGAACAGATACTACACTTGATCTTAGCCAAAAGGCCGAGAAGCGATAACCAGAATTGGTTTCAAACTACGGAGCCACCCAAGGATCCTGAAAAGTCCATTTGTGGAGATGAGCTCCTGGACTCCCGTTAAGAAGACATGTTGTCAACCTCTAGATCCCTTACATGCCTGCACTTTTCGGCTTGCTGCTGCTGCAATCCACGCGTTTTAGATCTGCATAACTCCACCTCTTTAAACACAGCACCTTCACCCCCTGCTGTTCCCACCCGCCTCAACACCGTTGGAAGGGAGGAGAACCAATTAAGGCGGGGGGTGGGGTGGAACGAGCAGCTGTCTACCCTTAGCAGGAGGGCTCCTGATTACATACCTCTCCTGCTGCTGCTGCTGCTGGCTGTCCAGCAGCAGACTGAAGGTGGCTGCTGCTGTGCACAGGTATATAAAGGCTCAGAGCCTATTATGACACGCGCAGCCAGCGTTCCATTGCCACATTCCATCTACTGCAGGCAGGATACCTGGCTGGCTGAATGTCGCTGAGAAGCTCACAGAGACCGCCATAAGCAACAGTTTAACAGAATGCCACAGACTAATCAACCAAACTTTTTGGGTTGGGTTCTCTTTTATAGTCTGCAGGCATTAAATGAAAGAAGTCAGTGTTCCAGCAGAAGGAGACAACGTTTCAGAAAAGGCATTGTAGCAAACCAAAAAAGAAATTTTAAGCGCAGCAGAGTAACCAGCGCACATACCTGTTAGCTCAGGTGAGTTTAAAAGGCTGCTGTTGATAACAAGGGCATTTGCTAAATAGATGGTGTGTGTGCAACAATATACTGAAAGGTCAATTATATTGTGCAGCTTATCTCACCACCTGTAGTTATTTAGGTGAAAGCTCCAAAATGCTTGCCTAATATGTCTGTTTATCCAAAAGGAAGTAAAAAGGGAGAGCTAGAAAGATAGCATTGCATCACATTACATGGCAATGCAATGCACAGTTGCTGAAGTTGAACCAAAATGAGCTTGTAATCTGGCTTCTGCAACTTTGAACATGAAAAATCCAATGAGGAGAAGAAAAGCAAAGCCAAAGAGTCCATCCCAAAATCCGACAAACAAGCAAAATGAACAAAAAACATTGAATTCAATTCTTTCTGATTTTAGAAACTGCATTAAAGAAGGGGTGCACCGGTCCTGGAGATACTGCAATACCAGGTCAATGCGTGGAGTGGACAGAGCAAGCTCTTTTTCCATCTCCCTGTTCTAAAAATCCATTTAATATATGGTCCCCAGATAGGGGACGTATCAGATATTAAACTGATAAGAACAGATACTACACTTGATCTTAGCCAAAAGGCCGAGAAGCGATAACCAGAATTGGTTTCAAACTACGGAGCCACCCAAGGATCCTGAAAAGTCCATTTGTGGAGATGAGCTCCTGGACTCCCGTTAAGAAGACATGTTGTCAACCTCTAGATCCCTTACATGCCTGCACTTTTCGGCTTGCTGCTGCTGCAATCCACGCGTTTTAGATCTGCATAACTCCACCTCTTTAAACACAGCACCTTCACCCCCTGCTGTTCCCACCCGCCTCAACACCGTTGGAAGGGAGGAGAACCAATTAAGGCGGGGGGTGGGGTGGAACGAGCAGCTGTCTACCCTTAGCAGGAGGGCTCCTGATTACATACCTCTCCTGCTGCTGCTGCTGCTGGCTGTCCAGCAGCAGACTGAAGGTGGCTGCTGCTGTGCACAGGTATATAAAGGCTCAGAGCCTATTATGACACGCGCAGCCAGCGTTCCATTGCCACATTCCATCTACTGCAGGCAGGATACCTGGCTGGCTGAATGTCGCTGAGAAGCTCACAGAGACCGCCATAAGCAACAGTTTAACAGAATGCCACAGACTAATCAACCAAACTTTTTGGGTTGGGTTCTCTTTTATAGTCTGCAGGCATTAAATGAAAGAAGTCAGTGTTCCAGCAGAAGGAGACAACGTTTCAGAAAAGGCATTGTAGCAAACCAAAAAAGAAATTTTAAGCGCAGCAGAGTAACCAGCGCACATACCTGTTAGCTCAGGTGAGTTTAAAAGGCTGCTGTTGATAACAAGGGCATTTGCTAAATAGATGGTGTGTGTGCAACAATATACTGAAAGGTCAATTATATTGTGCAGCTTATCTCACCACCTGTAGTTATTTAGGTGAAAGCTCCAAAATGCTTGCCTAATATGTCTGTTTATCCAAAAGGAAGTAAAAAGGGAGAGCTAGAAAGATAGCATTGCATCACATTACATGGCAATGCAATGCACAGTTGCTGAAGTTGAACCAAAATGAGCTTGTAATCTGGCTTCTGCAACTTTGAACATGAAAAATCCAATGAGGAGAAGAAAAGCAAAGCCAAAGAGTCCATCCCAAAATCCGACAAACAAGCAAAATGAACAAAAAACATTGAATTCAATTCTTTCTGATTTTAGAAACTGCATTAAAGAAGGGGTGCACCGGTCCTGGAGATACTGCAATACCAGGTCAATGCGTGGAGTGGACAGAGCAAGCTCTTTTTCCATCTCCCTGTTCTAAAAATCCATTTAATATATGGTCCCCAGATAGGGGACGTATCAGATATTAAACTGATAAGAACAGATACTACACTTGATCTTAGCCAAAAGGCCGAGAAGCGATAACCAGAATTGGTTTCAAACTACGGAGCCACCCAAGGATCCTGAAAAGTCCATTTGTGGAGATGAGCTCCTGGACTCCCGTTAAGAAGACATGTTGTCAACCTCTAGATCCCTTACATGCCTGCACTTTTCGGCTTGCTGCTGCTGCAATCCACGCGTTTTAGATCTGCATAACTCCACCTCTTTAAACACAGCACCTTCACCCCCTGCTGTTCCCATCCGCCTCAACACCGTTGGAAGGGAGGAGAACCAATTAAGGCGGGGGGTGGGGTGGAACGAGCAGCTGTCTACCCTTAGCAGGAGGGCTCCTGATTACATACCTCTCCTGCTGCTGCTGCTGCTGGCTGTCCAGCAGCAGACTGAAGGTGGCTGCTGCTGTGCACAGGTATATAAAGGCTCAGAGCCTATTATGACACGCGCAGCCAGCGTTCCATTGCCACATTCCATCTACTGCAGGCAGGATACCTGGCTGGCTGAATGTCGCTGAGAAGCTCACAGAGACCGCCATAAGCAACAGTTTAACAGAATGCCACAGACTAATCAACCAAACTTTTTGGGTTGGGTTCTCTTTTATAGTCTGCAGGCATTAAATGAAAGAAGTCAGTGTTCCAGCAGAAGGAGACAACATTTCAGAAAAGGCATTGTAGCAAACCAAAAAAGAAATTTTAAGCGCAGCAGAGTAACCAGCGCACATACCTGTTAGCTCAGGTGAGTTTAAAAGGCTGCTGTTGATAACAAGGGCATTTGCTAAATAGATGGTGTGTGTGCAACAATATACTGAAAGGTCAATTATATTGTGCAGCTTATCTCACCACCTGTAGTTATTTAGGTGAAAGCTCCAAAATGCTTGCCTAATATGTCTGTTTATCCAAAAGGAAGTAAAAAGGGAGAGCTAGAAAGATAGCATTGCATCACATTACATGGCAATGCAATGCACAGTTGCTGAAGTTGAACCAAAATGAGCTTGTAATCTGGCTTCTGCAACTTTAAACATGAAAAATCCAATGAGGAGAAGAAAAGCAAAGCCAAAGAGTCCATCCCAAAATCCGACAAACAAGCAAAATGAACAAAAAACATTGAATTCAATTCTTTCTGATTTTAGAAACTGCATTAAAGAAGGGGTGCACCGGTCCTGGAGATACTGCAATACCAGGTCAATGCGTGGAGTGGACAGAGCAAGCTCTTTTTCCATCTCCCTGTTCTAAAAATCCATTTAATATATGGTCCCCAGATAGGGGACGTATCAGATATTAAACTGATAAGAACAGATACTACACTTGATCTTAGCCAAAAGGCCGAGAAGCGATAACCAGAATTGGTTTCAAACTACGGAGCCACCCAAGGATCCTGAAAAGTCCATTTGTGGAGATGAGCTCCTGGACTCCCGTTAAGAAGACATGTTGTCAACCTCTAGATCCCTTACATGCCTGCACTTTTCGGCTTGCTGCTGCTGCAATCCACGCGTTTTAGATCTGCATAACTCCACCTCTTTAAACACAGCACCTTCACCCCCTGCTGTTCCCACCCGCCTCAACACCGTTGGAAGGGAGGAGAACCAATTAAGGCGGGGGGTGGGGTGGAACGAGCAGCTGTCTACCCTTAGCAGGAGGGCTCCTGATTACATACCTCTCCTGCTGCTGCTGCTGCTGGCTGTCCAGCAGCAGACTGAAGGTGGCTGCTGCTGTGCACAGGTATATAAAGGCTCAGAGCCTATTATGACACGCGCAGCCAGCGTTCCATTGCCACATTCCATCTACTGCAGGCAGGATACCTGGCTGGCTGAATGTCGCTGAGAAGCTCACAGAGACCGCCATAAGCAACAGTTTAACAGAATGCCACAGACTAGTCAACCAAACTTTTTGGGTTGGGTTCTCTTTTATAGTCTGCAGGCATTAAATGAAAGAAGTCAGTGTTCCAGCAGAAGGAGACAACGTTTCAGAAAAGGCATTGTAGCAAACCAAAAAAGAAATTTTAAGCGCAGCAGAGTAACCAGCGCACATACCTGTTAGCTCAGGTGAGTTTAAAAGGCTGCTGTTGATAACAAGGGCATTTGCTAAATAGATGGTGTGTGTGCAACAATATACTGAAAGGTCAATTATATTGTGCAGCTTATCTCACCACCTGTAGTTATTTAGGTGAAAGCTCCAAAATGCTTGCCTAATATGTCTGTTTATCCAAAAGGAAGTAAAAAGGGAGAGCTAGAAAGATAGCATTGCATCACATTACATGGCAATGCAATGCACAGTTGCTGAAGTTGAACCAAAATGAGCTTGTAATCTGGCTTCTGCAACTTTGAACATGAAAAATCCAATGAGGAGAAGAAAAGCAAAGCCAAAGAGTCCATCCCAAAATCCGACAAACAAGCAAAATGAACAAAAAACATTGAATTCAATTCTTTCTGATTTTAGAAACTGCATTAAAGAAGGGGTGCACCGGTCCTGGAGATACTGCAATACCAGGTCAATGCGTGGAGTGGACAGAGCAAGCTCTTTTTCCATCTCCCTGTTCTAAAAATCCATTTAATATATGGTCCCCAGATAGGGGACGTATCAGATATTAAACTGATAAGAACAGATTTTTTTTTTTTTTTTCCCTCAGATTAAGACCCACATTAATTTATGCATCATAGCGCATATTCACATAACGGGTTCTCAAATCATCATTCGGAAAAACAAAAACAAAATCCCAAAAAACACAACCCTGCAATTAACTGTTACTTACTGTAAGAAGTCCAATGTGAAAAGTTCCAGAGTGCTTCTGCTGCTGTCTCACCATACTTCTTTTTATCCAATAAATAGGCATAAAACAGTCTAGCAAGAAAAATCTTTCTGCATTCCATGGGGGAAAAAACAATCTTTTTAAAAATCACCAAATTCCGAACGTCCCATAAAACCTCTTTATATATGACAAAAATAATCCAGCTTGCCCGCTTCCTTTGCGAGTACTTAAAATCTTGACCTATTAAAATCCTTTCAAAATCGAAACAATGAAAACCAACTAAAGCAACAAACATACGTGACAACAAGGTAAAAACTTTTTTAGCAAAAAAACAGTCCCAAAAAATATGCTGTATTGTTTCCACCTTATTGCAACCTTCCCTAGGACATAGTTCTTGAACCTTTATCCCCCGGTCATTCAAAAAAGCCCTTGTTGGCAAGCATCCATGCAACGCCATCCAGGTTACATCCTTCTGTCTGTTGCTGATTCCACGCATGAAAAAAAGCTTCCACACCTGTCCAGACTGTGCATTATTACAAAACGGCACATCACATAACATCTCCTTCTTCTTAATACCTGAGACAATCAGTTTTTTGTCCGGTCTAACCATGGAGCTTATCCCATTTTGATCATAGAAGGACCTAAGCACCACATAAAAAAACGGTATCACAAACGAAACTGGTTTTCTTAAATCCTTCTCACACCAGCTCCATTTCTGGAAAAGCCGTCCTGCTAAATATTTGCACATGTCCGCAGTCCTGTTATTGCACTGGGATAATTTATAAATGTTCAAAAAATAATGCATTCTTAAAAATAAGTCAATGTTAGGAAAATCACAACCCCCATTTTCCACAGAACACATAACCATTCCTCTTCTTAGTTTCTCCATTTTGGATCCCCAAAAAAACACAAACAGTTTCCTTGTCACTCTCTTTGTCCAAAGCACAGCAGGTGGGAAAATCAAAGCAGTGTACAGCAGAAGCGGGAGAATCACAGACTTGATTACCAGCACTTTCCCTCTCAGCGACAGGTTCCTTAGTTTCCAAAAGTTCAACTTCTGATCCATTTTGTCTTCTAGAATCTTCAGGCTGCTTTTCCCTTTCAGTTCCTTCTCAAAGATGACACCAAGAACCTCAATTTCCTCCCTACTCTCCACTCCTGCCACGTTAACCTCAACCTGCCTCCCAAAGTTACAAAGCTGGCACTTTCCCCAATTCACCGCCATACCAGCCACACAACAAAAAATCCTTACGTGCAAATTCACTCTATTGAGATCCGCCTGTGAACCACAAGTAAAAACAATATCATCCATATAACTTAAAGACTTGACTGGACCCCCGGATCCCCCAGGAATAAAAACACCAGCCACACACTTGTCAACTTGCACACTTTTTAAAAGGGCCTCCACCACACAGATAAAAAGAATTGGTGACAGGGGACAACCCTGCCTAACTCCCGATAAAATATTAAAACTGGAACTCACATGCCCATTAACTAAAATCTGGCTACTGACCCCACAATAAAAACTCTTAATGACCATCAATAATTTATCCGGAACACCAAGGTGACTTAAAGCAGAGAACAAAAATCTATGTGATATTTTATCAAAGGCTTTCTCCAGGTCCACCGACTGTAACAAAAGAGCATTCTTATTCAAATTAGCCTGATAAATTAAGTCTCTTAGAAGCAGCAAATTATCTGAAATTTTCCTACCAGGCACTGCACATGCCTGATACTCCCCCACCATATCACCTATCACATCTGCCAGTCTACCAGCCACAATTTTAGAAATAATTTTGTAATCACTGTTTAACAATGTTATGGGCCTCCAATTTTTAATATCCCTCATGTCCCCTTTCTTATGAATCAGCGTAACAATCCCCCTACGCATAGAAACCGATAAAATCCCATGAGTAAAACCATATTGCACCACCCGGGAAAACTCCACACCTATAATATCCCAAAATCTAACATAAAATTCAGCAGGAAGACCATCACAGCCTGGCGTCTTGCCTTTCGCCAAGCCATTCACTGCCCGTCTAATTTCATCTTTCCCAACCTCCTCACTTAAAAACCCAATTTTCTCCTCAGGAATATTATTAGTTAATACTTTGCAATAATCATTAATTTCCGCATCACTGGCTCTACTATCGTTAGAGAAGAGTGTTTCATAAAAGGAAAGAATACTGCCAATCATCTCATCCCCAGATACCTCCCCTGCAGGAGAAAAAACAGACTTAAAAACCCCTTTAGGTTTAAAACATTTTTTAAAAAAGTATCTCGAACATTGCTCATTTTCCTCCATGTGCTTTATTTTTGCCTTAAACATAATAGTCTTCCCTTTTTTAATAAGTATCTTCTTCAGTTCGTCCTTCAAATCTGCAATCTCTTTATCCACCTCCATCCCCGCTCTCTTAAACTTATGGAGTACTTCCAATTTTGAAATAACAGCAGCATCATGATCCCTTTTGGCTTTCGCTCTCCTAAAACACACCCCTTTAAAATAACATGCAAATTTCTCCTTAGCCCAGTCCCACCACTCTAGCAAATCTTTAAAAAGGTGCTGTTCAGACACACAAGACAAAAACACTTTATTAAAACCAACCTTAACACTCTCCTCTTCCAGCAGGCTTACGTTCAGCTTCCAGAGTCCCTTTCCAAAAGCCAGGGACTCAGCTATACACAGATCTACCACTATCATCTTGTGGTCAGAAAAAGTCGTCATCACGTGGTTGCACTTGGCCACCTTAATCCCTTCAGACATAAAAACATAGTCAATTCGGGAAACACTACGTCCACTATCTGATATGTATGTGAACTTATCACTTGGCCCAACCATCAGACCAGCATCCGTGTAGCGTAAATCCTGCACAATCTGATTTAAAATATTAGACGTAACATCAGTCCTACCTTCCGTAGAGCTCTTACGATCTTTTGCGGATCTGACACAATTAAAATCTCCAGCCACTATAGTGAAGTCTCTGCCTGGTAAAAACAACTTTAGAGACTCCAAAAACCCAACTCTTGCTTGTTTATCAGCAGGGGCATAAACATTAAAAACCCGTACCCGCTGACCTAAAAAATCCACTAATAAAAACAAACATCTCCCAGGTATGATTACTTTAAACTCTAAAACCTTTAGACTGGAATTACACAGTAAAATGCCCACCCCTTCATTCCTGTTTTCTGAGCATGGGGACCAAAAAGATTGCCCCTTATTCCACTCACTCTCATGCGGGGCAGATTTAATTACACATTCCTGCAGACAGACAATATCTGCATTCACACTCTCAATGTACTCCAGTATCCCTGCTCTCCTACAAGCAGAACCAATCCCTCGTACATTCAGAGAAGCAACACACAACGCCATCATAACAACAGGAAAAAATCTCCACCATACCCGATCCATCATGAACCAGGAGAAAACCCACTCCTGCCACCCACTTTTCTACGTATATCAGGCGACTCAGAACTCGAGTCCCTGTTAGAATAACCTGGTCTTAGGGAGACTGGATCTTCCTGCCCCCCAGACCAACACCCCTCCACCTTACTTCTTTTAATCACGGAGGCATAACTCTCCTCCTTGCCATCATCTTCCTCCTCATTTTCACTCCAATCACTGTTAACCCTATCACGCTGCTGAGGGGTTATAGTTCCATCCGAATCAGAATCCTCCTCCTCCAAAACCTCCATTTCCTCACCCCCATCTCTTCCCAAAACAGGATTCACTGACTCCGCCATATTAGACAAATCCATCCCATCACCCGGGCCATGCACATCAGCTACTTTGTTTATTACTTCCAGCCCCTCCCTCAAACCAACTTTCTTCTGGCTCCGCCCCTTTTCCTCCATCTTGGGCACCGCATGGTCTCTTCCCCTACCACCATCTTGTTTTTGGCTTTCCCCCTCTGAGTCTGAGCCTTCGCCCTCCTCCCCACTTTCCTGCCGAGTCTTCTTCTGCCTCTCTTCAGCGTCCACCTGTGACCTAGGAATCTGAGCCCACAATCTACATTTCCTTGCAAGGTGATCTGCATGTCCACACAAATCACACACCTTATTCATTGGGCAACCACTTGCAACATGCCCAGATTTCCCACAACCTCTACAAACATCACCTTGCACTGGACAATCTTTCTGAACATGTCCAAACTCATGACACTTCCTACAATATTCCATCTGTCCATTATAAAAACAAAATCCCCTTTCTCCTCCGATAGAAAACTGTGCAGGAATGCTCTTGGCACCCCCAATAGCTCTATCATCCGGTCTCAGTTTTACAACATATCTCCTCTTGCCATTTAGATAATTGTATTTGTTCTTCATTCTTCCCAAAAATTTAACCTCACTACAATACCGAGCTAAAAAATTGGAAACAGTCTCATCCGGAACTTTAGGGTTATACATGTGCACAACCACATACTTATATGTCTGCTGGAACAGAGGTTCCAGTGCAATAAACTCTAGGCATTTCAATTCCTTTTCTTCCTTCATTCGTACCAACTCCATGTAGACTCTCTGGCAAATACTCAAAGAAACAAAAGTGATATCATAAATTCCTTGTTTCTGAAAATCCTGCAGTGCCAATACATCCGTTACCTTCAAGCCATTAATGTTCTTCAAGACATCAACGCAAACTTGGTCCAAACCGATTTCTCCTTCATGACCTGCAGCCACCTTCAGACGGACCGAGTCCTCTAATCCACGTGTTTTCTCCACCATTTTTACAGCAGATAAACACAATCGCCGCTCAATCGCACACTAGGGCCCCACAAGGGGGAACCCCAGTCACAACTGCCCTCCAAACAACACCAGCAGCAGAAAACCACCACTGATCTTGCCAAAAGGCCGAGAAGCGATAACCAGAATTGGTTTCAAACTACGGAGCCACCCAAGGATCCTGAAAAGTCCATTTGTGGAGATGAGCTCCTGGACTCCCGTTAAGAAGACATGTTGTCAACCTCTAGATCCCTTACATGCCTGCACTTTTCGGCTTGCTGCTGCTGCAATCCACGCGTTTTAGATCTGCATAACTCCACCTCTTTAAACACAGCACCTTCACCCCCTGCTGTTCCCACCCGCCTCAACACCGTTGGAAGGGAGGAGAACCAATTAAGGCGGGGGGTGGGGTGGAACGAGCAGCTGTCTACCCTTAGCAGGAGGGCTCCTGATTACATACCTCTCCTGCTGCTGCTGCTGCTGGCTGTCCAGCAGCAGACTGAAGGTGGCTGCTGCTGTGCACAGGTATATAAAGGCTCAGAGCCTATTATGACACGCGCAGCCAGCGTTCCATTGCCACATTCCATCTACTGCAGGCAGGATACCTGGCTGGCTGAATGTCGCTGAGAAGCTCACAGAGACCGCCATAAGCAACAGTTTAACAGAATGCCACAGACTAATCAACCAAACTTTTTGGGTTGGGTTCTCTTTTATAGTCTGCAGGCATTAAATGAAAGAAGTCAGTGTTCCAGCAGAAGGAGACAACGTTTCAGAAAAGGCATTGTAGCAAACCAAAAAAGAAATTTTAAGCGCAGCAGAGTAACCAGCGCACATACCTGTTAGCTCAGGTGAGTTTAAAAGGCTGCTGTTGATAACAAGAGCATTTGCTAAATAGATGGTGTGTGTGCAACAATATACTGAAAGGTCAATTATATTGTGCAGCTTATCTCACCACCTGTAGTTATTTAGGTGAAAGCTCCAAAATGCTTGCCTAATATGTCTGTTTATCCAAAAGGAAGTAAAAAGGGAGAGCTAGAAAGATAGCATTGCATCACATTACATGGCAATGCAATGCACAGTTGCTGAAGTTGAACCAAAATGAGCTTGTAATCTGGCTTCTGCAACTTTGAACATGAAAAATCCAATAAGGAGAAGAAAAGCAAAGCCAAAGAGTCCATCCCAAAATCCGACAAACAAGCAAAATGAACAAAAAACATTGAATTCAATTCTTTCTGATTTTAGAAACTGCATTAAAGAAGGGGTGCACCGGTCCTGGAGATACTGCAATACCAGGTCAATGCGTGGAGTGGACAGAGCAAGCTCTTTTTCCATCTCCCTGTTCTAAAAATCCATTTAATATATGGTCCCCAGATAGGGGACGTATCAGATATTAAACTGATAAGAACAGATACTACACTTGATCTTAGCCAAAAGGCCGAGAAGCGATAACCAGAATTGGTTTCAAACTACGGAGCCACCCAAGGATCCTGAAAAGTCCATTTGTGGAGATGAGCTCCTGGACTCCCGTTAAGAAGACATGTTGTCAACCTCTAGATCCCTTACATGCCTGCACTTTTCGGCTTGCTGCTGCTGCAATCCACGCGTTTTAGATCTGCATAACTCCACCTCTTTAAACACAGCACCTTCACCCCCTGCTGTTCCCACCCGCCTCAACACCGTTGGAAGGGAGGAGAACCAATTAAGGCGGGGGGTGGGGTGGAACGAGCAGCTGTCTACCCTTAGCAGGAGGGCTCCTGATTACATACCTCTCCTGCTGCTGCTGCTGCTGGCTGTCCAGCAGCAGACTGAAGGTGGCTGCTGCTGTGCACAGGTATATAAAGGCTCAGAGCCTATTATGACACGCGCAGCCAGCGTTCCATTGCCACATTCCATCTACTGCAGGCAGGATACCTGGCTGGCTGAATGTCGCTGAGAAGCTCACAGAGACCGCCATAAGCAACAGTTTAACAGAATGCCACAGACTAATCAACCAAACTTTTTGGGTTGGGTTCTCTTTTATAGTCTGCAGGCATTAAATGAAAGAAGTCAGTGTTCCAGCAGAAGGAGACAACGTTTCAGAAAAGGCATTGTAGCAAACCAAAAAAGAAATTTTAAGCGCAGCAGAGTAACCAGCGCACATACCTGTTAGCTCAGGTGAGTTTAAAAGGCTGCTGTTGATAACAAGGGCATTTGCTAAATAGATGGTGTGTGTGCAACAATATACTGAAAGGTCAATTATATTGTGCAGCTTATCTCACCACCTGTAGTTATTTAGGTGAAAGCTCCAAAATGCTTGCCTAATATGTCTGTTTATCCAAAAGGAAGTAAAAAGGGAGAGCTAGAAAGATAGCATTGCATCACATTACATGGCAATGCAATGCACAGTTGCTGAAGTTGAACCAAAATGAGCTTGTAATCTGGCTTCTGCAACTTTGAACATGAAAAATCCAATGAGGAGAAGAAAAGCAAAGCCAAAGAGTCCATCCCAAAATCCGACAAACAAGCAAAATGAACAAAAAACATTGAATTCAATTCTTTCTGATTTTAGAAACTGCATTAAAGAAGGGGTGCACCGGTCCTGGAGATACTGCAATACCAGGTCAATGCGTGGAGTGGACAGAGCAAGCTCTTTTTCCATCTCCCTGTTCTAAAAATCCATTTAATATATGGTCCCCAGATAGGGGACGTATCAGATATTAAACTGATAAGAACAGATACTACACTTGATCTTAGCCAAAAGGCTGAGAAGCGATAACCAGAATTGGTTTCAAACTACGGAGCCACCCAAGGATCCTGAAAAGTCCATTTGTGGAGATGAGCTCCTGGACTCCCGTTAAGAAGACATGTTGTCAACCTCTAGATCCCTTACATGCCTGCACTTTTCGGCTTGCTGCTGCTGCAATCCACGCGTTTTAGATCTGCATAACTCCACCTCTTTAAACACAGCACCTTCACCCCCTGCTGTTCCCACCCGCCTCAACACCGTTGGAAGGGAGGAGAACCAATTAAGGCGGGGGGTGGGGTGGAACGAGCAGCTGTCTACCCTTAGCAGGAGGGCTCCTGATTACATACCTCTCCTGCTGCTGCTGCTGCTGGCTGTCCAGCAGCAGACTGAAGGTGGCTGCTGCTGTGCACAGGTATATAAAGGCTCAGAGCCTATTATGACACGCGCAGCCAGCGTTCCATTGCCACATTCCATCTACTGCAGGCAGGATACCTGGCTGGCTGAATGTCGCTGAGAAGCTCACAGAGACCGCCATAAGCAACAGTTTAACAGAATGCCACAGACTAATCAACCAAACTTTTTGGGTTGGGTTCTCTTTTATAGTCTGCAGGCATTAAATGAAAGAAGTCAGTGTTCCAGCAGAAGGAGACAACGTTTCAGAAAAGGCATTGTAGCAAACCAAAAAAGAAATTTTAAGCGCAGCAGAGTAACCAGCGCACATACCTGTTAGCTCAGGTGAGTTTAAAAGGCTGCTGTTGATAACAAGGGCATTTGCTAAATAGATGGTGTGTGTGCAACAATATACTGAAAGGTCAATTATATTGTGCAGCTTATCTCACCACCTGTAGTTATTTAGGTGAAAGCTCCAAAATGCTTGCCTAATATGTCTGTTTATCCAAAAGGAAGTAAAAAGGGAGAGCTAGAAAGATAGCATTGCATCACATTACATGGCAATGCAATGCACAGTTGCTGAAGTTGAACCAAAATGAGCTTGTAATCTGGCTTCTGCAACTTTGAACATGAAAAATCCAATGAGGAGAAGAAAAGCAAAGCCAAAGAGTCCATCCCAAAATCCGACAAACAAGCAAAATGAACAAAAAACATTGAATTCAATTCTTTCTGATTTTAGAAACTGCATTAAAGAAGGGGTGCACCGGTCCTGGAGATACTGCAATACCAGGTCAATGCGTGGAGTGGACAGAGCAAGCTCTTTTTCCATCTCCCTGTTCTAAAAATCCATTTAATATATGGTCCCCAGATAGGGGACGTATCAGATATTAAACTGATAAGAACAGATTTTTTTTTTTTATCGAAAGCCCGAATTCGTGTACAAAACCCGAGTGCGCTTAAAAAAGTGACAAGTGCCACAAAAAAAGTGCACTAGGATGCTGGTCTTCTTGAAACCCTCTCCAAAAGGAGAAGGGTCCCCCAAACCATTCCCCGTCCCTCCGAGCCAGAAGGCCACAGCGAGGAACAGGGACAAATAGCCACCTCCAGCCGGAGCCAGAGGCGACCCAATCTTACCCCCAGCACCTGCCCGAGTTCTCACCCGAGCAAGGCACTGGGAGCCAAAGACTGTGCTCCCCTCCCGGAAGAGGGGAGCCAACAACGCTCTCCTCCCGAAAGAGGAGAGCCAGGGGGGTTCAGAACCTGATGGCCACACACTCCCCCCCTAGACCTGCCAAGAGAGGAACCCGTAAGGGAACCGCATCCCGACAAAATCCTAGTAGGACGTGACACACGTGAATAAGTGGACACACAGTGACAAAGAAATTAAATAAATAGTGAAGGTTTCACAGTATAATACTGCCCGGACCTTCGACCGGGAATTGAAAAATTCCCCATCCTAAGGCCAGAAGGCCCGGAATAAGGGTGTGTGCGAAGAAAGAAAATTTAAAGTGCTTGTGCAAATGTGCCATAAACTCAAGTGGGGTTCCCAATCCCAGTGAGTTAAGGCACCCCAGGGTCACCACTCCTGGGGCACTTCACACTTCGGGCTTTCGATCTTCCCCGGCCCAATGGCGTCGATCCTGGGGGGCCATGCTTTCCACCAGATGACTATATTAGCCACCTGGCGTACTAACAAGCGCCTAAACCCCAGTGTGCATAATGTATCAATCTACTAGGGCGGCCAACATCCAAAACCGCCTTTTCGAAAGATACTACACTTGATCTTAGCCAAAAGGCCGAGAAGCGATAACCAGAATTGGTTTCAAACTACGGAGCCACCCAAGGATCCTGAAAAGTCCATTTGTGGAGATGAGCTCCTGGACTCCCGTTAAGAAGACATGTTGTCAACCTCTAGATCCCTTACATGCCTGCACTTTTCGGCTTGCTGCTGCTGCAATCCACGCGTTTTAGATCTGCATAACTCCACCTCTTTAAACACAGCACCTTCACCCCCTGCTGTTCCCACCCGCCTCAACACCGTTGGAAGGGAGGAGAACCAATTAAGGCGGGGGGTGGGGTGGAACGAGCAGCTGTCTACCCTTAGCAGGAGGGCTCCTGATTACATACCTCTCCTGCTGCTGCTGCTGCTGGCTGTCCAGCAGCAGACTGAAGGTGGCTGCTGCTGTGCACAGGTATATAAAGGCTCAGAGCCTATTATGACACGCGCAGCCAGCGTTCCATTGCCACATTCCATCTACTGCAGGCAGGATACCTGGCTGGCTGAATGTCGCTGAGAAGCTCACAGAGACCGCCATAAGCAACAGTTTAACAGAATGCCACAGACTAATCAACCAAACTTTTTGGGTTGGGTTCTCTTTTATAGTCTGCAGGCATTAAATGAAAGAAGTCAGTGTTCCAGCAGAAGGAGACAACGTTTCAGAAAAGGCATTGTAGCAAACCAAAAAAGAAATTTTAAGCGCAGCAGAGTAACCAGCGCACATACCTGTTAGCTCAGGTGAGTTTAAAAGGCTGCTGTTGATAACAAGGGCATTTGCTAAATAGATGGTGTGTGTGCAACAATATACTGAAAGGTCAATTATATTGTGCAGCTTATCTCACCACCTGTAGTTATTTAGGTGAAAGCTCCAAAATGCTTGCCTAATATGTCTGTTTATCCAAAAGGAAGTAAAAAGGGAGAGCTAGAAAGATAGCATTGCATCACATTACATGGCAATGCAATGCACAGTTGCTGAAGTTGAACCAAAATGAGCTTGTAATCTGGCTTCTGCAACTTTGAACATGAAAAATCCAATGAGGAGAAGAAAAGCAAAGCCAAAGAGTCCATCCCAAAATCCGACAAACAAGCAAAATGAACAAAAAACATTGAATTCAATTCTTTCTGATTTTGCATTAAAGAAGGGGTGCACCGGTCCTGGAGATACTGCAATACCAGGTCAATGCGTGGAGTGGACAGAGCAAGCTCTTTTTCCATCTCCCTGTTCTAAAAATCCATTTAATATATGGTCCCCAGATAGGGGACGTATCAGATATTAAACTGATAAGAACAGATACTACACTTGATCTTAGCCAAAAGGCCGAGAAGCGATAACCAGAATTGGTTTCAAACTACGGAGCCACCCAAGGATCCTGAAAAGTCCATTTGTGGAGATGAGCTCCTGGACTCCCGTTAAGAAGACATGTTGTCAACCTCTAGATCCCTTACATGCCTGCACTTTTCGGCTTGCTGCTGCTGCAATCCACGCGTTTTAGATCTGCATAACTCCACCTCTTTAAACACAGCACCTTCACCCCCTGCTGTTCCCACCCGCCTCAACACCGTTGGAAGGGAGGAGAACCAATTAAGGCGGGGGGTGGGGTGGAACGAGCAGCTGTCTACCCTTAGCAGGAGGGCTCCTGATTACATACCTCTCCTGCTGCTGCTGCTGGCTGTCCAGCAGCAGACTGAAGGTGGCTGCTGCTGTGCACAGGTATATAAAGGCTCAGAGCCTATTATGACACGCGCAGCCAGCGTTCCATTGCCACATTCCATCTACTGCAGGCAGGATACCTGGCTGGCTGAATGTCGCTGAGAAGCTCACAGAGACCGCCATAAGCAACAGTTTAACAGAATGCCACAGACTAATCAACCAAACTTTTTGGGTTGGGTTCTCTTTTATAGTCTGCAGGCATTAAATGAAAGAAGTCAGTGTTCCAGCAGAAGGAGACAACGTTTCAGAAAAGGCATTGTAGCAAACCAAAAAAGAAATTTTAAGCGCAGCAGAGTAACCAGCGCACATACCTGTTAGCTCAGGTGAGTTTAAAAGGCTGCTGTTGATAACAAGGGCATTTGCTAAATAGATGGTGTGTGTGCAACAATATACTGAAAGGTCAATTATATTGTGCAGCTTATCTCACCACCTGTAGTTATTTAGGTGAAAGCTCCAAAATGCTTGCCTAATATGTCTGTTTATCCAAAAGGAAGTAAAAAGGGAGAGCTAGAAAGATAGCATTGCATCACATTACATGGCAATGCAATGCACAGTTGCTGAAGTTGAACCAAAATGAGCTTGTAATCTGGCTTCTGCAACTTTGAACATGAAAAATCCAATGAGGAGAAGAAAAGCAAAGCCAAAGAGTCCATCCCAAAATCCGACAAACAAGCAAAATGAACAAAAAACATTGAATTCAATTCTTTCTGATTTTAGAAACTGCATTAAAGAAGGGGTGCACCGGTCCTGGAGATACTGCAATACCAGGTCAATGCGTGGAGTGGACAGAGCAAGCTCTTTTTCCATCTCCCTGTTCTAAAAATCCATTTAATATATGGTCCCCAGATAGGGGACGTATCAGATATTAAACTGATAAGAACAGATACTACACTTGATCTTAGCCAAAAGGCCGAGAAGCGATAACCAGAATTGGTTTCAAACTACGGAGCCACCCAAGGATCCTGAAAAGTCCATTTGTGGAGATGAGCTCCTGGACTCCCGTTAAGAAGACATGTTGTCAACCTCTAGATCCCTTACATGCCTGCACTTTTCGGCTTGCTGCTGCTGCAATCCACGCGTTTTAGATCTGCATAACTCCACCTCTTTAAACACAGCACCTTCACCCCCTGCTGTTCCCACCCGCCTCAACACCGTTGGAAGGGAGGAGAACCAATTAAGGCGGGGGGTGGGGTGGAACGAGCAGCTGTCTACCCTTAGCAGGAGGGCTCCTGATTACATACCTCTCCTGCTGCTGCTGCTGCTGGCTGTCCAGCAGCAGACTGAAGGTGGCTGCTGCTGTGCACAGGTATATAAAGGCTCAGAGCCTATTATGACACGCGCAGCCAGCGTTCCATTGCCACATTCCATCTACTGCAGGCAGGATACCTGGCTGGCTGAATGTCGCTGAGAAGCTCACAGAGACCGCCATAAGCAACAGTTTAACAGAATGCCACAGACTAATCAACCAAACTTTTTGGGTTGGGTTCTCTTTTATAGTCTGCAGGCATTAAATGAAAGAAGTCAGTGTTCCAGCAGAAGGAGACAACGTTTCAGAAAAGGCATTGTAGCAAACCAAAAAAGAAATTTTAAGCGCAGCAGAGTAACCAGCGCACATACCTGTTAGCTCAGGTGAGTTTAAAAGACTGCTGTTGATAACAAGGGCATTTGCTAAATAGATGGTGTGTGTGCAACAATATACTGAAAGGTCAATTATATTGTGCAGCTTATCTCACCACCTGTAGTTATTTAGGTGAAAGCTCCAAAATGCTTGCCTAATATGTCTGTTTATCCAAAAGGAAGTAAAAAGGGAGAGCTAGAAAGATAGCATTGCATCACATTACATGGCAATGCAATGCACAGTTGCTGAAGTTGAACCAAAATGAGCTTGTAATCTGGCTTCTGCAACTTTGAACATGAAAAATCCAATGAGGAGAAGAAAAGCAAAGCCAAAGAGTCCATCCCAAAATCCGACAAACAAGCAAAATGAACAAAAAACATTGAATTCAATTCTTTCTGATTTTAGAAACTGCATTAAAGAAGGGGTGCACCGGTCCTGGAGATACTGCAATACCAGGTCAATGCGTGGAGTGGACAGAGCAAGCTCTTTTTCCATCTCCCTGTTCTAAAAATCCATTTAATATATGGTCCCCAGATAGGGGACGTATCAGATATTAAACTGATAAGAACAGATACTACACTTGATCTTAGCCAAAAGGCCGAGAAGCGATAACCAGAATTGGTTTCAAACTACGGAGCCACCCAAGGATCCTGAAAAGTCCATTTGTGGAGATGAGCTTCTGGACTCCCGTTAAGAAGACATGTTGTCAACCTCTAGATCCCTTACATGCCTGCACTTTTCGGCTTGCTGCTGCTGCAATCCACGCGTTTTAGATCTGCATAACTCCACCTCTTTAAACACAGCACCTTCACCCCCTGCTGTTCCCACCCGCCTCAACACCGTTGGAAGGGAGGAGAACCAATTAAGGCGGGGGGTGGGGTGGAACGAGCAGCTGTCTACCCTTAGCAGGAGGGCTCCTGATTACATACCTCTCCTGCTGCTGCTGCTGCTGGCTGTCCAGCAGCAGACTGAAGGTGGCTGCTGCTGTGCACAGGTATATAAAGGCTCAGAGCCTATTATGACACGCGCAGCCAGCGTTCCATTGCCACATTCCATCTACTGCAGGCAGGATACCTGGCTGGCTGAATGTCGCTGAGAAGCTCACAGAGACCGCCATAAGCAACAGTTTAACAGAATGCCACAGACTAATCAACCAAACTTTTTGGGTTGGGTTCTCTTTTATAGTCTGCAGGCATTAAATGAAAGAAGTCAGTGTTCCAGCAGAAGGAGACAACGTTTCAGAAAAGGCATTGTAGCAAACCAAAAAAGAAATTTTAAGCGCAGCAGAGTAACCAGCGCACATACCTGTTAGCTCAGGTGAGTTTAAAAGGCTGCTGTTGATAACAAGGGCATTTGCTAAATAGATGGTGTGTGTGCAACAATATACTGAAAGGTCAATTATATTGTGCAGCTTATCTCACCACCTGTAGTTATTTAGGTAAAAGCTCCAAAATGCTTGCCTAATATGTCTGTTTATCCAAAAGGAAGTAAAAAGGGAGAGCTAGAAAGATAGCATTGCATCACATTACATGGCAATGCAATGCACAGTTGCTGAAGTTGAACCAAAATGAGCTTGTAATCTGGCTTCTGCAACTTTGAACATGAAAAATCCAATGAGGAGAAGAAAAGCAAAGCCAAAGAGTCCATCCCAAAATCCGACAAACAAGCAAAATGAACAAAAAACATTGAATTCAATTCTTTCTGATTTTAGAAACTGCATTAAAGAAGGGGTGCACCGGTCCTGGAGATACTGCAATACCAGGTCAATGCGTGGAGTGGACAGAGCAAGCTCTTTTTCCATCTCCCTGTTCTAAAAATCCATTTAATATATGGTCCCCAGATAGGGGACGTATCAGATATTAAACTGATAAGAACAGATACTACACTTGATCTTAGCCAAAAGGCCGAGAAGCGATAACCAGAATTGGTTTCAAACTACGGAGCCACCCAAGGATCCTGAAAAGTCCATTTGTGGAGATGAGCTCCTGGACTCCCGTTAAGAAGACATGTTGTCAACCTCTAGATCCCTTACATTCCTGCACTTTTCGGCTTGCTGCTGCTGCAATCCACGCGTTTTAGATCTGCATAACTCCACCTCTTTAAACACAGCACCTTCACCCCCTGCTGTTCCCACCCGCCTCAACACCGTTGGAAGGGAGGAGAACCAATTAAGGCGGGGGGTGGGGTGGAACGAGCAGCTGTCTACCCTTAGCAGGAGGGCTCCTGATTACATACCTCTCCTGCTGCTGCTGCTGCTGGCTGTCCAGCAGCAGACTGAAGGTGGCTGCTGCTGTGCACAGGTATATAAAGGCTCAGAGCCTATTATGACATGCGCAGCCAGCGTTCCATTGCCACATTCCATCTACTGCAGGCAGGATACCTGGCTGGCTGAATGTCGCTGAGAAGCTCACAGAGACCGCCATAAGCAACAGTTTAACAGAATGCCACAGACCAATCAACCAAACTTTTTGGGTTGGGTTCTCTTTTATAGTCTGCAGGCATTAAATGAAAGAAGTCAGTGTTCCAGCAGAAGGAGACAACGTTTCAGAAAAGGCATTGTAGCAAACCAAAAAAGAAATTTTAAGCGCAGCAAAGTAACCAGCGCACATACCTGTTAGCTCAGGTGAGTTTAAAAGGCTGCTGTTGATAACAAGGGCATTTGCTAAATAGATGGTGTGTGTGCAACAATATACTGAAAGGTCAATTATATTGTGCAGCTTATCTCACCACCTGTAGTTATTTAGGTGAAAGCTCCAAAATGCTTGCCTAATATGTCTGTTTATCCAAAAGGAAGTAAAAAGGGAGAGCTAGAAAGATAGCATTGCATCACATTACATGGCAATGCAATGCACAGTTGCTGAAGTTGAACCAAAATGAGCTTGTAATCTGGCTTCTGCAACTTTGAACATGAAAAATCCAATGAGGAGAAGAAAAGCAAAGCCAAAGAGTCCATCCCAAAATCCGACAAACAAGCAAAATGAACAAAAAACATTGAATTCAATTCTTTCTGATTTTAGAAACTGCATTAAAGAAGGGGTGCACCGGTCCTGGAGATACTGCAATACCAGGTCAATGCGTGGAGTGGACAGAGCAAGCTCTTTTTCCATCTCCCTGTTCTAAAAATCCATTTAATATATGGTCCCCAGATAGGGGACGTATCAGATATTAAACTGATAAGAACAGATACTACACTTGATCTTAGCCAAAAGGCCGAGAAGCGATAACCAGAATTGGTTTCAAACTACGGAGCCACCCAAGGATCCTGAAAAGTCCATTTGTGGAGATGAGCTCCTGGACTCCCGTTAAGAAGACATGTTGTCAACCTCTAGATCCCTTACATGCCTGCACTTTTCGGCTTGCTGCTGCTGCAATCCACGCGTTTTAGATCTGCATAACTCCACCTCTTTAAACACAGCACCTTCACCCCCTGCTGTTCCCACCCGCCTCAACACCGTTGGAAGGGAGGAGAACCAATTAAGGCGGGGGGTGGGGTGAAACGAGCAGCTGTCTACCCTTAGCAGGAGGGCTCCTGATTACATACCTCTCCTGCTGCTGCTGCTGCTGGCTGTCCAGCAGCAGACTGAAGGTGGCTGCTGCTGTGCACAGGTATATAAAGGCTCAGAGCCTATTATGACACGCGCAGCCAGCGTTCCATTGCCACATTCCATCTACTGCAGGCAGGATACCTGGCTGGCTGAATGTCGCTGAGAAGCTCACAGAGACCGCCATAAGCAACAGTTTAACAGAATGCCACAGACTAATCAACCAAACTTTTTGGGTTGGGTTCTCTTTTATAGTCTGCAGGCATTAAATGAAAGAAGTCAGTGTTCCAGCAGAAGGAGACAACGTTTCAGAAAAGGCATTGTAGCAAACCAAAAAAGAAATTTTAAGCGCAGCAGAGTAACCAGCGCACATACCTGTTAGCTCAGGTGAGTTTAAAAGGCTGCTGTTGATAACAAGGGCATTTGCTAAATAGATGGTGTGTGTGCAACAATATACTGAAAGGTCAATTATATTGTGCAGCTTATCTCACCACCTGTAGTTATTTAGGTGAAAGCTCCAAAATGCTTGCCTAATATGTCTGTTTATCCAAAAGGAAGTAAAAAGGGAGAGCTAGAAAGATAGCATTGCATCACATTACATGGCAATGCAATGCACAGTTGCTGAAGTTGAACCAAAATGAGCTTGTAATCTGGCTTCTGCAACTTTGAACATGAAAAATCCAATGAGGAGAAGAAAAGCAAAGCCAAAGAGTCCATCCCAAAATCCGACAAACAAGCAAAATGAACAAAAAACATTGAATTCAATTCTTTCTGATTTTAGAAACTGCATTAAAGAAGGGGTGCACCGGTCCTGGAGATACTGCAATACCAGGTCAATGCGTGGAGTGGACAGAGCAAGCTCTTTTTCCATCTCCCTGTTCTAAAAATCCATTTAATATATGGTCCCCAGATAGGGGACGTATCAGATATTAAACTGATAAGAACAGATACTACACTTGATCTTAGCCAAAAGGCCGAGAAGCGATAACCAGAATTGGTTTCAAACTACGGAGCCACCCAAGGATCCTGAAAAGTCCATTTGTGGAGATGAGCTCCTGGACTCCCGTTAAGAAGACATGTTGTCAACCTCTAGATCCCTTACATGCCTGCACTTTTCGGCTTGCTGCTGCTGCAATCCACGCGTTTTAGATCTGCATAACTCCACCTCTTTAAACACAGCACCTTCACCCCCTGCTGTTCCCACCCGCCTCAACACCGTTGGAAGGGAGGAGAACCAATTAAGGCGGGGGGTGGGGTGGAACGAGCAGCTGTCTACCCTTAGCAGGAGGGCTCCTGATTACATACCTCTCCTGCTGCTGCTGCTGCTGGCTGTCCAGCAGCAGACTGAAGGTGGCTGCTGCTGTGCACAGGTATATAAAGGCTCAGAGCCTATTATGACACGCGCAGCCAGCGTTCCATTGCCACATTCCATCTACTGCAGGCAGGATACCTGGCTGGCTGAATGTCGCTGAGAAGCTCACAGAGACCGCCATAAGCAACAGTTTAACAGAATGCCACAGACTAATCAACCAAACTTTTTGGGTTGGGTTCTCTTTTATAGTCTGCAGGCATTAAATGAAAGAAGTCAGTGTTCCAGCAGAAGGAGACAACGTTTCAGAAAAGGCATTGTAGCAAACCAAAAAAGAAATTTTAAGCGCAGCAGAGTAACCAGCGCACATACCTGTTAGCTCAGGTGAGTTTAAAAGGCTGCTGTTGATAACAAGGGCATTTGCTAAATAGATGGTGTGTGTGCAACAATATACTGAAAGGTCAATTATATTGTGCAGCTTATCTCACCACCTGTAGTTATTTAGGTGAAAGCTCCAAAATGCTTGCCTAATATGTCTGTTTATCCAAAAGGAAGTAAAAAGGGAGAGCTAGAAAGATAGCATTGCATCACATTACATGGCAATGCAATGCACAGTTGCTGAAGTTGAACCAAAATGAGCTTGTAATCTGGCTTCTGCAACTTTGAACATGAAAAATCCAATGAGGAGAAGAAAAGCAAAGCCAAAGAGTCCATCCCAAAATCCGACAAACAAGCAAAATGAACAAAAAACATTGAATTCAATTCTTTCTGATTTTAGAAACTGCATTAAAGAAGGGGTGCACCGGTCCTGGAGATACTGCAATACCAGGTCAATGCGTGGAGTGGACAGAGCAAGCTCTTTTTCCATCTCCCTGTTCTAAAAATCCATTTAATATATGGTCCCCAGATAGGGGACGTATCAGATATTAAACTGATAAGAACAGATACTACACTTGATCTTAGCCAAAAGGCCGAGAAGCGATAACCAGAATTGGTTTCAAACTACGGAGCCACCCAAGGATCCTGAAAAGTCCATTTGTGGAGATGAGCTCCTGGACTCCCGTTAAGAAGACATGTTGTCAACCTCTAGATCCCTTACATGCATGCACTTTTCGGCTTGCTGCTGCTGCAATCCACGCGTTTTAGATCTGCATAACTCCACCTCTTTAAACACAGCACCTTCACCCCCTGCTGTTCCCACCCGCCTCAACACCGTTGGAAGGGAGGAGAACCAATTAAGGCGGGGGGTGGGGTGGAACGAGCAGCTGTCTACCCTTAGCAGGAGGGCTCCTGATTACATACCTCTCCTGCTGCTGCTGCTGCTGGCTGTCCAGCAGCAGACTGAAGGTGGCTGCTGCTGTGCACAGGTATATAAAGGCTCAGAGCCTATTATGACACGCGCAGCCAGCGTTCCATTGCCACATTCCATCTACTGCAGGCAGGATACCTGGCTGGCTGAATGTCGCTGAGAAGCTCACAGAGACCGCCATAAGCAACAGTTTAACAGAATGCCACAGACCAATCAACCAAACTTTTTGGGTTGGGTTCTCTTTTATAGTCTGCAGGCATTAAATGAAAGAAGTCAGTGTTCCAGCAGAAGGAGACAACGTTTCAGAAAAGGCATTGTAGCAAACCAAAAAAGAAATTTTAAGCGCAGCAGAGTAACCAGCGCACATGCCTGTTAGCTCAGGTGAGTTTAAAAGGCTGCTGTTGATAACAAGGGCATTTGCTAAATAGATGGTGTGTGTGCAACAATATACTGAAAGGTCAATTATATTGTGCAGCTTATCTCACCACCTGTAGTTATTTAGGTGAAAGCTCCAAAATGCTTGCCTAATATGTCTGTTTATCCAAAAGGAAGTAAAAAGGGAGAGCTAGAAAGATAGCATTGCATCACATTACATGGCAATGCAATGCACAGTTGCTGAAGTTGAACCAAAATGAGCTTGTAATCTGGCTTCTGCAACTTTGAACATGAAAAATCCAATGAGGAGAAGAAAAGCAAAGCCAAAGAGTCCATCCCAAAATCCGACAAACAAGCAAAATGAACAAAAAACATTGAATTCAATTCTTTCTGATTTTAGAAACTGCATTAAAGAAGGGGTGCACCGGTCCTGGAGATACTGCAATACCAGGTCAATGCGTGGAGTGGACAGAGCAAGCTTTTTTTCCATCTCCCTGTTCTAAAAATCCATTTAATATATGGTCCCCAGATAGGGGACGTATCAGATATTAAACTGATAAGAACAGATACTACACTTGATCTTAGCCAAAAGGCCGAGAAGCGATAACCAGAATTGGTTTCAAACTACGGAGCCACCCAAGGATCCTGAAAAGTCCATTTGTGGAGATGAGCTCCTGGACTCCCGTTAAGAAGACATCTTGTCAACCTCTAGATCCCTTACATGCCTGCACTTTTCGGCTTGCTGCTGCTGCAATCCACGCGTTTTAGATCTGCATAACTCCACCTCTTTAAACACAGCACCTTCACCCCCTGCTGTTCCCACCCGCCTCAACACCGTTGGAAGGGAGGAGAACCAATTAAGGCGGGGGGTGGGGTGGAACGAGCAGCTGTCTACCCTTAGCAGGAGGGCTCCTGATTACATACCTCTCCTGCTGCTGCTGCTGCTGGCTGTCCAGCAGCAGACTAAAGGTGGCTGCTGCTGTGCACAGGTATATAAAGGCTCAGAGCCTATTATGACACGCGCAGCCAGCGTTCCATTGCCACATTCCATCTACTGCAGGCAGGATACCTGGCTGGCTGAATGTCGCTGAGAAGCTCACAGAGACCGCCATAAGCAACAGTTTAACAGAATGCCACAGACTAATCAACCAAACTTTTTGGGTTGGGTTCTCTTTTATAGTCTGCAGGCATTAAATGAAAGAAGTCAGTGTTCCAGCAGAAGGAGACAACGTTTCAGAAAAGGCATTGTAGCAAACCAAAAAAGAAATTTTAAGCGCAGCAGAGTAACCAGCGCACATACCTGTTAGCTCAGGTGAGTTTAAAAGGCTGCTGTTGATAACAAGGGCATTTGCTAAATAGATGGTGTGTGTGCAACAATATACTGAAAGGTCAATTATATTGTGCAGCTTATCTCACCACCTGTAGTTATTTAGGTGAAAGCTCCAAAATGCTTGCCTAATATGTCTGTTTATCCAAAAGGAAGTAAAAAGGGAGAGCTAGAAAGATAGCATTGCATCACATTACATGGCAATGCAATGCACAGTTGCTGAAGTTGAACCAAAATGAGCTTGTAATCTGGCTTCTGCAACTTTGAACATGAAAAATCCAATGAGGAGAAGAAAAGCAAAGCCAAAGAGTCCATCCCAAAATCCGACAAACAAGCAAAATGAACAAAAAACATTGAATTCAATTCTTTCTGATTTTAGAAACTGCATTAAAGAAGGGGTGCACCGGTCCTGGAGATACTGCAATACCAGGTCAATGCGTGGAGTGGACAGAGCAAGCTCTTTTTCCATCTCCCTGTTCTAAAAATCCATTTAATATATGGTCCCCAGATAGGGGACGTATCAGATATTAAACTGATAAGAACAGATACTACACTTGATCTTAGCCAAAAGGCCGAGAAGCGATAACCAGAATTGGTTTCAAACTACGGAGCCACCCAAGGATCCTGAAAAGTCCATTTGTGGAGATGAGCTCCTGGACTCCCGTTAAGAAGACATGTTGTCAACCTCTAGATCCCTTACATGCCTGCACTTTTCGGCTTGCTGCTGCTGCAATCCACGCGTTTTAGATCTGCATAACTCCACCTCTTTAAACACAGCACCTTCACCCCCTGCTGTTCCCACCCGCCTCAACACCGTTGGAAGGGAGGAGAACCAATTAAGGCGGGGGGTGGGGTGGAACGAGCAGCTGTCTACCCTTAGCAGGAGTGCTCCTGATTACATACCTCTCCTGCTGCTGCTGCTGCTGGCTGTCCAGCAGCAGACTGAAGGTGGCTGCTGCTGTGCACAGGTATATAAAGGCTCAGAGCCTATTATGACACGCGCAGCCAGCGTTCCATTGCCACATTCCATCTACTGCAGGCAGGATACCTGGCTGGCTGAATGTCGCTGAGAAGCTCACAGAGACCGCCATAAGCAACAGTTTAACAGAATGCCACAGACTAATCAACCAAACTTTTTGGGTTGGGTTCTCTTTTATAGTCTGCAGGCATTAAATGAAAGAAGTCAGTGTTCCAGCAGAAGGAGACAACGTTTCAGAAAAGGCATTGTAGCAAACCAAAAAAGAAATTTTAAGCGCAGCAGAGTAACCAGCGCACATACCTGTTAGCTCAGGTGAGTTTAAAAGGCTGCTGTTGATAACAAGGGCATTTGCTAAATAGATGGTGTGTGTGCAACAATATACTGAAAGGTCAATTATATTGTGCAGCTTATCTCACCACCTGTAGTTATTTAGGTGAAAGCTCCAAAATGCTTGCCTAATATGTCTGTTTATCCAAAAGGAAGTAAAAAGGGAGAGCTAGAAAGATAGCATTGCATCACATTACATGGCAATGCAATGCACAGTTGCTGAAGTTGAACCAAAATGAGCTTGTAATCTGGCTTCTGCAACTTTGAACATGAAAAATCCAATGAGGAGAAGAAAAGCAAAGCCAAAGAGTCCATCCCAAAATCCGACAAACAAGCAAAATGAACAAAAAACATTGAATTCAATTCTTTCTGATTTTAGAAACTGCATTAAAGAAGGGGTGCACCGGTCCTGGAGATACTGCAATACCAGGTCAATGCGTGGAGTGGACAGAGCAAGCTCTTTTTCCATCTCCCTGTTCTAAAAATCCATTTAATATATGGTCCCCAGATAGGGGACGTATCAGATATTAAACTGATAAGAACAGATACTACACTTGATCTTAGCCAAAAGGCCGAGAAGCGATAACCAGAATTGGTTTCAAACTACGGAGCCACCCAAGGATCCTGAAAAGTCCATTTGTGGAGATGAGCTCCTGGACTCCCGTTAAGAAGACATGTTGTCAACCTCTAGATCCCTTACATGCCTGCACTTTTCGGCTTGCTGCTGCTGCAATCCACGCGTTTTAGATCTGCATAACTCCACCTCTTTAAACACAGCACCTTCACCCCCTGCTGTTCCCACCCGCCTCAACACCGTTGGAAGGGAGGAGAACCAATTAAGGCGGGGGGTGGGGTGGAACGAGCAGCTGTCTACCCTTAGCAGGAGGGCTCCTGATTACATACCTCTCCTGCTGCTGCTGCTGCTGGCTGTCCAGCAGCAGACTGAAGGTGGCTGCTGCTGTGCACAGGTATATAAAGGCTCAGAGCCTATTATGACACGCGCAGCCAGCGTTCCATTGCCACATTCCATCTACTGCAGGCAGGATACCTGGCTGGCTGAATGTCGCTGAGAAGCTCACAGAGACCGCCATAAGCAACAGTTTAACAGAATGCCACAGACTAATCAACCAAACTTTTTGGGTTGGGTTCTCTTTTATAGTCTGCAGGCATTAAATGAAAGAAGTCAGTGTTCCAGCAGAAGGAGACAACGTTTCAGAAAAGGCATTGTAGCAAACCAAAAAAGAAATTTTAAGCGCAGCAGAGTAACCAGCGCACATACCTGTTAGCTCAGGTGAGTTTAAAAGGCTGCTGTTGATAACAAGGGCATTTGCTAAATAGATGGTGTGTGTGCAACAATATACTGAAAGGTCAATTATATTGTGCAGCTTATCTCACCACCTGTAGTTATTTAGGTGAAAGCTCCAAAATGCTTGCCTAATATGTCTGTTTATCCAAAAGGAAGTAAAAAGGGAGAGCTAGAAAGATAGCATTGCATCACATTACATGGCAATGCAATGCACAGTTGCTGAAGTTGAACCAAAATGAGCTTGTAATCTGGCTTCTGCAACTTTGAACATGAAAAATCCAATGAGGAGAAGAAAAGCAAAGCCAAAGAGTCCATCCCAAAATCCGACAAACAAGCAAAATGAACAAAAAACATTGAATTCAATTCTTTCTGATTTTAGAAACTGCATTAAAGAAGGGGTGCACCGGTCCTGGAGATACTGCAATACCAGGTCAATGCGTGGAGTGGACAGAGCAAGCTCTTTTTCCATCTCCCTGTTCTAAAAATCCATTTAATATATGGTCCCCAGATAGGGGACGTATCAGATATTAAACTGATAAGAACAGATACTACACTTGATCTTAGCCAAAAGGCCGAGAAGCGATAACCAGAATTGGTTTCAAACTACGGAGCCACCCAAGGATCCTGAAAAGTCCATTTGTGGAGATGAGCTCCTGGACTCCCGTTAAGAAGACATGTTGTCAACCTCTAGATCCCTTACATGCCTGCACTTTTCGGCTTGCTGCTGCTGCAATCCACGCGTTTTAGATCTGCATAACTCCACCTCTTTAAACACAGCACCTTCACCCCCTGCTGTTCCCACCCGCCTCAACACCGTTGGAAGGGAGGAGAACCAATTAAGGCGGGGGGTGGGGTGGAACGAGCAGCTGTCTACCCTTAGCAGGAGGGCTCCTGATTACATACCTCTCCTGCTGCTGCTGCTGCTGGCTGTCCAGCAGCAGACTGAAGGTGGCTGCTGCTGTGCACAGGTATATAAAGGCTCAGAGCCTATTATGACACGCGCAGCCAGCGTTCCATTGCCACATTCCATCTACTGCAGGCAGGATACCTGGCTGGCTGAATGTCGCTGAGAAGCTCACAGAGACCGCCATAAGCAACAGTTTAACAGAATGCCACAGACTAATCAACCAAACTTTTTGGGTTGGGTTCTCTTTTATAGTCTGCAGGCATTAAATGAAAGAAGTCAGTGTTCCAGCAGAAGGAGACAACGTTTCAGAAAAGGCATTGTAGCAAACCAAAAAAGAAATTTTAAGCGCAGCAGAGTAACCAGCGCACATACCTGTTAGCTCAGGTGAGTTTAAAAGGCTGCTGTTGATAACAAAGGCGTTTGCTAAATAGATGGTGTGTGTGCAACAATATACTGAAAGGTCAATTATATTGTGCAGCTTATCTCACCACCTGTAGTTATTTAGGTGAAAGCTCCAAAATGCTTGCCTAATATGTCTGTTTATCCAAAAGGAAGTAAAAAGGGAGAGCTAGAAAGATAGCATTGCATCACATTACATGGCAATGCAATGCACAGTTGCTGAAGTTGAACCAAAATGAGCTTGTAATCTGGCTTCTGCAACTTTGAACATGAAAAATCCAATGAGGAGAAGAAAAGCAAAGCCAAAGAGTCCATCCCAAAATCCGACAAACAAGCAAAATGAACAAAAAACATTGAATTCAATTCTTTCTGATTTTAGAAACTGCATTAAAGAAGGGGTGCACCGGTCCTGGAGATACTGCAATACCAGGTCAATGCGTGGAGTGGACAGAGCAAGCTCTTTTTCCATCTCCCTGTTCTAAAAATCCATTTAATATATGGTCCCCAGATAGGGGACGTATCAGATATTAAACTGATAAGAACAGATACTACACTTGATCTTAGCCAAAAGGCCGAGAAGCGATAACCAGAATTGGTTTCAAACTACGGAGCCACCCAAGGATCCTGAAAAGTCCATTTGTGGAGATGAGCTCCTGGACTCCCGTTAAGAAGACATGTTGTCAACCTCTAGATCCCTTACATGCCTGCACTTTTCGGGTTGCTGCTGCTGCAATCCACGCGTTTTAGATCTGCATAACTCCACCTCTTTAAACACAGCACCTTCACCCCCTGCTGTTCCCACCCGCCTCAACACCGTTGGAAGGGAGGAGAACCAATTAAGGCGGGGGGTGTGGTGGAACGAGCAGCTGTCTACCCTTAGCAGGAGGGCTCCTGATTACATACCTCTCCTGCTGCTGCTGCTGCTGGCTGTCCAGCAGCAGACTGAAGGTGGCTGCTGCTGTGCACAGGTATATAAAGGCTCAGAGCCTATTATGACACGCGCAGCCAGCGTTCCATTGCCACATTCCATCTACTGCAGGCAGGATACCTGGCTGGCTGAATGTCGCTGAGAAGCTCACAGAGACCGCCATAAGCAACAGTTTAACAGAATGCCACAGACTAATCAACCAAACTTTTTGGGTTGGGTTCTCTTTTATAGTCTGCAGGCATTAAATGAAAGAAGTCAGTGTTCCAGCAGAAGGAGACAACGTTTCAGAAAAGGCATTGTAGCAAACCAAAAAAGAAATTTTAAGCGCAGCAGAGTAACCAGCGCACATACCTGTTAGCTCAGGTGAGTTTAAAAGGCTGCTGTTGATAACAAGGGCATTTGCTAAATAGATGGTGTGTGTGCAACAATATACTGAAAGGTCAATTATATTGTGCAGCTTATCTCACCACCTGTAGTTATTTAGGTGAAAGCTCCAAAATGCTTGCCTAATATGTCTGTTTATCCAAAAGGAAGTAAAAAGGGAGAGCTAGAAAGATAGCATTGCATCACATTACATGGCAATGCAATGCACAGTTGCTGAAGTTGAACCAAAATGAGCTTGTAATCTGGCTTCTGCAACTTTGAACATGAAAAATCCAATGAGGAGAAGAAAAGCAAAGCCAAAGAGTCCATCCCAAAATCCGACAAACAAGCAAAATGAACAAAAAACATTGAATTCAATTCTTTCTGATTTTAGAAACTGCATTAAAGAAGGGGTGCACCGGTCCTGGAGATACTGCAATACCAGGTCAATGCGTGGAGTGGACAGAGCAAGCTCTTTTTCCATCTCCCTGTTCTAAAAATCCATTTAATATATGGTCCCCAGATAGGGGACGTATCAGATATTAAACTGATAAGAACAGATACTACACTTGATCTTAGCCAAAAGGCCGAGAAGCGATAACCAGAATTGGTTTCAAACTACGGAGCCACCCAAGGATCCTGAAAAGTCCATTTGTGGAGATGAGCTCCTGGACTCCCGTTAAGAAGACATGTTGTCAACCTCTAGATCCCTTACATGCCTGCACTTTTCGGCTTGCTGCTGCTGCAATCCACGCGTTTTAGATCTGCATAACTCCACCTCTTTAAACACAGCACCTTCACCCCCTGCTGTTCCCACCCGCCTCAACACCGTTGGAAGGGAGGAGAACCAATTAAGGCGGGGGGTGGGGTGGAACGAGCAGCTGTCTACCCTTAGCAGGAGGGCTCCTGATTACATACCTCTCCTGCTGCTGCTGCTGCTGGCTGTCCAGCAGCAGACTGAAGGTGGCTGCTGCTGTGCACAGGTATATAAAGGCTCAGAGCCTATTATGACACGCGCAGCCAGCGTTCCATTGCCACATTCCATCTACTGCAGGCAGGATACCTGGCTGGCTGAATGTCGCTGAGAAGCTCACAGAGACCGCCATAAGCAACAGTTTAACAGAATGCCACAGACTAATCAACCAAACTTTTTGGGTTGGGTTCTCTTTTATAGTCTGCAGGCATTAAATGAAAGAAGTCAGTGTTCCAGCAGAAGGAGACAACGTTTCAGAAAAGGCATTGTAGCAAACCAAAAAAGAAATTTTAAGCGCAGCAGAGTAACCAGCGCACATACCTGTTAGCTCAGGTGAGTTTAAAAGGCTGCTGTTGATAACAAGGGCATTTGCTAAATAGATGGTGTGTGTGCAACAATATACTGAAAGGTCAATTATATTGTGCAGCTTATCTCACCACCTGTAGTTATTTAGGTGAAAGCTCCAAAATGCTTGCCTAATATGTCTGTTTATCCAAAAGGAAGTAAAAAGGGAGAGCTAGAAAGATAGCATTGCATCACATTACATGGCAATGCAATGCACAGTTGCTGAAGTTGAACCAAAATGAGCTTGTAATCTGGCTTCTGCAACTTTGAACATGAAAAATCCAATGAGGAGAAGAAAAGCAAAGCCAAAGAGTCCATCCCAAAATCCGACAAACAAGCAAAATGAACAAAAAACATTGAATTCAATTCTTTCTGATTTTAGAAACTGCATTAAAGAAGGGGTGCACCGGTCCTGGAGATACTGCAATACCAGGTCAATGCGTGGAGTGGACAGAGCAAGCTCTTTTTCCATCTCCCTGTTCTAAAAATCCATTTAATATATGGTCCCCAGATAGGGGACGTATCAGATATTAAACTGATAAGAACAGATACTACACTTGATCTTAGCCAAAAGGCCGAGAAGCGATAACCAGAATTGGTTTCAAACTACGGAGCCACCCAAGGATCCTGAAAAGTCCATTTGTGGAGATGAGCTCCTGGACTCCCGTTAAGAAGACATGTTGTCAACCTCTAGATCCCTTACATGCCTGCACTTTTCGGCTTGCTGCTGCTGCAATCCACGCGTTTTAGATCTGCATAACTCCACCTCTTTAAACACAGCACCTTCACCCCCTGCTGTTCCCACCCGCCTCAACACCGTTGGAAGGGAGGAGAACCAATTAAGGCGGGGGGTGGGGTGGAACGAGCAGCTGTCTACCCTTAGCAGGAGGGCTCCTGATTACATACCTCTCCTGCTGCTGCTGCTGCTGGCTGTCCAGCAGCAGACTGAAGGTGGCTGCTGCTGTGCACAGGTATATAAAGGCTCAGAGCCTATTATGACACGTGCAGCCAGCGTTCCATTGCCACATTCCATCTACTGCAGGCAGGATACCTGGCTGGCTGAATGTCGCTGAGAAGCTCACAGAGACCGCCATAAGCAACAGTTTAACAGAATGCCACAGACTAATCAACCAAACTTTTTGGGTTGGGTTCTCTTTTATAGTCTGCAGGCATTAAATGAAAGAAGTCAGTGTTCCAGCAGAAGGAGACAACGTTTCAGAAAAGGCATTGTAGCAAACCAAAAAAGAAATTTTAAGCGCAGCAGAGTAACCAGCGCACATACCTGTTAGCTCAGGTGAGTTTAAAAGGCTGCTGTTGATAACAAGGGCATTTGCTAAATAGATGGTGTGTGTGCAACAATATACTGAAAGGTCAATTATATTGTGCAGCTTATCTCACCACCTGTAGTTATTTAGGTGAAAGCTCCAAAATGCTTGCCTAATATGTCTGTTTATCCAAAAGGAAGTAAAAAGGGAGAGCTAGAAAGATAGCATTGCATCACATTACATGGCAATGCAATGCACAGTTGCTGAAGTTGAACCAAAATGAGCTTGTAATCTGGCTTCTGCAACTTTGAACATGAAAAATCCAATGAGGAGAAGAAAAGCAAAGCCAAAGAGTCCATCCCAAAATCCGACAAACAAGCAAAATGAACAAAAAACATTGAATTCAATTCTTTCTGATTTTAGAAACTGCATTAAAGAAGGGGTGCACCGGTCCTGGAGATACTGCAATACCAGGTCAATGCGTGGAGTGGACAGAGCAAGCTCTTTTTCCATCTCCCTGTTCTAAAAATCCATTTAATATATGGTCCCCAGATAGGGGACGTATCAGATATTAAACTGATAAGAACAGATACTACACTTGATCTTAGCCAAAAGGCCGAGAAGCGATAACCAGAATTGGTTTCAAACTACGGAGCCACCCAAGGATCCTGAAAAGTCCATTTGTGGAGATGAGCTCCTGGACTCCCGTTAAGAAGACATGTTGTCAACCTCTAGATCCCTTACATGCCTGCACTTTTCGGCTTGCTGCTGCTGCAATCCACGCGTTTTAGATCTGCATAACTCCACCTCTTTAAACACAGCACCTTCACCCCCTGCTGTTCCCACCCGCCTCAACACCGTTGGAAGGGAGGAGAACCAATTAAGGCGGGGGGTGGGGTGGAACGAGCAGCTGTCTACCCTTAGCAGGAGGGCTCCTGATTACATACCTCTCCTGCTGCTGCTGCTGCTGGCTGTCCAGCAGCAGACTGAAGGTGGCTGCTGCTGTGCACAGGTATATAAAGGCTCAGAGCCTATTATGACACGCGCAGCCAGCGTTCCATTGCCACATTCCATCTACTGCAGGCAGGATACCTGGCTGGCTGAATGTCGCTGAGAAGCTCACAGAGACCGCCATAAGCAACAGTTTAACAGAATGCCACAGACTAATCAACCAAACTTTTTGGGTTGGGTTCTCTTTTATAGTCTGCAGGCATTAAATGAAAGAAGTCAGTGTTCCAGCAGGAGACAACGTTTCAGAAAAGGCATTGTAGCAAACCAAAAAAGAAATTTTAAGCGCAGCAGAGTAACCAGCGCACATACCTGTTAGCTCAGGTGAGTTTAAAAGGCTGCTGTTGATAACAAGGGCATTTGCTAAATAGATGGTGTGTGTGCAACAATATACTGAAAGGTCAATTATATTGTGCAGCTTATCTCACCACCTGTAGTTATTTAGGTGAAAGCTCCAAAATGCTTGCCTAATATGTCTGTTTATCCAAAAGGAAGTAAAAAGGGAGAGCTAGAAAGATAGCATTGCATCACATTACATGGCAATGCAATGCACAGTTGCTGAAGTTGAACCAAAATGAGCTTGTAATCTGGCTTCTGCAACTTTGAACATGAAAAATCCAATGAGGAGAAGAAAAGCAAAGCCAAAGAGTCCATCCCAAAATCCGACAAACAAGCAAAATGAACAAAAAACATTGAATTCAATTCTTTCTGATTTTAGAAACTGCATTAAAGAAGGGGTGCACCGGTCCTGGAGATACTGCAATACCAGGTCAATGCGTGGAGTGGACAGAGCAAGCTCTTTTTCCATCTCCCTGTTCTAAAAATCCATTTAATATATGGTCCCCAGATAGGGGACGTATCAGATATTAAACTGATAAGAACAGATACTACACTTGATCTTAGCCAAAAGGCCGAGAAGCGATAACCAGAATTGGTTTCAAACTACGGAGCCACCCAAGGATCCTGAAAAGTCCATTTGTGGAGATGAGCTCCTGGACTCCCGTTAAGAAGACATGTTGTCAACCTCTAGATCCCTTACATGCCTGCACTTTTCGGCTTGCTGCTGCTGCAATCCACGCGTTTTAGATCTGCATAACTCCACCTCTTTAAACACAGCACCTTCACCCCCTGCTGTTCCCACCCGCCTCAACACCGTTGGAAGGGAGGAGAACCAATTAAGGCGGGGGGTGGGGTGGAACGAGCAGCTGTCTACCCTTAGCAGGAGGGCTCCTGATTACATACCTCTCCTGCTGCTGCTGCTGCTGGCTGTCCAGCAGCAGACTGAAGGTGGCTGCTGCTGTGCACAGGTATATAAAGGCTCAGAGCCTATTATGACACGCGCAGCCAGCGTTCCATTGCCACATTCCATCTACTGCAGGCAGGATACCTGGCTGGCTGAATGTCGCTGAGAAGCTCACAGAGACCGCCATAAGCAACAGTTTAACAGAATGCCACAGACTAATCAACCAAACTTTTTGGGTTGGGTTCTCTTTTATAGTCTGCAGGCATTAAATGAAAGAAGTCAGTGTTCCAGCAGAAGGAGACAACGTTTCAGAAAAGGCATTGTAGCAAACCAAAAAAGAAATTTTAAGCGCAGCAGAGTAACCAGCGCACATACCTGTTAGCTCAGGTGAGTTTAAAAGGCTGCTGTTGATAACAAGGGCATTTGCTAAATAGATGGTGTGTGTGCAACAATATACTGAAAGGTCAATTATATTGTGCAGCTTATCTCACCACCTGTAGTTATTTAGGTGAAAGCTCCAAAATGCTTGCCTAATATGTCTGTTTATCCAAAAGGAAGTAAAAAGGGAGAGCTAGAAAGATAGCATTGCATCACATTACATGGCAATGCAATGCACAGTTGCTGAAGTTGAACCAAAATGAGCTTGTAATCTGGCTTCTGCAACTTTGAACATGAAAAATCCAATGAGGAGAAGAAAAGCAAAGCCAAAGAGTCCATCCCAAAATCCGACAAACAAGCAAAATGAACAAAAAACATTGAATTCAATTCTTTCTGATTTTAGAAACTGCATTAAAGAAGGGGTGCACCGGTCCTGGAGATACTGCAATACCAGGTCAATGCGTGGAGTGGACAGAGCAAGCTCTTTTTCCATCTCCCTGTTCTAAAAATCCATTTAATATATGGTCCCCAGATAGGGGACGTATCAGATATTAAACTGATAAGAACAGATACTACACTTGATCTTAGCCAAAAGGCCGAGAAGCGATAACCAGAATTGGTTTCAAACTACGGAGCCACCCAAGGATCCTGAAAAGTCCATTTGTGGAGATGAGCTCCTGGACTCCCGTTAAGAAGACATGTTGTCAACCTCTAGATCCCTTACATGCCTGCACTTTTCGGCTTGCTGCTGCTGCAATCCACGCGTTTTAGATCTGCATAACTCCACCTCTTTAAACACAGCACCTTCACCCCCTGCTGTTCCCACCCGCCTCAACACCGTTGGAAGGGAGGAGAACCAATTAAGGCGGGGGGTGGGGTGGAACGAGCAGCTGTCTACCCTTAGCAGGAGGGCTCCTGATTACATACCTCTCCTGCTGCTGCTGCTGCTGGCTGTCCAGCAGCAGACTGAAGGTGGCTGCTGCTGTGCACAGGTATATAAAGGCTCAGAGCCTATTATGACACGCGCAGCCAGCGTTCCATTGCCACATTCCATCTACTGCAGGCAGGATACCTGGCTGGCTGAATGTCGCTGAGAAGCTCACAGAGACCGCCATAAGCAACAGTTTAACAGAATGCCACAGACTAATCAACCAAACTTTTTGGGTTGGGTTCTCTTTTATAGTCTGCAGGCATTAAATGAAAGAAGTCAGTGTTCCAGCAGAAGGAGACAACGTTTCAGAAAAGGCATTGTAGCAAACCAAAAAAGAAATTTTAAGCGCAGCAGAGTAACCAGCGCACATACCTGTTAGCTCAGGTGAGTTTAAAAGGCTGCTGTTGATAACAAGGGCATTTGCTAAATAGATGGTGTGTGTGCAACAATATACTGAAAGGTCAATTATATTGTGCAGCTTATCTCACCACCTGTAGTTATTTAGGTGAAAGCTCCAAAATGCTTGCCTAATATGTCTGTTTATCCAAAAGGAAGTAAAAAGGGAGAGCTAGAAAGATAGCATTGCATCACATTACATGGCAATGCAATGCACAGTTGCTGAAGTTGAACCAAAATGAGCTTGTAATCTGGCTTCTGCAACTTTGAACATGAAAAATCCAATGAGGAGAAGAAAAGCAAAGCCAAAGAGTCCATCCCAAAATCCGACAAACAAGCAAAATGAACAAAAAACATTGAATTCAATTCTTTCTGATTTTAGAAACTGCATTAAAGAAGGGGTGCACCGGTCCTGGAGATACTGCAATACCAGGTCAATGCGTGGAGTGGACAGAGCAAGCTCTTTTTCCATCTCCCTGTTCTAAAAATCCATTTAATATATGGTCCCCAGATAGGGGACGTATCAGATATTAAACTGATAAGAACAGATACTACACTTGATCTTAGCCAAAAGGCCGAGAAGCGATAACCAGAATTGGTTTCAAACTACGGAGCCACCCAAGGATCCTGAAAAGTCCATTTGTGGAGATGAGCTCCTGGACTCCCGTTAAGAAGACATGTTGTCAACCTCTAGATCCCTTACATGCCTGCACTTTTCGGGTTGCTGCTGCTGCAATCCACGCGTTTTAGATCTGCATAACTCCACCTCTTTAAACACAGCACCTTCACCCCCTGCTGTTCCCACCCGCCTCAACACCGTTGGAAGGGAGGAGAACCAATTAAGGCGGGGGGTGTGGTGGAACGAGCAGCTGTCTACCCTTAGCAGGAGGGCTCCTGATTACATACCTCTCCTGCTGCTGCTGCTGCTGGCTGTCCAGCAGCAGACTGAAGGTGGCTGCTGCTGTGCACAGGTATATAAAGGCTCAGAGCCTATTATGACACGCGCAGCCAGCGTTCCATTGCCACATTCCATCTACTGCAGGCAGGATACCTGGCTGGCTGAATGTCGCTGAGAAGCTCACAGAGACCGCCATAAGCAACAGTTTAACAGAATGCCACAGACTAATCAACCAAACTTTTTGGGTTGGGTTCTCTTTTATAGTCTGCAGGCATTAAATGAAAGAAGTCAGTGTTCCAGCAGAAGGAGACAACGTTTCAGAAAAGGCATTGTAGCAAACCAAAAAAGAAATTTTAAGCGCAGCAGAGTAACCAGCGCACATACCTGTTAGCTCAGGTGAGTTTAAAAGGCTGCTGTTGATAACAAGGGCATTTGCTAAATAGATGGTGTGTGTGCAACAATATACTGAAAGGTCAATTATATTGTGCAGCTTATCTCACCACCTGTAGTTATTTAGGTGAAAGCTCCAAAATGCTTGCCTAATATGTCTGTTTATCCAAAAGGAAGTAAAAAGGGAGAGCTAGAAAGATAGCATTGCATCACATTACATGGCAATGCAATGCACAGTTGCTGAAGTTGAACCAAAATGAGCTTGTAATCTGGCTTCTGCAACTTTGAACATGAAAAATCCAATGAGGAGAAGAAAAGCAAAGCCAAAGAGTCCATCCCAAAATCCGACAAACAAGCAAAATGAACAAAAAACATTGAATTCAATTCTTTCTGATTTTAGAAACTGCATTAAAGAAGGGGTGCACCGGTCCTGGAGATACTGCAATACCAGGTCAATGCGTGGAGTGGACAGAGCAAGCTCTTTTTCCATCTCCCTGTTCTAAAAATCCATTTAATATATGGTCCCCAGATAGGGGACGTATCAGATATTAAACTGATAAGAACAGATACTACACTTGATCTTAGCCAAAAGGCCGAGAAGCGATAACCAGAATTGGTTTCAAACTACGGAGCCACCCAAGGATCCTGAAAAGTCCATTTGTGGAGATGAGCTCCTGGACTCCCGTTAAGAAGACATGTTGTCAACCTCTAGATCCCTTACATGCCTGCACTTTTCGGCTTGCTGCTGCTGCAATCCACGCGTTTTAGATCTGCATAACTCCACCTCTTTAAACACAGCACCTTCACCCCCTGCTGTTCCCACCCGCCTCAACACCGTTGGAAGGGAGGAGAACCAATTAAGGCGGGGGGTGGGGTGGAACGAGCAGCTGTCTACCCTTAGCAGGAGGGCTCCTGATTACATACCTCTCCTGCTGCTGCTGCTGCTGGCTGTCCAGCAGCAGACTGAAGGTGGCTGCTGCTGTGCACAGGTATATAAAGGCTCAGAGCCTATTATGACACGCGCAGCCAGCGTTCCATTGCCACATTCCATCTACTGCAGGCAGGATACCTGGCTGGCTGAATGTCGCTGAGAAGCTCACAGAGACCGCCATAAGCAACAGTTTAACAGAATGCCACAGACTAATCAACCAAACTTTTTGGGTTGGGTTCTCTTTTATAGTCTGCAGGCATTAAATGAAAGAAGTCAGTGTTCCAGCAGAAGGAGACAACGTTTCAGAAAAGGCATTGTAGCAAACCAAAAAAGAAATTTTAAGCGCAGCAGAGTAACCAGCGCACATACCTGTTAGCTCAGGTGAGTTTAAAAGGCTGCTGTTGATAACAAGGGCATTTGCTAAATAGATGGTGTGTGTGCAACAATATACTGAAAGGTCAATTATATTGTGCAGCTTATCTCACCACCTGTAGTTATTTAGGTGAAAGCTCCAAAATGCTTGCCTAATATGTCTGTTTATCCAAAAGGAAGTAAAAAGGGAGAGCTAGAAAGATAGCATTGCATCACATTACATGGCAATGCAATGCACAGTTGCTGAAGTTGAACCAAAATGAGCTTGTAATCTGGCTTCTGCAACTTTGAACATGAAAAATCCAATGAGGAGAAGAAAAGCAAAGCCAAAGAGTCCATCCCAAAATCCGACAAACAAGCAAAATGAACAAAAAACATTGAATTCAATTCTTTCTGATTTTAGAAACTGCATTAAAGAAGGGGTGCACCGGTCCTGGAGATACTGCAATACCAGGTCAATGCGTGGAGTGGACAGAGCAAGCTCTTTTTCCATCTCCCTGTTCTAAAAATCCATTTAATATATGGTCCCCAGATAGGGGACGTATCAGATATTAAACTGATAAGAACAGATACTACACTTGATCTTAGCCAAAAGGCCGAGAAGCGATAACCAGAATTGGTTTCAAACTACGGAGCCACCCAAGGATCCTGAAAAGTCCATTTGTGGAGATGAGCTCCTGGACTCCCGTTAAGAAGACATGTTGTCAACCTCTAGATCCCTTACATGCCTGCACTTTTCGGCTTGCTGCTGCTGCAATCCACGCGTTTTAGATCTGCATAACTCCACCTCTTTAAACACAGCACCTTCACCCCCTGCTGTTCCCACCCGCCTCAACACCGTTGGAAGGGAGGAGAACCAATTAAGGCGGGGGGTGGGGTGGAACGAGCAGCTGTCTACCCTTAGCAGGAGGGCTCCTGATTACATACCTCTCCTGCTGCTGCTGCTGCTGGCTGTCCAGCAGCAGACTGAAGGTGGCTGCTGCTGTGCACAGGTATATAAAGGCTCAGAGCCTATTATGACACGTGCAGCCAGCGTTCCATTGCCACATTCCATCTACTGCAGGCAGGATACCTGGCTGGCTGAATGTCGCTGAGAAGCTCACAGAGACCGCCATAAGCAACAGTTTAACAGAATGCCACAGACTAATCAACCAAACTTTTTGGGTTGGGTTCTCTTTTATAGTCTGCAGGCATTAAATGAAAGAAGTCAGTGTTCCAGCAGAAGGAGACAACGTTTCAGAAAAGGCATTGTAGCAAACCAAAAAAGAAATTTTAAGCGCAGCAGAGTAACCAGCGCACATACCTGTTAGCTCAGGTGAGTTTAAAAGGCTGCTGTTGATAACAAGGGCATTTGCTAAATAGATGGTGTGTGTGCAACAATATACTGAAAGGTCAATTATATTGTGCAGCTTATCTCACCACCTGTAGTTATTTAGGTGAAAGCTCCAAAATGCTTGCCTAATATGTCTGTTTATCCAAAAGGAAGTAAAAAGGGAGAGCTAGAAAGATAGCATTGCATCACATTACATGGCAATGCAATGCACAGTTGCTGAAGTTGAACCAAAATGAGCTTGTAATCTGGCTTCTGCAACTTTGAACATGAAAAATCCAATGAGGAGAAGAAAAGCAAAGCCAAAGAGTCCATCCCAAAATCCGACAAACAAGCAAAATGAACAAAAAACATTGAATTCAATTCTTTCTGATTTTAGAAACTGCATTAAAGAAGGGGTGCACCGGTCCTGGAGATACTGCAATACCAGGTCAATGCGTGGAGTGGACAGAGCAAGCTCTTTTTCCATCTCCCTGTTCTAAAAATCCATTTAATATATGGTCCCCAGATAGGGGACGTATCAGATATTAAACTGATAAGAACAGATACTACACTTGATCTTAGCCAAAAGGCCGAGAAGCGATAACCAGAATTGGTTTCAAACTACGGAGCCACCCAAGGATCCTGAAAAGTCCATTTGTGGAGATGAGCTCCTGGACTCCCGTTAAGAAGACATGTTGTCAACCTCTAGATCCCTTACATGCCTGCACTTTTCGGCTTGCTGCTGCTGCAATCCACGCGTTTTAGATCTGCATAACTCCACCTCTTTAAACACAGCACCTTCACCCCCTGCTGTTCCCACCCGCCTCAACACCGTTGGAAGGGAGGAGAACCAATTAAGGCGGGGGGTGGGGTGGAACGAGCAGCTGTCTACCCTTAGCAGGAGGGCTCCTGATTACATACCTCTCCTGCTGCTGCTGCTGCTGGCTGTCCAGCAGCAGACTGAAGGTGGCTGCTGCTGTGCACAGGTATATAAAGGCTCAGAGCCTATTATGACACGCGCAGCCAGCGTTCCATTGCCACATTCCATCTACTGCAGGCAGGATACCTGGCTGGCTGAATGTCGCTGAGAAGCTCACAGAGACCGCCATAAGCAACAGTTTAACAGAATGCCACAGACTAATCAACCAAACTTTTTGGGTTGGGTTCTCTTTTATAGTCTGCAGGCATTAAATGAAAGAAGTCAGTGTTCCAGCAGGAGACAACGTTTCAGAAAAGGCATTGTAGCAAACCAAAAAAGAAATTTTAAGCGCAGCAGAGTAACCAGCGCACATACCTGTTAGCTCAGGTGAGTTTAAAAGGCTGCTGTTGATAACAAGGGCATTTGCTAAATAGATGGTGTGTGTGCAACAATATACTGAAAGGTCAATTATATTGTGCAGCTTATCTCACCACCTGTAGTTATTTAGGTGAAAGCTCCAAAATGCTTGCCTAATATGTCTGTTTATCCAAAAGGAAGTAAAAAGGGAGAGCTAGAAAGATAGCATTGCATCACATTACATGGCAATGCAATGCACAGTTGCTGAAGTTGAACCAAAATGACCTTGTAATCTGGCTTCTGCAACTTTGAACATGAAAAATCCAATGAGGAGAAGAAAAGCAAAGCCAAAGAGTCCATCCCAAAATCCGACAAACAAGCAAAATGAACAAAAAACATTGAATTCAATTCTTTCTGATTTTAGAAACTGCATTAAAGAAGGGGTGCACCGGTCCTGGAGATACTGCAATACCAGGTCAATGCGTGGAGTGGACAGAGCAAGCTCTTTTTCCATCTCCCTGTTCTAAAAATCCATTTAATATATGGTCCCCAGATAGGGGACGTATCAGATATTAAACTGATAAGAACAGATCCGTTTTCAAACAAGCTTTATTTAAATCAGACATACATCATAAATTACAAACAAATCACAAAGACTTGAATAAAATATGACATAAAACAAATACAAGGTCAGATTTAAAAAGCGCATAAAAGCATAAAAAGCATAAAACACAGTTTTGCATATAATTTGCATAAATAAATACATATGTCAAATGCAAACACCATAGCTTTTTAACTTTATCTTTTTACAATCAGGTAGTATGAAAACTTTTCACAAAGAACATATCCGATACAATATTTGAAACAAATCACAAATACTGGAATAAAATATGACATAAAACTAATATAGAGTCAGAATTAAAATGCACTTAAAAGCATAAAAAGCATAAAACACAGTTTTGCATATAATTTACATAAATAAATACATATTCCAAATTTGCAAACACCATAGCTTTTTTGCTTCATTGATTCCCATCTTTTTACAATCTCTCAGATAGTATGTAAACATTTCACAAAGAGCAAGCCCAATACAATCTTTGACAGGAATAAATTCACGTTTAAACAATAATATATTGCGCACTTTCCATAAAGCTTCTTTTAAACAGTTTATTATAAGCCATGCGACTCGTGCTTGTTTCATGGTTGGGCATTTAATTATCCCATATATTATAATGTCACAATTAAGGGTTTGTATACCACATATCCATTTTAGGAGGGTGCCCACCGTCTGCCATAGCTCTTGTGCGTAGGGGCAATCCCACAGTAAATGAAACACTGACTCGTTTGGGGCGCATCTTTCTCTGGGACATCTAGCACTAGCCACCAGCCCCCTATGATGCTGAAAAGCTCTCGTAGGGAGACATTGGTGAACAACCTGCCAAGCTAAATCCTTTTGTGAGTTGCTAAGTGCAGGACAGGCCACGTTGTTCCACACCAGGCGGCACCTGGAGATGGAAAAATTAGACACATCCTCCATCTCCTCATGTCCCTTACAAATAACTGTTAACTTACGTTGATCAAATAAAAGCTGACGATCAACTTGGGTCAGATCATATTCTGAAATGACCTTCTCCAAGATCTTGTAATGCTTAGGGGGAGATAAGAGAAAAGGACAATTAACAGTCATACTGAAGTTCAACTTTCGGAAAAGAAACCCAGTTGTATATCTAAGAAAACAAGAGAAAGCCCCAACATTATTCAAGCTTTTGCAACAAAATACAAAAAACTTGATAAATAAAAACAATTTTAAATCAGGGAACCCTTTACCCCCATTTTTCTTGCTTTTACATACCACCTCCCTCCTCAATTTCTCCATTTTGGATCCCCACAGAAAATAAAACATGGGCTTCATAAGTCTTTTAAGATACAGAGAATTAGGGGGAAAAACCATAGCGGCATACAAAATGATAGGAAGCAAAACCATTTTAATTACAAGAATCTTGCCCTCCATTGTTAGTTTTCGAGTTTGCCATAAAGAGATCTTCTGATTTAATTTATTCAAAACCAAATCCCAGTTTTCAATACCATCATTAGCAGGATTAAACAAGACACCCAGGATCTTGATTCCTACTGTTTGTGTGGGAACCCTAGGCGGATCTGACTCCCATTGACCCATAATCATACAGTCACATTTATTTATATTCAACTTAAACCCAGACCCAGCACTAAAAATTTCAGTAATTAGAATTGCTCTGTTAATAGATGCTGAGCTAGTGCCATATACAGATATGTCATCCATATATCCAATGGCTTTAACTTGTTGTCCACCCCCACCCGGAATAAAAATGCCCCTAACCACCTTGTCCCGACGCAGCAGGCACAACAGTGGCTCAATGGAGCAGACAAATAAAAGTGGGGACATGGGGCAACCTTGTTTAACACCGGAAAGAAGCTCCACCTCTCTAGTTAAAAAACCATTGACTAAAATCCGGGCAGATGACTGTTTGTATAAAAGCGCAATTTTCTGAATAAAAGAATCAGGGAACCCCATCTTTCCCATAACTTTAAAAAGATAAAAGTGGGAGACCCTATCAAACGCTTTCATAAAATCCAAAGATAAAATAGCTAGTGGCTGTTTTCTATCTTTTTGAAACCAGATAAGATCACGAATTAGGTTTAGATGCTCCCAGATTGATCTCCCGGGGACACCACACACCTGATCTGGATGAATTACATTTTTAATAACTGCTTTAAGACGACCAGCAACAACTTTAGCTAAAATCTTGTAGTCTGTATTTAATAGTGAAATAGGCCTCCAATTCTCCAACTTTGATTTATCACCTTTCTTAAAAATTAATGTAATCATACTTTTACGCCATGAATATGGTAATAAATCAGCCTTAGAGGCTTCACAAACTACTTGTATAAAATCCTCCTTAATTAGATCCCAAAAGCAAAGATAAAATTCAATAGGAAGGCCATCTGATCCAGGAGCCTTACCTTTATTAAAACTCTTAAGGGTCTCTTCAATTTCACTGGGTAAAAGTTCTTTAGCTAAAAAAATCTGGTCATCTTTATTTAAAAACTGGGATAAAACATTAAGATTCTCTGTAAAAGCAGGTTCATCAACATTTTTAATACTAAAAAGATCTCTATAAAAATTAGCAGTATGCTCTAAAATGCCCTCAGTGGAAGATTGTCCTTCTAGCTCAGTAATCACTTGTTTTTTGTCACTCATTTTTTTAAAGAAAAACCTTGAGCAGGTCTCACCCTCTTCCAAATATTTCACACGGGTATTAAATATAATTTCTTTACCCTTTTGTTCCAGGAATTTTTGGATTTCTGTCTGGATCTTGGCAATCTCATCATCCACACCAGGTACTCCCCACCCCTTAAGCTTAAGGAGAGTTTGCATCCTGACATTAAAATCTTTAAAACATTTCCTTTTTTCACGTGCCTTCCTTTTACCAATTTTAATAAAAAATTCTTTAATACGGGTTTTAACACACTCCCACCACCCCAACATACTCTGATTTGGGTGTTTCCGTCTTCTCCAACTCTCATACTTTGCATAAAACTCCGCCCTTACCAGTTCGTCTTCTAATAAGAGCACATTCAATTTCCACATACCTTTTCCAACTTTTGCTTCCTGTGGAGTTTGCAATACATTGTATAGTAATACATGATCAGAAAAAATATTTTCTATTAGACCAGCATTCCTAGGTTTAAAAACATCAGAAGAGGAAAAAATAAAATCAATACGAGATGACATCCCTCTACCCCTCCATGTATGCCCAGGGTCAGTAGGGTAGGACTTTCTCCAAGCATCTAATAATTTGAGGTCCGTTGTCAAATGTTTTAACAGACTGGATGTTTTGTCTGTTCTTCCATTAGTATCACCTCCACTCCTCCCCTCCCCCAAACATGACACAGTTAAAATCCCCTCCCACTATCACAGGGGACGGACCTGATAAAAACAAAGGGATGACATTAAAAAGGGAAGCACGCTCATTTTTCTCTGGGGATGCATAAACATTAATAAGACGACAGGTAAAACCATTTAAAATAACATGAGTTGATAAGGCACGACCTGGAACTATTTCAGTGATGGATAAAACATTAACATTTTGACATTTGAATAAAATCCCAACCCCGGCAGCTTTATTTTCATTGGACCCTGACCAAATAGAGGGTCCTGCTGACCAGTCCATTTTTAAGTTGGGGTATGACAAATCGTGATCAATACCGCATTCTTGCAGGAAAAAAATGTCAAAGTTCAGAGTCATTAACCAAGCAAACAAAGCAGCCCGTCTAACAGGGCTCTTTAGGCTTCTCACATTTAGTGAGGCAACACGGATTTCTGCCATGTTAGGTGTTTTTTATTGATTCATTATACTCTGAATCTGAATCAATAATTTGTGACAGAGAAGGTGAAGGAAGGGATGACACAGTTCGTAAACTGTCCGTTTCATCTGAGTCCGTGAAATCCTCAATTAAGTTAGTCCCCTCTGGGCTGAGAATTTTTGCAGCACTAGATAGAAAGACTTTACGGGACATCTGAGGCAGGTTATGCTCCTCCTGCGCCTCTTCACGACTTCTCTTACCACTGGCGCTGAGATCCATCCGATCCTCCGAATCCACCCGATCCTCACCAGGCACTGCAGCAGGTGGAATACCCGCAGACCCTCCAGGAGCACCAAGGGACATCATCTCCGGAGCAGGATGACCATCAGGACCAGCAACAGGTTCACCAACCACTGCACGACCTCTATCATCCAGGCAGGCAACAGGACATCCATCAGGAATGGTTCCAGGACATCCATCTGGACTGGCATCAGGACATCCATCTGGACTGGCATCAGGGCATCCATCTGGGTTGGCATCAGGACATCCATCTGGATTGGCATCAGGGCATCCGTCTGGATTGGCATCAGGGCATCCATCTGGATTGGCATCAGGGCATCCGTCTGGACTGGCATCAGGGCAGACATCTGGTCCAACATCTGTGCTGGCATCAGCAGGGGTATCTGGATGGACATCTGGATTGGTACCAACAGCTCCAGATTTTCGCCTCTTTTTTGGTTCCCTCTCATTTCCGCTCTGAGAAGGTGCCATCTCCCCACCAGGTGAAACCTGGACCCCTGCAGGAGTAGGCAAAGGCGTGACCTCGGCTACAGAGGCCGGGTTTTTCCGCAAAGGTACCGACAGAGCATCGACTGAGTCAGACTGTTTTTGACCTTTAGTAATGTCCACAAAGCTTTTTCTGGGGTCACCCGGGCTGACCCTGCTGGCATCAGCAGGAACTCCTGCGGAACTAGCCGCAGGCGCCCGAGAGCCACCACGAGACCTTGTCCGCATCGGACAATTACTGAACAGGTGAGTAGACATTCCGCACCCACTGCAGGTCTTACTGTTCTTACAGTCCTTTGAGGCATGACCCCATTGTCCACAATTGTGGCACTGACTCATCCGCTCGTTCTTACAATCGCTCTGTATGTGACCAAGGTCACCACACCTACGACACCTGAATGGTTGTCCATCATAGAAGAGGTAGCCATGGTCTCTTCCCAGCACCACTGTGGAGGGGGGGTGCATAAGGCCTTCTACACCCCCAGGGTCAAGTCTGAAGCGTACCATAAAGCGTCGTTTCCCATTCCAGAAACCACTCCGACCTTTGACGTTCCCCGTAAATCTGACAGATGTACAATATCTGCTCAGAAAAAGCTCAATATCATCTGTGGACACATGGGGGTTAAACATGTATACCACAAGGGGAACGTCAACTCCGCCATAGAGACCCGTAAAAATCACTCCGTCCAACAGCTTGCTGTTACGGTGGCCCTTAACGCATTCGTAAAAGTGCTGGCAGGCAACCTTGGTCGAGAACGTGAGAATATATGTACTCTGCCCCTTCTCCTGCAGGCAGTAAACATCATGATCTTTCACGTTCAACAGATCTCTCAAAATCTGTACATAGAACTCACGGGGGTTGTCATATCCGACGTGGTTTGCTGGAACCTCGATACGCACCGAGTTCCTGATCTGGCCGGAGCCAGTGGAAAATTGAAATGAACAAGGCATCTCACCAAAGTGGCAAAGGCTTACCGTCACCACGGGCTCGGCCTTTCGCCTGGGGATCGCAACTTGTTGCCCGGGGACTAAGCCAGCTCCCTAATAGCAGCAGGGGGGTGAAGTCCCACCAAAAGGTGAGACGATCCCCCCAGGCCAAGGAGCCGGGTACCCCGGGCACCTCTCAGCCAAGACTAAGGCAGCAACCGTTAGATCACTGCACCTGATCTCAGCCAAAAGGCCGAGAAGCGATAACCAGAATTGGTTTCAAACTACGGAGCCACCCAAGGATCCTGAAAAGTCCATTTGTGGAGATGAGCTCCTGGACTCCCGTTAAGAAGACATGTTGTCAACCTCTAGATCCCTTACATGCCTGCACTTTTCGGCTTGCTGCTGCTGCAATCCACGCGTTTTAGATCTGCATAACTCCACCTCTTTAAACACAGCACCTTCACCCCCTGCTGTTCCCACCCGCCTCAACACCGTTGGAAGGGAGGAGAACCAATTAAGGCGGGGGGTGGGGTGGAACGAGCAGCTGTCTACCCTTAGCAGGAGGGCTCCTGATTACATACCTCTCCTGCTGCTGCTGCTGCTGGCTGTCCAGCAGCAGACTGAAGGTGGCTGCTGCTGTGCACAGGTATATAAAGGCTCAGAGCCTATTATGACACGCGCAGCCAGCGTTCCATTGCCACATTCCATCTACTGCAGGCAGGATACCTGGCTGGCTGAATGTCGCTGAGAAGCTCACAGAGACCGCCATAAGCAACAGTTTAACAGAATGCCACAGACTAATCAACCAAACTTTTTGGGTTGGGTTCTCTTTTATAGTCTGCAGGCATTAAATGAAAGAAGTCAGTGTTCCAGCAGAAGGAGACAACGTTTCAGAAAAGGCATTGTAGCAAACCAAAAAAGAAATTTTAAGCGCAGCAGAGTAACCAGCGCACATACCTGTTAGCTCAGGTGAGTTTAAAAGGCTGCTGTTGATAACAAGGGCATTTGCTAAATAGATGGTGTGTGTGCAACAATATACTGAAAGGTCAATTATATTGTGCAGCTTATCTCACCACCTGTAGTTATTTAGGTGAAAGCTCCAAAATGCTTGCCTAATATGTCTGTTTATCCAAAAGGAAGTAAAAAGGGAGAGCTAGAAAGATAGCATTGCATCACATTACATGGCAATGCAATGCACAGTTGCTGAAGTTGAACCAAAATGAGCTTGTAATCTGGCTTCTGCAACTTTGAACATGAAAAATCCAATGAGGAGAAGAAAAGCAAAGCCAAAGAGTCCATCCCAAAATCCGACAAACAAGCAAAATGAACAAAAAACATTGAATTCAATTCTTTCTGATTTTAGAAACTGCATTAAAGAAGGGGTGCACCGGTCCTGGAGATACTGCAATACCAGGTCAATGCGTGGAGTGGACAGAGCAAGCTCTTTTTCCATCTCCCTGTTCTAAAAATCCATTTAATATATGGTCCCCAGATAGGGGACGTATCAGATATTAAACTGATAAGAACAGATTTTTTTTTTTTATCGAAAGCCCGAATTCGTGTACAAAACCCGAGTGCGCTTAAAAAAGTGACAAGTGCCACAAAAAAAGTGCACTAGGATGCTGGTCTTCTTGAAACCCTCTCCAAAAGGAGAAGGGTCCCCCAAACCATTCCCCGTCCCTCCGAGCCAGAAGGCCACAGCGAGGAACAGGGACAAATAGCCACCTCCAGCCGGAGCCAGAGGCGACCCAATCTTACCCCCAGCACCTGCCCGAGTTCTCACCCGAGCAAGGCACTGGGAGCCAAAGACTGTGCTCCCCTCCCGGAAGAGGGGAGCCAACAACGCTCTCCTCCCGAAAGAGGAGAGCCAGGGGGGTTCAGGGGGGAGCGGAACCTGATGGCCACACACTCCCCCCCTAGACCTGCCAAGAGAGGAACCCGTAAGGGAACCGCATCCCGACAAAATCCTAGTAGGACGTGACACACGTGAATAAGTGGACACACAGTGACAAAGAAATTAAATAAATAGTGAAGGTTTCACAGTATAATACTGCCCGGACCTTCGACCGGGAATTGAAAAATTCCCCATCCTAAGGCCAGAAGGCCCGGAATATGGGTGTGTGCGAAGAAAGAAAATTTAAAGTGCTTGTGCAAATGTGCCATAAACTCAAGTGGGGTTCCCAATCCCAGTGAGTTAAGGCACCCCAGGGTCACCACTCCTGGGGCATTTCACACTTCGGGCTTTCGATCTTCCCCGGCCCAATGGCGTCGATCCTGGGGGGCCATGCTTTCCACCAGATGACTATATTAGCCACCTGGCGTACTAACAAGCGCCTAAACCCCAGTGTGCATAATGTATCAATCTACTAGGGCGGCCAACATCCAAAACCGCCTTTTCGAAAGATACTACACTTGATCTTAGCCAAAAGGCCGAGAAGCGATAACCAGAATTGGTTTCAAACTACGGAGCCACCCAAGGATCCTGAAAAGTCCATTTGTGGAGATGAGCTCCTGGACTCCCGTTAAGAAGACATGTTGTCAACCTCTAGATCCCTTACATGCCTGCACTTTTCGGCTTGCTGCTGCTGCAATCCACGCGTTTTAGATCTGCATAACTCCACCTCTTTAAACACAGCACCTTCACCCCCTGCTGTTCCCACCCGCCTCAACACCGTTGGAAGGGAGGAGAACCAATTAAGGCGGGGGGTGGGGTGGAACGAGCAGCTGTCTACCCTTAGCAGGAGGGCTCCTGATTACATACCTCTCCTGCTGCTGCTGGCTGTCCAGCAGCAGACTGAAGGTGGCTGCTGCTGTGCACAGGTATATAAAGGCTCAGAGCCTATTATGACACGCGCAGCAGCGTTCCATTGCCACATTCCATCTACTGCAGGCAGGATACCTGGCTGGCTGAATGTCGCTGAGAAGCTCACAGAGACCGCCATAAGCAACAGTTTAACAGAATGCCACAGACTAATCAACCAAACTTTTTGGGTTGGGTTCTCTTTTATAGTCTGCAGGCATTAAATGAAAGAAGTCAGTGTTCCAGCAGAAGGAGACAACGTTTCAGAAAAGGCATTGTAGCAAACCAAAAAAGAAATTTTAAGCGCAGCAGAGTAACCAGCGCACATACCTGTTAGCTCAGGTGAGTTTAAAAGGCTGCTGTTGATAACAAGGGCATTTGCTAAATAGATGGTGTGTGTGCAACAATATACTGAAAGGTCAATTATATTGTGCAGCTTATCTCACCACCTGTAGTTATTTAGGTGAAAGCTCCAAAATGCTTGCCTAATATGTCTGTTTATCCAAAAGGAAGTAAAAAGGGAGAGCTAGAAAGATAGCATTGCATCACATTACATGGCAATGCAATGCACAGTTGCTGAAGTTGAACCAAAATGAGCTTGTAATCTGGCTTCTGCAACTTTGAACATGAAAAATCCAATGAGGAGAAGAAAAGCAAAGCCAAAGAGTCCATCCCAAAATCCGACAAACAAGCAAAATGAACAAAAAACATTGAATTCAATTCTTTCTGATTTTAGAAACTGCATTAAAGAAGGGGTGCACCGGTCCTGGAGATACTGCAATACCAGGTCAATGCGTGGAGTGGACAGAGCAAGCTCTTTTTCCATCTCCCTGTTCTAAAAATCCATTTAATATATGGTCCCCAGATAGGGGACGTATCAGATATTAAACTGATAAGAACAGATACTACACTTGATCTTAGCCAAAAGGCCGAGAAGCGATAACCAGAATTGGTTTCAAACTACGGAGCCACCCAAGGATCCTAAAAAGTCCATTTGTGGAGATGAGCTCCTGGACTCCCGTTAAGAAGACATGTTGTCAACCTCTAGATCCCTTACATGCCTGCACTTTTCGGCTTGCTGCTGCTGCAATCCACGCGTTTTAGATCTGCATAACTCCACCTCTTTAAACACAGCACCTTCACCCCCTGCTGTTCCCACCCGCCTCAACACCGTTGGAAGGGAGGAGAACCAATTAAGGCGGGGGGTGGGGTGGAACGAGCAGCTGTCTACCCTTAGCAGGAGGGCTCCTGATTACATACCTCTCCTGCTGCTGCTGCTGCTGGCTGTCCAGCAGCAGACTGAAGGTGGCTGCTGCTGTGCACAGGTATATAAAGGCTCAGAGCCTATTATGACACGCGCAGCCAGCGTTCCATTGCCACATTCCATCTACTGCAGGCAGGATACCTGGCTGGCTGAATGTCGCTGAGAAGCTCACAGAGACCGCCATAAGCAACAGTTTAACAGAATGCCACAGACTAATCAACCAAACTTTTTGGGTTGGGTTCTCTTTTATAGTCTGCAGGCATTAAATGAAAGAAGTCAGTGTTCCAGCAGAAGGAGACAACGTTTCAGAAAAGGCATTGTAGCAAAACAAAAAAAAAAATTTAAGCGCAGCAGAGTAACCAGCGCACATACCTGTTAGCTCAGGTGAGTTTAAAAGGCTGCTGTTGATAACAAGGGCATTTGCTAAATAGATGGTGTGTGTGCAACAATATACTGAAAGGTCAATTATATTGTGCAGCTTATCTCACCACCTGTAGTTATTTAGGTGAAAGCTCCAAAATGCTTGCCTAATATGTCTGTTTATCCAAAAGGAAGTAAAAAGGGAGAGCTAGAAAGATAGCATTGCATCACATTACATGGCAATGCAATGCACAGTTGCTGAAGTTGAACCAAAATGAGCTTGTAATCTGGCTTCTGCAACTTTGAACATGAAAAATCCAATGAGGAGAAGAAAAGCAAAGCCAAAGAGTCCATCCCAAAATCCGACAAACAAGCAAAATGAACAAAAAACATTGAATTCAATTCTTTCTGATTTTAGAAACTGCATTAAAGAAGGGGTGCACCGGTCCTGGAGATACTGCAATACCAGGTCAATGCGTGGAGTGGACAGAGCAAGCTCTTTTTCCATCTCCCTGTTCTAAAAATCCATTTAATATATGGTCCCCAGATAGGGGACGTATCAGATATTAAACTGATAAGAACAGATACTACACTTGATCTTAGCCAAAAGGCCGAGAAGCGATAACCAGAATTGGTTTCAAACTACGGAGCCACCCAAGGATCCTGAAAAGTCCATTTGTGGAGATGAGCTCCTGGACTCCCGTTAAGAAGACATGTTGTCAACCTCTAGATCCCTTACATGCCTGCACTTTTCGGCTTGCTGCTGCTGCAATCCACGCGTTTTAGATCTGCATAACTCCACCTCTTTAAACACAGCACCTTCACCCCCTGCTGTTCCCACCCGCCTCAACACCGTTGGAAGGGAGGAGAACCAATTAAGGCGGGGGGTGGGGTGGAACGAGCAGCTGTCTACCCTTAGCAGGAGGGCTCCTGATTACATACCTCTCCTGCTGCTGCTGCTGCTGGCTGTCCAGCAGCAGACTGAAGGTGGCTGCTGCTGTGCACAGGTATATAAAGGCTCAGAGCCTATTATGACACGCGCAGCCAGCGTTCCATTGCCACATTCCATCTACTGCAGGCAGGATACCTGGCTGGCTGAATGTCGCTGAGAAGCTCACAGAGACCGCCATAAGCAACAGTTTAACAGAATGCCACAGACTAATCAACCAAACTTTTTGGGTTGGGTTCTCTTTTATAGTCTGCAGGCATTAAATGAAAGAAGTCAGTGTTCCAGCAGAAGGAGACAACGTTTCAGAAAAGGCATTGTAGCAAACCAAAAAAGAAATTTTAAGCGCAGCAGAGTAACCAGCGCACATACCTGTTAGCTCAGGTGAGTTTAAAAGGCTGCTGTTGATAACAAGGGCATTTGCTAAATAGATGGTGTGTGTGCAACAATATACTGAAAGGTCAATTATATTGTGCAGCTTATCTCACCACCTGTAGTTATTTAGGTGAAAGCTCCAAAATGCTTGCCTAATATGTCTGTTTATCCAAAAGGAAGTAAAAAGGGAGAGCTAGAAAGATAGCATTGCATCACATTACATGGCAATGCAATGCACAGTTGCTGAAGTTGAACCAAAATGAGCTTGTAATCTGGCTTCTGCAACTTTGAACATGAAAAATCCAATGAGGAGAAGAAAAGCAAAGCCAAAGAGTCCATCCCAAAATCCGACAAACAAGCAAAATGAACAAAAAACATTGAATTCAATTCTTTCTGATTTTAGAAACTGCATTAAAGAAGGGGTGCACCGGTCCTGGAGATACTGCAATACCAGGTCAATGCGTGGAGTGGACAGAGCAAGCTCTTTTTCCATCTCCCTGTTCTAAAAATCCATTTAATATATGGTCCCCAGATAGGGGACGTATCAGATATTAAACTGATAAGAACAGATACTACATTTGATCTTAGCCAAAAGGCCGAGAAGCGATAACCAGAATTGGTTTCAAACTACGGAGCCACCCAAGGATCCTGAAAAGTCCATTTGTGGAGATGAGCTCCTGGACTCCCGTTAAGAAGACATGTTGTCAACCTCTAGATCCCTTACATGCCTGCACTTTTCGGCTTGCTGCTGCTGCAATCCACGCGTTTTAGATCTGCATAACTCCACCTCTTTAAACACAGCACCTTCACCCCCTGCTGTTCCCACCCGCCTCAACACCGTTGGAAGGGAGGAGAACCAATTAAGGCGGGGGGTGGGGTGGAACGAGCAGCTGTCTACCCTTAGCAGGAGGGCTCCTGATTACATACCTCTCCTGCTGCTGCTGCTGCTGGCTGTCCAGCAGCAGACTGAAGGTGGCTGCTGCTGTGCACAGGTATATAAAGGCTCAGAGCCTATTATGACACGCGCAGCCAGCGTTCCATTGCCACATTCCATCTACTGCAGGCAGGATACCTGGCTGGCTGAATGTCGCTGAGAAGCTCACAGAGACCGCCATAAGCAACAGTTTAACAGAATGCCACAGACTAATCAACCAAACTTTTTGGGTTGGGTTCTCTTTTATAGTCTGCAGGCATTAAATGAAAGAAGTCAGTGTTCCAGCAGAAGGAGACAACGTTTCAGAAAAGGCATTGTAGCAAACCAAAAAAGAAATTTTAAGCACAGCAGAGTAACCAGCGCACATACCTGTTAGCTCAGGTGAGTTTAAAAGGCTGCTGTTGATAACAAGGGCATTTGCTAAATAGATGGTGTGTGTGCAACAATATACTGAAAGGTCAATTATATTGTGCAGCTTATCTCACCACCTGTAGTTATTTAGGTGAAAGCTCCAAAATGCTTGCCTAATATGTCTGTTTATCCAAAAGGAAGTAAAAAGGGAGAGCTAGAAAGATAGCATTGCATCACATTACATGGCAATGCAATGCACAGTTGCTGAAGTTGAACCAAAATGAGCTTGTAATCTGGCTTCTGCAACTTTGAACATGAAAAATCCAATGAGGAGAAGAAAAGCAAAGCCAAAGAGTCCATCCCAAAATCCGACAAACAAGCAAAATGAACAAAAAACATTGAATTCAATTCTTTCTGATTTTAGAAACTGCATTAAAGAAGGGGTGCACCGGTCCTGGAGATACTGCAATACCAGGTCAATGCGTGGAGTGGACAGAGCAAGCTCTTTTTCCATCTCCCTGTTCTAAAAATCCATTTAATATATGGTCCCCAGATAGGGGACGTATCAGATATTAAACTGATAAGAACAGATACTACACTTGATCTTAGCCAAAAGGCCGAGAAGCGATAACCAGAATTGGTTTCAAACTACGGAGCCACCCAAGGATCCTGAAAAGTCCATTTGTGGAGATGAGCTCCTGGACTCCCGTTAAGAAGACATGTTGTCAACCTCTAGATCCCTTACATGCCTGCACTTTTCGGCTTGCTGCTGCTGCAATCCACGCGTTTTAGATCTGCATAACTCCACCTCTTTAAACACAGCACCTTCACCCCCTGCTGTTCCCACCCGCCTCAACACCGTTGGAAGGGAGGAGAACCAATTAAGGCGGGGGGTGGGGTGGAACGAGCAGCTGTCTACCCTTAGCAGGAGGGCTCCTGATTACATACCTCTCCTGCTGCTGCTGCTGCTGGCTGTCCAGCAGCAGACTGAAGGTGGCTGCTGCTGTGCACAGGTATATAAAGGCTCAGAGCCTATTATGACACGCGCAGCCAGCGTTCCATTGCCACATTCCATCTACTGCAGGCAGGATACCTGGCTGGCTGAATGTCGCTGAGAAGCTCACAGAGACCGCCATAAGCAACAGTTTAACAGAATGCCACAGACTAATCAACCAAACTTTTTGGGTTGGGTTCTCTTTTATAGTCTGCAGGCATTAAATGAAAGAAGTCAGTGTTCCAGCAGAAGGAGACAACGTTTCAGAAAAGGCATTGTAGCAAACCAAAAAAGAAATTTTAAGCGCAGCAGAGTAACCAGCGCACATACCTGTTAGCTCAGGTGAGTTTAAAAGGCTGCTGTTGATAACAAGGGCATTTGCTAAATAGATGGTGTGTGTGCAACAATATACTGAAAGGTCAATTATATTGTGCAGCTTATCTCACCACCTGTAGTTATTTAGGTGAAAGCTCCAAAATGCTTGCCTAATATGTCTGTTTATCCAAAAGGAAGTAAAAAGGGAGAGCTAGAAAGATAGCATTGCATCACATTACATGGCAATGCAATGCACAGTTGCTGAAGTTGAACCAAAATGAGCTTGTAATCTGGCTTCTGCAACTTTGAACATGAAAAATCCAATGAGGAGAAGAAAAGCAAAGCCAAAGAGTCCATCCCAAAATCCGACAAACAAGCAAAATGAACAAAAAACATTGAATTCAATTCTTTCTGATTTTAGAAACTGCATTAAAGAAGGGGTGCACCGGTCCTGGAGATACTGCAATACCAGGTCAATGCGTGGAGTGGACAGAGCAAGCTCTTTTTCCATCTCCCTGTTCTAAAAATCCATTTAATATATGGTCCCCAGATAGGGGACGTATCAGATATTAAACTGATAAGAACAGATACTACACTTGATCTTAGCCAAAAGGCCGAGAAGCGATAACCAGAATTGGTTTCAAACTACGGAGCCACCCAAGGATCCTGAAAAGTCCATTTGTGGAGATGAGCTCCTGGACTCCCGTTAAGAAGACATGTTGTCAACCTCTAGATCCCTTACATGCCTGCACTTTTCGGCTTGCTGCTGCTGCAATCCACGCGTTTTAGATCTGCATAACTCCACCTCTTTAAACACAGCACCTTCACCCCCTGCTGTTTCCACCCGCCTCAACACCGTTGGAAGGGAGGAGAACCAATTAAGGCGGGGGGTGGGGTGGAACGAGCAGCTGTCTACCCTTAGCAGGAGGGCTCCTGATTACATACCTCTCCTGCTGCTGCTGCTGCTGGCTGTCCAGCAGCAGACTGAAGGTGGCTGCTGCTGTGCACAGGTATATAAAGGCTCAGAGCCTATTATGACACGCGCAGCCAGCGTTCCATTGCCACATTCCATCTACTGCAGGCAGGATACCTGGCTGGCTGAATGTCGCTGAGAAGCTCACAGAGACCGCCATAAGCAACAGTTTAACAGAATGCCACAGACTAATCAACCAAACTTTTTGGGTTGGGTTCTCTTTTATAGTCTGCAGGCATTAAATGAAAGAAGTCAGTGTTCCAGCAGAAGGAGACAACGTTTCAGAAAAGGCATTGTAGCAAACCAAAAAAGAAATTTTAAGCGCAGCAGAATAACCAGCGCACATACCTGTTAGCTCAGGTGAGTTTAAAAGGCTGCTGTTGATAACAAGGGCATTTGCTAAATAGATGGTGTGTGTGCAACAATATACTGAAAGGTCAATTATATTGTGCAGCTTATCTCACCACCTGTAGTTATTTAGGTGAAAGCTCCAAAATGCTTGCCTAATATGTCTGTTTATCCAAAAGGAAGTAAAAAGGGAGAGCTAGAAAGATAGCATTGCATCACATTACATGGCAATGCAATGCACAGTTGCTGAAGTTGAACCAAAATGAGCTTGTAATCTGGCTTCTGCAACTTTGAACATGAAAAATCCAATGAGGAGAAGAAAAGCAAAGCCAAAGAGTCCATCCCAAAATCCGACAAACAAGCAAAATGAACAAAAAACATTGAATTCAATTCTTTCTGATTTTAGAAACTGCATTAAAGAAGGGGTGCACCGGTCCTGGAGATACTGCAATACCAGGTCAATGCGTGGAGTGGACAGAGCAAGCTCTTTTTCCATCTCCCTGTTCTAAAAATCCATTTAATATATGGTCCCCAGATAGGGGACGTATCAGATATTAAACTGATAAGAACAGATACTACACTTGATCTTAGCCAAAAGGCCGAGAAGCGATAACCAGAATTGGTTTCAAACTACGGAGCCACCCAAGGATCCTGAAAAGTCCATTTGTGGAGATGAGCTCCTGGACTCCCGTTAAGAAGACATGTTGTCAACCTCTAGATCCCTTACATGCCTGCACTTTTCGGCTTGCTGCTGCTGCAATCCACGCGTTTTAGATCTGCATAACTCCACCTCTTTAAACACAGCACCTTCACCCCCTGCTGTTCCCACCCGCCTCAACACCGTTGGAAGGGAGGAGAACCAATTAAGGCGGGGGGTGGGGTGGAACGAGCAGCTGTCTACCCTTAGCAGGAGGGCTCCTGATTACATACCTCTCCTGCTGCTGCTGCTGCTGGCTGTCCAGCAGCAGACTGAAGGTGGCTGCTGCTGTGCACAGGTATATAAAGGCTCAGAGCCTATTATGACACGCGCAGCCAGCGTTCCATTGCCACATTCCATCTACTGCAGGCAGGATACCTGGCTGGCTGAATGTCGCTGAGAAGCTCACAGAGACCGCCATAAGCAACAGTTTAACAGAATGCCACAGACTAATCAACCAAACTTTTTGGGTTGGGTTCTCTTTTATAGTCTGCAGGCATTAAATGAAAGAAGTCAGTGTTCCAGCAGAAGGAGACAACGTTTCAGAAAAGGCATTGTAGCAAACCAAAAAAGAAATTTTAAGCGCAGCAGAGTAACCAGCGCACATACCTGTTAGCTCAGGTGAGTTTAAAAGGCTGCTGTTGATAACAAGGGCATTTGCTAAATAGATGGTGTGTGTGCAACAATATACTGAAAGGTCAATTATATTGTGCAGCTTATCTCACCACCTGTAGTTATTTAGGTGAAAGCTCCAAAATGCTTGCCTAATATGTCTGTTTATCCAAAAGGAAGTAAAAAGGGAGAGCTAGAAAGATAGCATTGCATCACATTACATGGCAATGCAATGCACAGTTGCTGAAGTTGAACCAAAATGAGCTTGTAATCTGGCTTCTGCAACTTTGAACATGAAAAATCCAATGAGGAGAAGAAAAGCAAAGCCAAAGAGTCCATCCCAAAATCCGACAAACAAGCAAAATGAACAAAAAACATTGAATTCAATTCTTTCTGATTTTAGAAACTGCATTAAAGAAGGGGTGCACCAGTCCTGGAGATACTGCAATACCAGGTCAATGCGTGGAGTGGACAGAGCAAGCTCTTTTTCCATCTCCCTGTTCTAAAAATCCATTTAATATATGGTCCCCAGATAGGGGACGTATCAGATATTAAACTGAGAAGAACAGATACTACACTTGATCTTAGCCAAAAGGCCGAGAAGCGATAACCAGAATTGGTTTCAAACTACGGAGCCACCCAAGGATCCTGAAAAGTCCATTTGTGGAGATGAGCTCCTGGACTCCCGTTAAGAAGACATGTTGTCAACCTCTAGATCCCTTACATGCCTGCACTTTTCGGCTTGCTGCTGCTGCAATCCACGCGTTTTAGATCTGCATAACTCCACCTCTTTAAACACAGCACCTTCACCCCCTGCTGTTCCCACCCGCCTCAACACCGTTGGAAGGGAGGAGAACCAATTAAGGCGGGGGGTGGGGTGGAACGAGCAGCTGTCTACCCTTAGCAGGAGGGCTCCTGATTACATACCTCTCCTGCTGCTGCTGCTGGCTGTCCAGCAGCAGACTGAAGGTGGCTGCTGCTGTGCACAGGTATATAAAGGCTCAGAGCCTATTATGACACGCGCAGCCAGCGTTCCATTGCCACATTCCATCTACTGCAGGCAGGATACCTGGCTGGCTGAATGTCGCTGAGAAGCTCACAGAGACCGCCATAAGCAACAGTTTAACAGAATGCCACAGACTAATCAACCAAACTTTTTGGGTTGGGTTCTCTTTTATAGTCTGCAGGCATTAAATGAAAGAAGTCAGTGTTCCAGCAGAAGGAGACAACGTTTCAGAAAAGGCATTGTAGCAAACCAAAAAAGAAATTTTAAGCGCAGCAGAGTAACCAGCGCACATACCTGTTAGCTCAGGTGAGTTTAAAAGGCTGCTGTTGATAACAAGGGCATTTGCTAAATAGATGGTGTGTGTGCAACAATATACTGAAAGGTCAATTATATTGTGCAGCTTATCTCACCACCTGTAGTTATTTAGGTGAAAGCTCCAAAATGCTTGCCTAATATGTCTGTTTATCCAAAAGGAAGTAAAAAGGGAGAGCTAGAATGATAGCATTGCATCACATTACATGGCAATGCAATGCACAGTTGCTGAAGTTGAACCAAAATGAGCTTGTAATCTGGCTTCTGCAACTTTGAACATGAAAAATCCAATGAGGAGAAGAAAAGCAAAGCCAAAGAGTCCATCCCAAAATCCGACAAACAAGCAAAATGAACAAAAAACATTGAATTCAATTCTTTCTGATTTTAGAAACTGCATTAAAGAAGGGGTGCACCGGTCCTGGAGATACTGCAATACCAGGTCAATGCGTGGAGTGGACAGAGCAAGCTCTTTTTCCATCTCCCTGTTCTAAAAATCCATTTAATATATGGTCCCCAGATAGGGGACGTATCAGATATTAAACTGATAGGAACAGATACTACACTTGATCTTAGCCAAAAGGCCGAGAAGCGATAACCAGAATTGGTTTCAAACTACGGAGCCACCCAAGGATCCTGAAAAGTCCATTTGTGGAGATGAGCTCCTGGACTCCCGTTAAGAAGACATGTTGTCAACCTCTAGATCCCTTACATGCCTGCACTTTTCGGCTTGCTGCTGCTGCAATCCACGCGTTTTAGATCTGCATAACTCCACCTCTTTAAACACAGCACCTTCACCCCCTGCTGTTCCCACCCGCCTCAACACCGTTGGAAGGGAGGAGAACCAATTAAGGCGGGGGGTGGGGTGGAACGAGCAGCTGTCTACCCTTAGCAGGAGGGCTCCTGATTACATACCTCTCCTGCTGCTGCTGCTGCTGGCTGTCCAGCAGCAGACTGAAGGTGGCTGCTGCTGTGCACAGGTATATAAAGGCTCAGAGCCTATTATGACACGCGCAGCCAGCGTTCCATTGCCACATTCCATCTACTGCAGGCAAGATACCTGGCTGGCTGAATGTCGCTGAGAAGCTCACAGAGACCGCCATAAGCAACAGTTTAACAGAATGCCACAGACTAATCAACCAAACTTTTTGGGTTGGGTTCTCTTTTATAGTCTGCAGGCATTAAATGAAAGAAGTCAGTGTTCCAGCAGAAGGAGACAACGTTTCAGAAAAGGCATTGTAGCAAACCAAAAAAGAAATTTTAAGCGCAGCAGAGTAACCAGCGCACATACCTGTTAGCTCAGGTGAGTTTAAAAGGCTGCTGTTGATAACAAGGGCATTTGCTAAATAGATGGTGTGTGTGCAACAATATACTGAAAGGTCAATTATATTGTGCAGCTTATCTCACCACCTGTAGTTATTTAGGTGAAAGCTCCAAAATGCTTGCCTAATATGTCTGTTTATCCAAAAGGAAGTAAAAAGGGAGAGCTAGAAAGATAGCATTGCATCACATTACATGGCAATGCAATGCACAGTTGCTGAAGTTGAACCAAAATGAGCTTGTAATCTGGCTTCTGCAACTTTGAACATGAAAAATCCAATGAGGAGAAGAAAAGCAAAGCCAAAGAGTCCATCCCAAAATCCGACAAACAAGCAAAATGAACAAAAAACATTGAATTCAATTCTTTCTGATTTTAGAAACTGCATTAAAGAAGGGGTGCACCGGTCCTGGAGATACTGCAATACCAGGTCAATGCGTGGAGTGGACAGAGCAAGCTCTTTTTCCATCTCCCTGTTCTAAAAATCCATTTAATATATGGTCCCCAGATAGGGGACGTATCAGATATTAAACTGATAAGAACAGATACTACACTTGATCTTAGCCAAAAGGCCGAGAAGCGATAACCAGAATTGGTTTCAAACTACGGAGCCACCCTAGGATCTTGAAAAGTCCATTTGTGGAGATGAGCTCCTGGACTCCCGTTAAGAAGACATGTTGTCAACCTCTAGATCCCTTACATGCCTGCACTTTTCGGCTTGCTGCTGCTGCAATCCACGCGTTTTAGATCTGCATAACTCCACCTCTTTAAACACAGCACCTTCACCCCCTGCTGTTCCCACCCGCCTCAACACCGTTGGAAGGGAGGAGAACCAATTAAGGCGGGGGGTGGGGTGGAACGAGCAGCTGTCTACCCTTAGCAGGAGGGCTCCTGATTACATACCTCTCCTGCTGCTGCTGCTGCTGGCTGTCCAGCAGCAGACTGAAGGTGGCTGCTGCTGTGCACAGGTATATAAAGGCTCAGAGCCTATTATGACACGCGCAGCCAGCGTTCCATTGCCACATTCCATCTACTGCAGGCAGGATACCTGGCTGGCTGAATGTCGCTGAGAAGCTCACAGAGACCGCCATAAGCAACAGTTTAACAGAATGCCACAGACTAATCAACCAAACTTTTTGGGTTGGGTTCTCTTTTATAGTCTGCAGGCATTAAATGAAAGAAGTCAGTGTTCCAGCAGAAGGAGACAACGTTTCAGAAAAGGCATTGTAGCAAACCAAAAAAGAAATTTTAAGCGCAGCAGAGTAACCAGCGCACATACCTGTTAGCTCAGGTGAGTTTAAAAGGCTGCTGTTGATAACAAGGGCATTTGCTAAATAGATGGTGTGTGTGCAACAATATACTGAAAGGTCAATTATATTGTGCAGCTTATCTCACCACCTGTAGTTATTTAGGTGAAAGCTCCAAAATGCTTGCCTAATATGTCTGTTTATCCAAAAGGAAGTAAAAAGGGAGAGCTAGAAAGATAGCATTGCATCACATTACATGGCAATGCAATGCACAGTTGCTGAAGTTGAACCAAAATGAGCTTGTAATCTGGCTTCTGCAACTTTGAACATGAAAAATCCAATGAGGAGAAGAAAAGCAAAGCCAAAGAGTCCATCCCAAAATCCGACAAACAAGCAAAATGAACAAAAAACATTGAATTCAATTCTTTCTGATTTTAGAAACTGCATTAAAGAAGGGGTGCACCGGTCCTGGAGATACTGCAATACCAGGTCAATGCGTGGAGTGGACAGAGCAAGCTCTTTTTCCATCTCCCTGTTCTAAAAATCCATTTAATATATGGTCCCCAGATAGGGGACGTATCAGATATTAAACTGATAAGAACAGATACTACACTTGATCTTAGCCAAAAGGCCGAGAAGCGATAACCAGAATTGGTTTCAAACTACGGAGCCACCCAAGGATCCTGAAAAGTCCATTTGTGGAGATGAGCTCCTGGACTCCCGTTAAGAAGACATGTTGTCAACCTCTAGATCCCTTACATGCCTGCACTTTTCGGCTTGCTGCTGCTGCAATCCACGCGTTTTAGATCTGCATAACTCCACCTCTTTAAACACAGCACCTTCACCCCCTGCTGTTCCCACCCGCCTCAACACCGTTGGAAGGGAGGAGAACCAATTAAGGCGGGGGGTGGGGTGGAACGAGCAGCTGTCTACCCTTAGCAGGAGGGCTCCTGATTACATACCTCTCCTGCTGCTGCTGCTGCTGGCTGTCCAGCAGCAGACTGAAGGTGGCTGCTGCTGTGCACAGGTATATAAAGGCTCAGAGCCTATTATGACACGCGCAGCCAGCGTTCCATTGCCACATTCCATCTACTGCAGGCAGGATACCTGGCTGGCTGAATGTCGCTGAGAAGCTCACAGAGACCGCCATAAGCAACAGTTTAACAGAATGCCACAGACTAATCAACCAAACTTTTTGGGTTGGGTTCTCTTTTATAGTCTGCAGGCATTAAATGAAAGAAGTCAGTGTTCCAGCAGAAGGAGACAACGTTTCAGAAAAGGCATTGTAGCAAACCAAAAAAGAAATTTTAAGCGCAGCAGAGTAACCAGCGCACATACCTGTTAGCTCAGGTGAGTTTAAAAGGCTGCTGTTGATAACAAGGGCATTTGCTAAATAGATGGTGTGTGTGCAACAATATACTGAAAGGTCAATTATATTGTGCAGCTTATCTCACCACCTGTAGTTATTTAGGTGAAAGCTCCAAAATGCTTGCCTAATATGTCTGTTTATCCAAAAGGAAGTAAAAAGGGAGAGCTAGAAAGATAGCATTGCATCACATTACATGGCAATGCAATGCACAGTTGCTGAAGTTGAACCAAAATGAGCTTGTAATCTGGCTTCTGCAACTTTGAACATGAAAAATCCAATGAGGAGAAGAAAAGCAAAGCCAAAGAGTCCATCCCAAAATCCGACAAACAAGCAAAATGAACAAAAAACATTGAATTCAATTCTTTCTGATTTTAGAAACTGCATTAAAGAAGGGATGCACCGGTCCTGGAGATACTGCAATACCAGGTCAATGCGTGGAGTGGACAGAGCAAGCTCTTTTTCCATCTCCCTGTTCTAAAAATCCATTTAATATATGGTCCCCAGATAGGGGACGTATCAGATATTAAACTGATAAGAACAGATACTACACTTGATCTTAGCCAAAAGGCCGAGAAGCGATAACCAGAATTGGTTTCAAACTACGGAGCCACCCAAGGATCCTGAAAAGTCCATTTGTGGAGATGAGCTCCTGGACTCCCGTTAAGAAGACATGTTGTCAACCTCTAGATCCCTTACATGCCTGCACTTTTCGGCTTGCTGCTGCTGCAATCCACGCGTTTTAGATCTGCATAACTCCACCTCTTTAAACACAGCACCTTCACCCCCTGCTGTTCCCACCCGCCTCAACACCGTTGGAAGGGAGGAGAACCAATTAAGGCGGGGGGTGGGGTGGAACGAGCAGCTGTCTACCCTTAGCAGGAGGGCTCCTGATTACATACCTCTCCTGCTGCTGCTGCTGCTGGCTGTCCAGCAGCAGACTGAAGGTGGCTGCTGCTGTGCACAGGTATATAAAGGCTCAGAGCCTATTATGACACGCGCAGCCAGCGTTCCATTGCCACATTCCATCTACTGCAGGCAGGATACCTGGCTGGCTGAATGTCGCTGAGAAGCTCACAGAGACCGCCATAAGCAACAGTTTAACAGAATGCCACAGACTAATCAACCAAACTTTTTGGGTTGGGTTCTCTTTTATAGTCTGCAGGCATTAAATGAAAGAAGTCAGTGTTCCAGCAGAAGGAGACAACGTTTCAGAAAAGGCATTGTAGCAAACCAAAAAAGAAATTTTAAGCGCAGCAGAGTAACCAGCGCACATACCTGTTAGCTCAGGTGAGTTTAAAAGGCTGCTGTTGATAACAAGGGCATTTGCTAAATAGATGGTGTGTGTGCAACAATATACTGAAAGGTCAATTATATTGTGCAGCTTATCTCACCACCTGTAGTTATTTAGGTGAAAGCTCCAAAATGCTTGCCTAATATGTCTGTTTATCCAAAAGGAAGTAAAAAGGGAGAGCTAGAAAGATAGCATTGCATCACATTACATGGCAATGCAATGCACAGTTGCTGAAGTTGAACCAAAATGAGCTTGTAATCTGGCTTCTGCAACTTTGAACATGAAAAATCCAATGAGGAGAAGAAAAGCAAAGCCAAAGAGTCCATCCCAAAATCCGACAAACAAGCAAAATGAACAAAAAACATTGAATTCAATTCTTTCTGATTTTAGAAACTGCATTAAAGAAGGGGTGCACCGGTCCTGGAGATACTGCAATACCAGGTCAATGCGTGGAGTGGACAGAGCAAGCTCTTTTTCCATCTCCCTGTTCTAAAAATCCATTTAATATATGGTCCCCAGATAGGGGACGTATCAGATATTAAACTGATAAGAACAGATACTACACTTGATCTTAGCCAAAAGGCCGAGAAGCGATAACCAGAATTGGTTTCAAACTACGGAGCCACCCAAGGATCCTGAAAAGTCCATTTGTGGAGATGAGCTCCTGGACTCCCGTTAAGAAGACATGTTGTCAACCTCTAGATCCCTTACATGCCTGCACTTTTCGGCTTGCTGCTGCTGCAATCCACGCGTTTTAGATCTGCATAACTCCACCTCTTTAAACACAGCACCTTCACCCCCTGCTGTTCCCACCCGCCTCAACACCGTTGGAAGGGAGGAGAACCAATTAAGGCGGGGGGTGGGGTGGAACGAGCAGCTGTCTACCCTTAGCAGGAGGGCTCCTGATTACATACCTCTCCTGCTGCTGCTGCTGCTGGCTGTCCAGCAGCAGACTGAAGGTGGCTGCTGCTGTGCACAGGTATATAAAGGCTCAGAGCCTATTATGACACGCGCAGCCAGCGTTCCATTGCCACATTCCATCTACTGCAGGCAGGATACCTGGCTGGCTGAATGTCGCTGAGAAGCTCACAGAGACCGCCATAAGCAACAGTTTAACAGAATGCCACAGACTAATCAACCAAACTTTTTGGGTTGGGTTCTCTTTTATAGTCTGCAGGCATTAAATGAAAGAAGTCAGTGTTCCAGCAGAAGGAGACAACGTTTCAGAAAAGGCATTGTAGGAAACCAAAAAAGAAATTTTAAGCGCAGCAGAGTAACCAGCGCACATACCTGTTAGCTCAGGTGAGTTTAAAAGGCTGCTGTTGATAACAAGGGCATTTGCTAAATAGATGGTGTGTGTGCAACAATATACTGAAAGGTCAATTATATTGTGCAGCTTATCTCACCACCTGTAGTTATTTAGGTGAAAGCTCCAAAATGCTTGCCTAATATGTCTGTTTATCCAAAAGGAAGTAAAAAGGGAGAGCTAGAAAGATAGCATTGCATCACATTACATGGCAATGCAATGCACAGTTGCTGAAGTTGAACCAAAATGAGCTTGTAATCTGGCTTCTGCAACTTTGAACATGAAAAATCCAATGAGGAGAAGAAAAGCAAAGCCAAAGAGTCCATCCCAAAATCCGACAAACAAGCAAAATGAACAAAAAACATTGAATTCAATTCTTTCTGATTTTAGAAACTGCATTAAAGAAGGGGTGCACCGGTCCTGGGGATACTGCAATACCAGGTCAATGCGTGGAGTGGACAGAGCAAGCTCTTTTTCCATCTCCCTGTTCTAAAAATCCATTTAATATATGGTCCCCAGATAGGGGACGTATCAGATATTAAACTGATAAGAACAGATACTACACTTGATCTTAGCCAAAAGGCCGAGAAGCGATAACCAGAATTGGTTTCAAACTACGGAGCCACCCAAGGATCCTGAAAAGTCCATTTGTGGAGATGAGCTCCTGGACTCCCGTTAAGAAGACATGTTGTCAACCTCTAGATCCCTTACATGCCTGCACTTTTCGGCTTGCTGCTGCTGCAATCCACGCGTTTTAGATCTGCATAACTCCACCTCTTTAAACACAGCACCTTCACCCCCTGCTGTTCCCACCCGCCTCAACACCGTTGGAAGGGAGGAGAACCAATTAAGGCGGGGGGTGGGGTGGAACGAGCAGCTGTCTACCCTTAGCAGGAGGGCTCCTGATTACATACCTCTCCTGCTGCTGCTGCTGCTGGCTGTCCAGCAGCAGACTGAAGGTGGCTGCTGCTGTGCACAGGTATATAAAGGCTCAGAGCCTATTATGACACGCGCAGCCAGCGTTCCATTGCCACATTCCATCTACTGCAGGCAGGATACCTGGCTGGCTGAATGTCGCTGAGAAGCTCACAGAGACCGCCATAAGCAACAGTTTAACAGAATGCCACAGACTAATCAACCAAACTTTTTGGGTTGGGTTCTCTTTTATAGTCTGCAGGCATTAAATGAAAGAAGTCAGTGTTCCAGCAGAAGGAGACAACGTTTCAGAAAAGGCATTGTAGCAAACCAAAAAAGAAATTTTAAGCGCAGCAGAGTAACCAGCGCACATACCTGTTAGCTCAGGTGAGTTTAAAAGGCTGCTGTTGATAACAAGGGCATTTGCTAAATAGATGGTGTGTGTGCAACAATATACTGAAAGGTCAATTATATTGTGCAGCTTATCTCACCACCTGTAGTTATTTAGGTGAAAGCTCCAAAATGCTTGCCTAATATGTCTGTTTATCCAAAAGGAAGTAAAAAGGGAGAGCTAGAAAGATAGCATTGCATCACATTACATGGCAATGCAATGCACAGTTGCTGAAGTTGAACCAAAATGAGCTTGTAATCTGGCTTCTGCAACTTTGAACATGAAAAATCCAATGAGGAGAAGAAAAGCAAAGCCAAAGAGTCCATCCCAAAATCCGACAAACAAGCAAAATGAACAAAAAACATTGAATTCAATTCTTTCTGATTTTAGAAACTGCATTAAAGAAGGGATGCACCGGTCCTGGAGATACTGCAATACCAGGTCAATGCGTGGAGTGGACAGAGCAAGCTCTTTTTCCATCTCCCTGTTCTAAAAATCCATTTAATATATGGTCCCCAGATAGGGGACGTATCAGATATTAAACTGATAAGAACAGATACTACACTTGATCTTAGCCAAAAGGCCGAGAAGCGATAACCAGAATTGGTTTCAAACTACGGAGCCACCCTAGGATCTTGAAAAGTCCATTTGTGGAGATGAGCTCCTGGACTCCCGTTAAGAAGACATGTTGTCAACCTCTAGATCCCTTACATGCCTGCACTTTTCGGCTTGCTGCTGCTGCAATCCACGCGTTTTAGATCTGCATAACTCCACCTCTTTAAACACAGCACCTTCACCCCCTGCTGTTCCCACCCGCCTCAACACCGTTGGAAGGGAGGAGAACCAATTAAGGCGGGGGGTGGGGTGGAACGAGCAGCTGTCTACCCTTAGCAGGAGGGCTCCTGATTACATACCTCTCCTGCTGCTGCTGCTGCTGGCTGTCCAGCAGCAGACTGAAGGTGGCTGCTGCTGTGCACAGGTATATAAAGGCTCAGAGCCTATTATGACACGCGCAGCCAGCGTTCCATTGCCACATTCCATCTACTGCAGGCAGGATACCTGGCTGGCTGAATGTCGCTGAGAAGCTCACAGAGACCGCCATAAGCAACAGTTTAACAGAATGCCACAGACTAATCAACCAAACTTTTTGGGTTGGGTTCTCTTTTATAGTCTGCAGGCATTAAATGAAAGAAGTCAGTGTTCCAGCAGAAGGAGACAACGTTTCAGAAAAGGCATTGTAGCAAACCAAAAAAGAAATTTTAAGCGCAGCAGAGTAACCAGCGCACATACCTGTTAGCTCAGGTGAGTTTAAAAGGCTGCTGTTGATAACAAGGGCATTTGCTAAATAGATGGTGTGTGTGCAACAATATACTGAAAGGTCAATTATATTGTGCAGCTTATCTCACCACCTGTAGTTATTTAGGTGAAAGCTCCAAAATGCTTGCCTAATATGTCTGTTTATCCAAAAGGAAGTAAAAAGGGAGAGCTAGAAAGATAGCATTGCATCACATTACATGGCAATGCAATGCACAGTTGCTGAAGTTGAACCAAAATGAGCTTGTAATCTGGCTTCTGCAACTTTGAACATGAAAAATCCAATGAGGAGAAGAAAAGCAAAGCCAAAGAGTCCATCCCAAAATCCGACAAACAAGCAAAATGAACAAAAAACATTGAATTCAATTCTTTCTGATTTTAGAAACTGCATTAAAGAAGGGGTGCACCGGTCCTGGAGATACTGCAATACCAGGTCAATGCGTGGAGTGGACAGAGCAAGCTCTTTTTCCATCTCCCTGTTCTAAAAATCCATTTAATATATGGTCCCCAGATAGGGGACGTATCAGATATTAAACTGATAAGAACAGATACTACACTTGATCTTAGCCAAAAGGCCGAGAAGCGATAACCAGAATTGGTTTCAAACTACGGAGCCACCCAAGGATCCTGAAAAGTCCATTTGTGGAGATGAGCTCCTGGACTCCCGTTAAGAAGACATGTTGTCAACCTCTAGATCCCTTACATGCCTGCACTTTTCGGCTTGCTGCTGCTGCAATCCACGCGTTTTAGATCTGCATAACTCCACCTCTTTAAACACAGCACCTTCACCCCCTGCTGTTCCCACCCGCCTCAACACCGTTGGAAGGGAGGAGAACCAATTAAGGCGGGGGGTGGGGTGGAACGAGCAGCTGTCTACCCTTAGCAGGAGGGCTCCTGATTACATACCTCTCCTGCTGCTGCTGCTGCTGGCTGTCCAGCAGCAGACTGAAGGTGGCTGCTGCTGTGCACAGGTATATAAAGGCTCAGAGCCTATTATGACACGCGCAGCCAGCGTTCCATTGCCACATTCCATCTACTGCAGGCAGGATACCTGGCTGGCTGAATGTCGCTGAGAAGCTCACAGAGACCGCCATAAGCAACAGTTTAACAGAATGCCACAGACTAATCAACCAAACTTTTTGGGTTGGGTTCTCTTTTATAGTCTGCAGGCATTAAATGAAAGAAGTCAGTGTTCCAGCAGAAGGAGACAACGTTTCAGAAAAGGCATTGTAGCAAACCAAAAAAGAAATTTTAAGCGCAGCAGAGTAACCAGCGCACATACCTGTTAGCTCAGGTGAGTTTAAAAGGCTGCTGTTGATAACAAGGGCATTTGCTAAATAGATGGTGTGTGTGCAACAATATACTGAAAGGTCAATTATATTGTGCAGCTTATCTCACCACCTGTAGTTATTTAGGTGAAAGCTCCAAAATGCTTGCCTAATATGTCTGTTTATCCAAAAGGAAGTAAAAAGGGAGAGCTAGAAAGATAGCATTGCATCACATTACATGGCAATGCAATGCACAGTTGCTGAAGTTGAACCAAAATGAGCTTGTAATCTGGCTTCTGCAACTTTGAACATGAAAAATCCAATGAGGAGAAGAAAAGCAAAGCCAAAGAGTCCATCCCAAAATCCGACAAACAAGCAAAATGAACAAAAAACATTGAATTCAATTCTTTCTGATTTTAGAAACTGCATTAAAGAAGGGGTGCACCGGTCCTGGAGATACTGCAATACCAGGTCAATGCGTGGAGTGGACAGAGCAAGCTCTTTTTCCATCTCCCTGTTCTAAAAATCCATTTAATATATGGTCCCCAGATAGGGGACGTATCAGATATTAAACTGATAAGAACAGATACTACACTTGATCTTAGCCAAAAGGCCGAGAAGCGATAACCAGAATTGGTTTCAAACTACGGAGCCACCCAAGGATCCTGAAAAGTCCATTTGTGGAGATGAGCTCCTGGACTCCCGTTAAGAAGACATGTTGTCAACCTCTAGATCCCTTACATGCCTGCACTTTTCGGCTTGCTGCTGCTGCAATCCACGCGTTTTAGATCTGCATAACTCCACCTCTTTAAACACAGCACCTTCACCCCCTGCTGTTCCCACCCGCCTCAACACCGTTGGAAGGGAGGAGAACCAATTAAGGCGGGGGGTGGGGTGGAACGAGCAGCTGTCTACCCTTAGCAGGAGTTCTCCTGATTACATACCTCTCCTGCTGCTGCTGCTGCTGGCTGTCCAGCAGCAGACTGAAGGTGGCTGCTGCTGTGCACAGGTATATAAAGGCTCAGAGCCTATTATGACACGCGCAGCCAGCGTTCCATTGCCACATTCCATCTACTGCAGGCAGGATACCTGGCTGGCTGAATGTCGCTGAGAAGCTCACAGAGACCGCCATAAGCAACAGTTTAACAGAATGCCACAGACTAATCAACCAAACTTTTTGGGTTGGGTTCTCTTTTATAGTCTGCAGGCATTAAATGAAAGAAGTCAGTGTTCCAGCAGAAGGAGACAACGTTTCAGAAAAGGCATTGTAGCAAACCAAAAAAGAAATTTTAAGCGCAGCAGAGTAACCAGCGCACATACCTGTTAGCTCAGGTGAGTTTAAAAGGCTGCTGTTGATAACAAGGGCATTTGCTAAATAGATGGTGTGTGTGCAACAATATACTGAAAGGTCAATTATATTGTGCAGCTTATCTCACCACCTGTAGTTATTTAGGTGAAAGCTCCAAAATGCTTGCCTAATATGTCTGTTTATCCAAAAGGAAGTAAAAAGGGAGAGCTAGAAAGATAGCATTGCATCACATTACATGGCAATGCAATGCACAGTTGCTGAAGTTGAACCAAAATGAGCTTGTAATCTGGCTTCTGCAACTTTGAACATGAAAAATCCAATGAGGAGAAGAAAAGCAAAGCCAAAGAGTCCATCCCAAAATCCGACAAACAAGCAAAATGAACAAAAAACATTGAATTCAATTCTTTCTGATTTTAGAAACTGCATTAAAGAAGGGGTGCACCGGTCCTGGAGATACTGCAATACCAGGTCAATGCGTGGAGTGGACAGAGCAAGCTCTTTTTCCATCTCCCTGTTCTAAAAATCCATTTAATATATGGTCCCCAGATAGGGGACGTATCAGATATTAAACTGATAAGAACAGATACTACACTTGATCTTAGCCAAAAGGCCGAGAAGCGATAACCAGAATTGGTTTCAAACTACGGAGCCACCCAAGGATCCTGAAAAGTCCATTTGTGGAGATGAGCTCCTGGACTCCCGTTAAGAAGACATGTTGTCAACCTCTAGATCCCTTACATGCCTGCACTTTTCGGCTTGCTGCTGCTGCAATCCACGCGTTTTAGATCTGCATAACTCCACCTCTTTAAACACAGCACCTTCACCCCCTGCTGTTCCCACCCGCCTCAACACCGTTGGAAGGGAGGAGAACCAATTAAGGCGGGGGGTGGGGTGGAACGAGCAGCTGTCTACCCTTAGCAGGAGGGCTCCTGATTACATACCTCTCCTGCTGCTGCTGCTGCTGGCTGTCCAGCAGCAGACTGAAGGTGGCTGCTGCTGTGCACAGGTATATAAAGGCTCAGAGCCTATTATGACACGCGCAGCCAGCGTTCCATTGCCACATTCCATCTACTGCAGGCAGGATACCTGGGTGGCTGAATGTCGCTGAGAAGCTCACAGAGACCGCCATAAGCAACAGTTTAACAGAATGCCACAGACTAATCAACCAAACTTTTTGGGTTGGGTTCTCTTTTATAGTCTGCAGGCATTAAATGAAAGAAGTCAGTGTTCCAGCAGAAGGAGACAACGTTTCAGAAAAGGCATTGTAGCAAACCAAAAAAGAAATTTTAAGCGCAGCAGAGTAACCAGCGCACATACCTGTTAGCTCAGGTGAGTTTAAAAGGCTGCTGTTGATAACAAGGGCATTTGCTAAATAGATGGTGTGTGTGCAACAATATACTGAAAGGTCAATTATATTGTGCAGCTTATCTCACCACCTGTAGTTATTTAGGTGAAAGCTCCAAAATGCTTGCCTAATATGTCTGTTTATCCAAAAGGAAGTAAAAAGGGAGAGCTAGAAAGATAGCATTGCATCACATTACATGGCAATGCAATGCACAGTTGCTGAAGTTGAACCAAAATGAGCTTGTAATCTGGCTTCTGCAACTTTGAACATGAAAAATCCAATGAGGAGAAGAAAAGCAAAGCCAAAGAGTCCATCCCAAAATCCGACAAACAAGCAAAATGAACAAAAAACATTGAATTCAATTCTTTCTGATTTTAGAAATTGCATTAAAGAAGGGGTGCACCGGTCCTGGAGATACTGCAATACCAGGTCAATGCGTGGAGTGGACAGAGCAAGCTCTTTTTCAATCTCCCTGTTCTAAAAATCCATTTAATATATGGTCCCCAGATAGGGGACGTATCAGATATTAAACTGATAAGAACAGATACTACACTTGATCTTAGCCAAAAGGCCGAGAAGCGATAACCAGAATTGGTTTCAAACTACGGAGCCACCCAAGGATCCTGAAAAGTCCATTTGTGGAGATGAGCTCCTGGACTCCCGTTAAGAAGACATGTTGTCAACCTCTAGATCCCTTACATGCCTGCACTTTTCGGCTTGCTGCTGCTGCAATCCACGCGTTTTAGATCTGCATAACTCCACCTCTTTAAACACAGCACCTTCACCCCCTGCTGTTCCCACCCGCCTCAACACCGTTGGAAGGGAGGAGAACCAATTAAGGCGGGGGGTGGGGTGGAACGAGCAGCTGTCTACTCTTAGCAGGAGGGCTCCTGATTACATACCTCTCCTGCTGCTGCTGCTGCTGGCTGTCCAGCAGCAGACTGAAGGTGGCTGCTGCTGTGCACAGGTATATAAAGGCTCAGAGCCTATTATGACACGCGCAGCCAGCGTTCCATTGCCACATTCCATCTACTGCAGGCAAGATACCTGGCTGGCTGAATGTCGCTGAGAAGCTCACAGAGACCGCCATAAGCAACAGTTTAACAGAATGCCACAGACTAATCAACCAAACTTTTTGGGTTGGGTTCTCTTTTATAGTCTGCAGGCATTAAATGAAAGAAGTCAGTGTTCCAGCAGAAGGAGACAACGTTTCAGAAAAGGCATTGTAGCAAACCAAAAAAGAAATTTTAAGCGCAGCAGAGTAACCAGCGCACATACCTGTTAGCTCACGTGAGTTTAAAAGGCTGCTGTTGATAACAAGGGCATTTGCTAAATAGATGGTGTGTGTGCAACAATATACTGAAAGGTCAATTATATTGTGCAGCTTATCTCACCACCTGTAGTTATTTAGGTGAAAGCTCCAAAATGCTTGCCTAATATGTCTGTTTATCCAAAAGGAAGTAAAAAGGGAGAGCTAGAAAGATAGCATTGCATCACATTACATGGCAATGCAATGCACAGTTGCTGAAGTTGAACCAAAATGAGCTTGTAATCTGGCTTCTGCAACTTTGAACATGAAAAATCCAATGAGAAGAAGAAAAGCAAAGCCAAAGAGTCCATCCCAAAATCCGACAAACAAGCAAAATGAACAAAAAACATTGAATTCAATTCTTTCTGATTTTAGAAACTGCATTAAAGAAGGGGTGCACCGGTCCTGGAGATACTGCAATACCAGGTCAATGCGTGGAGTGGACAGAGCAAGCTCTTTTTCCATCTCCCTGTTCTAAAAATCCATTTAATATATGGTCCCCAGATAGGGGACGTATCAGATATTAAACTGATAAGAACAGATACTACACTTGATCTTAGCCAAAAGGCCGAGAAGCGATAACCAGAATTGGTTTCAAACTACGGAGCCACCCTAGGATCTTGAAAAGTCCATTTGTGGAGATGAGCTCCTGGACTCCCGTTAAGAAGACATGTTGTCAACCTCTAGATCCCTTACATGCCTGCACTTTTCGGCTTGCTGCTGCTGCAATCCACGCGTTTTAGATCTGCATAACTCCACCTCTTTAAACACAGCACCTTCACCCCCTGCTGTTCCCACCCGCCTCAACACCGTTGGAAGGGAGGAGAACCAATTAAGGCGGGGGGTGGGGTGGAACGAGCAGCTGTCTACCCTTAGCAGGAGGGCTCCTGATTACATACCTCTCCTGCTGCTGCTGCTGCTGGCTGTCCAGCAGCAGACTGAAGGTGGCTGCTGCTGTGCACAGGTATATAAAGGCTCAGAGCCTATTATGACACGCGCAGCCAGCGTTCCATTGCCACATTCCATCTACTGCAGGCAGGATACCTGGCTGGCTGAATGTCGCTGAGAAGCTCACAGAGACCGCCATAAGCAACAGTTTAACAGAATGCCACAGACTAATCAACCAAACTTTTTGGGTTGGGTTCTCTTTTATAGTCTGCAGGCATTAAATGAAAGAAGTCAGTGTTCCAGCAGAAGGAGACAACGTTTCAGAAAAGGCATTGTAGCAAACCAAAAAAGAAATTTTAAGCGCAGCAGAGTAACCAGCGCACATACCTGTTAGCTCAGGTGAGTTTAAAAGGCTGCTGTTGATAACAAGGGCATTTGCTAAATAGATGGTGTGTGTGCAACAATATACTGAAAGGTCAATTATATTGTGCAGCTTATCTCACCACCTGTAGTTATTTAGGTGAAAGCTCCAAAATGCTTGCCTAATATGTCTGTTTATCCAAAAGGAAGTAAAAAGGGAGAGCTAGAAAGATAGCATTGCATCACATTACATGGCAATGCAATGCACAGTTGCTGAAGTTGAACCAAAATGAGCTTGTAATCTGGCTTCTGCAACTTTGAACATGAAAAATCCAATGAGGAGAAGAAAAGCAAAGCCAAAGAGTCCATCCCAAAATCCGACAAACAAGCAAAATGAACAAAAAACATTGAATTCAATTCTTTCTGATTTTAGAAACTGCATTAAAGAAGGGGTGCACCGGTCCTGGAGATACTGCAATACCAGGTCAATGCGTGGAGTGGACAGAGCAAGCTCTTTTTCCATCTCCCTGTTCTAAAAATCCATTTAATATATGGTCCCCAGATAGGGGACGTATCAGATATTAAACTGATAAGAACAGATACTACACTTGATCTTAGCCAAAAGGCCGAGAAGCGATAACCAGAATTGGTTTCAAACTACGGAGCCACCCAAGGATCCTGAAAAGTCCATTTGTGGAGATGAGCTCCTGGACTCCCGTTAAGAAGACATGTTGTCAACCTCTAGATCCCTTACATGCCTGCACTTTTCGGCTTGCTGCTGCTGCAATCCACGCGTTTTAGATCTGCATAACTCCACCTCTTTAAACACAGCACCTTCACCCCCTGCTGTTCCCACCCGCCTCAACACCGTTGGAAGGGAGGAGAACCAATTAAGGCGGGGGGTGGGGTGGAACGAGCAGCTGTCTACCCTTAGCAGGAGGGCTCCTGATTACATACCTCTCCTGCTGCTGCTGCTGCTGGCTGTCCAGCAGCAGACTGAAGGTGGCTGCTGCTGTGCACAGGTATATAAAGGCTCAGAGCCTATTATGACACGCGCAGCCAGCGTTCCATTGCCACATTCCATCTACTGCAGGCAGGATACCTGGCTGGCTGAATGTCGCTGAGAAGCTCACAGAGACCGCCATAAGCAACAGTTTAACAGAATGCCACAGACTAATCAACCAAACTTTTTGGGTTGGGTTCTCTTTTATAGTCTGCAGGCATTAAATGAAAGAAGTCAGTGTTCCAGCAGAAGGAGACAACGTTTCAGAAAAGGCATTGTAGCAAACCAAAAAAGAAATTTTAAGCGCAGCAGAGTAACCAGCGCACATACCTGTTAGCTCAGGTGAGTTTAAAAGGCTGCTGTTGATAACAAGGGCATTTGCTAAATAGATGGTGTGTGTGCAACAATATACTGAAAGGTCAATTATATTGTGCAGCTTATCTCACCACCTGTAGTTATTTAGGTGAAAGCTCCAAAATGCTTGCCTAATATGTCTGTTTATCCAAAAGGAAGTAAAAAGGGAGAGCTAGAAAGATAGCATTGCATCACATTACATGGCAATGCAATGCACAGTTGCTGAAGTTGAACCAAAATGAGCTTGTAATCTGGCTTCTGCAACTTTGAACATGAAAAATCCAATGAGGAGAAGAAAAGCAAAGCCAAAGAGTCCATCCCAAAATCCGACAAACAAGCAAAATGAACAAAAAACATTGAATTCAATTCTTTCTGATTTTAGAAACTGCATTAAAGAAGGGATGCACCGGTCCTGGAGATACTGCAATACCAGGTCAATGCGTGGAGTGGACAGAGCAAGCTCTTTTTCCATCTCCCTGTTCTAAAAATCCATTTAATATATGGTCCCCAGATAGGGGACGTATCAGATATTAAACTGATAAGAACAGATACTACACTTGATCTTAGCCAAAAGGCCGAGAAGCGATAACCAGAATTGGTTTCAAACTACGGAGCCACCCAAGGATCCTGAAAAGTCCATTTGTGGAGATGAGCTCCTGGACTCCCGTTAAGAAGACATGTTGTCAACCTCTAGATCCCTTACATGCCTGCACTTTTCGGCTTGCTGCTGCTGCAATCCACGCGTTTTAGATCTGCATAACTCCACCTCTTTAAACACAGCACCTTCACCCCCTGCTGTTCCCACCCGCCTCAACACCGTTGGAAGGGAGGAGAACCAATTAAGGCGGGGGGTGGGGTGGAACGAGCAGCTGTCTACCCTTAGCAGGAGGGCTCCTGATTACATACCTCTCCTGCTGCTGCTGCTGCTGGCTGTCCAGCAGCAGACTGAAGGTGGCTGCTGCTGTGCACAGGTATATAAAGGCTCAGAGCCTATTATGACACGCGCAGCCAGCGTTCCATTGCCACATTCCATCTACTGCAGGCAGGATACCTGGCTGGCTGAATGTCGCTGAGAAGCTCACAGAGACCGCCATAAGCAACAGTTTAACAGAATGCCACAGACTAATCAACCAAACTTTTTGGGTTGGGTTCTCTTTTATAGTCTGCAGGCATTAAATGAAAGAAGTCAGTGTTCCAGCAGAAGGAGACAACGTTTCAGAAAAGGCATTGTAGCAAACCAAAAAAGAAATTTTAAGCGCAGCAGAGTAACCAGCGCACATACCTGTTAGCTCAGGTGAGTTTAAAAGGCTGCTGTTGATAACAAGGGCATTTGCTAAATAGATCGTGTGTGTGCAACAATATACTGAAAGGTCAATTATATTGTGCAGCTTATCTCACCACCTGTAGTTATTTAGGTGAAAGCTCCAAAATGCTTGCCTAATATGTCTGTTTATCCAAAAGGAAGTAAAAAGGGAGAGCTAGAAAGATAGCATTGCATCACATTACATGGCAATGCAATGCACAGTTGCTGAAGTTGAACCAAAATGAGCTTGTAATCTGGCTTCTGCAACTTTGAACATGAAAAATCCAATGAGGAGAAGAAAAGCAAAGCCAAAGAGTCCATCCCAAAATCCGACAAACAAGCAAAATGAACAAAAAACATTGAATTCAATTCTTTCTGATTTTAGAAACTGCATTAAAGAAGGGATGCACCGGTCCTGGAGATACTGCAATACCAGGTCAATGCGTGGAGTGGACAGAGCAAGCTCTTTTTCCATCTCCCTGTTCTAAAAATCCATTTAATATATGGTCCCCAGATAGGGGACGTATCAGATATTAAACTGATAAGAACAGATACTACACTTGATCTTAGCCAAAAGGCCGAGAAGCGATAACCAGAATTGGTTTCAAACTACGGAGCCACCCTAGGATCTTGAAAAGTCCATTTGTGGAGATGAGCTCCTGGACTCCCGTTAAGAAGACATGTTGTCAACCTCTAGATCCCTTACATGCCTGCACTTTTCGGCTTGCTGCTGCTGCAATCCACGCGTTTTAGATCTGCATAACTCCACCTCTTTAAACACAGCACCTTCACCCCCTGCTGTTCCCACCCGCCTCAACACCGTTGGAAGGGAGGAGAACCAATTAAGGCGGGGGGTGGGGTGGAACGAGCAGCTGTCTACCCTTAGCAGGAGGGCTCCTGATTACATACCTCTCCTGCTGCTGCTGCTGCTGGCTGTCCAGCAGCAGACTGAAGGTGGCTGCTGCTGTGCACAGGTATATAAAGGCTCAGAGCCTATTATGACACGCGCAGCCAGCGTTCCATTGCCACATTCCATCTACTGCAGGCAGGATACCTGGCTGGCTGAATGTCGCTGAGAAGCTCACAGAGACCGCCATAAGCAACAGTTTAACAGAATGCCACAGACTAATCAACCAAACTTTTTGGGTTGGGTTCTCTTTTATAGTCTGCAGGCATTAAATGAAAGAAGTCAGTGTTCCAGCAGAAGGAGACAACGTTTCAGAAAAGGCATTGTAGCAAACCAAAAAAGAAATTTTAAGCGCAGCAGAGTAACCAGCGCACATACCTGTTAGCTCAGGTGAGTTTAAAAGGCTGCTGTTGATAACAAGGGCATTTGCTAAATAGATGGTGTGTGTGCAACAATATACTGAAAGGTCAATTATATTGTGCAGCTTATCTCACCACCTGTAGTTATTTAGGTGAAAGCTCCAAAATGCTTGCCTAATATGTCTGTTTATCCAAAAGGAAGTAAAAAGGGAGAGCTAGAAAGATAGCATTGCATCACATTACATGGCAATGCAATGCACAGTTGCTGAAGTTGAACCAAAATGAGCTTGTAATCTGGCTTCTGCAACTTTGAACATGAAAAATCCAATGAGGAGAAGAAAAGCAAAGCCAAAGAGTCTATCCCAAAATCCGACAAACAAGCAAAATGAACAAAAAACATTGAATTCAATTCTTTCTGATTTTAGAAACTGCATTAAAGAAGGGGTGCACCGGTCCTGGAGATACTGCAATACCAGGTCAATGCGTGGAGTGGACAGAGCAAGCTCTTTTTCCATCTCCCTGTTCTAAAAATCCATTTAATATATGGTCCCCAGATAGGGGACGTATCAGATATTAAACTGATAAGAACAGATACTACACTTGATCTTAGCCAAAAGGCCGAGAAGCGATAACCAGAATTGGTTTCAAACTACGGAGCCACCCAAGGATCCTGAAAAGTCCATTTGTGGAGATGAGCTCCTGGACTCCCGTTAAGAAGACATGTTGTCAACCTCTAGATCCCTTACATGCCTGCACTTTTCGGCTTGCTGCTGCTGCAATCCACGCGTTTTAGATCTGCATAACTCCACCTCTTTAAACACAGCACCTTCACCCCCTGCTGTTCCCACCCGCCTCAACACCGTTGGAAGGGAGGAGAACCAATTAAGGCGGGGGGTGGGGTGGAACGAGCAGCTGTCTACCCTTAGCAGGAGGGCTCCTGATTACATACCTCTCCTGCTGCTGCTGCTGCTGGCTGTCCAGCAGCAGACTGAAGGTGGCTGCTGCTGTGCACAGGTATATAAAGGCTCAGAGCCTATTATGACACGCGCAGCCAGCGTTCCATTGCCACATTCCATCTACTGCAGGCAGGATACCTGGCTGGCTGAATGTCGCTGAGAAGCTCACAGAGACCGCCATAAGCAACAGTTTAACAGAATGCCACAGACTAATCAACCAAACTTTTTGGGTTGGGTTCTCTTTTATAGTCTGCAGGCATTAAATGAAAGAAGTCAGTGTTCCAGCAGAAAGAGACAACGTTTCAGAAAAGGCATTGTAGCAAACCAAAAAAGAAATTTTAAGCGCAGCAGAGTAACCAGCGCACATACCTGTTAGCTCAGGTGAGTTTAAAAGGCTGCTGTTGATAACAAGGGCATTTGCTAAATAGATGGTGTGTGTGCAACAATATACTGAAAGGTCAATTATATTGTGCAGCTTATCTCACCACCTGTAGTTATTTAGGTGAAAGCTCCAAAATGCTTGCCTAATATGTCTGTTTATCCAAAAGGAAGTAAAAAGGGAGAGCTAGAAAGATAGCATTGCATCACATTACATGGCAATGCAATGCACAGTTGCTGAAGTTGAACCAAAATGAGCTTGTAATCTGGCTTCTGCAACTTTGAACATGAAAAATCCAATGAGGAGAAGAAAAGCAAAGCCAAAGAGTCCATCCCAAAATCCGACAAACAAGCAAAATGAACAAAAAACATTGAATTCAATTCTTTCTGATTTTAGAAACTGCATTAAAGAAGGGGTGCACCGGTCCTGGAGATACTGCAATACCAGGTCAATGCGTGGAGTGGACAGAGCAAGCTCTTTTTCCATCTCCCTGTTCTAAAAATCCATTTAATATATGGTCCCCAGATAGGGGACGTATCAGATATTAAACTGATAAGAACAGATACTACACTTGATCTTAGCCAAAAGGCCGAGAAGCGATAACCAGAATTGGTTTCAAACTACGGAGCCACCCAAGGATCCTGAAAAGTCCATTTGTGGAGATGAGCTCCTGGACTCCCGTTAAGAAGACATGTTGTCAACCTCTAGATCCCTTACATGCCTGCACTTTTCGGCTTGCTGCTGCTGCAATCCACGCGTTTTAGATCTGCATAACTCCACCTCTTTAAACACAGCACCTTCACCCCCTGCTGTTCCCACCCGCCTCAACACCGTTGGAAGGGAGGAGAACCAATTAAGGCGGGGGGTGGGGTGGAACGAGCAGCTGTCTACCCTTAGCAGGAGGGCTCCTGATTACATACCTCTCCTGCTGCTGCTGCTGCTGGCTGTCCAGCAGCAGACTGAAGGTGGCTGCTGCTGTGCACAGGTATATAAAGGCTCAGAGCCTATTATGACACGCGCAGCCAGCGTTCCATTGCCACATTTCATCTACTGCAGGCAGGATACCTGGCTGGCTGAATGTCGCTGAGAAGCTCACAGAGACCGCCATAAGCAACAGTTTAACAGAATGCCACAGACTAATCAACCAAACTTTTTGGGTTGGGTTCTCTTTTATAGTCTGCAGGCATTAAATGAAAGAAGTCAGTGTTCCAGCAGAAGGAGACAACGTTTCAGAAAAGGCATTGTAGCAAACCAAAAAAGAAATTTTAAGCGCAGCAGAGTAACCAGCGCACATACCTGTTAGCTCAGGTGAGTTTAAAAGGCTGCTGTTGATAACAAGGGCATTTGCTAAATAGATCGTGTGTGTGCAACAATATACTGAAAGGTCAATTATATTGTGCAGCTTATCTCACCACCTGTAGTTATTTAGGTGAAAGCTCCAAAATGCTTGCCTAATATGTCTGTTTATCCAAAAGGAAGTAAAAAGGGAGAGCTAGAAAGATAGCATTGCATCACATTACATGGCAATGCAATGCACAGTTGCTGAAGTTGAACCAAAATGAGCTTGTAATCTGGCTTCTGCAACTTTGAACATGAAAAATCCAATGAGGAGAAGAAAAGCAAAGCCAAAGAGTCCATCCCAAAATCCGACAAACAAGCAAAATGAACAAAAAACATTGAATTCAATTCTTTCTGATTTTAGAAACTGCATTAAAGAAGGGGTGCACCGGTCCTGGGGATACTGCAATACCAGGTCAATGCGTGGAGTGGACAGAGCAAGCTCTTTTTCCATCTCCCTGTTCTAAAAATCCATTTAATATATGGTCCCCAGATAGGGGACGTATCAGATATTAAACTGATAAGAACAGATACTACACTTGATCTTAGCCAAAAGGCCGAGAAGCGATAACCAGAATTGGTTTCAAACTACGGAGCCACCCAAGGATCCTGAAAAGTCCATTTGTGGAGATGAGCTCCTGGACTCCCGTTAAGAAGACATGTTGTCAACCTCTAGATCCCTTACATGCCTGCACTTTTCGGCTTGCTGCTGCTGCAATCCACGCGTTTTAGATCTGCATAACTCCACCTCTTTAAACACAGCACCTTCACCCCCTGCTGTTCCCACCCGCCTCAACACCGTTGGAAGGGAGGAGAACCAATTAAGGCGGGGGGTGGGGTGGAACGAGCAGCTGTCTACCCTTAGCAGGAGGGCTCCTGATTACATACCTCTCCTGCTGCTGCTGCTGCTGGCTGTCCAGCAGCAGACTGAAGGTGGCTGCTGCTGTGCACAGGTATATAAAGGCTCAGAGCCTATTATGACACGCGCAGCCAGCGTTCCATTGCCACATTCCATCTACTGCAGGCAGGATACCTGGCTGGCTGAATGTCGCTGAGAAGCTCACAGAGACCGCCATAAGCAACAGTTTAACAGAATGCCACAGACTAATCAACCAAACTTTTTGGGTTGGGTTCTCTTTTATAGTCTGCAGGCATTAAGTGAAAGAAGTCAGTGTTCCAGCAGAAGGAGACAACGTTTCAGAAAAGGCATTGTAGCAAACCAAAAAAGAAATTTTAAGCGCAGCAGAGTAACCAGCGCACATACCTGTTAGCTCAGGTGAGTTTAAAAGGCTGCTGTTGATAACAAGGGCATTTGCTAAATAGATGGTGTGTGTGCAACAATATACTGAAAGGTCAATTATATTGTGCAGCTTATCTCACCACCTGTAGTTATTTAGGTGAAAGCTCCAAAATGCTTGCCTAATATGTCTGTTTATCCAAAAGGAAGTAAAAAGGGAGAGCTAGAAAGATAGCATTGCATCACATTACATGGCAATGCAATGCACAGTTGCTGAAGTTGAACCAAAATGAGCTTGTAATCTGGCTTCTGCAACTTTGAACATGAAAAATCCAATGAGGAGAAGAAAAGCAAAGCCAAAGAGTCCATCCCAAAATCCGACAAACAAGCAAAATGAACAAAAAACATTGAATTCAATTCTTTCTGATTTTAGAAACTGCATTAAAGAAGGGATGCACCGGTCCTGGAGATACTGCAATACCAGGTCAATGCGTGGAGTGGACAGAGCAAGCTCTTTTTCCATCTCCCTGTTCTAAAAATCCATTTAATATATGGTCCCCAGATAGGGGACGTATCAGATATTAAACTGATAAGAACAGATTTTTTTTTTTTTTTTTTTTTTTTTTTCCCTCAGATGGGGAAATCCACGGTCTATAGTCACGACCAAAGGAACTTCCTTCCAAACAGCTGCATCATCTCAACGACACAAATGCTGCTCCCATCATCACCGGAAAATTTTTATTTCTTCTTTTTAAACCTTACACAGAAAACAAGATCAAGAAGTATTTACAAAATATCTCCACTTTTTAACTTTCCATATTCCCTCCGCATCCACTTCCCCTCTCCTCTTTTTGTCCCATAGGAAACACACATACATCTTCCCCATAATCACCTTCACACTATCCTTTACAGCAATTTCCTTCCTTTTAAACACATACACATTCCTCACATCCCATAACACTTCCTTTATACACGCAAGCATCAACCACAAGACTCTTTCCTTCGTCCCATCACATATTCCCAAACCAAACATAAACAACTCAAAGGACAACAAATTCACACCACACAATTCTTTACACAAAGGCCCCATTCTCCCAATCACATCTCTAGCATACTGGCAATTCCAAAAAACATGCAACACACTTTCCCTTCCACCACAGCCATTTCTTGGACACGTTTCACTCCTCACTAAACCTCTATTCCTCTGAAACTCTCTTACTGGCAACACTCCATGCAAAGACTGCCACACAACCTCACTCTGCTTATTTGTCATACCACCCATCCGCACCTTCTTCCATACTTTTTGCACATCACACCCTCTCACCAAATTTATTCCACTCTCCATTTCTCTACACTCAATCATCCTGTACACAGCCTTCTTATTTCCCAACAACCTCACATCCACATCACACAACTCATACTTCACCAAAAACTTATAAACCCACACATACCACACGGGCACCTCAAAAGCAACCGGACACCGCAAATCCCTCTCTCTCCACTTCAAACGAAAAGAATAAGCCCCAAATAAATATCCACACATACATGAAAACTTTCCATCGCCCATAATCACTTTCAGCACAAACACCACAATATTCACACCCAAAAAAACTTCTAAATTTGGAAAACCCAAACCACCTTTCTCCATACGCTTCACCAACACTTCCCTCCGCGCCCTCTCCATTTTAGAATTCCACAAAAAAACAAACAAAATCCTATTCAATCCTCTCAAAACCATATAACCTGGTGGAAACACAACTGCAACATATAAAAAAATAGGCAACACCACGCTTTTAATGACTAAGATTTTTCCAAAGAAAGTAAGGCTTCTCAACTTCCAAAAACATAACTTCTTTTCAACCTTCTCTTTCGCGTCATCCCAACTTTCTTTCCCATCCAATCTTTCTGAAAACTTCACTCCCAAAACCTTAATGGGCCCACTCACTACGTTCACACCTACATCTCTACTCAAAATACCACTTCCAAAAACCTTACACTCACTCTTTTCCCAATTCACTTTAAATGCAGACGCACCACAAAAGATAGACACTAACAACTTCACCCGCCTCACCGAACATTCAGAATCACATAATACACACACGTCATCCATATAACCACTCACCTTCCACTCTCTTCCTCCACCTCCCGGCACTTGCACACCTCGAACCACTTTATCCTTCCTCAACATACACAACAAAGGTTCAATTGCACAAATAAAAGCCACAGGGGATAACGGACACCCCTGCCTCACGCCCGAATGCACATTCACTCTCCTACCGACATAACCGTTCATTAAAACACAACTATAAATATCTGTATATAGACTTCTCACTCTCCCAACAAAATCAGCAGGAAAACCCATTCTCAGCAACACTCTAAACAAAAAACCATGCGACAACCTATCATACGCCTTTTCAAAATCCAGGCTCAAAAAAAACACACTCTTCTTCCGGCTCATACAATCCCATAGACAATCTCTCAATATACACACACACTCGTGAATCCGTCTCCCAGGTACTGCACAACACTGCTCATCCCCAATCACTCTCTCTATCACATCACGCATCCTATTTGCCATTAATTTTGCGTAGATCTTATAATCACAGTTCAATAATGTTATTGGCCTCCAGTTTTTCAGACTCTTCAAATCACCCTTTTTCGGAATCAATACAACCATACCTGCACGCATACTACCTGCCACCTCCATATTTTCCCACATATACTTACAAAAATCCACAAAATCACTCCCAATCACATCCCACATCATGCGGTAAAATTCTACTGGAAGACCATCCTCCCCCGGCGTCTTATTCAAAGCCATACTACACATAACCTTCCATACTTCATCACTTGTCACAGCATCCATCAGCCTCTCTCTTTCCGCCTCATTCAATTTACTCTCTAACGTACTCAAAACATCATTCTCCAAACACTCATCCCTCCACTTTACAGCATACAAATCCTCATAAAACTTTGCCACTTCCTCACACATATCCTCTCCACTCACCTCGCTTCCATCTGCTCCATTCAACACACACATATTTTGCTTTTTCCCAAAAACCTTCTTGAAAAAAAAACGTGAACATTTTTCATCATACTCCAAATTATCAACTTTTGCTCTAAAGACAATACTCCTCCATTTTTCCAACAAGAACTCATGAACCTCCTTTTTCACTTGTAAAATATCCTCCTCCACCTCCATCCCTCCCTCCCTCTATTTATACAAGAAACTTAAACGTGCATTTAAACTCACAAAATGTCTCCTCTTGACTGCTGCCATCTTATAACCCAAATTTTTGAAAAAAAATTTTGTCTGTTTTTTAACCCAATCCCACCACCCACAAACATTCCCAAAACCATTTTTACACTCACACCACTCCTCATACCGTCTTGCATATTCCTTTCTTACTTCCTCATACTCCAATAACTTAACATTCAACTTCCACAAACCTTTCCCAAACACCCCATTCACATTCACATCCAACTCACACGACATGCACACATGATCTGAAAACAAAACATTCTCCTGCTTATAGTCAACAGGAATCATATTTTTTGAAATAAAACAGTAATCCAATCTAGATTGTATTCTTCCACTTTCGGAAAAGAAGGTATTTAACAAAGGCCTCACTTTACATACACTTTGCATATCATGCAAATCAAAATCACTAACCAACTCTAACAAAGTTTTCCCAGACACATCCACATTCACTCTCCCCACATCACAATTCATATCACCCACAATCACCACAGGCATTCTTCCCGGAACAAAAAGTTTAATTTTTTCAAATAACTTTTTCCGGTCATTTTTCTCCACCGGCGCATAAACATTAATAACACAAAATTTAACATTTTTATACTCAAAATTTGCTAAAATGCACCTCCCCACATCAATCACCACATAATCACTCAAAACCACCTCCCTCCCTTTAACTAAAATCCCCACACCATCATTTTTATTACATGCACTCCCCGACCACACAGATGCTCCATGAGACCATTCATCTCCTCTCACCCCATCCACCACTCCACACTCTTGCAAACAAAAAATCGATGCATTCTTCATAGCCAAAAAATCAAAAATTGCAGCCCTCCTGGCCTTATTTTTAAACACTCTCACATTTTGTGAAATTATAGTAAAACCCATTTTTTCCTTTTTTAAACCTCCTAAAAAAAACGAAAACAGAAAAGTTACAAAAACACTACAAAAACTCCACTCACAAGAAAAAGCCTTTGACTTAAGTCAAAGCTTATAATAGGCATTATCACGCATATTGCAAGGCAACCTTAACCAGCACCCCCACTATCTTCTTCCACCATCTGAACCGAGCAACTCGTTTCCGAGCCGCTAGCAGCATCACCATCACCCCACCTTGCTTTCTTGGCACCCACTTTTCGCTGCGGTGCCTTGATATCTTCTTCATCATTTGCCCCACCACCCTCCCTGTGACATTTTCTACTCCCCCCACCCTCATCGGAGAAGTACTCCTCAATATTCTCAGGATCTGAAGGGTGTGATGACCCTTCCCCAGTTTCCATACAATCTGCAGCATCTACAACGTCCTGAAAGTCCAACGTATCCGGACACCTTCCTTCTCCCGCTGCATTCATCTGCCCCTCCATTCTCCTCAATTCTTTCACAAGCTCCTTCTCCATTTTAGGTGCCTTTTTCTCCTTCTGGTAAGCAGGCCTCAGACTCACAGTTTCAGGGGCAGACCTTTCACTCCGCCTCCTCTGCTCTCTCTCCATTCTAGCAGTTTCTCTTTCTATCTGCTGCAAAACCCTCCTCTCCTCCTCCTCCTTTTTCCTCTCCTTATCAGTTTTCCTGGGCACACCCTGCGGGCAATCTTTAAACATGTGCTCACCACTTCCACACATGTCACAAGCCTTGGGCTTCGGGCACGCACTTGCCACATGCCCCTCCTCTTTGCAGTTACGGCAACATTGCCCTTTCTTACATGCATCCTGCACATGTCCAAAGCAGTAACATTTCCTGCAATACATAGGCTGCCCTACATAGTAAAGGAAGCCCCTATGTCCCGCCACAGAAAAATTCGCAGGAGGATGTCTAAAGCCTCCCACACTTCCAGGATCCTTCTTCAGTTTCACCCGAAACTTGTATTTGCAGTTGAAAATACCTAAAGAATTAAACTGCTTTTCCCCTTTACGCACATAATCACAGTACCGTGCAAGGAAGCCTTCAAGCAATGCTGGCTCAGTAAAAGGGTTATAAACTGTTACCCACACAATCTTTTCTTGAAGTCCAAACAAGGGTTCAAACCACACCCCTTCCAAGAAAGGATCATCAGTGTGACTCCGAAGCCACTCAAACACATCAAGGCAGGTATTTTCTTCTACAAAAGTCACGTCATATGTACCTGATTTAGGAAACTCGTTGACGCTGTAGAAGTCGCCTCGTTTTGCTCCAGCTTTTCCTTCCAAAAGTTTCTCCACGATGAAGGACACATTATTCCTCTCGGAAACTGATGGATCCACTCCAATTCGGATAGTATTCTTCACGAAGTTCATCTTCAAAACCTGTCGGTATAATACCACAGAAAATCGCCAAATCCTTTCGCAAAAAGGCCTGGATTCCTCCAGAGAACTCGCACCTATCAGGCTGCAACCAAATGGTCTTAGCCAAAAGGCCGAGAAGCGATAACCAGAATTGGTTTCAAACTACGGAGCCACCCAAGGATCCTGAAAAGTCCATTTGTGGAGATGAGCTCCTGGACTCCCGTTAAGAAGACATGTTGTCAACCTCTAGATCCCTTACATGCCTGCACTTTTCGGCTTGCTGCTGCTGCAATCCACGCGTTTTAGATCTGCATAACTCCACCTCTTTAAACACAGCACCTTCACCCCCTGCTGTTCCCACCCGCCTCAACACCGTTGGAAGGGAGGAGAACCAATTAAGGCGGGGGGTGGGGTGGAACGAGCAGCTGTCTACCCTTAGCAGGAGGGCTCCTGATTACATACCTCTCCTGCTGCTGCTGGCTGTCCAGCAGCAGACTGAAGGTGGCTGCTGCTGTGCACAGGTATATAAAGGCTCAGAGCCTATTATGACACGCGCAGCCAGCGTTCCATTGCCACATTCCATCTACTGCAGGCAGGATACCTGGCTGGCTGAATGTCGCTGAGAAGCTCACAGAGACCGCCATAAGCAACAGTTTAACAGAATGCCACAGACTAATCAACCAAACTTTTTGGGTTGGGTTCTCTTTTATAGTCTGCAGGCATTAAATGAAAGAAGTCAGTGTTCCAGCAGAAGGAGACAACGTTTCAGAAAAGGCATTGTAGCAAACCAAAAAAGAAATTTTAAGCGCAGCAGAGTAACCAGCGCACATACCTGTTAGCTCAGGTGAGTTTAAAAGGCTGCTGTTGATAACAAGGGCATTTGCTAAATAGATGGTGTGTGTGCAACAATATACTGAAAGGTCAATTATATTGTGCAGCTTATCTCACCACCTGTAGTTATTTAGGTGAAAGCTCCAAAATGCTTGCCTAATATGTCTGTTTATCCAAAAGGAAGTAAAAAGGGAGAGCTAGAAAGATAGCATTGCATCACATTACATGGCAATGCAATGCACAGTTGCTGAAGTTGAACCAAAATGAGCTTGTAATCTGGCTTCTGCAACTTTGAACATGAAAAATCCAATGAGGAGAAGAAAAGCAAAGCCAAAGAGTCCATCCCAAAATCCGACAAACAAGCAAAATGAACAAAAAACATTGAATTCAATTCTTTCTGATTTTAGAAACTGCATTAAAGAAGGGGTGCACCGGTCCTGGAGATACTGCAATACCAGGTCAATGCGTGGAGTGGACAGAGCAAGCTCTTTTTCCATCTCCCTGTTCTAAAAATCCATTTAATATATGGTCCCCAGATAGGGGACGTATCAGATATTAAACTGATAAGAACAGATACTACACTTGATCTTAGCCAAAAGGCCGAGAAGCGATAACCAGAATTGGTTTCAAACTACGGAGCCACCCAAGGATCCTGAAAAGTCCATTTGTGGAGATGAGCTCCTGGACTCCCGTTAAGAAGACATGTTGTCAACCTCTAGATCCCTTACATGCCTGCACTTTTCGGCTTGCTGCTGCTGCAATCCACGCGTTTTAGATCTGCATAACTCCACCTCTTTAAACACAGCACCTTCACCCCCTGCTGTTCCCACCCGCCTCAACACCGTTGGAAGGGAGGAGAACCAATTAAGGCGGGGGGTGGGGTGGAACGAGCAGCTGTCTACCCTTAGCAGGAGGGCTCCTGATTACATACCTCTCCTGCTGCTGCTGCTGCTGGCTGTCCAGCAGCAGACTGAAGGTGGCTGCTGCTGTGCACAGGTATATAAAGGCTCAGAGCCTATTATGACACGCGCAGCCAGCGTTCCATTGCCACATTCCATCTACTGCAGGCAGGATACCTGGCTGGCTGAATGTCGCTGAGAAGCTCACAGAGACCGCCATAAGCAACAGTTTAACAGAATGCCACAGACTAATCAACCAAACTTTTTGGGTTGGGTTCTCTTTTATAGTCTGCAGGCATTAAATGAAAGAAGTCAGTGTTCCAGCAGAAGGAGACAACGTTTCAGAAAAGGCATTGTAGCAAACCAAAAAAGAAATTTTAAGCGCAGCAGAGTAACCAGCGCACATACCTGTTAGCTCAGGTGAGTTTAAAAGGCTGCTGTTGATAACAAGGGCATTTGCTAAATAGATGGTGTGTGTGCAACAATATACTGAAAGGTCAATTATATTGTGCAGCTTATCTCACCACCTGTAGTTATTTAGGTGAAAGCTCCAAAATGCTTGCCTAATATGTCTGTTTATCCAAAAGGAAGTAAAAAGGGAGAGCTAGAAAGATAGCATTGCATCACATTACATGGCAATGCAATGCACAGTTGCTGAAGTTGAACCAAAATGAGCTTGTAATCTGGCTTCTGCAACTTTGAACATGAAAAATCCAATGAGGAGAAGAAAAGCAAAGCCAAAGAGTCCATCCCAAAATCCGACAAACAAGCAAAATGAACAAAAAACATTGAATTCAATTCTTTCTGATTTTAGAAACTGCATTAAAGAAGGGGTGCACCGGTCCTGGAGATACTGCAATACCAGGTCAATGCGTGGAGTGGACAGAGCAAGCTCTTTTTCCATCTCCCTGTTCTAAAAATCCATTTAATATATGGTCCCCAGATAGGGGACGTATCAGATATTAAACTGATAAGAACAGATACTACACTTGATCTTAGCCAAAAGGCCGAGAAGCGATAACCAGAATTGGTTTCAAACTACGGAGCCACCCAAGGATCCTGAAAAGTCCATTTGTGGAGATGAGCTCCTGGACTCCCGTTAAGAAGACATGTTGTCAACCTCTAGATCCCTTACATGCCTGCACTTTTCGGCTTGCTGCTGCTGCAATCCACGCGTTTTAGATCTGCATAACTCCACCTCTTTAAACACAGCACCTTCACCCCCTGCTGTTCCCACCCGCCTCAACACCGTTGGAAGGGAGGAGAACCAATTAAGGCGGGGGGTGGAGTGGAACGAGCAGCTGTCTACCCTTAGCAGGAGGGCTCCTGATTACATACCTCTCCTGCTGCTGCTGCTGGCTGTCCAGCAGCAGACTGAAGGTGGCTGCTGCTGTGCACAGGTATATAAAGGCTCAGAGCCTATTATGACACGCGCAGCCAGCGTTCCATTGCCACATTCCATCTACTGCAGGCAGGATACCTGGCTGGCTGAATGTCGCTGAGAAGCTCACAGAGACCGCCATAAGCAACAGTTTAACAGAATGCCACAGACTAATCAACCAAACTTTTTGGGTTGGGTTCTCTTTTATAGTCTGCAGGCATTAAATGAAAGAAGTCAGTGTTCCAGCAGAAGGAGACAACGTTTCAGAAAAGGCATTGTAGCAAACCAAAAAAGAAATTTTAAGCGCAGCAGAGTAACCAGCGCACATACCTGTTAGCTCAGGTGAGTTTAAAAGGCTGCTGTTGATAACAAGGGCATTTGCTAAATAGATGGTGTGTGTGCAACAATATACTGAAAGGTCAATTATATTGTGCAGCTTATCTCACCACCTGTAGTTATTTAGGTGAAAGCTCCAAAATGCTTGCCTAATATGTCTGTTTATCCAAAAGGAAGTAAAAAGGGAGAGCTAGAAAGATAGCATTGCATCACATTACATGGCAATGCAATGCACAGTTGCTGAAGTTGAACCAAAATGAGCTTGTAATCTGGCTTCTGCAACTTTGAACATGAAAAATCCAATGAGGAGAAGAAAAGCAAAGCCAAAGAGTCCATCCCAAAATCCGACAAACAAGCAAAATGAACAAAAAACATTGAATTCAATTCTTTCTGATTTTAGAAACTGCATTAAAGAAGGGGTGCACCGGTCCTGGAGATACTGCAATACCAGGTCAATGCGTGGAGTGGACAGAGCAAGCTCTTTTTCCATCTCCCTGTTCTAAAAATCCATTTAATATATGGTCCCCAGATAGGGGACGTATCAGATATTAAACTGATAAGAACAGATACTACACTTGATCTTAGCCAAAAGGCCGAGAAGCGATAACCAGAATTGGTTTCAAACTACGGAGCCACCCAAGGATCCTGAAAAGTCCATTTGTGGAGATGAGCTCCTGGACTCCCGTTAAGAAGACATGTTGTCAACCTCTAGATCCCTTACATGCCTGCACTTTTCGGCTTGCTGCTGCTGCAATCCACGCGTTTTAGATCTGCATAACTCCACCTCTTTAAACACAGCACCTTCACCCCCTGCTGTTCCCACCCGCCTCAACACCGTTGGAAGGGAGGAGAACCAATTAAGGCGGGGGGTGGGGTGGAACGAGCAGCTGTCTACCCTTAGCAGGAGGGCTCCTGATTACATACCTCTCCTGCTGCTGCTGCTGCTGGCTGTCCAGCAGCAGACTGAAGGTGGCTGCTGCTGTGCACAGGTATATAAAGGCTCAGAGCCTATTATGACACGCGCAGCCAGCGTTCCATTGCCACATTCCATCTACTGCAGGCAGGATACCTGGCTGGCTGAATGTCGCTGAGAAGCTCACAGAGACCGCCATAAGCAACAGTTTAACAGAATGCCACAGACTAATCAACCAAACTATTTGGGTTGGGTTCTCTTTTATAGTCTGCAGGCATTAAATGAAAGAAGTCAGTGTTCCAGCAGAAGGAGACAACGTTTCAGAAAAGGCATTGTAGCAAACCAAAAAAGAAATTTTAAGCGCAGCAGAGTAACCAGCGCACATACCTGTTAGCTCAGGTGAGTTTAAAAGGCTGCTGTTGATAACAAGGGCATTTGCTAAATAGATGGTGTGTGTGCAACAATATACTGAAAGGTCAATTATATTGTGCAGCTTATCTCACCACCTGTAGTTATTTAGGTGAAAGCTCCAAAATGCTTGCCTAATATGTCTGTTTATCCAAAAGGAAGTAAAAAGGGAGAGCTAGAAAGATAGCATTGCATCACATTACATGGCAATGCAATGCACAGTTGCTGAAGTTGAACCAAAATGAGCTTGTAATCTGGCTTCTGCAACTTTGAACATGAAAAATCCAATGAGGAGAAGAAAAGCAAAGCCAAAGAGTCCATCCCAAAATCCGACAAACAAGCAAAATGAACAAAAAACATTGAATTCAATTCTTTCTGATTTTAGAAACTGCATTAAAGAAGGGGTGCACCGGTCCTGGAGATACTGCAATACCAGGTCAATGCGTGGAGTGGACAGAGCAAGCTCTTTTTCCATCTCCCTGTTCTAAAAATCCATTTAATATATGGTCCCCAGATAGGGGACGTATCAGATATTAAACTGATAAGAACAGATACTACACTTGATCTTAGCCAAAAGGCCGAGAAGCGATAACCAGAATTGGTTTCAAACTACGGAGCCACCCAAGGATCCTGAAAAGTCCATTTGTGGAGATGAGCTCCTGGACTCCCGTTAAGAAGACATGTTGTCAACCTCTAGATCCCTTACATGCCTGCACTTTTCGGCTTGCTGCTGCTGCAATCCACGCGTTTTAGATCTGCATAACTCCACCTCTTTAAACACAGCACCTTCACCCCCTGCTGTTCCCACCCGCCTCAACACCGTTGGAAGGGAGGAGAACCAATTAAGGCGGGGGGTGGGGTGGAACGAGCAGCTGTCTACCCTTAGCAGGAGGGCTCCTGATTACATACCTCTCCTGCTGCTGCTGCTGCTGGCTGTCCAGCAGCAGACTGAAGGTGGCTGCTGCTGTGCACAGGTATATAAAGGCTCAGAGCCTATTATGACACGCGCAGCCAGCGTTCCATTGCCACATTCCATCTACTGCAGGCAGGATACCTGGCTGGCTGAATGTCGCTGAGAAGCTCACAGAGACCGCCATAAGCAACAGTTTAACAGAATGCCACAGACTAATCAACCAAACTTTTTGGGTTGGGTTCTCTTTTATAGTCTGCAGGCATTAAATGAAAGAAGTCAGTGTTCCAGCAGAAGGAGACAACGTTTCAGAAAAGGCATTGTAGCAAACCAAAAAAGAAATTTTAAGCGCAGCAGAGTAACCAGCGCACATACCTGTTAGCTCAGGTGAGTTTAAAAGGCTGCTGTTGATAACAAGGGCATTTGCTAAATAGATGGTGTGTGTGCAACAATATACTGAAAGGTCAATTATATTGTGCAGCTTATCTCACCACCTGTAGTTATTTAGGTGAAAGCTCCAAAATGCTTGCCTAATATGTCTGTTTATCCAAAAGGAAGTAAAAAGGGAGAGCTAGAAAGATAGCATTGCATCACATTACATGGCAATGCAATGCACAGTTGCTGAAGTTGAACCAAAATGAGCTTGTAATCTGGCTTCTGCAACTTTGAACATGAAAAATCCAATGAGGAGAAGAAAAGCAAAGCCAAAGAGTCCATCCCAAAATCCGACAAACAAGCAAAATGAACAAAAAACATTGAATTCAATTCTTTCTGATTTTAGAAACTGCATTAAAGAAGGGGTGCACCGGTCCTGGAGATACTGCAATACCAGGTCAATGCGTGGAGTGGACAGAGCAAGCTCTTTTTCCATCTCCCTGTTCTAAAAATCCATTTAATATATGGTCCCCAGATAGGGGACGTATCAGATATTAAACTGATAAGAACAGATACTACACTTGATCTTAGCCAAAAGGCCGAGAAGCGATAACCAGAATTGGTTTCAAACTACGGAGCCACCCAAGGATCCTGAAAAGTCCATTTGTGGAGATGAGCTCCTGGACTCCCGTTAAGAAGACATGTTGTCAACCTCTAGATCCCTTACATGCCTGCACTTTTCGGCTTGCTGCTGCTGCAATCCACGCGTTTTAGATCTGCATAACTCCACCTCTTTAAACACAGCACCTTCACCCCCTGCTGTTCCCACCCGCCTCAACACCGTTGGAAGGGAGGAGAACCAATTAAGGCGGGGGGTGGGGTGGAACGAGCAGCTGTCTACCCTTAGCAGGAGGGCTCCTGATTACATACCTCTCCTGCTGCTGCTGCTGCTGGCTGTCCAGCAGCAGACTGAAGGTGGCTGCTGCTGTGCACAGGTATATAAAGGCTCAGAGCCTATTATGACACGCGCAGCCAGCGTTCCATTGCCACATTCCATCTACTGCAGGCAGGATACCTGGCTGGCTGAATGTCGCTGAGAAGCTCACAGAGACCGCCATAAGCAACAGTTTAACAGAATGCCACAGACTAATCAACCAAACTTTTTGGGTTGGGTTCTCTTTTATAGTCTGCAGGCATTAAATGAAAGAAGTCAGTGTTCCAGCAGAGGGAGACAACGTTTCAGAAAAGGCATTGTAGCAAACCAAAAAAGAAATTTTAAGCGCAGCAGAGTAACCAGCGCACATACCTGTTAGCTCAGGTGAGTTTAAAAGGCTGCTGTTGATAACAAGGGCATTTGCTAAATAGATGGTGTGTGTGCAACAATATACTGAAAGGTCAATTATATTGTGCAGCTTATCTCACCACCTGTAGTTATTTAGGTGAAAGCTCCAAAATGCTTGCCTAATATGTCTGTTTATCCAAAAGGAAGTAAAAAGGGAGAGCTAGAAAGATAGCATTGCATCACATTACATGGCAATGCAATGCACAGTTGCTGAAGTTGAACCAAAATGAGCTTGTAATCTGGCTTCTGCAACTTTGAACATGAAAAATCCAATGAGGAGAAGAAAAGCAAAGCCAAAGAGTCCATCCCAAAATCCGACAAACAAGCAAAATGAACAAAAAACATTGAATTCAATTCTTTCTGATTTTAGAAACTGCATTAAAGAAGGGGTGCACCGGTCCTGGAGATACTGCAATACCAGGTCAATGCGTGGAGTGGACAGAGCAAGCTCTTTTTCCATCTCCCTGTTCTAAAAATCCATTTAATATATGGTCCCCAGATAGGGGACGTATCAGATATTAAACTGATAAGAACAGATACTACACTTGATCTTAGCCAAAAGGCCGAGAAGCGATAACCAGAATTGGTTTCAAACTACGGAGCCACCCAAGGATCCTGAAAAGTCCATTTGTGGAGATGAGCTCCTGGACTCCCGTTAAGAAGACATGTTGTCAACCTCTAGATCCCTTACATGCCTGCACTTTTCGGCTTGCTGCTGCTGCAATCCACGCGTTTTAGATCTGCATAACTCCACCTCTTTAAACACAGCACCTTCACCCCCTGCTGTTCCCACCCGCCTCAACACCGTTGGAAGGGAGGAGAACCAATTAAGGCGGGGGGTGGGGTGGAACGAGCAGCTGTCTACCCTTAGCAGGAGGGCTCCTGATTACATACCTCTCCTGCTGCTGCTGCTGGCTGTCCAGCAGCAGACTGAAGGTGGCTGCTGCTGTGCACAGGTATATAAAGGCTCAGAGCCTATTATGACATGCGCAGCCAGCGTTCCATTGCCACATTCCATCTACTGCAGGCAGGATACCTGGCTGGCTGAATGTCGCTGAGAAGCTCACAGAGACCGCCATAAGCAACAGTTTAACAGAATGCCACAGACTAATCAACCAAACTTTTTGGGTTGGGTTCTCTTTTATAGTCTGCAGGCATTAAATGAAAGAAGTCAGTGTTCCAGCAGAAGGAGACAACGTTTCAGAAAAGGCATTGTAGCAAACCAAAAAAGAAATTTTAAGCGCAGCAGAGTAACCAGCGCACATACCTGTTAGCTCAGGTGAGTTTAAAAGGCTGCTGTTGATAACAAGGGCATTTGCTAAATAGATGGTGTGTGTGCAACAATATACTGAAAGGTCAATTATATTGTGCAGCTTATCTCACCACCTGTAGTTATTTAGGTGAAAGCTCCAAAATGCTTGCCTAATATGTCTGTTTATCCAAAAGGAAGTAAAAAGGGAGAGCTAGAAAGATAGCATTGCATCACATTACATGGCAATGCAATGCACAGTTGCTGAAGTTGAACCAAAATGAGCTTGTAATCTGGCTTCTGCAACTTTGAACATGAAAAATCCAATGAGGAGAAGAAAAGCAAAGCCAAAGAGTCCATCCCAAAATCCGACAAACAAGCAAAATGAACAAAAAACATTGAATTCAATTCTTTCTGATTTTAGAAACTGCATTAAAGAAGGGGTGCACCGGTCCTGGAGATACTGCAATACCAGGTCAATGCGTGGAGTGGACAGAGCAAGCTCTTTTTCCATCTCCCTGTTCTAAAAATCCATTTAATATATGGTCCCCAGATAGGGGACGTATCAGATATTAAACTGATAAGAACAGATACTACACTTGATCTTAGCCAAAAGGCCGAGAAGCGATAACCAGAATTGGTTTCAAACTACGGAGCCACCCAAGGATCCTGAAAAGTCCATTTGTGGAGATGAGCTCCTGGACTCCCGTTAAGAAGACATGTTGTCAACCTCTAGATCCCTTACATGCCTGCACTTTTCGGCTTGCTGCTGCTGCAATCCACGCGTTTTAGATCTGCATAACTCCACCTCTTTAAACACAGCACCTTCACCCCCTGCTGTTCCCACCCGCCTCAACACCGTTGGAAGGGAGGAGAACCAATTAAGGCGGGGGGTGGGGTGGAACGAGCAGCTGTCTACCCTTAGCAGGAGGGCTCCTGATTACATACCTCTCCTGCTGCTGCTGCTGCTGGCTGTCCAGCAGCAGACTGAAGGTGGCTGCTGCTGTGCACAGGTATATAAAGGCTCAGAGCCTATTATGACACGCGCAGCCAGCGTTCCATTGCCACATTCCATCTACTGCAGGCAGGATACCTGGCTGGCTGAATGTCGCTGAGAAGCTCACAGAGACCGCCATAAGCAACAGTTTAACAGAATGCCACAGACTAATCAACCAAACTTTTTGGGTTGGGTTCTCTTTTATAGTCTGCAGGCATTAAATGAAAGAAGTCAGTGTTCCAGCAGAAGGAGACAACGTTTCAGAAAAGGCATTGTAGCAAACCAAAAAAGAAATTTTAAGCGCAGCAGAGTAACCAGCGCACATACCTGTTAGCTCAGGTGAGTTTAAAAGGCTGCTGTTGATAACAAGGGCATTTGCTAAATAGATGGTGTGTGTGCAACAATATACTGAAAGGTCAATTATATTGTGCAGCTTATCTCACCACCTGTAGTTATTTAGGTGAAAGCTCCAAAATGCTTGCCTAATATGTCTGTTTATCCAAAAGGAAGTAAAAAGGGAGAGCTAGAAAGATAGCATTGCATCACATTACATGGCAATGCAATGCACAGTTGCTGAAGTTGAACCAAAATGAGCTTGTAATCTGGCTTCTGCAACTTTGAACATGAAAAATCCAATGAGGAGAAGAAAAGCAAAGCCAAAGAGTCCATCCCAAAATCCGACAAACAAGCAAAATGAACAAAAAACATTGAATTCAATTCTTTCTGATTTTAGAAACTGCATTAAAGAAGGGGTGCACCGGTCCTGGAGATACTGCAATACCAGGTCAATGCGTGGAGTGGACAGAGCAAGCTCTTTTTCCATCTCCCTGTTCTAAAAATCCATTTAATATATGGTCCCCAGATAGGGGACGTATCAGATATTAAACTGATAAGAACAGATACTACACTTGATCTTAGCCAAAAGGCCGAGAAGCGATAACCAGAATTGGTTTCAAACTACGGAGCCACCCAAGGATCCTGAAAAGTCCATTTGTGGAGATGAGCTCCTGGACTCCCGTTAAGAAGACATGTTGTCAACCTCTAGATCCCTTACATGCCTGCACTTTTCGGCTTGCTGCTGCTGCAATCCACGCGTTTTAGATCTGCATAACTCCACCTCTTTAAACACAGCACCTTCACCCCCTGCTGTTCCCACCCGCCTCAACACCCTTGGAAGGGAGGAGAACCAATTAAGGCGGGGGGTGGGGTGGAACGAGCAGCTGTCTACCCTTAGCAGGAGGGCTCCTGATTACATACCTCTCCTGCTGCTGCTGCTGGCTGTCCAGCAGCAGACTGAAGGTGGCTGCTGCTGTGCACAGGTATATAAAGGCTCAGAGCCTATTATGACATGCGCAGCCAGCGTTCCATTGCCACATTCCATCTACTGCAGGCAGGATACCTGGCTGGCTGAATGTCGCTGAGAAGCTCACAGAGACCGCCATAAGCAACAGTTTAACAGAATGCCACAGACTAATCAACCAAACTTTTTGGGTTGGGTTCTCTTTTATAGTCTGCAGGCATTAAATGAAAGAAGTCAGTGTTCCAGCAGAAGGAGACAACGTTTCAGAAAAGGCATTGTAGCAAACCAAAAAAGAAATTTTAAGCGCAGCAGAGTAACCAGCGCACATACCTGTTAGCTCAGGTGAGTTTAAAAGGCTGCTGTTGATAACAAGGGCATTTGCTAAATAGATGGTGTGTGTGCAACAATATACTGAAAGGTCAATTATATTGTGCAGCTTATCTCACCACCTGTAGTTATTTAGGTGAAAGCTCCAAAATGCTTGCCTAATATGTCTGTTTATCCAAAAGGAAGTAAAAAGGGAGAGCTAGAAAGATAGCATTGCATCACATTACATGGCAATGCAATGCACAGTTGCTGAAGTTGAACCAAAATGAGCTTGTAATCTGGCTTCTGCAACTTTGAACATGAAAAATCCAATGAGGAGAAGAAAAGCAAAGCCAAAGAGTCCATCCCAAAATCCGACAAACAAGCAAAATGAACAAAAAACATTGAATTCAATTCTTTCTGATTTTAGAAACTGCATTAAAGAAGGGGTGCACCGGTCCTGGAGATACTGCAATACCAGGTCAATGCGTGGAGTGGACAGAGCAAGCTCTTTTTCCATCTCCCTGTTCTAAAAATCCATTTAATATATGGTCCCCAGATAGGGGACGTATCAGATATTAAACTGATAAGAACAGATACTACACTTGATCTTAGCCAAAAGGCCGAGAAGCGATAACCAGAATTGGTTTCAAACTACGGAGCCACCCAAGGATCCTGAAAAGTCCATTTGTGGAGATGAGCTCCTGGACTCCCGTTAAGAAGACATGTTGTCAACCTCTAGATCCCTTACATGCCTGCACTTTTCGGCTTGCTGCTGCTGCAATCCACGCGTTTTAGATCTGCATAACTCCACCTCTTTAAACACAGCACCTTCACCCCCTGCTGTTCCCACCCGCCTCAACACCGTTGGAAGGGAGGAGAACCAATTAAGGCGGGGGGTGGGGTGGAACGAGCAGCTGTCTACCCTTAGCAGGAGGGCTCCTGATTACATACCTCTCCTGCTGCTGCTGCTGGCTGTCCAGCAGCAGACTGAAGGTGGCTGCTGCTGTGCACAGGTATATAAAGGCTCAGAGCCTATTATGACACGCGCAGCCAGCGTTCCATTGCCACATTCCATCTACTGCAGGCAGGATACCTGGCTGGCTGAATGTCGCTGAGAAGCTCACAGAGACCGCCATAAGCAACAGTTTAACAGAATGCCACAGACTAATCAACCAAACTTTTTGGGTTGGGTTCTCTTTTATAGTCTGCAGGCATTAAATGAAAGAAGTCAGTGTTCCAGCAGAGGGAGACAACGTTTCAGAAAAGGCATTGTAGCAAACCAAAAAAGAAATTTTAAGCGCAGCAGAGTAACCAGCGCACATACCTGTTAGCTCAGGTGAGTTTAAAAGGCTGCTGTTGATAACAAGGGCATTTGCTAAATAGATGGTGTGTGTGCAACAATATACTGAAAGGTCAATTATATTGTGCAGCTTATCTCACCACCTGTAGTTATTTAGGTGAAAGCTCCAAAATGCTTGCCTAATATGTCTGTTTATCCAAAAGGAAGTAAAAAGGGAGAGCTAGAAAGATAGCATTGCATCACATTACATGGCAATGCAATGCACAGTTGCTGAAGTTGAACCAAAATGAGCTTGTAATCTGGCTTCTGCAACTTTGAACATGAAAAATCCAATGAGGAGAAGAAAAGCAAAGCCAAAAAGTCCATCCCAAAATCCGACAAACAAGCAAAATGAACAAAAAACATTGAATTCAATTCTTTCTGATTTTAGAAACTGCATTAAAGAAGGGGTGCACCGGTCCTGGAGATACTGCAATACCAGGTCAATGCGTGGAGTGGACAGAGCAAGCTCTTTTTCCATCTCCCTGTTCTAAAAATCCATTTAATATATGGTCCCCAGATAGGGGACGTATCAGATATTAAACTGATAAGAACAGATACTACACTTGATCTTAGCCAAAAGGCCGAGAAGCGATAACCAGAATTGGTTTCAAACTACGGAGCCACCCAAGGATCCTGAAAAGTCCATTTGTGGAGATGAGCTCCTGGACTCCCGTTAAGAAGACATGTTGTCAACCTCTAGGTCCCTTACATGCCTGCACTTTTCGGCTTGCTGCTGCTGCAATCCACGCGTTTTAGATCTGCATAACTCCACCTCTTTAAACACAGCACCTTCACCCCCTGCTGTTCCCACCCGCCTCAACACCGTTGGAAGGGAGGAGAACCAATTAAGGCGGGGGGTGGGGTGGAACGAGCAGCTGTCTACCCTTAGCAGGAGGGCTCCTGATTACATACCTCTCCTGCTGCTGCTGCTGGCTGTCCAGCAGCAGACTGAAGGTGGCTGCTGCTGTGCACAGGTATATAAAGGCTCAGAGCCTATTATGACACGCGCAGCCAGCGTTCCATTGCCACATTCCATCTACTGCAGGCAGGATACCTGGCTGGCTGAATGTCGCTGAGAAGCTCACAGAGACCGCCATAAGCAACAGTTTAACAGAATGCCACAGACTAATCAACCAAACTTTTTGGGTTGGGTTCTCTTTTATAGTCTGCAGGCATTAAATGAAAGAAGTCAGTGTTCCAGCAGAAGGAGACAACGTTTCAGAAAAGGCATTGTAGCAAACCAAAAAAGAAATTTTAAGCGCAGCAGAGTAACCAGCGCACATACCTGTTAGCTCAGGTGAGTTTAAAAGGCTGCTGTTGATAACAAGGGCATTTGCTAAATAGATGGTGTGTGTGCAACAATATACTGAAAGGTCAATTATATTGTGCATCTTATCTCACCACCTGTAGTTATTTAGGTGAAAGCTCCAAAATGCTTGCCTAATATGTCTGTTTATCCAAAAGGAAGTAAAAAGGGAGAGCTAGAAAGATAGCATTGCATCACATTACATGGCAATGCAATGCACAGTTGCTGAAGTTGAACCAAAATGAGCTTGTAATCTGGCTTCTGCAACTTTGAACATGAAAAATCCAATGAGGAGAAGAAAAGCAAAGCCAAAGAGTCCATCCCAAAATCCGACAAACAAGCAAAATGAACAAAAAACATTGAATTCAATTCTTTCTGATTTTAGAAACTGCATTAAATAAGGGGTGCACCGGTCCTGGAGATACTGCAATACCAGGTCAATGCGTGGAGTGGACAGAGCAAGCTCTTTTTCCATCTCCCTGTTCTAAAAATCCATTTAATATATGGTCCCCAGATAGGGGACGTATCAGATATTAAACTGATAAGAACAGATACTACACTTGATCTTAGCCAAAAGGCCGAGAAGCGATAACCAGAATTGGTTTCAAACTACGGAGCCACCCAAGGATCCTGAAAAGTCCATTTGTGGAGATGAGCTCCTGGACTCCCGTTAAGAAGACATGTTGTCAACCTCTAGATCCCTTACATGCCTGCACTTTTCGGCTTGCTGCTGCTGCAATCCACGCGTTTTAGATCTGCATAACTCCACCTCTTTAAACACAGCACCTTCACCCCCTGCTGTTCCCACCCGCCTCAACACCGTTGGAAGGGAGGAGAACCAATTAAGGCGGGGGGTGGGGTGGAACGAGCAGCTGTCTACCCTTAGCAGGAGGGCTCCTGATTACATACCTCTCCTGCTGCTGCTGCTGCTGGCTGTCCAGCAGCAGACTGAAGGTGGCTGCTGCTGTGCACAGGTATATAAAGGCTCAGAGCCTATTATGACACGCGCAGCCAGCGTTCCATTGCCACATTCCATCTACTGCAGGCAGGATACCTGGCTGGCTGAATGTCGCTGAGAAGCTCACAGAGACCGCCATAAGCAACAGTTTAACAGAATGCCACAGACTAATCAACCAAACTTTTTGGGTTGGGTTCTCTTTTATAGTCTGCAGGCATTAAATGAAAGAAGTCAGTGTTCCAGCAGAGGGAGACAACGTTTCAGAAAAGGCATTGTAGCAAACCAAAAAAGAAATTTTAAGCGCATCAGAGTAACCAGCGCACATACCTGTTAGCTCAGGTGAGTTTAAAAGGCTGCTGTTGATAACAAGGGCATTTGCTAAATAGATGGTGTGTGTGCAACAATATACTGAAAGGTCAATTATATTGTGCAGCTTATCTCACCACCTGTAGTTATTTAGGTGAAAGCTCCAAAATGCTTGCCTAATATGTCTGTTTATCCAAAAGGAAGTAAAAAGGGAGAGCTAGAAAGATAGCATTGCATCACATTACATGGCAATGCAATGCACAGTTGCTGAAGTTGAACCAAAATGAGCTTGTAATCTGGCTTCTGCAACTTTGAACATGAAAAATCCAATGAGGAGAAGAAAAGCAAAGCCAAAGAGTCCATCCCAAAATCCGACAAAGAAGCAAAATGAACAAAAAACATTGAATTCAATTCTTTCTGATTTTAGAAACTGCATTAAAGAAGGGGTGCACCGGTCCTGGAGATACTGCAATACCAGGTCAATGCGTGGAGTGGACAGAGCAAGCTCTTTTTCCATCTCCCTGTTCTAAAAATCCATTTAATATATGGTCCCCAGATAGGGGACGTATCAGATATTAAACTGATAAGAACAGATACTACACTTGATCTTAGCCAAAAGGCCGAGAAGCGATAACCAGAATTAGTTTCAAACTACGGAGCCACCCAAGGATCCTGAAAAGTCCATTTGTGGAGATGAGCTCCTGGACTCCCGTTAAGAAGACATGTTGTCAACCTCTAGATCCCTTACATGCCTGCACTTTTCGGCTTGCTGCTGCTGCAATCCACGCGTTTTAGATCTGCATAACTCCACCTCTTTAAACACAGCACCTTCACCCCCTGCTGTTCCCACCCGCCTCAACACCGTTGGAAGGGAGGAGAACCAATTAAGGCGGGGGGTGGGGTGGAACGAGCAGCTGTCTACCCTTAGCAGGAGGGCTCCTGATTACATACCTCTCCTGCTGCTGCTGCTGCTGGCTGTCCAGCAGCAGACTGAAGGTGGCTGCTGCTGTGCACAGGTATATAAAGGCTCAGAGCCTATTATGACACGCGCAGCCAGCATTCCATTGCCACATTCCATCTACTGCAGGCAGGATACCTGGCTGGCTGAATGTCGCTGAGAAGCTCACAGAGACCGCCATAAGCAACAGTTTAACAGAATGCCACAGACTAATCAACCAAACTTTTTGGGTTGGGTTCTCTTTTATAGTCTGCAGGCATTAAATGAAAGAAGTCAGTGTTCCAGCAGAGGGAGACAACGTTTCAGAAAAGGCATTGTAGCAAACCAAAAAAGAAATTTTAAGCGCAGCAGAGTAACCAGCGCACATACCTGTTAGCTCAGGTGAGTTTAAAAGGCTGCTGTTGATAACAAGGGCATTTGCTAAATAGATGGTGTGTGTGCAACAATATACTGAAAGGTCAATTATATTGTGCAGCTTATCTCACCACCTGTAGTTATTTAGGTGAAAGCTCCAAAATGCTTGCCTAATATGTCTGTTTATCCAAAAGGAAGTAAAAAGGGAGAGCTAGAAAGATAGCATTGCATCACATTACATGGCAATGCAATGCACAGTTGCTGAAGTTGAACCAAAATGAGCTTGTAATCTGGCTTCTGCAACTTTGAACATGAAAAATCCAATGAGGAGAAGAAAAGCAAAGCCAAAGAGTCCATCCCAAAATCCGACAAAGAAGCAAAATGAACAAAAAACATTGAATTCAATTCTTTCTGATTTTAGAAACTGCATTAAAGAAGGGGTGCACCGGTCCTGGAGATACTGCAATACCAGGTCAATGCGTGGAGTGGACAGAGCAAGCTCTTTTTCCATCTCCCTGTTCTAAAAATCCATTTAATATATGGTCCCCAGATAGGGGACGTATCAGATATTAAACTGATAAGAACAGATTTTTTTTTTTTTTTTTTTTTTATACCATTCAGTAAAATTTTTCAAGCAACAATCAATAGTATAAAAACTCATACTACGTTGCCCAGTCTTACATCATAATGGTACTTTCTTTATTTCATATTTATAACTTTTTACTGAAACAGTTGTAATACCTTTTGAATGGACAAAAAACTATAAAACATACCATTATCATAAAAAAAGACAGATCACAACACTTAAACAAGGACTTACTGGTACTTTACCAGTGACCTCCATTTTTTGACTTTCCAAAAACCTTCTGAATCAGAGCCACCACCGCCACGGCTGTCCCATAAATAAACTATGTATAACCTTGACAAAACCATCCTAACACAATTATTAACTGAGATTATTTTCCTTTTAAATAAACACAAATTCCTAACGTCCCACAGACTTTCTATTACACATGCCATTATCAACCACAACAATCTCTCTTTCACCCGGCTACTTGCACCCATCCCAAACATTACCACTCTCCAATTTATAAAATTCACGCCCGCTAGTTCCTTGCATAAACCACCCACTCCCTTCCAAACACTCTGAGCATAATCACAATTCCAAACCAAATGCATAACAGTTTCACTCGCCCCACATCCATCCCTCGGACATACCTCTGTTCTAATCAGATCCCTCCTCTTCTGTACCTCTCTCACAGGCAAAATCTCATGCAAACTCATCCATACGATATCACGCTGCCTATTCGATATTCCTTTTATACTCAGGTTCCTCCATACACACAACGCTTCACTCGATCTCAAGCCCCTAATGTTACATTCAAACTCTCTAACACGCATCCTTCTCCTTACATTCCTTATCACTTTGAAATCACCCATAGGAACATCCAACAAATCATGCTTGACAACAAATTTTTCAACAAACTCATACCACACTGGACATTTAAACGAAACAGGCACTCTTGCATCCCTTCTCATCCATTTCAACCCAAACAACATCCATCCAGCCATATATTTAATCATAAAAGCCGTCTTGTTATCCATACCTAACAGAACAACCACCGTTTTAATATAATTTAAACCAAGACAAAATTCAAAATTTGGGAAATCCATTCCCCCATGTTCACGTAACTTACACAAATATTCCCTTTTAAGTTTTTCCATCTTACTTCCCCAATAAAACGTAAAAATTAGCTTCTCAATCCGCCTAAAACCCCTATAAGGGGCTGGAAAAACCACTGACACAAAAAGTAACATAGGAAGAATCACTGACTTAATAATAAGGACTTTGCCTGACAATGTCAAGTCCCGTAACCTCCAAAAATTTAACTTCTGTTCAATCCTCTTACCGCATTCATCCCAACTCTCATTCCCTTTCAGATCTTTGTTAAACCATACCCCCAAAACCTTAATAGCACCTTCTTCACATATCACACCATCCATCCTAACACTCGAATCCCCGAAACACTTAAAGCTACACTTCCCCCAATTCACCCTAAAACCAGATGCACCACAAAAGAAATCTAAAAGCAACCTTGCTCGATTCATAGCAGCCATATTATCACTCACCACAACAACATCGTCCATATACCCCATTACCTTTACAGTCTTTCCACCACTCCCTGGGATCAGAAGACCATTCATCACTTTCTCTTTCCGAATCATGCACAACAGGGGCTCAATCACACTTATAAACAGGACAGGGGACAACGGACACCCCTGCCTGACCCCTGATTTTATGCACACCTTCTCACTCAAACATCCATTCACTAACACTTCACTCACCACACCATCATACAAACACCTTATGGCATTCACAAAAACACTAGGAAAACCCATCCTAACTAACACCTCAAACATAAACGCATGCGACACTCTATCAAAAGCTTTCTCAAAATCCACACAAAAAACCATACATTTCCCGTTCCTAAACATACAATCTCCAATTACGTCCCTCAACAACAAGAGGTTATCAGTCATACACCTACCTGGCACCGCGCACACTTGATCATCACCAACCACACTTCCAATCACCCCACGCATACGGTTAGCCAGAATTTTGCTAAAGACTTTATAATCTGCATTGAGTAATGTAATCGGCCTCCAATTACGCAAATTCTTTTTCTCACCCTTCTTATATAGTAAAACAACTACTCCTTCTTTCATGGAATTACAAAGTACACCATTCATCCACATATATTGACATACCTCCACAAAATCAACACCAATCACATCCCATGCTTTTACATAAAACTCCACAGGCAACCCATCTTTCCCAGGTGTTTTATTCTTTTTCGCACCATCCACCGCCTTTTTAACCTCATCAAAAACAATATCCTCACTCAAACACTCACGTTCCCCTGATTCAAGCTGACTCTCCAACATACCTAACACATGCTCTTTCAAACCCCCATCCACCCATTTAGACTCAAATAAACTACTATAGAAACTATGTACCTCATCCAACACTTCCCTTCCAACCACAGTCATACCATTATCATTTACAACCTTATCCAACTCATCTTTTTTACTGCACATTTTTTTAAAAAAGTACCTCGTACACTTCTCATCCATATCCAAATGCTCAACTCTCGTCCTAAAAATAATTTCCTTCCCACGCTTTTCCAAAACACGCTTCATCTCATCTCTCGCTCCTCTGAGTTGATCACTAACATCAATTCCTTTCATACTCATTTTATGTAACCACTCAATCCTCATATTTAAATCTTTAAATCTGCCTCTTTCAATTGCTGCTTTTTTATAACCCCACCTCCTAAAAAAATTCTTAATTTCCACTTTCACCCAATCCCACCATACAGTCACATCCACAAAATTATTTTTCCTAGACCTCCACCATTCATACTTACTTTCGAAGTCTCTCATAACCCTAACATCCTCTAACAACCTAACATTTAGCTTCCATACCCCAACACCATGCACCATTTTTTTATCACCTTCAAACATACCCCACAAACATTCATGGTCTGTGAAAGAAAAAACATGCTGTTTAAAAAATTTACACACCAAACCTCTATTTGTATACAGCATGCGGTCAATCCTGGACACTATTCCTCCCCTATCAGCTCTATATGTGGCCGGTGGTGGCTTACTCAAAAATTCCGCTGCATCTAAAAAAGAAAAATCAGATGTAATTTGATTAAGGACCTTACCCGTGACATCAATTTCCCCTTCAGAAACACAATTGAAATCACCAACTAATAATATTGGAATCCTTCCAGGCAAAAATAAACGTATTTTCTCTAATAGTGCTAACCTATCCCCTTTGTTAATTGGACAATACACGTTAACAATTTTCACCCTCCACCCTCTCCCCTTAACCACTGCCATTATACAACGACCTGGCTCCACCACCATATAATTTTCAAAACTTAAATCCCTATTCCCCAACAAAATCCCCACACCATCATTTTTGTTTGTCATTGAACCTGACCAAATACTATGCCCATATACCCAGTCCTTTTCAGGAGGTGACTCTTCAATTCCGCACTCTTGCAGACAGTAAATATTTGCTCCAAGATTTTTTAGTTCTTCCAGTATAGCCAATCTTCTAGGCTTAGATTTTATAAGCCTTACATTTATTGACAGTACACTACAGCCCATGTTGGAGCCCATTTTTTAACCATATTCGGTAAAAAAGAACATACCCCCCACCGAAGAGTCAACCTTTCTCGTCTTGAAACTCGATTCCTGATGTTAAGCAGAGAATGCTGGCCCCCTCCTCCAAAAAAGACCTCCTAGGAGAGGCACTGTAGCTCTCGGGATAGCTCCTATCACTTAAGGGGCTGATGCTCCCAATACTGGCAGGTGAAAAATCTGGCCGGAACTTCTTTGCAGAAGACACATCAGAGTCCTCATCAGGGGGCCTCACCACAGCCCCGGTGAAGTCACCCTGGCCACCACCACCTTCATGAATTGCCTCTGAGCTTTCCAAAGCCAACACCGGCGTTGTGGAGAGTGAACCGCTCACTTCTCCCTCACCACTCACATCAAGCAGAATTGACATATCTGCAGGCTCTATCTCAACAGCGCTTCCACCAGCAGGATCGGGTGCTTGCTCCATCTCTTCCATGAAGTCCCTTACTACCTCGATCGCCTCACCAATAGTGGCGGCAGTAGTAGGACGTGGGGACACGGCCTCTGCATATGACCTGGAACGATGGGGACAGTCCTTGAAAGCGTGTCCCTCCTCGCCACATGCATTACAAACCATGGAGTTAGTACACTCCATTGCCAGATGACCCTCTTTATTGCATTTCCCACAAAACTTCTCCACCGTGCAGTCCTCTTGGTAGTGTCCAAAGGATTTACACTTCCTGCAAAACCGCGGAGCACCAGGAAAATACATATACCCTCTATCCCTCCCGATGGCAAAACTGAGGGGAGGGTAGTGGATACCCCCAGGTCCCTGGGGGTCCTCCTGGAACCGTACAAAAAACTTGTGTTTGCCAGTCCACAAGCCCACCTCATTCCTCACCTTGTGTGAGTAGGACACATAGCTGCAATGACGGTTCAGGAATCTAGTAATGTCCTCCACATCCACAAGGGGGTTGTGCATAAACACAACAACTGGCACTTCCCCCTTAGTATACAATACCGTAAATGTAAGCCCATCAAGAGCCGGATGATCCAAGGCTTGCTGATCCTTTAGAGTCTTGAAAAGATTCTGGCAAGCTGCCATACGATCAAGGACTAAAACGTACCGGCCATTCTTTGGGAACTCCTGTAGGCAAATGATGTCTCCACGACCAACATTCAAAATCTTGAAGATGACGACTTCCACCAAGAACCGCAGGTTAAAGAAATTCCTCCTCGACTCCTCAATATCAATGCGAAAAGAATTTTTGACCCGAATATCATCGGTCCCGGCATAGCGAATCTTGACGCCCATTATCACCTCTCGTTTCCTCTGGACCCCCCCCAATAGCAGCAGGCAGCTTAAGCCACCTAAGTGGCGATGCTGCAAGGCCGAGGGGGAGACACTATAGGATCCTTCTGACCAGATACAAGATCTAAGCCAAAAGGCCGAGAAGCGATAACCAGAATTGGTTTCAAACTACGGAGCCACCCAAGGATCCTGAAAAGTCCATTTGTGGAGATGAGCTCCTGGACTCCCGTTAAGAAGACATGTTGTCAACCTCTAGATCCCTTACATGCCTGCACTTTTCGGCTTGCTGCTGCTGCAATCCACGCGTTTTAGATCTGCATAACTCCACCTCTTTAAACACAGCACCTTCACCCCCTGCTGTTCCCACCTGCCTCAACACCGTTGGAAGGGAGGAGAACCAATTAAGGCGGGGGGTGGGGTGGAACGAGCAGCTGTCTACCCTTAGCAGGAGGGCTCCTGATTACATACCTCTCCTGCTGCTGCTGCTGCTGGCTGTCCAGCAGCAGACTGAAGGTGGCTGCTGCTGTGCACAGGTATATAAAGGCTCAGAGCCTATTATGACACGCGCAGCCAGCGTTCCATTGCCACATTCCATCTACTGCAGGCAGGATACCTGGCTGGCTGAATGTCGCTGAGAAGCTCACAGAGACCGCCATAAGCAACAGTTTAACAGAATGCCACAGACTAATCAACCAAACTTTTTGGGTTGGGTTCTCTTTTATAGTCTGCAGGCATTAAATGAAAGAAGTCAGTGTTCCAGCAGAGGGAGACAACGTTTCAGAAAAGGCATTGTAGCAAACCAAAAAAGAAATTTTAAGCGCAGCAGAGTAACCAGCGCACATACCTGTTAGCTCAGGTGAGTTTAAAAGGCTGCTGTTGATAACAAGGGCATTTGCTAAATAGATGGTGTGTGTGCAACAATATACTGAAAGGTCAATTATATTGTGCAGCTTATCTCACCACCTGTAGTTATTTAGGTGAAAGCTCCAAAATGCTTGCCTAATATGTCTGTTTATCCAAAAAGAAGTAAAAAGGGAGAGCTAGAAAGATAGCATTGCATCACATTACATGGCAATGCAATGCACAGTTGCTGAAGTTGAACCAAAATGAGCTTGTAATCTGGCTTCTGCAACTTTGAACATGAAAAATCCAATGAGGAGAAGAAAAGCAAAGCCAAAGAGTCCATCCCAAAATCCGACAAACAAGCAAAATGAACAAAAAACATTGAATTCAATTCTTTCTGATTTTAGAAACTGCATTAAAGAAGGGGTGCACCGGTCCTGGAGATACTGCAATACCAGGTCAATGCATGGAGTGGACAGAGCAAGCTCTTTTTCCATCTCCCTGTTCTAAAAATCCATTTAATATATGGTCCCCAGATAGGGGACGTATCAGATATTAAACTGATAAGAACAGATACTACACTTGATCTTAGCCAAAAGGCCGAGAAGCGATAACCAGAATTGGTTTCAAACTACGGAGCCACCCAAGGATCCTGAAAAGTCCATTTGTGGAGATGAGCTCCTGGACTCCCGTTAAGAAGACATGTTGTCAACCTCTAGATCCCTTACATGCCTGCACTTTTCGGCTTGCTGCTGCTGCAATCCACGCGTTTTAGATCTGCATAACTCCACCTCTTTAAACACAGCACCTTCACCCCCTGCTGTTCCCACCCGCCTCAACACCGTTGGAAGGGAGGAGAACCAATTAAGGCGGGGGGTGGGGTGGAACGAGCAGCTGTCTACCCTTAGCAGGAGGGCTCCTGATTACATACCTCTCCTGCTGCTGCTGCTGCTGGCTGTCCAGCAGCAGACTGAAGGTGGCTGCTGCTGTGCACAGGTATATAAAGGCTCAGAGCCTATTATGACATGCGCAGCCAGCGTTCCATTGCCACATTCCATCTACTGCAGGCAGGATACCTGGCTGGCTGAATGTCGCTGAGAAGCTCACAGAGACCGCCATAAGCAACAGTTTAACAGAATGCCACAGACTAATCAACCAAACTTTTTGGGTTGGGTTCTCTTTTATAGTCTGCAGGCATTAAATGAAAGAAGTCAGTGTTCCAGCAGAGGGAGACAACGTTTCAGAAAAGGCATTGTAGCAAACCAAAAAAGAAATTTTAAGCGCAGCAGAGTAACCAGCGCACATACCTGTTAGCTCAGGTGAGTTTAAAAGGCTGCTGTTGATAACAAGGGCATTTGCTAAATAGATGGTGTGTGTGCAACAATATACTGAAAGGTCAATTATATTGTGCAGCTTATCTCACCACCTGTAGTTATTTAGGTGAAAGCTCCAAAATGCTTGCCTAATATGTCTGTTTATCCAAAAGGAAGTAAAAAGGGAGAGCTAGAAAGATAGCATTGCATCACATTACATGGCAATGCAATGCACAGTTGCTGAAGTTGAACCAAAATGAGCTTGTAATCTGGCTTCTGCAACTTTGAACATGAAAAATCCAATGAGGAGAAGAAAAGCAAAGCCAAAGAGTCCATCCCAAAATCCGACAAACAAGCAAAATGAACAAAAAACATTGAATTCAATTCTTTCTGATTTTAGAAACTGCATTAAAGAAGGGGTGCACCGGTCCTGGAGATACTGCAATACCAGGTCAATGCGTGGAGTGGACAGAGCAAGCTCTTTTTCCATCTCCCTGTTCTAAAAATCCATTTAATATATGGTCCCCAGATAGGGGACGTATCAGATATTAAACTGATAAGAACAGATACTACACTTGATCTTAGCCAAAAGGCCGAGAAGCGATAACCAGAATTGGTTTCAAACTACGGAGCCACCCAAGGATCCTGAAAAGTCCATTTGTGGAGATGAGCTCCTGGACTCCCGTTAAGAAGACATGTTGTCAACCTCTAGATCCCTTACATGCCTGCACTTTTCGGCTTGCTGCTGCTGCAATCCACGCGTTTTAGATCTGCATAACTCCACCTCTTTAAACACAGCACCTTCACCCCCTGCTGTTCCCACCCGCCTCAACACCGTTGGAAGGGAGGAGAACCAATTAAGGCGGGGGGTGGGGTGGAACGAGCAGCTGTCTACCCTTAGCAGGAGGGCTCCTGATTACATACCTCTCCTGCTGCTGCTGCTGCTGGCTGTCCAGCAGCAGACTGAAGGTGGCTGCTGCTGTGCACAGGTATATAAAGGCTCAGAGCCTATTATGACACGCGCAGCCAGCGTTCCATTGCCACATTCCATCTACTGCAGGCAGGATACCTGGCTGGCTGAATGTCGCTGAGAAGCTCACAGAGACCGCCATAAGCAACAGTTTAACAGAATGCCACAGACTAATCAACCAAACTTTTTGGGTTGGGTTCTCTTTTATAGTCTGCAGGCATTAAATGAAAGAAGTCAGTGTTCCAGCAGAGGGAGACAACGTTTCAGAAAAGGCATTGTAGCAAACCAAAAAAGAAATTTTAAGCGCAGCAGAGTAACCAGCGCACATACCTGTTAGCTCAGGTGAGTTTAAAAGGCTGCTGTTGATAACAAGGGCATTTGCTAAATAGATGGTGTGTGTGCAACAATATACTGAAAGGTCAATTATATTGTGCAGCTTATCTCACCACCTGTAGTTATTTAGGTGAAAGCTCCAAAATGCTTGCCTAATATGTCTGTTTATCCAAAAGGAAGTAAAAAGGGAGAGCTAGAAAGATAGCATTGCATCACATTACATGGCAATGCAATGCACAGTTGCTGAAGTTGAACCAAAATGAGCTTGTAATCTGGCTTCTGCAACTTTGAACATGAAAAATCCAATGAGGAGAAGAAAAGCAAAGCCAAAGAGTCCATCCCAAAATCCGACAAACAAGCAAAATGAACAAAAAACATTGAATTCAATTCTTTCTGATTTTAGAAACTGCATTAAAGAAGGGGTGCACCGGTCCTGGAGATACTGCAATACCAGGTCAATGCGTGGAGTGGACAGAGCAAGCTCTTTTTCCATCTCCCTGTTCTAAAAATCCATTTAATATATGGTCCCCAGATAGGGGACGTATCAGATATTAAACTGATAAGAACAGATACTACACTTGATCTTAGCCAAAAGGCCGAGAAGCGATAACCAGAATTGGTTTCAAACTACGGAGCCACCCAAGGATCCTGAAAAGTCCATTTGTGGAGATGAGCTCCTGGACTCCCGTTAAGAAGACATGTTGTCAACCTCTAGATCCCTTACATGCCTGCACTTTTCGGCTTGCTGCTGCTGCAATCCACGCGTTTTAGATCTGCATAACTCCACCTCTTTAAACACAGCACCTTCACCCCCTGCTGTTCCCACCCGCCTCAACACCGTTGGAAGGGAGGAGAACCAATTAAGGCGGGGGGTGGGGTGGAACGAGCAGCTGTCTACCCTTAGCAGGAGGGCTCCTGATTACATACCTCTCCTGCTGCTGCTGCTGCTGGCTGTCCAGCAGCAGACTGAAGGTGGCTGCTGCTGTGCACAGGTATATAAAGGCTCAGAGCCTATTATGACACGCGCAGCCAGCGTTCCATTGCCACATTCCATCTACTGCAGGCAGTATACCTGGCTGGCTGAATGTCGCTGAGAAGCTCACAGAGACCGCCATAAGCAACAGTTTAACAGAATGCCACAGACTAATCAACCAAACTTTTTGGGTTGGGTTCTCTTTTATAGTCTGCAGGCATTAAATGAAAGAAGTCAGTGTTCCAGCAGAGGGAGACAACGTTTCAGAAAAGGCATTGTAGCAAACCAAAAAAGAAATTTTAAGCGCAGCAGAGTAACCAGCGCACATATCTGTTAGCTCAGGTGAGTTTAAAAGGCTGCTGTTGATAACAAGGGCATTTGCTAAATAGATGGTGTGTGTGCAACAATATACTGAAAGGTCAATTATATTGTGCAGCTTATCTCACCACCTGTAGTTATTTAGGTGAAAGCTCCAAAATGCTTGCCTAATATGTCTGTTTATCCAAAAGGAAGTAAAAAGGGAGAGCTAGAAAGATAGCATTGCATCACATTACATGGCAATGCAATGCACAGTTGCTGAAGTTGAACCAAAATGAGCTTGTAATCTGGCTTCTGCAACTTTGAACATGAAAAATCCAATGAGGAGAAGAAAAGCAAAGCCAAAGAGTCCATCCCAAAATCCGACAAACAAGCAAAATGAACAAAAAACATTGAATTCAATTCTTTCTGATTTTAGAAACTGCATTAAAGAAGGGGTGCACCGGTCCTGGAGATACTGCAATACCAGGTCAATGCGTGGAGTGGACAGAGCAAGCTCTTTTTCCATCTCCCTGTTCTAAAAATCCATTTAATATATGGTCCCCAGATAGGGGACGTATCAGATATTAAACTGATAAGAACAGATACTACACTTGATCTTAGCCAAAAGGCCGAGAAGCGATAACCAGAATTGGTTTCAAACTACGGAGCCACCCAAGGATCCTGAAAAGTCCATTTGTGGAGATGAGCTCCTGGACTCCCGTTAAGAAGACATGTTGTCAACCTCTAGATCCCTTACATGCCTGCACTTTTCGGCTTGCTGCTGCTGCAATCCACGCGTTTTAGATCTGCATAACTCCACCTCTTTAAACACAGCACCTTCACCCCCTGCTGTTCCCACCTGCCTCAACACCGTTGGAAGGGAGGAGAACCAATTAAGGCGGGGGGTGGGGTGGAACGAGCAGCTGTCTACCCTTAGCAGGAGGGCTCCTGATTACATACCTCTCCTGCTGCTGCTGCTGCTGGCTGTCCAGCAGCAGACTGAAGGTGGCTGCTGCTGTGCACAGGTATATAAAGGCTCAGAGCCTATTATGACACGCGCAGCCAGCGTTCCATTGCCACATTCCATCTACTGCAGGCAGGATACCTGGCTGGCTGAATGTCGCTGAGAAGCTCACAGAGACCGCCATAAGCAACAGTTTAACAGAATGCCACAGACTAATCAACCAAACTTTTTGGGTTGGGTTCTCTTTTATAGTCTGCAGGCATTAAATGAAAGAAGTCAGTGTTCCAGCAGAGGGAGACAACGTTTCAGAAAAGGCATTGTAGCAAACCAAAAAAGAAATTTTAAGCGCAGCAGAGTAACCAGCGCACATACCTGTTAGCTCAGGTGAGTTTAAAAGGCTGCTGTTGATAACAAGGGCATTTGCTAAATAGATGGTGTGTGTGCAACAATATACTGAAAGGTCAATTATATTGTGCAGCTTATCTCACCACCTGTAGTTATTTAGGTGAAAGCTCCAAAATGCTTGCCTAATATGTCTGTTTATCCAAAAGGAAGTAAAAAGGGAGAGCTAGAAAGATAGCATTGCATCACATTACATGGCAATGCAATGCACAGTTGCTGAAGTTGAACCAAAATGAGCTTGTAATCTGGCTTCTGCAACTTTGAACATGAAAAATCCAATGAGGAGAAGAAAAGCAAAGCCAAAGAGTCCATCCCAAAATCCGACAAACAAGCAAAATGAACAAAAAACATTGAATTCAATTCTTTCTGATTATAGAAACTGCATTAAAGAAGGGGTGCACCGGTCCTGGAGATACTGCAATACCAGGTCAATGCGTGGAGTGGACAGAGCAAGCTCTTTTTCCATCTCCCTGTTCTAAAAATCCATTTAATATATGGTCCCCAGATAGGGGACGTATCAGATATTAAACTGATAAGAACAGATACTACACTTGATCTTAGCCAAAAGGCCGAGAAGCGATAACCAGAATTGGTTTCAAACTACGGAGCCACCCAAGGATCCTGAAAAGTCCATTTGTGGAGATGAGCTCCTGGACTCCCGTTAAGAAGACATGTTGTCAACCTCTAGATCCCTTACATGCCTGCACTTTTCGGCTTGCTGCTGCTGCAATCCACGCGTTTTAGATCTGCATAACTCCACCTCTTTAAACACAGCACCTTCACCCCCTGCTGTTCCCACCCGCCTCAACACCGTTGGAAGGGAGGAGAACCAATTAAGGCGGGGGGTGGGGTGGAACGAGCAGCTGTCTACCCTTAGCAGGAGGGCTCCTGATTACATACCTCTCCTGCTGCTGCTGCTGCTGGCTGTCCAGCAGCAGACTGAAGGTGGCTGCTGCTGTGCACAGGTATATAAAGGCTCAGAGCCTATTATGACACGTGCAGCCAGCGTTCCATTGCCACATTCCATCTACTGCAGGCAGGATACCTGGCTGGCTGAATGTCGCTGAGAAGCTCACAGAGACCGCCATAAGCAACAGTTTAACAGAATGCCACAGACTAATCAACCAAACTTTTTGGGTTGGGTTCTCTTTTATAGTCTGCAGGCATTAAATGAAAGAAGTCAGTGTTCCAGCAGAGGGAGACAACGTTTCAGAAAAGGCATTGTAGCAAACCAAAAAAGAAATTTTAAGCGCAGCAGAGTAACCAGCGCACATACCTGTTAGCTCAGGTGAGTTTAAAAGGCTGCTGTTGATAACAAGGGCATTTGCTAAATAGATGGTGTGTGTGCAACAATATACTGAAAGGTCAATTATATTGTGCAGCTTATCTCACCACCTGTAGTTATTTAGGTGAAAGCTCCAAAATGCTTGCCTAATATGTCTGTTTATCCAAAAGGAAGTAAAAAGGGAGAGCTAGAAAGAAAGCATTGCATCACATTACATGGCAATGCAATGCACAGTTGCTGAAGTTGAACCAAAATGAGCTTGTAATCTGGCTTCTGCAACTTTGAACATGAAAAATCCAATGAGGAGAAGAAAAGCAAAGCCAAAGAGTCCATCCCAAAATCCGACAAACAAGCAAAATGAACAAAAAACATTGAATTCAATTCTTTCTGATTTTAGAAACTGCATTAAAGAAAGGGTGCACCGGTCCTGGAGATACTGCAATACCAGGTCAATGCGTGGAGTGGACAGAGCAAGCTCTTTTTCCATCTCCCTGTTCTAAAAATCCATTTAATATATGGTCCCCAGATAGGGGACGTATCAGATATTAAACTGATAAGAACAGATTTTTTTTTTTTTTCTTTTTTTTTTTTTTCGAAAGCCCGAATTCGTGTACAAAACCCGAGTGCGCTTAAAAAAAGTGACAAGTGCCACAAAAAAAGTGCACTAGGATGCTGGTCTTCTTGAAACCCTCTCCAAAAGGAGAAGGGTCCCCCAAACCATTCCCCGTCCCTCCGAGCCAGAAGGCCACAGCGAGGAACAGGGACAAATAGCCACCTCCAGCCAAAGCCAGAGGCGACCCAGTCTTACCCCCAGCACCTGCCCGAGTTCTCACCCGAGCAAGGCACTGGAGCCAAAGACTGTGCTCCCCTCCCGGAAGAGGGGAGCCAACAACGCTCTCCTCCCGAAAGAGGAGAGCCAGGGGGGTTCAGGGGGGAGCGGAACCTGATGGCCACACACTCCCCCCCTAGACCTGCCAAGAGAGGAACCCGTAAGGGAACCGCATCCCGACAAAATCCTAGTAAGGACGTGGACACACGTGAAAAAGTGGACACACAGTGACAAAAAAATTAAATAAATAGTGAAGGTTTCACAGTATAATACTGCCCGGACCTTCGACCGGGAATTGAAAAATTCCCCATCCTAAGGCCAGAAGGCCCGGAATAAGGGTGTGTGTGAAGAAAGAAATATTGAAGTGCTAGTGCAAATGTGCCATAAACTCAAGTGGGGTTCCCAATCCCAGTGAGTTAAGGCACCCCAGGGTCACCACTCCTGGGGCACTTCACACTTCGGGCTTTCGATCTTCCCCGGCCCAATGGCGTCAATCCTGGGAGGCCATGCTTTCCACCAGATGACTATATTAGCCACCTGGCGTACTAACAAGCGCCTAAACCCCAGTGTGCATAATGTATCAATCTACTAGGGCGGCCAACATCCAAAACCGCCTTTTCGAAAGATACTACACTTGATCTTAGCCAAAAGGCCGAGAAGCGATAACCAGAATTGGTTTCAAACTACGGAGCCACCCAAGGATCCTGAAAAGTCCATTTGTGGAGATGAGCTCCTGGACTCCCGTTAAGAAGACATGTTGTCAACCTCTAGATCCCTTACATGCCTGCACTTTTCGGCTTGCTGCTGCTGCAATCCACGCGTTTTAGATCTGCATAACTCCACCTCTTTAAACACAGCACCTTCACCCCCTGCTGTTCCCACCCGCCTCAACACCGTTGGAAGGGAGGAGAACCAATTAAGGCGGGGGGTGGGGTGGAACGAGCAGCTGTCTACCCTTAGCAGGAGGGCTCCTGATTACATACCTCTCCTGCTGCTGCTGGCTGTCCAGCAGCAGACTGAAGGTGGCTGCTGCTGTGCACAGGTATATAAAGGCTTAGAGCCTATTATGACACGCGCAGCCAGCGTTCCATTGCCACATTCCATCTACTGCAGGCAGGATACCTGGCTGGCTGAATGTCGCTGAGAAGCTCACAGAGACCGCCATAAGCAACAGTTTAACAGAATGCCACAGACTAATCAACCAAACTTTTTGGGTTGGGTTCTCTTTTATAGTCTGCAGGCATTAAATGAAAGAAGTCAGTGTTCCAGCAGAAGGAGACAACGTTTCAGAAAAGGCATTGTAGCAAACCAAAAAAGAAATTTTAAGCGCAGCAGAGTAACCAGCGCACATACCTGTTAGCTCAGGTGAGTTTAAAAGGCTGCTGTTGATAACAAGGGCATTTGCTAAATAGATGGTGTGTGTGCAACAATATACTGAAAGGTCAATTATATTGTGCAGCTTATCTCACCACCTGTAGTTAATAAAGGTGAAAGCTCCAAAATGCTTGCCTAATATGTCTGTTTATCCAAAAGGAAGTAAAAAGGGAGAGCTAGAAAGATAGCATTGCATCACATTACATGGCAATGCAATGCACAGTTGCTGAAGTTGAACCAAAATGAGCTTGTAATCTGGCTTCTGCAACTTTGAACATGAAAAATCCAATGAGGAGAAGAAAAGCAAAGCCAAAGAGTCCATCCCAAAATCCGACAAACAAGCAAAATGAACAAAAAACATTGAATTCAATTCTTTCTGATTTTAGAAACTGCATTAAAGAAGGGGTGCACCGGTCCTGGAGATACTGCAATACCAGGTCAATGCGTGAAGTGGACAGAGCAAGCTCTTTTTCCATCTCCCTGTTCTAAAAATCCATTTAATATATGGTCCCCAGATAGGGGACGTATCAGATATTAAACTGATAAGAACAGATACTACACTTGATCTTAGCCAAAAGGCCGAGAAGCGATAACCAGAATTGGTTTCAAACTACGGAGCCACCCAAGGATCCTGAAAAGTCCATTTGTGGAGATGAGCTCCTGGACTCCCGTTAAGAAGACATGTTGTCAACCTCTAGATCCCTTACATGCCTGCACTTTTCGGCTTGCTGCTGCTGCAATCCACGCGTTTTAGATCTGCATAACTCCACCTCTTTAAACACAGCACCTTCACCCCCTGCTGTTCCCACCCGCCTCAACACCGTTGGAAGGGAGGAGAACCAATTAAGGCGGGGGGTGGGGTGGAACGAGCAGCTGTCTACCCTTAGCAGGAGGGCTCCTGATTACATACCTCTCCTGCTGCTGCTGCTGCTGGCTGTCCAGCAGCAGACTGAAGGTGGCTGCTGCTGTGCACAGGTATATAAAGGCTCAGAGCCTATTATGACACGCGCAGCCAGCGTTCCATTGCCACATTCCATCTACTGCAGGCAGGATACCTGGCTGGCTGAATGTCGCTGAGAAGCTCACAGGGACCGCCATAAGCAACAGTTTAACAGAATGCCACAGACTAATCAACCAAACTTTTTGGGTTGGGTTCTCTTTTATAGTCTGCAGGCATTAAATGAAAGAAGTCAGTGTTCCAGCAGAAGGAGACAACGTTTCAGAAAAGGCATTGTAGCAAACCAAAAAAGAAATTTTAAGCGCAGCAGAGTAACCAGCGCACATACCTGTTAGCTCAGGTGAGTTTAAAAGGCTGCTGTTGATAACAAGGGCATTTGCTAAATAGATGGTGTGTGTGCAACAATATACTGAAAGGTCAATTATATTGTGCAGCTTATCTCACCACCTGTAGTTATTTAGGTGAAAGCTCCAAAATGCTTGCCTAATATGTCTGTTTATCCAAAAGGAAGTAAAAAGGGAGAGCTAGAAAGATAGCATTGCATCACATTACATGGCAATGCAATGCACAGTTGCTGAAGTTGAACCAAAATGAGCTTGTAATCTGGCTTCTGCAACTTTGAACATGAAAAATCCAATGAGGAGAAGAAAAGCAAAGCCAAAGAGTCCATCCCAAAATCCGACAAACAAGCAAAATGAACAAAAAACATTGAATTCAATTCTTTCTGATTTTAGAAACTGCATTAAAGAAGGGGTGCACCGGTCCTGGAGATACTGCAATACCAGGTCAATGCGTGGAGTGGACAGAGCAAGCTCTTTTTCCATCTCCCTGTTCTAAAAATCCATTTAATATATGGTCCCCAGATAGGGGACGTATCAGATATTAAACTGATAAGAACAGATACTACACTTGATCTTAGCCAAAAGGCCGAGAAGCGATAACCAGAATTGGTTTCAAACTACGGAGCCACCCAAGGATCCTGAAAAGTCCATTTGTGGAGATGAGCTCCTGGACTCCCGTTAAGAAGACATGTTGTCAACCTCTAGATCCCTTACATGCCTGCACTTTTCGGCTTGCTGCTGCTGCAATCCACGCGTTTTAGATCTGCATAACTCCACCTCTTTAAACACAGCACCTTCACCCCCTGCTGTTCCCACCCGCCTCAACACCGTTGGAAGGGAGGAGAACCAATTAAGGCGGGGGGTGGGGTGGAACGAGCAGCTGTCTACCCTTAGCAGGAGGGCTCCTGATTACATACCTCTCCTGCTGCTGCTGCTGCTGGCTGTCCAGCAGCAGACTGAAGGTGGCTGCTGCTGTGCACAGGTATATAAGGGCTCAGAGCCTATTATGACACGCGCAGCCAGCGTTCCATTGCCACATTCCATCTACTGCAGGCAGGATACCTGGCTGGCTGAATGTCGCTGAGAAGCTCACAGAGACCGCCATAAGCAACAGTTTAACAGAATGCCACAGACTAATCAACCAAACTTTTTGGGTTGGGTTCTCTTTTATAGTCTGCAGGCATTAAATGAAAGAAGTCAGTGTTCCAGCAGAGGGAGACAACGTTTCAGAAAAGGCATTGTAGCAAACCAAAAAAGAAATTTTAAGCGCAGCAGAGTAACCAGCGCACATACCTGTTAGCTCAGGTGAGTTTAAAAGGCTGCTGTTGATAACAAGGGCATTTGCTAAATAGATGGTGTGTGTGCAACAATATACTGAAAGGTCAATTATATTGTGCAGCTTATCTCACCACCTGTAGTTATTTAGGTGAAAGCTCCAAAATGCTTGCCTAATATGTCTGTTTATCCAAAAGGAAGTAAAAAGGGAGAGCTAGAAAGATAGCATTGCATCACATTACATGGCAATGCAATGCACAGTTGCTGAAGTTGAACCAAAATGAGCTTGTAATCTGGCTTCTGCAACTTTGAACATGAAAAATCCAATGAGGAGAAGAAAAGCAAAGCCAAAGAGTCCATCCCAAAATCCGACAAACAAGCAAAATGAACAAAAAACATTGAATTCAATTCTTTCTGATTTTAGAAACTGCATTAAAGAAGGGGTGCACCGGTCCTGGAGATACTGCAATACCAGGTCAATGCGTGGAGTGGACAGAGCAAGCTCTTTTTCCATCTCCCTGTTCTAAAAATCCATTTAATATATGGTCCCCAGATAGGGGACGTATCAGATATTAAACTGATAAGAACAGATACTACACTTGATCTTAGCCAAAAGGCCGAGAAGCGATAACCAGAATTGGTTTCAAACTACGGAGCCACCCAAGGATCCTGAAAAGTCCATTTGTGGAGATGAGCTCCTGGACTCCCGTTAAGAAGACATGTTGTCAACCTCTAGATCCCTTACATGCCTGCACTTTTCGGCTTGCTGCTGCTGCAATCCACGCGTTTTAGATCTGCATAACTCCACCTCTTTAAACACAGCACCTTCACCCCCTGCTGTTCCCACCCGCCTCAACACCGTTGGAAGGGAGGAGAACCAATTAAGGCGGGGGGTGGGGTGGAACGAGCAGCTGTCTACCCTTAGCAGGAGGGCTCCTGATTACATACCTCTCCTGCTGCTGCTGCTGCTGGCTGTCCAGCAGCAGACTGAAGGTGGCTGCTGCTGTGCACAGGTATATAAGGGCTCAGAGCCTATTATGACACGCGCAGCCAGCGTTCCATTGCCACATTCCATCTACTGCAGGCAGGATACCTGGCTGGCTGAATGTCGCTGAGAAGCTCACAGAGACCGCCATAAGCAACAGTTTAACAGAATGCCACAGACTAATCAACCAAACTTTTTGGGTTGGGTTCTCTTTTATAGTCTGCAGGCATTAAATGAAAGAAGTCAGTGTTCCAGCAGAGGGAGACAACGTTTCAGAAAAGGCATTGTAGCAAACCAAAAAAGAAATTTTAAGCGCAGCAGAGTAACCAGCGCACATACCTGTTAGCTCAGGTGAGTTTAAAAGGCTGCTGTTGATAACAAGGGCATTTGCTAAATAGATGGTGTGTGTGCAACAATATACTGAAAGGTCAATTATATTGTGCAGCTTATCTCACCACCTGTAGTTATTTAGGTGAAAGCTCCAAAATGCTTGCCTAATATGTCTGTTTATCCAAAAGGAAGTAAAAAGGGAGAGCTAGAAAGATAGCATTGCATCACATTACATGGCAATGCAATGCACAGTTGCTGAAGTTGAACCAAAATGAGCTTGTAATCTGGCTTCTGCAACTTTGAACATGAAAAATCCAATGAGGAGAAGAAAAGCAAAGCCAAAGAGTCCATCCCAAAATCCGACAAACAAGCAAAATGAACAAAAAACATTGAATTCAATTCTTTCTGATTTTAGAAACTGCATTAAAGAAGGGGTGCACCGGTCCTGGAGATACTGCAATACCAGGTCAATGCGTGGAGTGGACAGAGCAAGCTCTTTTTCCATCTCCCTGTTCTAAAAATCCATTTAATATATGGTCCCCAGATAGGGGACGTATCAGATATTAAACTGATAAGAACAGATACTACACTTGATCTTAGCCAAAAGGCCGAGAAGCGATAACCAGAATTGGTTTCAAACTACGGAGCCACCCAAGGATCCTGAAAAGTCCATTTGTGGAGATGAGCTCCTGGACTCCCGTTAAGAAGACATGTTGTCAACCTCTAGATCCCTTACATGCCTGCACTTTTCGGCTTGCTGCTGCTGCAATCCACGCGTTTTAGATCTGCATAACTCCACCTCTTTAAACACAGCACCTTCACCCCCTGCTGTTCCCACCCGCCTCAACACCGTTGGAAGGGAGGAGAACCAATTAAGGCGGGGGGTGGGGTGGAACGAGCAGCTGTCTACCCTTAGCAGGAGGGCTCCTGATTACATACCTCTCCTGCTGCTGCTGCTGCTGGCTGTCCAGCAGCAGACTGAAGGTGGCTGCTGCTGTGCACAGGTATATAATGGCTCAGAGCCTATTATGACACGCGCAGCCAGCGTTCCATTGCCACATTCCATCTACTGCAGGCAGGATACCTGGCTGGCTGAATGTCGCTGAGAAGCTCACAGAGACCGCCATAAGCAACAGTTTAACAGAATGCCACAGACTAATCAACCAAACTTTTTGGGTTGGGTTCTCTTTTATAGTCTGAAGGCATCAAATGAAAGAAGTCAGTGTTCCAGCAGAAGGAGACAACGTTTCAGAAAAGGCATTGTAGCAAACCAAAAAAGAAATTTTAAGCGCAGCAGAGTAACCAGCGCACATACCTGTTAGCTCAGGTGAGTTTAAAAGGCTGCTGTTGATAACAAGGGCATTTGCTAAATAGATGGTGTGTGTGCAACAATATACTGAAAGGTCAATTATATTGTGCAGCTTATCTCACCACCTGTAGTTATTTAGGTGAAAGCTCCAAAATGCTTGCCTAATATGTCTGTTTATCCAAAAGGAAGTAAAAAGGGAGAGCTAGAAAGATAGCATTGCATCACATTACATGGCAATGCAATGCACAGTTGCTGAAGTTGAACCAAAATGAGCTTGTAATCTGGCTTCTGCAACTTTGAACATGAAAAATCCAATGAGGAGAAGAAAAGCAAAGCCAAAGAGTCCATCCCAAAATCCGACAAACAAGCAAAATGAACAAAAAACATTGAATTCAATTCTTTCTGATTTTAGAAACTGCATTAAAGAAGGGGTGCACCGGTCCTGGAGATACTGCAATACCAGGTCAATGCGTGGAGTGGACAGAGCAAGCTCTTTTTCCATCTCCCTGTTCTAAAAATCCATTTAATATATGGTCCCCAGATAGGGGACGTATCAGATATTAAACTGATAAGAACAGATACTACACTTGATCTTAGCCAAAAGGCCGAGAAGCGATAACCAGAATTGGTTTCAAACTACGGAGCCACCCAAGGATCCTGAAAAGTCCATTTGTGGAGATGAGCTCCTGGACTCCCGTTAAGAAGACATGTTGTCAACCTCTAGATCCCTTACATGCCTGCACTTTTCGGCTTGCTGCTGCTGCAATCCACGCGTTTTAGATCTGCATAACTCCACCTCTTTAAACACAGCACCTTCACCCCCTGCTGTTCCCACCCGCCTCAACACCGTTGGAAGGGAGGAGAACCAATTAAGGCGGGGGGTGGGGTGGAACGAGCAGCTGTCTACCCTTAGCAGGAGGGCTCCTGATTACATACCTCTCCTGCTGCTGCTGCTGCTGGCTGTCCAGCAGCAGACTGAAGGTGGCTGCTGCTGTGCACAGGTATATAAGGGCTCAGAGCCTATTATGACACGCGCAGCCAGCGTTCCATTGCCACATTCCATCTACTGCAGGCAGGATACCTGGCTGGCTGAATGTCGCTGAGAAGCTCACAGAGACCGCCATAAGCAACAGTTTAACAGAATGCCACAGACTAATCAACCAAACTTTTTGGGTTGGGTTCTCTTTTATAGTCTGCAGGCATTAAATGAAAGAAGTCAGTGTTCCAGCAGAGGGAGACAACGTTTCAGAAAAGGCATTGTAGCAAACCAAAAAAGAAATTTTAAGCGCAGCAGAGTAACCAGCGCACATACCTGTTAGCTCAGGTGAGTTTAAAAGGCTGCTGTTGATAACAAGGGCATTTGCTAAATAGATGGTGTGTGTGCAACAATATACTGAAAGGTCAATTATATTGTGCAGCTTATCTCACCACCTGTAGTTATTTAGGTGAAAGCTCCAAAATGCTTGCCTAATATGTCTGTTTATCCAAAAGGAAGTAAAAAGGGAGAGCTAGAAAGATAGCATTGCATCACATTACATGGCAATGCAATGCACAGTTGCTGAAGTTGAACCAAAATGAGCTTGTAATCTGGCTTCTGCAACTTTGAACATGAAAAATCCAATGAGGAGAAGAAAAGCAAAGCCAAAGAGTCCATCCCAAAATCCGACAAACAAGCAAAATGAACAAAAAACATTGAATTCAATTCTTTCTGATTTTAGAAACTGCATTAAAGAAGGGGTGCACCGGTCCTGGAGATACTGCAATACCAGGTCAATGCGTGGAGTGGACAGAGCAAGCTCTTTTTCCATCTCCCTGTTCTAAAAATCCATTTAATATATGGTCCCCAGATAGGGGACGTATCAGATATTAAACTGATAAGAACAGATACTACACTTGATCTTAGCCAAAAGGCCGAGAAGCGATAACCAGAATTGGTTTCAAACTACGGAGCCACCCAAGGATCCTGAAAAGTCCATTTGTGGAGATGAGCTCCTGGACTCCCGTTAAGAAGACATGTTGTCAACCTCTAGATCCCTTACATGCCTGCACTTTTCGGCTTGCTGCTGCTGCAATCCACGCGTTTTAGATCTGCATAACTCCACCTCTTTAAACACAGCACCTTCACCCCCTGCTGTTCCCACCCGCCTCAACACCGTTGGAAGGGAGGAGAACCAATTAAGGCGGGGGGTGGGGTGGAACGAGCAGCTGTCTACCCTTAGCAGGAGGGCTCCTGATTACATACCTCTCCTGCTGCTGCTGCTGCTGGCTGTCCAGCAGCAGACTGAAGGTGGCTGCTGCTGTGCACAGGTATATAATGGCTCAGAGCCTATTATGACACGCGCAGCCAGCGTTCCATTGCCACATTCCATCTACTGCAGGCAGGATACCTGGCTGGCTGAATGTCGCTGAGAAGCTCACAGAGACCGCCATAAGCAACAGTTTAACAGAATGCCACAGACTAATCAACCAAACTTTTTGGGTTGGGTTCTCTTTTATAGTCTGAAGGCATCAAATGAAAGAAGTCAGTGTTCCAGCAGAAGGAGACAACGTTTCAGAAAAGGCATTGTAGCAAACCAAAAAAGAAATTTTAAGCGCAGCAGAGTAACCAGCGCACATACCTGTTAGCTCAGGTGAGTTTAAAAGGCTGCTGTTGATAACAAGGGCATTTGCTAAATAGATGGTGTGTGTGCAACAATATACTGAAAGGTCAATTATATTGTGCAGCTTATCTCACCACCTGTAGTTATTTAGGTGAAAGCTCCAAAATGCTTGCCTAATATGTCTGTTTATCCAAAAGGAAGTAAAAAGGGAGAGCTAGAAAGATAGCATTGCATCACATTACATGGCAATGCAATGCACAGTTGCTGAAGTTGAACCAAAATGAGCTTGTAATCTGGCTTCTGCAACTTTGAACATGAAAAATCCAATGAGGAGAAGAAAAGCAAAGCCAAAGAGTCCATCCCAAAATCCGACAAACAAGCAAAATGAACAAAAAACATTGAATTCAATTCTTTCTGATTTTAGAAACTGCATTAAAGAAGGGGTGCACCGGTCCTGGAGATACTGCAATACCAGGTCAATGCGTGGAGTGGACAGAGCAAGCTCTTTTTCCATCTCCCTGTTCTAAAAATCCATTTAATATATGGTCCCCAGATAGGGGACGTATCAGATATTAAACTGATAAGAACAGATACTACACTTGATCTTAGCCAAAAGGCCGAGAAGCGATAACCAGAATTGGTTTCAAACTACGGAGCCACCCAAGGATCCTGAAAAGTCCATTTGTGGAGATGAGCTCCTGGACTCCCGTTAAGAAGACATGTTGTCAACCTCTAGATCCCTTACATGCCTGCACTTTTCGGCTTGCTGCTGCTGCAATCCACGCGTTTTAGATCTGCATAACTCCACCTCTTTAAACACAGCACCTTCACCCCCTGCTGTTCCCACCCGCCTCAACACCGTTGGAAGGGAGGAGAACCAATTAAGGCGGGGGGTGGGGTGGAACGAGCAGCTGTCTACCCTTAGCAGGAGGGCTCCTGATTACATACCTCTCCTGCTGCTGCTGCTGCTGGCTGTACAGCAGCAGACTGAAGGTGGCTGCTGCTGTGCACAGGTATATAAAGGCTCAGAGCCTATTATGACACGCGCAGCCAGCGTTCCATTGCCACATTCCATCTACTGCAGGCAGGATACCTGGCTGGCTGAATGTCGCTGAGAAGCTCACAGAGACCGCCATAAGCAACAGTTTAACAGAATGCCACAGACTAATCAACCAAACTTTTTGGGTTGGGTTCTCTTTTATAGTCTGCAGGCATTAAATGAAAGAAGTCAGTGTTCCAGCAGAAGGAGACAACGTTTCAGAAAAGGCATTGTAGCAAACCAAAAAAGAAATTTTAAGCGCAGCAGAGTAACCAGCGCACATACCTGTTAGCTCAGGTGAGTTTAAAAGGCTGCTGTTGATAACAAGGGCATTTGCTAAATAGATGGTGTGTGTGCAACAATATACTGAAAGGTCAATTATATTGTGCAGCTTATCTCACCACCTGTAGTTATTTAGGTGAAAGCTCCAAAATGCTTGCCTAATATGTCTGTTTATCCAAAAGGAAGTAAAAAGGGAGAGCTAGAAAGATAGCATTGCATCACATTACATGGCAATGCAATGCACAGTTGCTGAAGTTGAACCAAAATGAGCTTGTAATCTGGCTTCTGCAACTTTGAACATGAAAAATCCAATGAGGAGAAGAAAAGCAAAGCCAAAGAGTCCATCCCAAAATCCGACAAACAAGCAAAATGAACAAAAAACATTGAATTCAATTCTTTCTGATTTTAGAAACTGCATTAAAGAAGGGGTGCACCGGTCCTGGAGATACTGCAATACCAGGTCAATGCGTGGAGTGGACAGAGCAAGCTCTTTTTCCATCTCCCTGTTCTAAAAATCCATTTAATATATGGTCCCCAGATAGGGGACGTATCAGATATTAAACTGATAAGAACAGATACTACACTTGATCTTAGCCAAAAGGCCGAGAAGCGATAACCAGAATTGGTTTCAAACTACGGAGCCACCCAAGGATCCTGAAAAGTCCATTTGTGGAGATGAGCTCCTGGACTCCCGTTAAGAAGACATGTTGTCAACCTCTAGATCCCTTACATGCCTGCACTTTTCGGCTTGCTGCTGCTGCAATCCACGCGTTTTAGATCTGCATAACTCCACCTCTTTAAACACAGCACCTTCACCCCCTGCTGTTCCCACCCGCCTCAACACCGTTGGAAGGGAGGAGAACCAATTAAGGCGGGGGGTGGGGTGGAACGAGCAGCTGTCTACCCTTAGCAGGAGGGCTCCTGATTACATACCTCTCCTGCTGCTGCTGCTGCTGGCTGTCCAGCAGCAGACTGAAGGTGGCTGCTGCTGTGCACAGGTATATAAGGGCTCAGAGCCTATTATGACACGCGCAGCCAGCGTTCCATTGCCACATTCCATCTACTGCAGGCAGGATACCTGGCTGGCTGAATGTCGCTGAGAAGCTCACAGAGACCGCCATAAGCAACAGTTTAACAGAATGCCACAGACTAATCAACCAAACTTTTTGGGTTGGGTTCTCTTTTATAGTCTGCAGGCATTAAATGAAAGAAGTCAGTGTTCCAGCAGAGGGAGACAACGTTTCAGAAAAGGCATTGTAGCAAACCAAAAAAGAAATTTTAAGCGCAGCAGAGTAACCAGCGCACATACCTGTTAGCTCAGGTGAGTTTAAAAGGCTGCTGTTGATAACAAGGGCATTTGCTAAATAGATGGTGTGTGTGCAACAATATACTGAAAGGTCAATTATATTGTGCAGCTTATCTCACCACCTGTAGTTATTTAGGTGAAAGCTCCAAAATGCTTGCCTAATATGTCTGTTTATCCAAAAGGAAGTAAAAAGGGAGAGCTAGAAAGATAGCATTGCATCACATTACATGGCAATGCAATGCACAGTTGCTGAAGTTGAACCAAAATGAGCTTGTAATCTGGCTTCTGCAACTTTGAACATGAAAAATCCAATGAGGAGAAGAAAAGCAAAGCCAAAGAGTCCATCCCAAAATCCGACAAACAAGCAAAATGAACAAAAAACATTGAATTCAATTCTTTCTGATTTTAGAAACTGCATTAAAGAAGGGGTGCACCGGTCCTGGAGATACTGCAATACCAGGTCAATGCGTGGAGTGGACAGAGCAAGCTCTTTTTCCATCTCCCTGTTCTAAAAATCCATTTAATATATGGTCCCCAGATAGGGGACGTATCAGATATTAAACTGATAAGAACAGATACTACACTTGATCTTAGCCAAAAGGCCGAGAAGCGATAACCAGAATTGGTTTCAAACTACGGAGCCACCCAAGGATCCTGAAAAGTCCATTTGTGGAGATGAGCTCCTGGACTCCCGTTAAGAAGACATGTTGTCAACCTCTAGATCCCTTACATGCCTGCACTTTTCGGCTTGCTGCTGCTGCAATCCACGCGTTTTAGATCTGCATAACTCCACCTCTTTAAACACAGCACCTTCACCCCCTGCTGTTCCCACCCGCCTCAACACCGTTGGAAGGGAGGAGAACCAATTAAGGCGGGGGGTGGGGTGGAACGAGCAGCTGTCTACCCTTAGCAGGAGGGCTCCTGATTACATACCTCTCCTGCTGCTGCTGCTGCTGGCTGTCCAGCAGCAGACTGAAGGTGGCTGCTGCTGTGCACAGGTATATAAAGGCTCAGAGCCTATTATGACACGCGCAGCCAGCGTTCCATTGCCACATTCCATCTACTGCAGGCAGGATACCTGGCTGGCTGAATGTCGCTGAGAAGCTCACAGAGACCGCCATAAGCAACAGTTTAACAGAATGCCACAGACTAATCAACCAAACTTTTTGGGTTGGGTTCTCTTTTATAGTCTGCAGGCATTAAATGAAAGAAGTCAGTGTTCCAGCAGAGGGAGACAACGTTTCAGAAAAGGCATTGTAGCAAACCAAAAAAGAAATTTTAAGCGCAGCAGAGTAACCAGCGCACATACCTGTTAGCTCAGGTGAGTTTAAAAGGCTGCTGTTGATAACAAGGGCATTTGCTAAATAGATGGTGTGTGTGCAACAATATACTGAAAGGTCAATTATATTGTGCAGCTTATCTCACCACCTGTAGTTATTTAGGTGAAAGCTCCAAAATGCTTGCCTAATATGTCTGTTTATCCAAAAGGAAGTAAAAAGGGAGAGCTAGAAAGATAGCATTGCATCACATTACATGGCAATGCAATGCACAGTTGCTGAAGTTGAACCAAAATGAGCTTGTAATCTGGCTTCTGCAACTTTGAACATGAAAAATCCAATGAGGAGAAGAAAAGCAAAGCCAAAGAGTCCATCCCAAAATCCGACAAACAAGCAAAATGAACAAAAAACATTGAATTCAATTCTTTCTGATTTTAGAAACTGCATTAAAGAAGGGGTGCACCGGTCCTGGAGATACTGCAATACCAGGTCAATGCGTGGAGTGGACAGAGCAAGCTCTTTTTCCATCTCCCTGTTCTAAAAATCCATTTAATATATGGTCCCCAGATAGGGGACGTATCAGATATTAAACTGATAAGAACAGATACTACACTTGATCTTAGCCAAAAGGCCGAGAAGCGATAACCAGAATTGGTTTCAAACTACGGAGCCACCCAAGGATCCTGAAAAGTCCATTTGTGGAGATGAGCTCCTGGACTCCCGTTAAGAAGACATGTTGTCAACCTCTAGATCCCTTACATGCCTGCACTTTTCGGCTTGCTGCTGCTGCAATCCACGCGTTTTAGATCTGCATAACTCCACCTCTTTAAACACAGCACCTTCACCCCCTGCTGTTCCCACCCGCCTCAACACCGTTGGAAGGGAGGAGAACCAATTAAGGCGGGGGGTGGGGTGGAACGAGCAGCTGTCTACCCTTAGCAGGAGGGCTCCTGATTACATACCTCTCCTGCTGCTGCTGCTGCTGGCTGTCCAGCAGCAGACTGAAGGTGGCTGCTGCTGTGCACAGGTATATAAAGGCTCAGAGCCTATTATGACACGCGCAGCCAGCGTTCCATTGCCACATTCCATCTACTGCAGGCAGGATACCTGGCTGGCTGAATGTCGCTGAGAAGCTCACAGAGACCGCCATAAGCAACAGTTTAACAGAATGCCACAGACTAATCAACCAAACTTTTTGGGTTGGGTTCTCTTTTATAGTCTGCAGGCATTAAATGAAAGAAGTCAGTGTTCCAGCAGAGGGAGACAACGTTTCAGAAAAGGCATTGTAGCAAACCAAAAAAGAAATTTTAAGCGCAGCAGAGTAACCAGCGCACATACCTGTTAGCTCAGGTGAGTTTAAAAGGCTGCTGTTGATAACAAGGGCATTTGCTAAATAGATGGTGTGTGTGCAACAATATACTGAAAGGTCAATTATATTGTGCAGCTTATCTCACCACCTGTAGTTATTTAGGTGAAAGCTCCAAAATGCTTGCCTAATATGTCTGTTTATCCAAAAGGAAGTAAAAAGGGAGAGCTAGAAAGATAGCATTGCATCACATTACATGGCAATGCAATGCACAGTTGCTGAAGTTGAACCAAAATGAGCTTGTAATCTGGCTTCTGCAACTTTGAACATGAAAAATCCAATGAGGAGAAGAAAAGCAAAGCCAAAGAGTCCATCCCAAAATCCGACAAACAAGCAAAATGAACAAAAAACATTGAATTCAATTCTTTCTGATTTTAGAAACTGCATTAAAGAAGGGGTGCACCGGTCCTGGAGATACTGCAATACCAGGTCAATGCGTGGAGTGGACAGAGCAAGCTCTTTTTCCATCTCCCTGTTCTAAAAATCCATTTAATATATGGTCCCCAGATAGGGGACGTATCAGATATTAAACTGATAAGAACAGATACTACACTTGATCTTAGCCAAAAGGCCGAGAAGCGATAACCAGAATTGGTTTCAAACTACGGAGCCACCCAAGGATCCTGAAAAGTCCATTTGTGGAGATGAGCTCCTGGACTCCCGTTAAGAAGACATGTTGTCAACCTCTAGATCCCTTACATGCCTGCACTTTTCGGCTTGCTGCTGCTGCAATCCACGCGTTTTAGATCTGCATAACTCCACCTCTTTAAACACAGCACCTTCACCCCCTGCTGTTCCCACCCGCCTCAACACCGTTGGAAGGGAGGAGAACCAATTAAGGCGGGGGGTGGGGTGGAACGAGCAGCTGTCTACCCTTAGCAGGAGGGCTCCTGATTACATACCTCTCCTGCTGCTGCTGCTGCTGGCTGTCCAGCAGCAGACTGAAGGTGGCTGCTGCTGTGCACAGGTATATAAAGGCTCAGAGCCTATTATGACACGCGCAGCCAGCGTTCCATTGCCACATTCCATCTACTGCAGGCAGGATACCTGGCTGGCTGAATGTCGCTGAGAAGCTCACAGAGACCGCCATAAGCAACAGTTTAACAGAATGCCACAGACTAATCAACCAAACTTTTTGGGTTGGGTTCTCTTTTATAGTCTGCAGGCATTAAATGAAAGAAGTCAGTGTTCCAGCAGAGGGAGACAACGTTTCAGAAAAGGCATTGTAGCAAACCAAAAAAGAAATTTTAAGCGCAGCAGAGTAACCAGCGCACATACCTGTTAGCTCAGGTGAGTTTAAAAGGCTGCTGTTGATAACAAGGGCATTTGCTAAATAGATGGTGTGTGTGCAACAATATACTGAAAGGTCAATTATATTGTGCAGCTTATCTCACCACCTGTAGTTATTTAGGTGAAAGCTCCAAAATGCTTGCCTAATATGTCTGTTTATCCAAAAGGAAGTAAAAAGGGAGAGCTAGAAAGATAGCATTGCATCACATTACATGGCAATGCAATGCACAGTTGCTGAAGTTGAACCAAAATGAGCTTGTAATCTGGCTTCTGCAACTTTGAACATGAAAAATCCAATGAGGAGAAGAAAAGCAAAGCCAAAGAGTCCATCCCAAAATCCGACAAACAAGCAAAATGAACAAAAAACATTGAATTCAATTCTTTCTGATTTTAGAAACTGCATTAAAGAAGGGGTGCACCGGTCCTGGAGATACTGCAATACCAGGTCAATGCGTGGAGTGGACAGAGCAAGCTCTTTTTCCATCTCCCTGTTCTAAAAATCCATTTAATATATGGTCCCCAGATAGGGGACGTATCAGATATTAAACTGATAAGAACAGATACTACACTTGATCTTAGCCAAAAGGCCGAGAAGCGATAACCAGAATTGGTTTCAAACTACGGAGCCACCCAAGGATCCTGAAAAGTCCATTTGTGGAGATGAGCTCCTGGACTCCCGTTAAGAAGACATGTTGTCAACCTCTAGATCCCTTACATGCCTGCACTTTTCGGCTTGCTGCTGCTGCAATCCACGCGTTTTAGATCTGCATAACTCCACCTCTTTAAACACAGCACCTTCACCCCCTGCTGTTCCCACCCGCCTCAACACCGTTGGAAGGGAGGAGAACCAATTAAGGCGGGGGGTGGGGTGGAACGAGCAGCTGTCTACCCTTAGCAGGAGGGCTCCTGATTACATACCTCTCCTGCTGCTGCTGCTGCTGGCTGTCCAGCAGCAGACTGAAGGTGGCTGCTGCTGTGCACAGGTATATAAAGGCTCAGAGCCTATTATGACACGCGCAGCCAGCGTTCCATTGCCACATTCCATCTACTGCAGGCAGGATACCTGGCTGGCTGAATGTCGCTGAGAAGCTCACAGAGACCGCCATAAGCAACAGTTTAACAGAATGCCACAGACTAATCAACCAAACTTTTTGGGTTGGGTTCTCTTTTATAGTCTGCAGGCATTAAATGAAAGAAGTCAGTGTTCCAGCAGAGGGAGACAACGTTTCAGAAAAGGCATTGTAGCAAACCAAAAAAGAAATTTTAAGCGCAGCAGAGTAACCAGCGCACATACCTGTTAGCTCAGGTGAGTTTAAAAGGCTGCTGTTGATAACAAGGGCATTTGCTAAATAGATGGTGTGTGTGCAACAATATACTGAAAGGTCAATTATATTGTGCAGCTTATCTCACCACCTGTAGTTATTTAGGTGAAAGCTCCAAAATGCTTGCCTAATATGTCTGTTTATCCAAAAGGAAGTAAAAAGGGAGAGCTAGAAAGATAGCATTGCATCACATTACATGGCAATGCAGTGCACAGTTGCTGAAGTTGAACCAAAATGAGCTTGTAATCTGGCTTCTGCAACTTTGAACATGAAAAATCCAATGAGGAGAAGAAAAGCAAAGCCAAAGAGTCCATCCCAAAATCCGACAAACAAGCAAAATGAACAAAAAACATTGAATTCAATTCTTTCTGATTTTAGAAACTGCATTAAAGAAGGGGTGCACCGGTCCTGGAGATACTGCAATACCAGGTCAATGCGTGGAGTGGACAGAGCAAGCTCTTTTTCCATCTCCCTGTTCTAAAAATCCATTTAATATATGGTCCCCAGATAGGGGACGTATCAGATATTAAACTGATAAGAACAGATACTACACTTGATCTTAGCCAAAAGGCCGAGAAGCGATAACCAGAATTGGTTTCAAACTACGGAGCCACCCAAGGATCCTGAAAAGTCCATTTGTGGAGATGAGCTCCTGGACTCCAGTTAAGAAGACATGTTGTCAACCTCTAGATCCCTTACATGCCTGCACTTTTCGGCTTGCTGCTGCTGCAATCCACGCGTTTTAGATCTGCATAACTCCACCTCTTTAAACACAGCACCTTCACCCCCTGCTGTTCCCACCCGCCTCAACACCGTTGGAAGGGAGGAGAACCAATTAAGGCGGGGGGTGGGGTGGAACGAGCAGCTGTCTACCCTTAGCAGGAGGGCTCCTGATTACATACCTCTCCTGCTGCTGCTGCTGCTGGCTGTCCAGCAGCAGACTGAAGGTGGCTGCTGCTGTGCACAGGTATATAAAGGCTCAGAGCCTATTATGACACGCGCAGCCAGCGTTCCATTGCCACATTCCATCTACTGCAGGCAGGATACCTGGCTGGCTGAATGTCGCTGAGAAGCTCACAGAGACCGCCATAAGCAACAGTTTAACAGAATGCCACAGACTAATCAACCAAACTTTTTGGGTTGGGTTCTCTTTTATAGTCTGCAGGCATTAAATGAAAGAAGTCAGTGTTCCAGCAGAGGGAGACAACGTTTCAGAAAAGGCATTGTAGCAAACCAAAAAAGAAAGTTTAAGCGCAGCAGAGTAACCAGCGCACATACCTGTTAGCTCAGGTGAGTTTAAAAGGCTGCTGTTGATAACAAGGGCATTTGCTAAATAGATGGTGTGTGTGCAACAATATACTGAAAGGTCAATTATATTGTGCAGCTTATCTCACCACCTGTAGTTATTTAGGTGAAAGCTCCAAAATGCTTGCCTAATATGTCTGTTTATCCAAAAGGAAGTAAAAAGGGAGAGCTAGAAAGATAGCATTGCATCACATTACATGGCAATGCAATGCACAGTTGCTGAAGTTGAACCAAAATGAGCTTGTAATCTGGCTTCTGCAACTTTGAACATGAAAAATCCAATGAGGAGAAGAAAAGCAAAGCCAAAGAGTCCATCCCAAAATCCGACAAACAAGCAAAATGAACAAAAAACATTGAATTCAATTCTTTCTGATTTTAGAAACTGCATTAAAGAAGGGGTGCACCGGTCCTGGAGATACTGCAATACCAGGTCAATGCGTGGAGTGGACAGAGCAAGCTCTTTTTCCATCTCCCTGTTCTAAAAATCCATTTAATATATGGTCCCCAGATAGGGGACGTATCAGATATTAAACTGATAAGAACAGATACTACACTTGATCTTAGCCAAAAGGCCGAGAAGCGATAACCAGAATTGGTTTCAAACTACGGAGCCACCCAAGGATCCTGAAAAGTCCATTTGTGGAGATGAGCTCCTGGACTCCCGTTAAGAAGACATGTTGTCAACCTCTAGATCCCTTACATGCCTGCACTTTTCGGCTTGCTGCTGCTGCAATCCACGCGTTTTAGATCTGCATAACTCCACCTCTTTAAACACAGCACCTTCACCCCCTGCTGTTCCCACCCGCCTCAACACCGTTGGAAGGGAGGAGAACCAATTAAGGCGGGGGGTGGGGTGGAACGAGCAGCTGTCTACCCTTAGCAGGAGGGCTCCTGATTACATACCTCTCCTGCTGCTGCTGGCTGTCCAGCAGCAGACTGAAGGTGGCTGCTGCTGTGCACAGGTATATAAAGGCTCAGAGCCTATTATGACACACGCAGCCAGCGTTCCATTGCCACATTCCATCTACTGCAGGCAGGATACCTGGCTGGCTGAATGTCGCTGAGAAGCTCACAGAGACCGCCATAAGCAACAGTTTAACAGAATGCCACAGACTAATCAACCAAACTTTTTGGGTTGGGTTCTCTTTTATAGTCTGCAGGCATTAAATGAAAGAAGTCAGTGTTCCAGCAGAGGGAGACAACGTTTCAGAAAAGGCATTGTAGCAAACCAAAAAAGAAATTTTAAGCGCAGCAGAGTAACCAGCGCACATACCTGTTAGCTCAGGTGAGTTTAAAAGGCTGCTGTTGATAACAAGGGCATTTGCTAAGTAGATGGTGTGTGTGCAACAATATACTGAAAGGTCAATTATATTGTGCAGCTTATCTCACCACCTGTAGTTATTTAGGTGAAAGCTCCAAAATGCTTGCCTAATATGTCTGTTTATCCAAAAGGAAGTAAAAAGGGAGAGCTAGAAAGATAGCATTGCATCACATTACATGGCAATGCAATGCACAGTTGCTGAAGTTGAACCAAAATGAGCTTGTAATCTGGCTTCTGCAACTTTGAACATGAAAAATCCAATGAGGAGAAGAAAAGCAAAGTAAAAGAGTCCATCCCAAAATCCGACAAACAAGCAAAATGAACAAAAAACATTGAATTCAATTCTTTCTGATTTTAGAAACTGCATTAAAGAAGGGGTGCACCGGTCCTGGAGATACTGCAATACCAGGTCAATGCGTGGAGTGGACAGAGCAAGCTCTTTTTCCATCTCCCTGTTCTAAAAATCCATTTAATATATGGTCCCCAGATAGGGGACGTATCAGATATTAAACTGATAAGAACAGATACTACACTTGATCTTAGCCAAAAGGCCGAGAAGCGATAACCAGAATTGGTTTCAAACTACGGAGCCACCCAAGGATCCTGAAAAGTCCATTTGTGGAGATGAGCTCCTGGACTCCCGTTAAGAAGACATGTTGTCAACCTCTAGATCCCTTACATGCCTGCACTTTTCGGCTTGCTGCTGCTGCAATCCACGCGTTTTAGATCTGCATAACTCCACCTCTTTAAACACAGCACCTTCACCCCCTGCTGTTCCCACCCGCCTCAACACCGTTGGAAGGGAGGAGAACCAATTAAGGCGGGGGGTGGGGTGGAACGAGCAGCTGTCTACCCTTAGCAGGAGGGCTCCTGATTACATACCTCTCCTGCTGCTGCTGCTGCTGGCTGTCCAGCAGCAGACTGAAGGTGGCTGCTGCTGTGCACAGGTATATAAAGGCTCAGAGCCTATTATGACACGCGCAGCCAGCGTTCCATTGCCACATTCCATCTACTGCAGGCAGGATACCTGGCTGGCTGAATGTCGCTGAGAAGCTCACAGAGACCGCCATAAGCAACAGTTTAACAGAATGCCACAGACTAATCAACCAAACTTTTTGGGTTGGGTTCTCTTTTATAGTCTGCAGGCATTAAATGAAAGAAGTCAGTGTTCCAGCATAGGGAGACAACGTTTCAGAAAAGGCATTGTAGCAAACCAAAAAAGAAATTTTAAGCGCAGCAGAGTAACCAGCGCACATACCTGTTAGCTCAGGTGAGTTTAAAAGGCTGCTGTTGATAACAAGGGCATTTGCTAAATAGATGGTGTGTGTGCAACAATATACTGAAAGGTCAATTATATTGTGCAGCTTATCTCACCACCTGTAGTTATTTAGGTGAAAGCTCCAAAATGCTTGCCTAATATGTCTGTTTATCCAAAAGGAAGTAAAAAGGGAGAGCTAGAAAGATAGCATTGCATCACATTACATGGCAATGCAATGCACAGTTGCTGAAGTTGAACCAAAATGAGCTTGTAATCTGGCTTCTGCAACTTTGAACATGAAAAATCCAATGAGGAGAAGAAAAGCAAAGCCAAAGAGTCAATCCCAAAATCCGACAAACAAGCAAAATGAACAAAAAACATTGAATTCAATTCTTTCTGATTTTAGAAACTGCATTAAAGAAGGGGTGCACCGGTCCTGGAGATACTGCAATACCAGGTCAATGCGTGGAGTGGACAGAGCAAGCTCTTTTTCCATCTCCCTGTTCTAAAAATCCATTTAATATATGGTCCCCAGATAGGGGACGTATCAGATATTAAACTGATAAGAACAGATACTACACTTGATCTTAGCCAAAAGGCCGAGAAGCGATAACCAGAATTGGTTTCAAACTACGGAGCCACCCAAGGATCCTGAAAAGTCCATTTGTGGAGATGAGCTCCTGGACTCCCGTTAAGAAGACATGTTGTCAACCTCTAGATCCCTTACATGCCTGCACTTTTCGGCTTGCTGCTGCTGCAATCCACGCGTTTTAGATCTGCATAACTCCACCTCTTTAAACACAGCACCTTCACCCCCTGCTGTTCCCACCCGCCTCAACACCGTTGGAAGGGAGGAGAACCAATTAAGGCGGGGGGTGGGGTGGAACGAGCAGCTGTCTACCCTTAGCAGGAGAGCTCCTGATTACATACCTCTCCTGCTGCTGCTGCTGCTGGCTGTCCAGCAGCAGACTGAAGGTGGCTGCTGCTGTGCACAGGTATATAAAGGCTCAGAGCCTATTATGACACGCGCAGCCAGCGTTCCATTGCCACATTCCATCTACTGCAGGCAGGATACCTGGCTGGCTGAATGTCGCTGAGAAGCTCACAGAGACCGCCATAAGCAACAGTTTAACAGAATGCCACAGACTAATCAACCAAACTTTTTGGGTTGGGTTCTCTTTTATAGTCTGCAGGCATTAAATGAAAGAAGTCAGTGTTCCAGCAGAGGGAGACAACGTTTCAGAAAAGGCATTGTAGCAAACCAAAAAAGAAATTTTAAGCGCAGCAGAGTAACCAGCGCACATACCTGTTAGCTCAGGTGAGTTTAAAAGGCTGCTGTTGATAACAAGGGCATTTGCTAAATAGATGGTGTGTGTGCAACAATATACTGAAAGGTCAATTATATTGTGCAGCTTATCTCACCACCTGTAGTTATTTAGGTGAAAGCTCCAAAATGCTTGCCTAATATGTCTGTTTATCCAAAAGGAAGTAAAAAGGGAGAGCTAGAAAGATAGCATTGCATCACATTACATGGCAATGCAATGCACAGTTGCTGAAGTTGAACCAAAATGAGCTTGTAATCTGGCTTCTGCAACTTTGAACATGAAAAATCCAATGAGGAGAAGAAAAGCAAAGCCAAAGAGTCCATCCCAAAATCCGACAAACAAGCAAAATGAACAAAAAACATTGAATTCAATTCTTTCTGATTTTAGAAACTGCATTAAAGAAGGGGTGCACCGGTCCTGGAGATACTGCAATACCAGGTCAATGCGTGGAGTGGACAGAGCAAGCTCTTTTTCCATCTCCCTGTTCTAAAAATCCATTTAATATATGGTCCCCAGATAGGGGACGTATCAGATATTAAACTGATAAGAACAGATACTACACTTGATCTTAGCCAAAAGGCCGAGAAGCGATAACCAGAATTGGTTTCAAACTACGGAGCCACCCAAGGATCCTGAAAAGTTCATTTGTGGAGATGAGCTCCTGGACTCCCGTTAAGAAGACATGTTGTCAACCTCTAGATCCCTTACATGCCTGCACTTTTCGGCTTGCTGCTGCTGCAATCCACGCGTTTTAGATCTGCATAACTCCACCTCTTTAAACACAGCACCTTCACCCCCTGCTGTTCCCACCCGCCTCAACACCGTTGGAAGGGAGGAGAACCAATTAAGGCGGGGGGTGGGGTGGAACGAGCAGCTGTCTACCCTTAGCAGGAGGGCTCCTGATTACATACCTCTCCTGCTGCTGCTGCTGCTGGCTGTCCAGCAGCAGACTGAAGGTGGCTGCTGCTGTGCACAGGTATATAAAGGCTCAGAGCCTATTATGACACGCGCAGCCAGCGTTCCATTGCCACATTCCATCTACTGCAGGCAGGATACCTGGCTGGCTGAATGTCGCTGAGAAGCTCACAGAGACCGCCATAAGCAACAGTTTAACAGAATGCCACAGACTAATCAACCAAACTTTTTGGGTTGGGTTCTCTTTTATAGTCTGCAGGCATTAAATGAAAGAAGTCAGTGTTCCAGCAGAGGGAGACAACGTTTCAGAAAAGGCATTGTAGCAAACCAAAAAAGAAATTTTAAGCGCAGCAGAGTAACCAGCGCACATACCTGTTAGCTCAGGTGAGTTTAAAAGGCTGCTGTTGATAACAAGGGCATTTGCTAAATAGATGGTGTGTGTGCAACAATATACTGAAAGGTCAATTATATTGTGCAGCTTATCTCACCACCTGTAGTTATTTAGGTGAAAGCTCCAAAATGCTTGCCTAATATGTCTGTTTATCCAAAAGGAAGTAAAAAGGGAGAGCTAGAAAGATAGCATTGCATCACATTACATGGCAATGCAATGCACAGTTGCTGAAGTTGAACCAAAATGAGCTTGTAATCTGGCTTCTGCAACTTTGAACATGAAAAATCCAATGAGGAGAAGAAAAGCAAAGCCAAAGAGTCCATCCCAAAATCCGACAAACAAGCAAAATGAACAAAAAACATTGAATTCAATTCTTTCTGATTTTAGAAACTGCATTAAAGAAGGGGTGCACCGGTCCTGGAGATACTGCAATACCAGGTCAATGCGTGGAGTGGACAGAGCAAGCTCTTTTTCCATCTCCCTGTTCTAAAAATCCATTTAATATATGGTCCCCAGATAGGGGACGTATCAGATATTAAACTGATAAGAACAGATACTACACTTGATCTTAGCCAAAAGGCCGAGAAGCGATAACCAGAATTGGTTTCAAACTACGGAGCCACCCAAGGATCCTGAAAAGTCCATTTGTGGAGATGAGCTCCTGGACTCCCGTTAAGAAGACATGTTGTCAACCTCTAGATCCCTTACATGCCTGCACTTTTCGGCTTGCTGCTGCTGCAATCCACGCGTTTTAGATCTGCATAACTCCACCTCTTTAAACACAGCACCTTCACCCCCTGCTGTTCCCACCCGCCTCAACACCGTTGGAAGGGAGGAGAACCAATTAAGGCGGGGGGTGGGGTGGAACGAGCAGCTGTCTACCCTTAGCAGGAGGGCTCCTGATTACATACCTCTCCTGCTGCTGCTGCTGCTGGCTGTCCAGCAGCAGACTGAAGGTGGCTGCTGCTGTGCACAGGTATATAAAGGCTCAGAGCCTATTATGACACGCGCAGCCAGCGTTCCATTGCCACATTCCATCTACTGCAGGCAGGATACCTGGCTGGCTGAATGTCGCTGAGAAGCTCACAGAGACCGCCATAAGCAACAGTTTAACAGAATGCCACAGACTAATCAACCAAACTTTTTGGGTTGGGTTCTCTTTTATAGTCTGCAGGCATTAAATGAAAGAAGTCAGTGTTCCAGCAGAGGGAGACAACGTTTCAGAAAAGGCATTGTAGCAAACCAAAAAAGAAATTTTAAGCGCAGCAGAGTAACCAGCGCACATACCTGTTAGCTCAGGTGAGTTTAAAAGGCTGCTGTTGATAACAAGGGCATTTGCTAAATAGATGGTGTGTGTGCAACAATATACTGAAAGGTCAATTATATTGTGCAGCTTATCTCACCACCTGTAGTTATTTAGGTGAAAGCTCCAAAATGCTTGCCTAATATGTCTGTTTATCCAAAAGGAAGTAAAAAGGGAGAGCTAGAAAGATAGCATTGCATCACATTACATGGCAATGCAATGCACAGTTGCTGAAGTTGAACCAAAATGAGCTTGTAATCTGGCTTCTGCAACTTTGAACATGAAAAATCCAATGAGGAGAAGAAAAGCAAAGCCAAAGAGTCAATCCCAAAATCCGACAAACAAGCAAAATGAACAAAAAACATTGAATTCAATTCTTTCTGATTTTAGAAACTGCATTAAAGAAGGGGTGCACCGGTCCTGGAGATACTGCAATACCAGGTCAATGCGTGGAGTGGACAGAGCAAGCTCTTTTTCCATCTCCCTGTTCTAAAAATCCATTTAATATATGGTCCCCAGATAGGGGACGTATCAGATATTAAACTGATAAGAACAGATACTACACTTGATCTTAGCCAAAAGGCCGAGAAGCGATAACCAGAATTGGTTTCAAACTACGGAGCCACCCAAGGATCCTGAAAAGTCCATTTGTGGAGATGAGCTCCTGGACTCCCGTTAAGAAGACATGTTGTCAACCTCTAGATCCCTTACATGCCTGCACTTTTCGGCTTGCTGCTGCTGCAATCCACGCGTTTTAGATCTGCATAACTCCACCTCTTTAAACACAGCACCTTCACCCCCTGCTGTTCCCACCCGCCTCAACACCGTTGGAAGGGAGGAGAACCAATTAAGGCGGGGGGTGGGGTGGAACGAGCAGCTGTCTACCCTTAGCAGGAGGGCTCCTGATTACATACCTCTCCTGCTGCTGCTGCTGCTGGCTGTCCAGCAGCAGACTGAAGGTGGCTGCTGCTGTGCACAGGTATATAAAGGCTCAGAGCCTATTATGACACGCGCAGCCAGCGTTCCATTGCCACATTCCATCTACTGCAGGCAGGATACCTGGCTGGCTGAATGTCGCTGAGAAGCTCACAGAGACCGCCATAAGCAACAGTTTAACAGAATGCCACAGACTAATCAACCAAACTTTTTGGGTTGGGTTCTCTTTTATAGTCTGCAGGCATTAAATGAAAGAAGTCAGTGTTCCAGCAGAGGGAGACAACGTTTCAGAAAAGGCATTGTAGCAAACCAAAAAAGAAATTTTAAGCGCAGCAGAGTAACCAGCGCACATACCTGTTAGCTCAGGTGAGTTTAAAAGGCTGCTGTTGATAACAAGGGCATTTGCTAAATAGATGGTGTGTGTGCAACAATATACTGAAAGGTCAATTATATTGTGCAGCTTATCTCACCACCTGTAGTTATTTAGGTGAAAGCTCCAAAATGCTTGCCTAATATGTCTGTTTATCCAAAAGGAAGTAAAAAGGGAGAGCTAGAAAGATAGCATTGCATCACATTACATGGCAATGCAATGCACAGTTGCTGAAGTTGAACCAAAATGAGCTTGTAATCTGGCTTCTGCAACTTTGAACATGAAAAATCCAATGAGGAGAAGAAAAGCAAAGCCAAAGAGTCAATCCCAAAATCCGACAAACAAGCAAAATGAACAAAAAACATTGAATTCAATTCTTTCTGATTTTAGAAACTGCATTAAAGAAGGGGTGCACCGGTCCTGGAGATACTGCAATACCAGGTCAATGCGTGGAGTGGACAGAGCAAGCTCTTTTTCCATCTCCCTGTTCTAAAAATCCATTTAATATATGGTCCCCAGATAGGGGACGTATCAGATATTAAACTGATAAGAACAGATACTACACTTGATCTTAGCCAAAAGGCCGAGAAGCGATAACCAGAATTGGTTTCAAACTACGGAGCCACCCAAGGATCCTGAAAAGTCCATTTGTGGAGATGAGCTCCTGGACTCCCGTTAAGAAGACATGTTGTCAACCTCTAGATCCCTTACATGCCTGCACTTTTCGGCTTGCTGCTGCTGCAATCCACGCGTTTTAGATCTGCATAACTCCACCTCTTTAAACACAGCACCTTCACCCCCTGCTGTTCCCACCCGCCTCAACACCGTTGGAAGGGAGGAGAACCAATTAAGGCGGGGGGTGGGGTGGAACGAGCAGCTGTCTACCCTTAGCAGGAGGGCTCCTGATTACATACCTCTCCTGCTGCTGCTGCTGCTGGCTGTCCAGCAGCAGACTGAAGGTGGCTGCTGCTGTGCACAGGTATATAAAGGCTCAGAGCCTATTATGACACGCGCAGCCAGCGTTCCATTGCCACATTCCATCTACTGCAGGCAGGATACCTGGCTGGCTGAATGTCGCTGAGAAGCTCACAGAGACCGCCATAAGCAACAGTTTAACAGAATGCCACAGACTAATCAACCAAACTTTTTGGGTTGGGTTCTCTTTTATAGTCTGCAGGCATTAAATGAAAGAAGTCAGTGTTCCAGCAGAGGGAGACAACGTTTCAGAAAAGGCATTGTAGCAAACCAAAAAAGAAATTTTAAGCGCAGCAGAGTAACCAGCGCACATACCTGTTAGCTCAGGTGAGTTTAAAAGGCTGCTGTTGATAACAAGGGCATTTGCTAAATAGATGGTGTGTGTGCAACAATATACTGAAAGGTCAATTATATTGTGCAGCTTATCTCACCACCTGTAGTTATTTAGGTGAAAGCTCCAAAATGCTTGCCTAATATGTCTGTTTATCCAAAAGGAAGTAAAAAGGGAGAGCTAGAAAGATAGCATTGCATCACATTACATGGCAATGCAATGCACAGTTGCTGAAGTTGAACCAAAATGAGCTTGTAATCTGGCTTCTGCAACTTTGAACATGAAAAATCCAATGAGGAGAAGAAAAGCAAAGCCAAAGAGTCCATCCCAAAATCCGACAAACAAGCAAAATGAACAAAAAACATTGAATTCAATTCTTTCTGATTTTAGAAACTGCATTAAAGAAGGGGTGCACCGGTCCTGGAGATACTGCAATACCAGGTCAATGCGTGGAGTGGACAGAGCAAGCTCTTTTTCCATCTCCCTGTTCTAAAAATCCATTTAATATATGGTCCCCAGATAGGGGACGTATCAGATATTAAACTGATAAGAACAGATACTACACTTGATCTTAGCCAAAAGGCCGAGAAGCGATAACCAGAATTGGTTTCAAACTACGGAGCCACCCAAGGATCCTGAAAAGTCCATTTGTGGAGATGAGCTCCTGGACTCCCGTTAAGAAGACATGTTGTCAACCTCTAGATCCCTTACATGCCTGCACTTTTCGGCTTGCTGCTGCTGCAATCCACGCGTTTTAGATCTGCATAACTCCACCTCTTTAAACACAGCACCTTCACCCCCTGCTGTTCCCACCCGCCTCAACACCGTTGGAAGGGAGGAGAACCAATTAAGGCGGGGGGTGGGGTGGAACGAGCAGCTGTCTACCCTTAGCAGGAGGGCTCCTGATTACATACCTCTCCTGCTGCTGCTGCTGCTGGCTGTCCAGCAGCAGACTGAAGGTGGCTGCTGCTGTGCACAGGTATATAAAGGCTCAGAGCCTATTATGACACGCGCAGCCAGCGTTCCATTGCCACATTCCATCTACTGCAGGCAGGATACCTGGCTGGCTGAATGTCGCTGAGAAGCTCACAGAGACCGCCATAAGCAACAGTTTAACAGAATGCCACAGACTAATCAACCAAACTTTTTGGGTTGGGTTCTCTTTTATAGTCTGCAGGCATTAAATGAAAGAAGTCAGTGTTCCAGCAGAGGGAGACAACGTTTCAGAAAAGGCATTGTAGCAAACCAAAAAAGAAATTTTAAGCGCAGCAGAGTAACCAGCGCACATACCTGTTAGCTCAGGTGAGTTTAAAAGGCTGCTGTTGATAACAAGGGCATTTGCTAAATAGATGGTGTGTGTGCAACAATATACTGAAAGGTCAATTATATTGTGCAGCTTATCTCACCACCTGTAGTTATTTAGGTGAAAGCTCCAAAATGCTTGCCTAATATGTCTGTTTATCCAAAAGGAAGTAAAAAGGGAGAGCTAGAAAGATAGCATTGCATCACATTACATGGCAATGCAATGCACAGTTGCTGAAGTTGAACCAAAATGAGCTTGTAATCTGGCTTCTGCAACTTTGAACATGAAAAATCCAATGAGGAGAAGAAAAGCAAAGCCAAAGAGTCCATCCCAAAATCCGACAAACAAGCAAAATGAACAAAAAACATTGAATTCAATTCTTTCTGATTTTAGAAACTGCATTAAAGAAGGGGTGCACCGGTCCTGGAGATACTGCAATACCAGGTCAATGCGTGGAGTGGACAGAGCAAGCTCTTTTTCCATCTCCCTGTTCTAAAAATCCATTTAATATATGGTCCCCAGATAGGGGACGTATCAGATATTAAACTGATAAGAACAGATACTACACTTGATCTTAGCCAAAAGGCCGAGAAGCGATAACCAGAATTGGTTTCAAACTACGGAGCCACCCAAGGATCCTGAAAAGTTCATTTGTGGAGATGAGCTCCTGGACTCCCGTTAAGAAGACATGTTGTCAACCTCTAGATCCCTTACATGCCTGCACTTTTCGGCTTGCTGCTGCTGCAATCCACGCGTTTTAGATCTGCATAACTCCACCTCTTTAAACACAGCACCTTCACCCCCTGCTGTTCCCACCCGCCTCAACACCGTTGGAAGGGAGGAGAACCAATTAAGGCGGGGGGTGGGGTGGAACGAGCAGCTGTCTACCCTTAGCAGGAGGGCTCCTGATTACATACCTCTCCTGCTGCTGCTGCTGCTGGCTGTCCAGCAGCAGACTGAAGGTGGCTGCTGCTGTGCACAGGTATATAAAGGCTCAGAGCCTTTTATGACACGCGCAGCCAGCGTTCCATTGCCACATTCCATCTACTGCAGGCAGGATACCTGGCTGGCTGAATGTCGCTGAGAAGCTCACAGAGACCGCCATAAGCAACAGTTTAACAGAATGCCACAGACTAATCAACCAAACTTTTTGGGTTGGGTTCTCTTTTATAGTCTGCAGGCATTAAATGAAAGAAGTCAGTGTTCCAGCAGAGGGAGACAACGTTTCAGAAAAGGCATTGTAGCAAACCAAAAAAGAAATTTTAAGCGCAGCAGAGTAACCAGCGCACATACCTGTTAGCTCAGGTGAGTTTAAAAGGCTGCTGTTGATAACAAGGGCATTTGCTAAATAGATGGTGTGTGTGCAACAATATACTGAAAGGTCAATTATATTGTGCAGCTTATCTCACCACCTGTAGTTATTTAGGTGAAAGCTCCAAAATGCTTGCCTAATATGTCTGTTTATCCAAAAGGAAGTAAAAAGGGAGAGCTAGAAAGATAGCATTGCATCACATTACATGGCAATGCAATGCACAGTTGCTGAAGTTGAACCAAAATGAGCTTGTAATCTGGCTTCTGCAACTTTGAACATGAAAAATCCAATGAGGAGAAGAAAAGCAAAGCCAAAGAGTCCATCCCAAAATCCGACAAACAAGCAAAATGAACAAAAAACATTGAATTCAATTCTTTCTGATTTTAGAAACTGCATTAAAGAAGGGGTGCACCGGTCATGGAGATACTGCAATACCAGGTCAATGCGTGGAGTGGACAGAGCAAGCTCTTTTTCCATCTCCCTGTTCTAAAAATCCATTTAATATATGGTCCCCAGATAGGGGACGTATCAGATATTAAACTGATAAGAACAGATACTACACTTGATCTTAGCCAAAAGGCCGAGAAGCGATAACCAGAATTGGTTTCAAACTACGGAGCCACCCAAGGATCCTGAAAAGTCCATTTGTGGAGATGAGCTCCTGGACTCCCGTTAAGAAGACATGTTGTCAACCTCTAGATCCCTTACATGCCTGCACTTTTCGGCTTGCTGCTGCTGCAATCCACGCGTTTTAGATCTGCATAACTCCACCTCTTTAAACACAGCACCTTCACCCCCTGCTGTTCCCACCCGCCTCAACACCGTTGGAAGGGAGGAGAACCAATTAAGGCGGGGGGTGGGGTGGAACGAGCAGCTGTCTACCCTTAGCAGGAGGGCTCCTGATTACATACCTCTCCTGCTGCTGCTGCTGCTGGCTGTCCAGCAGCAGACTGAAGGTGGCTGCTGCTGTGCACAGGTATATAAAGGCTCAGAGCCTATTATGACACGCGCAGCCAGCGTTCCATTGCCACATTCCATCTACTGCAGGCAGGATACCTGGCTGGCTGAATGTCGCTGAGAAGCTCACAGAGACCGCCATAAGCAACAGTTTAACAGAATGCCACAGACTAATCAACCAAACTTTTTGGGTTGGGTTCTCTTTTATAGTCTGCAGGCATTAAATGAAAGAAGTCAGTGTTCCAGCAGAGGGAGACAACGTTTCAGAAAAGGCATTGTAGCAAACCAAAAAAGAAATTTTAAGCGCAGCAGAGTAACCAGCGCACATACCTGTTAGCTCAGGTGAGTTTAAAAGGCTGCTGTTGATAACAAGGGCATTTGCTAAATAGATGGTGTGTGTGCAACAATATACTGAAAGGTCAATTATATTGTGCAGCTTATCTCACCACCTGTAGTTATTTAGGTGAAAGCTCCAAAATGCTTGCCTAATATGTCTGTTTATCCAAAAGGAAGTAAAAAGGGAGAGCTAGAAAGATAGCATTGCATCACATTACATGGCAATGCAATGCACAGTTGCTGAAGTTGAACCAAAATGAGCTTGTAATCTGGCTTCTGCAACTTTGAACATGAAAAATCCAATGAGGAGAAGAAAAGCAAAGCCAAAGAGTCCATCCCAAAATCCGACAAACAAGCAAAATGAACAAAAAACATTGAATTCAATTCTTTCTGATTTTAGAAACTGCATTAAAGAAGGGGTGCACCGGTCCTGGAGATACTGCAATACCAGGTCAATGCGTGGAGTGGACAGAGCAAGCTCTTTTTCCATCTCCCTGTTCTAAAAATCCATTTAATATATGGTCCCCAGATAGGGGACGTATCAGATATTAAACTGATAAGAACAGATACTACACTTGATCTTAGCCAAAAGGCCGAGAAGCGATAACCAGAATTGGTTTCAAACTCCGGAGCCACCCAAGGATCCTGAAAAGTCCATTTGTGGAGATGAGCTCCTGGACTCCCGTTAAGAAGACATGTTGTCAACCTCTAGATCCCTTACATGCCTGCACTTTTCGGCTTGCTGCTGCTGCAATCCACGCGTTTTAGATCTGCATAACTCCACCTCTTTAAACACAGCACCTTCACCCCCTGCTGTTCCCACCCGCCTCAACACCGTTGGAAGGGAGGAGAACCAATTAAGGCGGGGGGTGGGGTGGAACGAGCAGCTGTCTACCCTTAGCAGGAGGGCTCCTGATTACATACCTCTCCTGCTGCTGCTGCTGCTGGCTGTCCAGCAGCAGACTGAAGGTGGCTGCTGCTGTGCACAGGTATATAAAGGCTCAGAGCCTATTATGACACGCGCAGCCAACGTTCCATTGCCACATTCCATCTACTGCAGGCAGGATACCTGGCTGGCTGAATGTCGCTGAGAAGCTCACAGAGACCGCCATAAGCAACAGTTTAACAGAATGCCACAGACTAATCAACCAAACTTTTTGGGTTGGGTTCTCTTTTATAGTCTGCAGGCATTAAATGAAAGAAGTCAGTGTTCCAGCAGAGGGAGACAACGTTTCAGAAAAGGCATTGTAGCAAACCAAAAAAGAAATTTTAAGCGCAGCAGAGTGACCAGCGCACATACCTGTTAGCTCAGGTGAGTTTAAAAGGCTGCTGTTGATAACAAGGGCATTTGCTAAATAGATGGTGTGTGTGCAACAATATACTGAAAGGTCAATTATATTGTGCATCTTATCTCACCACCTGTAGTTATTTAGGTGAAAGCTCCAAAATGCTTGCCTAATATGTCTGTTTATCCAAAAGGAAGTAAAAAGGGAGAGCTAGAAAGATAGCATTGCATCACATTACATGGCAATGCAATGCACAGTTGCTGAAGTTGAACCAAAATGAGCTTGTAATCTGGCTTCTGCAACTTTGAACATGAAAAATCCAATGAGGAGAAGAAAAGCAAAGCCAAAGAGTCCATCCCAAAATCCGACAAGCAAGCAAAATGAACAAAAAACATTGAATTCAATTCTTTCTGATTTTAGAAACTGCATTAAAGAAGGGGTGCACCGGTCCTGGAGATACTGCAATACCAGGTCAATGCGTGGAGTGGACAGAGCAAGCTCTTTTTCCATCTCCCTGTTCTAAAAATCCATTTAATATATGGTCCCCAGATAGGGGACGTATCAGATATTAAACTGATAAGAACAGATACTACACTTGATCTTAGCCAAAAGGCCGAGAAGCGATAACCAGAATTGGTTTCAAACTACGGAGCCACCCAAGGATCCTGAAAAGTCCATTTGTGGAGATGAGCTCCTGGACTCCCGTTAAGAAGACATGTTGTCAACCTCTAGATCCCTTACATGCCTGCACTTTTCGGCTTGCTGCTGCTGCAATCCACGCGTTTTAGATCTGCATAACTCCACCTCTTTAAACACAGCACCTTCACCCCCTGCTGTTCCCACCCGCCTCAACACCGTTGGAAGGGAGGAGAACCAATTAAGGCGGGGGGTGGGGTGGAACGAGCAGCTGTCTACCCTTAGCAGGAGGGCTCCTGATTACATACCTCTCCTGCTGCTGCTGCTGCTGGCTGTCCAGCAGCAGACTGAAGGTGGCTGCTGCTGTGCACAGGTATATAAAGGCTCAGAGCCTATTATGACACGCGCAGCCAGCGTTCCATTGCCACATTCCATCTACTGCAGGCAGGATACCTGGCTGGCTGAATGTCGCTGAGAAGCTCACAGAGACCGCCATAAGCAACAGTTTAACAGAATGCCACAGACTAATCAACCAAACTTTTTGGGTTGGGTTCTCTTTTATAGTCTGCAGGCATTAAATGAAAGAAGTCAGTGTTCCAGCAGAGGGAGACAACGTTTCAGAAAAGGCATTGTAGCAAACCAAAAAAGAAATTTTAAGCGCAGCAGAGTGACCAGCGCACATACCTGTTAGCTCAGGTGAGTTTAAAAGGCTGCTGTTGATAACAAGGGCATTTGCTAAATAGATGGTGTGTGTGCAACAATATACTGAAAGGTCAATTATATTGTGCAGCTTATCTCACCACCTGTAGTTATTTAGGTGAAAGCTCCAAAATGCTTGCCTAATATGTCTGTTTATCCAAAAGGAAGTAAAAAGGGAGAGCTAGAAAGATAGCATTGCATCACATTACATGGCAATGCAATGCACAGTTGCTGAAGTTGAACCAAAATGAGCTTGTAATCTGGCTTCTGCAGCTTTGAACATGAAAAATCCAATGAGGAGAAGAAAAGCAAAGCCAAAGAGTCCATCCCAAAATCCGACAAGCAAGCAAAATGAACAAAAAACATTAAATTCAATTCTTTCTGATTTTAGAAACTGCATTAAAGAAGGGGTGCACCGGTCCTGGAGATACTGCAATACCAGGTCAATGCGTGGAGTGGACAGAGCAAGCTCTTTTTCCATCTCCCTGTTCTAAAAATCCATTTAATATATGGTCCCCAGATAGGGGACGTATCAGATATTAAACTGATAAGAACAGATACTACACTTGATCTTAGCCAAAAGGCCGAGAAGCGATAACCAGAATTGGTTTCAAACTACGGAGCCACCCAAGGATCCTGAAAAGTCCATTTGTGGAGATGAGCTCCTGGACTCCCGTTAAGAAGACATGTTGTCAACCTCTAGATCCCTTACATGCCTGCACTTTTCGGCTTGCTGCTGCTGCAATCCACGCGTTTTAGATCTGCATAACTCCACCTCTTTAAACACAGCACCTTCACCCCCTGCTGTTCCCACCTGCCTCAACACCGTTGGAAGGGAGGAGAACCAATTAAGGCGGGGGGTGGGGTGGAACGAGCAGCTGTCTACCCTTAGCAGGAGGGCTCCTGATTACATACCTATCCTGCTGCTGCTGCTGCTGGCTGTCCAGCAGCAGACTGAAGGTGGCTGCTGCTGTGCACAGGTATATAAAGGCTCAGAGCCTATTATGACACGCGCAGCCAGCGTTCCATTGCCACATTCCATCTACTGCAGGCAGGATACCTGGCTGGCTGAATGTCGCTGAGAAGCTCACAGAGACCGCCATAAGCAACAGTTTAACAGAATGCCACAGACTAATCAACCAAACTTTTTGGGTTGGGTTCTCTTTTATAGTCTGCAGGCATTAAATGAAAGAAGTCAGTGTTCCAGCAGAGGGAGACAACGTTTCAGAAAAGGCATTGTAGCAAACCAAAAAAGAAATTTTAAGCGCAGCAGAGTAACCAGCGCACATACCTGTTAGCTCAGGTGAGTTTAAAAGGCTGCTGTTGATAACAAGGGCATTTGCTAAATAGATGGTGTGTGTGCAACAATATACTGAAAGGTCAATTATATTGTGCAGCTTATCTCACCACCTGTAGTTATTTAGGTGAAAGCTCCAAAATGCTTGCCTAATATGTCTGTTTATCCAAAAGGAAGTAAAAAGGGAGAGCTAGAAAGACAGCATTGCATCACATTACATGGCAATGCAATGCACAGTTGCTGAAGTTGAACCAAAATGAGCTTGTAATCTGGCTTCTGCAACTTTGAACATGAAAAATCCAATGAGGAGAAGAAAAGCAAAGCCAAAGAGTCCATCCCAAAATCCGACAAACAAGCAACATGAACAAAAAACATTGAATTCAATTCTTTCTGATTTTAGAAACTGCATTAAAGAAGGGGTGCACCGGTCCTGGAGATACTGCAATACCAGGTCAATGCGTGGAGTGGACAGAGCAAGCTCTTTTTCCATCTCCCTGTTCTAAAAACCCATTTAATATATGGTCCCCAGATAGGGGACGTATCAGATATTAAACTGATAAGAACAGATACTACACTTGATCTTAGCCAAAAGGCCGAGAAGCGATAACCAGAATTGGTTTCAAACTACGGAGCCACCCAAGGATCCTGAAAAGTCCATTTGTGGAGATGAGCTCCTGGACTCCCGTTAAGAAGACATGTTGTCAACCTCTAGATCCCTTACATGCCTGCACTTTTCGGCTTGCTGCTGCTGCAATCCACGCGTTTTAGATCTGCATAACTCCACCTCTTTAAACACAGCACCTTCACCCCCTGCTGTTCCCACCCGCCTCAACACCGTTGGAAGGGAGGAGAACCAATTAAGGCGGGGGGTGGGGTGGAACGAGCAGCTGTCTACCCTTAGCAGGAGGGCTCCTGATTACATACCTCTCCTGCTGCTGCTGCTGGCTGTCCAGCAGCAGACTGAAGGTGGCTGCTGCTGTGCACAGGTATATAAAGGCTCAGAGCCTATTATGACACGCGCAGCCAGCGTTCCATTGCCACATTCCATCTACTGCAGGCAGGATACCTGGCTGGCTGAATGTCGCTGAGAAGCTCACAGAGACCGCCATAAGCAACAGTTTAACAGAATGCCACAGACTAATCAACCAAACTTTTTGGGTTGGGTTCTCTTTTATAGTCTGCAGGCATTAAATGAAAGAAGTCAGTGTTCCAGCAGAGGGAGACAACGTTTCAGAAAAGGCATTGTAGCAAACCAAAAAAGAAATTTTAAGCGCAGCAGAGTAACCAGCGCACATACCTGTTAGCTCAGGTGAGTTTAAAAGGCTGCTGTTGATAACAAGGGCATTTGCTAAATAGATGGTGTGTGTGCAACAATATACTGAAAGGTCAATTATATTGTGCAGCTTATCTCACCACCTGTAGTTATTTAGGTGAAAGCTCCAAAATGCTTGCCTAATATGTCTGTTTATCCAAAAGGAAGTAAAAAGGGAGAGCTAGAAAGATAGCATTGCATCACATTACATGGCAATGCAATGCACAGTTGCTGAAGTTGAACCAAAATGAGCTTGTAATCTGGCTTCTGCAACTTTGAACATGAAAAATCCAATGAGGAGAAGAAAAGCAAAGCCAAAAAGTCCATCCCAAAATCCGACAAACAAGCAAAATGAACAAAAAACATTGAATTCAATTCTTTCTGATTTTAGAAACTGCATTAAAGAAGGGGTGCACCGGTCCTGGAGATACTGCAATACCAGGTCAATGCGTGGAGTGGACAGAGCAAGCTCTTTTTCCATCTCCCTGTTCTAAAAATCCATTTAATATATGGTCCCCAGATAGGGGACGTATCAGATATTAAACTGATAAGAACAGATACTACACTTGATCTTAGCCAAAAGGCCGAGAAGCGATAACCAGAATTGGTTTCAAACTACGGAGCCACCCAAGGATCCTGAAAAGTCCATTTGTGGAGATGAGCTCCTGGACTCCCGTTAAGAAGACATGTTGTCAACCTCTAGATCCCTTACATGCCTGCACTTTTCGGCTTGCTGCTGCTGCAATCCACGCGTTTTAGATCTGCATAACTCCACCTCTTTAAACACAGCACCTTCACCCCCTGCTGTTCCCACCCGCCTCAACACCGTTGGAAGGGAGGAGAACCAATTAAGGCGGGGGGTGGGGTGGAACGAGCAGCTGTCTACCCTTAGCAGGAGGGCTCCTGATTACATACCTCTCCTGCTGCTGCTGCTGCTGGCTGTCCAGCAGCAGACTGAAGGTGGCTGCTGCTGTGCACAGGTATATAAAGGCTCAGAGCCTATTATGACACGCGCAGCCAGCGTTCCATTGCCACATTCCATCTACTGCAGGCAGGATACCTGGCTGGCTGAATGTCGCTGAGAAGCTCACAGAGACCGCCATAAGCAACAGTTTAACAGAATGCCACAGACTAATCAACCAAACTTTTTGGGTTGGGTTCTCTTTTATAGTCTGCAGGCATTAAATGAAAGAAGTCAGTGTTCCAGCAGAGGGAGACAACGTTTCAGAAAAGGCATTGTAGCAAACCAAAAAAGAAATTTTAAGCGCAGCAGAGTGACCAGCGCACATACCTGTTAGCTCAGGTGAGTTTAAAAGGCTGCTGTTGATAACAAGGGCATTTGCTAAATAGATGGTGTGTGTGCAACAATATACTGAAAGGTCAATTATATTGTGCAGCTTATCTCACCACCTGTAGTTATTTAGGTGAAAGCTCCAAAATGCTTGCCTAATATGTCTGTTTATCCAAAAGGAAGTAAAAAGGGAGAGCTAGAAAGATAGCATTGCATCACATTACATGGCAATGCAATGCACAGTTGCTGAAGTTGAACCAAAATGAGCTTGTAATCTGGCTTCTGCAACTTTGAACATGAAAAATCCAATGAGGAGAAGAAAAGCAAAGCCAAAGAGTCCATCCCAAAATCCGACAAGCAAGCAAAATGAACAAAAAACATTGAATTCAATTCTTTCTGATTTTAGAAACTGCATTAAAGAAGGGGTGCACCGGTCCTGGAGATACTGCAATACCAGGTCAATGCGTGGAGTGGACAGAGCAAGCTCTTTTTCCATCTCCCTGTTCTAAAAATCCATTTAATATATGGTCCCCCGATAGGGGACGTATCAGATATTAAACTGATAAGAACAGATACTACACTTGATCTTAGCCAAAAGGCCGAGAAGCGATAACCAGAATTGGTTTCAAACTACGGAGCCACCCAAGGATCCTGAAAAGTCCATTTGTGGAGATGAGCTCCTGGACTCCCGTTAAGAAGACATGTTGTCAACCTCTAGATCCCTTACATGCCTGCACTTTTCGGCTTGCTGCTGCTGCAATCCACGCGTTTTAGATCTGCATAACTCCACCTCTTTAAACACAGCACCTTCACCCCCTGCTGTTCCCACCTGCCTCAACACCGTTGGAAGGGAGGAGAACCAATTAAGGCGGGGGGTGGGGTGGAACGAGCAGCTGTCTACCCTTAGCAGGAGGGCTCCTGATTACATACCTCTCCTGCTGCTGCTGCTGCTGGCTGTCCAGCAGCAGACTGAAGGTGGCTGCTGCTGTGCACAGGTATATAAAGGCTCAGAGCCTATTATGACACGCGCAGCCAGCGTTCCATTGCCACATTCCATCTACTGCAGGCAGGATACCTGGCTGGCTGAATGTCGCTGAGAAGCTCACAGAGACCGCCATAAGCAACAGTTTAACAGAATGCCACAGACTAATCAACCAAACTTTTTGGGTTGGGTTCTCTTTTATAGTCTGCAGGCATTAAATGAAAGAAGTCAGTGTTCCAGCAGAGGGAGACAACGTTTCAGAAAAGGCATTGTAGCAAACCAAAAAAGAAATTTTAAGCGCAGCAGAGTAACCAGCGCACATACCTGTTAGCTCAGGTGAGTTTAAAAGGCTGCTGTTGATAACAAGGGCATTTGCTAAATAGATGGTGTGTGTGCAACAATATACTGAAAGGTCAATTATATTGTGCAGCTTATCTCACCACCTGTAGTTATTTAGGTGAAAGCTCCAAAATGCTTGCCTAATATGTCTGTTTATCCAAAAGGAAGTAAAAAGGGAGAGCTAGAAAGACAGCATTGCATCACATTACATGGCAATGCAATGCACAGTTGCTGAAGTTGAACCAAAATGAGCTTGTAATCTGGCTTCTGCAACTTTGAACATGAAAAATCCAATGAGGAGAAGAAAAGCAAAGCCAAAGAGTCCATCCCAAAATCCGACAAACAAGCAACATGAACAAAAAACATTGAATTCAATTCTTTCTGATTTTAGAAACTGCATTAAAGAAGGGGTGCACCGGTCCTGGAGATACTGCAATACCAGGTCAATGCGTGGAGTGGACAGAGCAAGCTCTTTTTCCATCTCCCTGTTCTAAAAATCCATTTAATATATGGTCCCCAGATAGGGGACGTATCAGATATTAAACTGATAAGAACAGATACTACACTTGATCTTAGCCAAAAGGCCGAGAAGCGATAACCAGAATTGGTTTCAAACTACGGAGCCACCCAAGGATCCTGAAAAGTCCATTTGTGGAGATGAGCTCCTGGACTCCCGTTAAGAAGACATGTTGTCAACCTCTAGATCCCTTACATGCCTGCACTTTTCGGCTTGCTGCTGCTGCAATCCACGCGTTTTAGATCTGCATAACTCCACCTCTTTAAACACAGCACCTTCACCCCCTGCTGTTCCCACCCGCCTCAACACCGTTGGAAGGGAGGAGAACCAATTAAGGCGGGGGGTGGGGTGGAACGAGCAGCTGTCTACCCTTAGCAGGAGGGCTCCTGATTACATACCTCTCCTGCTGCTGCTGCTGCTGGCTGTCCAGCAGCAGACTGAAGGTGGCTGCTGCTGTGCACAGGTATATAAAGGCTCAGAGCCTATTATGACACGCGCAGCCAGCGTTCCATTGCCACATTCCATCTACTGCAGGCAGGATACCTGGCTGGCTGAATGTCGCTGAGAAGCTCACAGAGACCGCCATAAGCAACAGTTTAACAGAATGCCACAGACTAATCAACCAAACTTTTTGGGTTGGGTTCTCTTTTATAGTCTGCAGGCATTAAATGAAAGAAGTCAGTGTTCCAGCAGAGGGAGACAACGTTTCAGAAAAGGCATTGTAGCAAACCAAAAAAGAAATTTTAAGCGCAGCAGAGTAACCAGCGCACATACCTGTTAGCTCAGGTGAGTTTAAAAGGCTGCTGTTGATAACAAGGGCATTTGCTAAATAGATGGTGTGTGTGCAACAATATACTGAAAGGTCAATTATATTGTGCAGCTTATCTCACCACCTGTAGTTATTTAGGTGAAAGCTCCAAAATGCTTGCCTAATATGTCTGTTTATCCAAAAGGAAGTAAAAAGGGAGAGCTAGAAAGATAGCATTGCATCACATTACATGGCAATGCAATGCACAGTTGCTGAAGTTGAACCAAAATGAGCTTGTAATCTGGCTTCTGCAACTTTGAACATGAAAAATCCAATGAGGAGAAGAAAAGCAAAGCCAAAGAGTCCATCCCAAAATCCGACAAACAAGCAAAATGAACAAAAAACATTGAATTCAATTCTTTCTGATTTTAGAAACTGCATTAAAGAAGGGGTGCACCGGTCCTGGAGATACTGCAATACCAGGTCAATGCGTGGAGTGGACAGAGCAAGCTCTTTTTCCATCTCCCTGTTCTAAAAATCCATTTAATATATGGTCCCCAGATAGGGGACGTATCAGATATTAAACTGATAAGAACAGATACTACACTTGATCTTAGCCAAAAGGCCGAGAAGCGATAACCAGAATTGGTTTCAAACTACGGAGCCACCCAAGGATCCTGAAAAGTCCATTTGTGGAGATGAGCTCCTGGACTCCCGTTAAGAAGACATGTTGTCAACCTCTAGATCCCTTACATGCCTGCACTTTTCGGCTTGCTGCTGCTGCAATCCACGGGTTTTAGATCTGCATAACTCCACCTCTTTAAACACAGCACCTTCACCCCCTGCTGTTCCCACCCGCCTCAACACCGTTGGAAGGGAGGAGAACCAATTAAGGCAGGGGGTGGGGTGGAACGAGCAGCTGTCTACCCTTAGCAGGAGGGCTCCTGATTACATACCTCTCCTGCTGCTGCTGCTGCTGGCTGTCCAGCAGCAGACTGAAGGTGGCTGCTGCTGTGCACAGGTATATAAAGGCTCAGAGCCTATTATGACACGCGCAGTCAGCGTTCCATTGCCACATTCCATCTACTGCAGGCAGGATACCTGGCTGGCTGAATGTCGCTGAGAAGCTCACAGAGACCGCCATAAGCAACAGTTTAACAGAATGCCACAGACTAATCAACCAAACTTTTTGGGTTGGGTTCTCTTTTATAGTCTGCAGGCATTAAATGAAAGAAGTCAGTGTTCCAGCAGAGGGAGACAACGTTTCAGAAAAGGCATTGTAGCAAACCAAAAAAGAAATTTTAAGCGCAGCAGAGTAACCAGCGCACATACCTGTTAGCTCAGGTGAGTTTAAAAGGCTGCTGTTGATAACAAGGGCATTTGCTAAATAGATGGTGTGTGTGCAACAATATACTGAAAGGTCAATTATATTGTGCAGCTTATCTCACCACCTGTAGTTATTTAGGTGAAAGCTCCAAAATGCTTGCCTAATATGTCTGTTTATCCAAAAGGAAGTAAAAAGGGAGAGCTAGAAAGATAGCATTGCATCACATTACATGGCAATGCAATGCACAGTTGCTGAAGTTGAACCAAAATGAGCTTGTAATCTGGCTTCTGCAACTTTGAACATGAAAAATCCAATGAGGAGAAGAAAAGCAAAGCCAAAGAGTCCATCCCAAAATCCGACAAACAAGCAAAATGAACAAAAAACATTGAATTCAATTCTTTCTGATTTTAGAAACTGCATTAAAGAAGGGGTGCACCGGTCCTGGAGATACTGCAATACCAGGTCAATGCGTGGAGTGGACAGAGCAAGCTCTTTTTCCATCTCCCTGTTCTAAAAATCCATTTAATATATGGTCCCCAGATAGGGGACGTATCAGATATTAAACTGATAAGAACAGATACTACACTTGATCTTAGCCAAAAGGCCGAGAAGCGATAACCAGAATTGGTTTCAAACTACGGAGCCACCCAAGGATCCTGAAAAGTCCATTTGTGGAGATGAGCTCCTGGACTCCCGTTAAGAAGACATGTTGTCAACCTCTAGATCCCTTACATGCCTGCACTTTTCGGCTTGCTGCTGCTGCAATCCACGCGTTTTAGATCTGCATAACTCCACCTCTTTAAACACAGCACCTTCACCCCCTGCTGTTCCCACCCGCCTCAACACCGTTGGAAGGGAGGAGAACCAATTAAGGCGGGGGGTGGGGTGGAACGAGCAGCTGTCTACCCTTAGCAGGAGGGCTCCTGATTACATACCTCTCCTGCTGCTGCTGCTGCTGGCTGTCCAGCAGCAGACTGAAGGTGGCTGCTGCTGTGCACAGGTATATAAAGGCTCAGAGCCTATTATGACACGCGCAGCCAGCGTTCCATTGCCACATTCCATCTACTGCAGGCAGGATACCTGGCTGGCTGAATGTCGCTGAGAAGCTCACAGAGACCGCCATAAGCAACAGTTTAACAGAATGCCACAGACTAATCAACCAAACTTTTTGGGTTGGGTTCTCTTTTATAGTCTGCAGGCATTAAATGAAAGAAGTCAGTGTTCCAGCAGAGGGAGACAACGTTTCAGAAAAGGCATTGTAGCAAACCAAAAAATAAATTTTAAGCGCAGCAGAGTAACCAGCGCACATACCTGTTAGCTCAGGTGAGTTTAAAAGGCTGCTGTTGATAACAAGGGCATTTGCTAAATAGATGGTGTGTGTGCAACAATATACTGAAAGGTCAATTATATTGTGCAGCTTATCTCACCACCTGTAGTTATTTAGGTGAAAGCTCCAAAATGCTTGCCTAATATGTCTGTTTATCCAAAAGGAAGTAAAAAGGGAGAGCTAGAAAGATAGCATTGCATCACATTACATGGCAATGCAATGCACAGTTGCTGAAGTTGAACCAAAATGAGCTTGTAATCTGGCTTCTGCAACTTTGAACATGAAAAATCCAATGAGGAGAAGAAAAGCAAAGCCAAAGAGTCCATCCCAAAATCCGACAAACAAGCAAAATGAACAAAAAACATTGAATTCAATTCTTTCTGATTTTAGAAACTGCATTAAAGAAGGGGTGCACCGGTCCTGGAGATACTGCAATACCAGGTCAATGCGTGGAGTGGACAGAGCAAGCTCTTTTTCCATCTCCCTGTTCTAAAAATCCATTTAATATATGGTCCCCAGATAGGGGACGTATCAGATATTAAACTGATAAGAACAGATACTACACTTGATCTTAGCCAAAAGGCCGAGAAGCGATAACCAGAATTGGTTTCAAACTACGGAGCCACCCAAGGATCCTGAAAAGTCCATTTGTGGAGATGAGCTCCTGGACTCCCGTTAAGAAGACATGTTGTCAACCTCTAGATCCCTTACATGCCTGCACTTTTCGGCTTGCTGCTGCTGCAATCCACGGGTTTTAGATCTGCATAACTCCACCTCTTTAAACACAGCACCTTCACCCCCTGCTGTTCCCACCCGCCTCAACACCGTTGGAAGGGAGGAGAACCAATTAAGGCAGGGGGTGGGGTGGAACGAGCAGCTGTCTACCCTTAGCAGGAGGGCTCCTGATTACATACCTCTCCTGCTGCTGCTGCTGCTGGCTGTCCAGCAGCAGACTGAAGGTGGCTGCTGCTGTGCACAGGTATATAAAGGCTCAGAGCCTATTATGACACGCGCAGCCAGCGTTCCATTGCCACATTCCATCTACTGCAGGCAGGATACCTGGCTGGCTGAATGTCGCTGAGAAGCTCACAGAGACCGCCATAAGCAACAGTTTAACAGAATGCCACAGACTAATCAACCAAACTTTTTGGGTTGGGTTCTCTTTTATAGTCTGCAGGCATTAAATGAAAGAAGTCAGTGTTCCAGCAGAGGGAGACAACGTTTCAGAAAAGGCATTGTAGCAAACCAAAAAAGAAATTTTAAGCGCAGCAGAGTAACCAGCGCACATACCTGTTAGCTCAGGTGAGTTTAAAAGGCTGCTGTTGATAACAAGGGCATTTGCTAAATAGATGGTGTGTGTGCAACAATATACTGAAAGGTCAATTATATTGTGCAGCTTATCTCACCACCTGTAGTTATTTAGGTGAAAGCTCCAAAATGCTTGCCTAATATGTCTGTTTATCCAAAAGGAAGTAAAAAGGGAGAGCTAGAAAGATAGCATTGCATCACATTACATGGCAATGCAATGCACAGTTGCTGAAGTTGAACCAAAATGAGCTTGTAATCTGGCTTCTGCAACTTTGAACATGAAAAATCCAATGAGGAGAAGAAAAGCAAAGCCAAAGAGTCCATCCCAAAATCCGACAAACAAGCAAAATGAACAAAAAACATTGAATTCAATTCTTTCTGATTTTAGAAACTGCATTAAAGAAGGGGTGCACCGGTCCTGGAGATACTGCAATACCAGGTCAATGCGTGGAGTGGACAGAGCAAGCTCTTTTTCCATCTCCCTGTTCTAAAAATCCATTTAATATATGGTCCCCAGATAGGGGACGTATCAGATATTAAACTGATAAGAACAGATACTACACTTGATCTTAGCCAAAAGGCCGAGAAGCGATAACCAGAATTGGTTTCAAACTACGGAGCCACCCAAGGATCCTGAAAAGTCCATTTGTGGAGATGAGCTCCTGGACTCCCGTTAAGAAGACATGTTGTCAACCTCTAGATCCCTTACATGCCTGCACTTTTCGGCTTGCTGCTGCTGCAATCCACGCGTTTTAGATCTGCATAACTCCACCTCTTTAAACACAGCACCTTCACCCCCTGCTGTTCCCACCCGCCTCAACACCGTTGGAAGGGAGGAGAACCAATTAAGGCGGGGGGTGGGGTGGAACGAGCAGCTGTCTACCCTTAGCAGGAGGGCTCCTGATTACATACCTCTCCTGCTGCTGCTGCTGCTGGCTGTCCAGCAGCAGACTGAAGGTGGCTGCTGCTGTGCACAGGTATATAAAGGCTCAGAGCCTATTATGACACGCGCAGCCAGCGTTCCATTGCCACATTCCATCTACTGCAGGCAGGATACCTGGCTGGCTGAATGTCGCTGAGAAGCTCACAGAGACCGCCATAAGCAACAGTTTAACAGAATGCCACAGACTAATCAACCAAACTTTTTGGGTTGGGTTCTCTTTTATAGTCTGCAGGCATTAAATGAAAGAAGTCAGTGTTCCAGCAGAGGGAGACAACGTTTCAGAAAAGGCATTGTAGCAAACCAAAAAAGAAATTTTAAGCGCAGCAGAGTAACCAGCGCACATACCTGTTAGCTCAGGTGAGTTTAAAAGGCTGCTGTTGATAACAAGGGCATTTGCTAAATAGATGGTGTGTGTGCAACAATATACTGAAAGGTCAATTATATTGTGCAGCTTATCTCACCACCTGTAGTTATTTAGGTGAAAGCTCCAAAATGCTTGCCTAATATGTCTGTTTATCCAAAAGGAAGTAAAAAGGGAGAGCTAGAAAGATAGCATTGCATCACATTACATGGCAATGCAATGCACAGTTGCTGAAGTTGAACCAAAATGAGCTTGTAATCTGGCTTCTGCAACTTTGAACATGAAAAATCCAATGAGGAGAAGAAAAGCAAAGCCAAAGAGTCCATCCCAAAATCCGACAAACAAGCAAAATGAACAAAAAACATTGAATTCAATTCTTTCTGATTTTAGAAACTGCATTAAAGAAGGGGTGCACCGGTCCTGGAGATACTGCAATACCAGGTCAATGCGTGGAGTGGACAGAGCAAGCTCTTTTTCCATCTCCCTGTTCTAAAAATCCATTTAATATATGGTCCCCAGATAGGGGACGTATCAGATATTAAACTGATAAGAACAGATACTACACTTGATCTTAGCCAAAAGGCCGAGAAGCGATAACCAGAATTGGTTTCAAACTACGGAGCCACCCAAGGATCCTGAAAAGTCCATTTGTGGAGATGAGCTCCTGGACTCCCGTTAAGAAGACATGTTGTCAACCTCTAGATCCCTTACATGCCTGCACTTTTCGGCTTGCTGCTGCTGCAATCCACGCGTTTTAGATCTGCATAACTCCACCTCTTTAAACACAGCACCTTCACCCCCTGCTGTTCCCACCCGCCTCAACACCGTTGGAAGGGAGGAGAACCAATTAAGGCGGGGGGTGGGGTGGAACGAGCAGCTGTCTACCCTTAGCAGGAGGGCTCCTGATTACATACCTCTCCTGCTGCTGCTGCTGCTGGCTGTCCAGCAGCAGACTGAAGGTGGCTGCTGCTGTGCACAGGTATATAAAGGCTCAGAGCCTATTATGACACGCGCAGCCAGCGTTCCATTGCCACATTCCATCTACTGCAGGCAGGATACCTGGCTGGCTGAATGTCGCTGAGAAGCTCACAGAGACCGCCATAAGCAACAGTTTAACAGAATGCCACAGACTAATCAACCAAACTTTTTGGGTTGGGTTCTCTTTTATAGTCTGCAGGCATTAAATGAAAGAAGTCAGTGTTCCAGCAGAGGGAGACAACGTTTCAGAAAAGGCATTGTAGCAAACCAAAAAAGAAATTTTAAGCGCAGCAGAGTAACCAGCGCACATACCTGTTAGCTCAGGTGAGTTTAAAAGGCTGCTGTTGATAACAAGGGCATTTGCTAAATAGATGGTGTGTGTGCAACAATATACTGAAAGGTCAATTATATTGTGCAGCTTATCTCACCACCTGTAGTTATTTAGGTGAAAGCTCCAAAATGCTTGCCTAATATGTCTGTTTATCCAAAAGGAAGTAAAAAGGGAGAGCTAGAAAGATAGCATTGCATCACATTACATGGCAATGCAATGCACAGTTGCTGAAGTTGAACCAAAATGAGCTTGTAATCTGGCTTCTGCAACTTTGAACATGAAAAATCCAATGAGGAGAAGAAAAGCAAAGCCAAAGAGTCCATCCCAAAATCCGACAAACAAGCAAAATGAACAAAAAACATTGAATTCAATTCTTTCTGATTTTAGAAACTGCATTAAAGAAGGGGTGCACCGGTCCTGGAGATACTGCAATACCAGGTCAATGCGTGGAGTGGACAGAGCAAGCTCTTTTTCCATCTCCCTGTTCTAAAAATCCATTTAATATATGGTCCCCAGATAGGGGACGTATCAGATATTAAACTGATAAGAACAGATACTACACTTGATCTTAGCCAAAAGGCCGAGAAGCGATAACCAGAATTGGTTTCAAACTACGGAGCCACCCAAGGATCCTGAAAAGTCCATTTGTGGAGATGAGCTCCTGGACTCCCGTTAAGAAGACATGTTGTCAACCTCTAGATCCCTTACATGCCTGCACTTTTCGGCTTGCTGCTGCTGCAATCCACGCGTTTTAGATCTGCATAACTCCACCTCTTTAAACACAGCACCTTCACCCCCTGCTGTTCCCACCCGCCTCAACACCGTTGGAAGGGAGGAGAACCAATTAAGGCGGGGGGTGGGGTGGAACGAGCAGCTGTCTACCCTTAGCAGGAGGGCTCCTGATTACATACCTCTCCTGCTGCTGCTGCTGCTGGCTGTCCAGCAGCAGACTGAAGGTGGCTGCTGCTGTGCACAGGTATATAAAGGCTCAGAGCCTATTATGACACGCGCAGCCAGCGTTCCATTGCCACATTCCATCTACTGCAGGCAGGATACCTGGCTGGCTGAATGTCGCTGAGAAGCTCACAGAGACCGCCATAAGCAACAGTTTAACAGAATGCCACAGACTAATCAACCAAACTTTTTGGGTTGGGTTCTCTTTTATAGTCTGCAGGCATTAAATGAAAGAAGTCAGTGTTCCAGCAGAGGGAGACAACGTTTCAGAAAAGGCATTGTAGCAAACCAAAAAAGAAATTTTAAGCGCAGCAGAGTAACCAGCGCACATACCTGTTAGCTCAGGTGAGTTTAAAAGGCTGCTGTTGATAACAAGGGCATTTGCTAAATAGATGGTGTGTGTGCAACAATATACTGAAAGGTCAATTATATTGTGCAGCTTATCTCACCACCTGTAGTTATTTAGGTGAAAGCTCCAAAATGCTTGCCTAATATGTCTGTTTATCCAAAAGGAAGTAAAAAGGGAGAGCTAGAAAGATAGCATTGCATCACATTACATGGCAATGCAATGCACAGTTGCTGAAGTTGAACCAAAATGAGCTTGTAATCTGGCTTCTGCAACTTTGAACATGAAAAATCCAATGAGGAGAAGAAAAGCAAAGCCAAAGAGTCCATCCCAAAATCCGACAAACAAGCAAAATGAACAAAAAACATTGAATTCAATTCTTTCTGATTTTAGAAACTGCATTAAAGAAGGGGTGCACCGGTCCTGGAGATACTGCAATACCAGGTCAATGCGTGGAGTGGACAGAGCAAGCTCTTTTTCCATCTCCCTGTTCTAAAAATCCATTTAATATATGGTCCCCAGATAGGGGACGTATCAGATATTAAACTGATAAGAACAGATACTACACTTGATCTTAGCCAAAAGGCCGAGAAGCGATAACCAGAATTGGTTTCAAACTACGGAGCCACCCAAGGATCCTGAAAAGTCCATTTGTGGAGATGAGCTCCTGGACTCCCGTTAAGAAGACATGTTGTCAACCTCTAGATCCCTTACATGCCTGCACTTTTCGGCTTGCTGCTGCTGCAATCCACGCGTTTTAGATCTGCATAACTCCACCTCTTTAAACACAGCACCTTCACCCCCTGCTGTTCCCACCCGCCTCAACACCGTTGGAAGGGAGGAGAACCAATTAAGGCGGGGGGTGGGGTGGAACGAGCAGCTGTCTACCCTTAGCAGGAGGGCTCCTGATTACATACCTCTCCTGCTGCTGCTGCTGCTGGCTGTCCAGCAGCAGACTGAAGGTGGCTGCTGCTGTGCACAGGTATATAAAGGCTCAGAGCCTATTATGACACGCGCAGCCAGCGTTCCATTGCCACATTCCATCTACTGCAGGCAGGATACCTGGCTGGCTGAATGTCGCTGAGAAGCTCACAGAGACCGCCATAAGCAACAGTTTAACAGAATGCCACAGACTAATCAACCAAACTTTTTGGGTTGGGTTCTCTTTTATAGTCTGCAGGCATTAAATGAAAGAAGTCAGTGTTCCAGCAGAGGGAGACAACGTTTCAGAAAAGGCATTGTAGCAAACCAAAAAAGAAATTTTAAGCGCAGCAGAGTAACCAGCGCACATACCTGTTAGCTCAGGTGAGTTTAAAAGGCTGCTGTTGATAACAAGGGCATTTGCTAAATAGATGGTGTGTGTGCAACAATATACTGAAAGGTCAATTATATTGTGCAGCTTATCTCACCACCTGTAGTTATTTAGGTGAAAGCTCCAAAATGCTTGCCTAATATGTCTGTTTATCCAAAAGGAAGTAAAAAGGGAGAGCTAGAAAGATAGCATTGCATCACATTACATGGCAATGCAATGCACAGTTGCTGAAGTTGAACCAAAATGAGCTTGTAATCTGGCTTCTGCAACTTTGAACATGAAAAATCCAATGAGGAGAAGAAAAGCAAAGCCAAAGAGTCCATCCCAAAATCCGACAAACAAGCAAAATGAACAAAAAACATTGAATTCAATTCTTTCTGATTTTAGAAACTGCATTAAAGAAGGGGTGCACCGGTCCTGGAGATACTGCAATACCAGGTCAATGCGTGGAGTGGACAGAGCAAGCTCTTTTTCCATCTCCCTGTTCTAAAAATCCATTTAATATATGGTCCCCAGATAGGGGACGTATCAGATATTAAACTGATAAGAACAGATACTACACTTGATCTTAGCCAAAAGGCCGAGAAGCGATAACCAGAATTGGTTTCAAACTACGGAGCCACCCAAGGATCCTGAAAAGTCCATTTGTGGAGATGAGCTCCTGGACTCCCGTTAAGAAGACATGTTGTCAACCTCTAGATCCCTTACATGCCTGCACTTTTCGGCTTGCTGCTGCTGCAATCCACGCGTTTTAGATCTGCATAACTCCACCTCTTTAAACACAGCACCTTCACCCCCTGCTGTTCCCACCCGCCTCAACACCGTTGGAAGGGAGGAGAACCAATTAAGGCGGGGGGTGGGGTGGAACGAGCAGCTGTCTACCCTTAGCAGGAGGGCTCCTGATTACATACCTCTCCTGCTGCTGCTGCTGCTGGCTGTCCAGCAGCAGACTGAAGGTGGCTGCTGCTGTGCACAGGTATATAAAGGCTCAGAGCCTATTATGACACGCGCAGCCAGCGTTCCATTGCCACATTCCATCTACTGCAGGCAGGATACCTGGCTGGCTGAATGTCGCTGAGAAGCTCACAGAGACCGCCATAAGCAACAGTTTAACAGAATGCCACAGACTAATCAACCAAACTTTTTGGGTTGGGTTCTCTTTTATAGTCTGCAGGCATTAAATGAAAGAAGTCAGTGTTCCAGCAGAGGGAGACAATGTTTCAGAAAAGGCATTGTAGCAAACCAAAAAAGAAATTTTAAGCGCAGCAGAGTAACCAGCGCACATACCTGTTAGCTCAGGTGAGTTTAAAAGGCTGCTGTTGATAACAAGGGCATTTGCTAAATAGATGGTGTGTGTGCAACAATATACTGAAAGGTCAATTATATTGTGCAGCTTATCTCACCACCTGTAGTTATTTAGGTGAAAGCTCCAAAATGCTTGCCTAATATGTCTGTTTATCCAAAAGGAAGTAAAAAGGGAGAGCTAGAAAGATAGCATTGCATCACATTACATGGCAATGCAATGCACAGTTGCTGAAGTTGAACCAAAATGAGCTTGTAATCTGGCTTCTGCAACTTTGAACATGAAAAATCCAATGAGGAGAAGAAAAGCAAAGCCAAAGAGTCCATCCCAAAATCCGACAAACAAGCAAAATGAACAAAAAACATTGAATTCAATTCTTTCTGATTTTAGAAACTGCATTAAAGAAGGGGTGCACCGGTCCTGGAGATACTGCAATACCAGGTCAATGCGTGGAGTGGACAGAGCAAGCTCTTTTTCCATCTCCCTGTTCTAAAAATCCATTTAATATATGGTCCCCAGATAGGGGACGTATCAGATATTAAACTGATAAGAACAGATACTACACTTGATCTTAGCCAAAAGGCCGAGAAGCGATAACCAGAATTGGTTTCAAACTACGGAGCCACCCAAGGATCCTGAAAAGTCCATTTGTGGAGATGAGCTCCTGGACTCCCGTTAAGAAGACATGTTGTCAACCTCTAGATCCCTTACATGCCTGCACTTTTCGGCTTGCTGCTGCTGCAATCCACGCGTTTTAGATCTGCATAACTCCACCTCTTTAAACACAGCACCTTCACCCCCTGCTGTTCCCACCCGCCTCAACACCATTGGAAGGGAGGAGAACCAATTAAGGCGGGGGGTGGGGTGGAACGAGCAGCTGTCTACCCTTAGCAGGAGGGCTCCTGATTACATACCTCTCCTGCTGCTGCTGCTGCTGCTGGCTGTCCAGCAGCAGACTGAAGGTGGCTGCTGCTGTGCACAGGTATATAAAGGCTCAGAGCCTATTATGACACGCGCAGCCAGCGTTCCATTGCCACATTCCATCTACTGCAGGCAGGATACCTGGCTGGCTGAATGTCGCTGAGAAGCTCACAGAGACCGCCATAAGCAACAGTTTAACAGAATGCCACAGACTAATCAACCAAACTTTTTGGGTTGGGTTCTCTTTTATAGTCTGCAGGCATTAAATGAAAGAAGTCAGTGTTCCAGCAGAGGGAGACAATGTTTCAGAAAAGGCATTGTAGCAAACCAAAAAAGAAATTTTAAGCGCAGCAGAGTAACCAGCGCACATACCTGTTAGCTCAGGTGAGTTTAAAAGGCTGCTGTTGATAACAAGGGCATTTGCTAAATAGATGGTGTGTGTGCAACAATATACTGAAAGGTCAATTATATTGTGCAGCTTATCTCACCACCTGTAGTTATTTAGGTGAAAGCTCCAAAATGCTTGCCTAATATGTCTGTTTATCCAAAAGGAAGTAAAAAGGGAGAGCTAGAAAGATAGCATTGCATCACATTACATGGCAATGCAATGCACAGTTGCTGAAGTTGAACCAAAATGAGCTTGTAATCTGGCTTCTGCAACTTTGAACATGAAAAATCCAATGAGGAGAAGAAAAGCAAAGCCAAAGAGTCCATCCCAAAATCTGACAAACAAGCAAAATGAACAAAAAACATTGAATTCAATTCTTTCTGATTTTAGAAACTGCATTAAAGAAGGGGTGCACCGGTCCTGGAGATATTGCAATACCAAGTCAATGCGTGGAGTGGACAGAGCAAGCTCTTTTTCCATCTCCCTGTTCTAAAAATCCATTTAATATATGGTCCCCAGATAGGGGACGTATCAGATATTAAACTGATAAGAACAGATACTACACTTGATCTTAGCCAAAAGGCCGAGAAGCGATAACCAGAATTGGTTTCAAACTACGGAGCCACCCAAGGATCCTGAAAAGTCCATTTGTGGAGATGAGCTCCTGGACTCCCGTTAAGAAGACATGTTGTCAACCTCTAGATCCCTTACATGCCTGCACTTTTCGGCTTGCTGCTGCTGCAATCCACGCGTTTTAGATCTGCATAACTCCACCTCTTTAAACACAGCACCTTCACCCCCTGCTGTTCCCACCCGCCTCAACACCGTTGGAAGGGAGGAGAACCAATTAAGGCGGGGGGTGGGGTGGAACGAGCAGCTGTCTACCCTTAGCAGGAGGGCTCCTGATTACATACCTCTCCTGCTGCTGCTGCTGCTGGCTGTCCAGCAGCAGACTGAAGGTGGCTGCTGCTGTGCACAGGTATATAAAGGCTCAGAGCCTATTATGACACGCGCAGCCAGCGTTCCATTGCCACATTCCATCTACTGCAGGCAGGATACCTGGCTGGCTGAATGTCGCTGAGAAGCTCACTGAGACCGCCATAAGCAACAGTTTAACAGAATGCCACAGACTAATCAACCAAACTTTTTGGGTTGGGTTCTCTTTTATAGTCTGCAGGCATTAAATGAAAGAAGTCAGTGTTCCAGCAGAGGGAGACAACGTTTCAGAAAAGGCATTGTAGCAAACCAAAAAAGAAATTTTAAGCGCAGCAGAGTAACCAGCGCACATACCTGTTAGCTCAGGTGAGTTTAAAAGGCTGCTGTTGATAACAAGGGCATTTGCTAAATAGATGGCGTGTGTGCAACAATATACTGAAAGGTCAATTATATTGTGCAGCTTATCTCACCACCTGTAGTTATTTAGGTGAAAGCTCCAAAATGCTTGCCTAATATGTCTGTTTATCCAAAAGGAAGTAAAAAGGGAGAGCTAGAAAGATAGCATTGCATCACATTACATGGCAATGCAATGCACAGTTGCTGAAGTTGAACCAAAATGAGCTTGTAATCTGGCTTCTGCAACTTTGAACATGAAAAGTCCAATGAGGAGAAGAAAAGCAAAGCCAAAGAGTCCATCCCAAAATCCGACAAACAAGCAAAATGAACAAAAAACATTGAATTCAATTCTTTCTGATTTTAGAAACTGCATTAAAGAAGGGGTGCACCGGTCCTGGAGATACTGCAATACCAGGTCAATGCGTGGAGTGGACAGAGCAAGCTCTTTTTCCATCTCCCTGTTCTAAAAATCCATTTAATATATGGTCCCCAGATAGGGGACGTATCAGATATTAAACTGATAAGAACAGATACTACACTTGATCTTAGCCAAAAGGCCGAGAAGCGATAACCAGAATTGGTTTCAAACTACGGAGCCACCCAAGGATCCTGAAAAGTCCATTTGTGGAGATGAGCTCCTGGACTCCCGTTAAGAAGACATGTTGTCAACCTCTAGATCCCTTACATGCCTGCACTCTTCGGCTTGCTGCTGCTGCAATCCACGCATTTTAGATCTGCATAACTCCACCTCTTTAAACACAGCACCTTCACCCCCTGCTGTTCCCACCCGCCTCAACACCGTTGGAAGGGAGGAGAACCAATTAAGGCGGGGGGTGGGGTGGAACGAGCAGCTGTCTACCCTTAGCAGGAGGGCTCCTGATTACATACCTCTCCTGCTGCTGCTGCTGCTGGCTGTCCAGCAGCAGACTGAAGGTGGCTGCTGCTGTGCACAGGTATATAAAGGCTCAGAGCCTATTATGACACGCGCAGCCAGCGTTCCATTGCCACATTCCATCTACTGCAGGCAGGATACCTGGCTGGCTGAATGTCGCTGAGAAGCTCACAGAGACCGCCATAAGCAACAGTTTAACAGAATGCCACAGACTAATCAACCAAACTTTTTGGGTTGGGTTCTCTTTTATAGTCTGCAGGCATTAAATGAAAGAAGTCAGTGTTCCAGCAGAGGGAGACAACGTTTCAGAAAAGGCATTGTAGCAAACCAAAAAAGAAATTTTAAGTGCAGCAGAGTAACCAGCGCACATACCTGTTAGCTCAGGTGAGTTTAAAAGGCTGCTGTTGATAACAAGGGCATTTGCTAAATAGATGGTGTGTGTGCAACAATATACTGAAAGGTCAATTATATTGTGCAGCTTATCTCACCACCTGTAGTTATTTAGGTGAAAGCTCCAAAATGCTTGCCTAATATGTCTGTTTATCCAAAAGGAAGTAAAAAGGGAGAGCTAGAAAGATAGCATTGCATCACATTACATGGCAATGCAATGCACAGTTGCTGAAGTTGAACCAAAATGAGCTTGTAATCTGGCTTCTGCAACTTTGAACATGAAAAATCCAATGAGGAGAAGAAAAGCAAAGCCAAAGAGTCCATCCCAAAATCCGACAAACAAGCAAAATGAACAAAAAACATTGAATTCAATTCTTTCTGATTTTAGAAACTGCATTAAAGAAGGGGTGCACCGGTCCTGGAGATACTGCAATACCAGGTCAATGCGTGGAGTGGACAGAGCAAGCTCTTTTTCCATCTCCCTGTTCTAAAAATCCATTTAATATATGGTCCCCAGATAGGGGACGTATCAGATATTAAACTGATAAGAACAGATACTACACTTGATCTTAGCCAAAAGGCCGAGAAGCGATAACCAGAATTGGTTTCAAACTACGGAGCCACCCAAGGATCCTGAAAAGTCCATTTGTGGAGATGAGCTCCTGGACTCCCGTTAAGAAGACATGTTGTCAACCTCTAGATCCCTTACATGCCTGCACTCTTCGGCTTGCTGCTGCTGCAATCCACGCATTTTAGATCTGCATAACTCCACCTCTTTAAACACAGCACCTTCACCCCCTGCTGTTCCCACCCGCCTCAACACCGTTGGAAGGGAGGAGAACCAATTAAGGCGGGGGGTGGGGTGGAACGAGCAGCTGTCTACCCTTAGCAGGAGGGCTCCTGATTACATACCTCTCCTGTTGCTGCTGCTGCTGGCTGTCCAGCAGCAGACTGAAGGTGGCTGCTGCTGTGCACAGGTATATAAAGGCTCAGAGCCTATTATGACACGCGCAGCCAGCGTTCCATTGCCACATTCCATCTACTGCAGGCAGGATACCTGGCTGGCTGAATGTCGCTGAGAAGCTCACAGAGACCGCCATAAGCAACAGTTTAACAGAATGCCACAGACTAATCAACCAAACTTTTTGGGTTGGGTTCTCTTTTATAGTCTGCAGGCATTAAATGAAAGAAGTCAGTGTTCCAGCAGAGGGAGACAACGTTTCAGAAAAGGCATTGTAGCAAACCAAAAAAGAAATTTTAAGCGCAGCAGAGTAACCAGCGCACATACCTGTTAGCTCAGGTGAGTTTAAAAGGCTGCTGTTGATAACAAGGGCATTTGCTAAATAGATGGTGTGTGTGCAACAATATACTGAAAGGTCAATTATATTGTGCAGCTTATCTCACCACCTGTAGTTATTTAGGTGAAAGCTCCAAAATGCTTGCCTAATATGTCTGTTTATCCAAAAGGAAGTAAAAAGGGAGAGCTAGAAAGATAGCATTGCATCACATTACATGGCAATGCAATGCACAGTTGCTGAAGTTGAACCAAAATGAGCTTGTAATCTGGCTTCTGCAACTTTGAACATGAAAAATCCAATGAGGAGAAGAAAAGCAAAGCCAAAGAGTCCATCCCAAAATCCGACAAACAAGCAAAATGAACAAAAAACATTGAATTCAATTCTTTCTGATTTTAGAAACTGCATTAAAGAAGGGGTGCACCGGTCCTGGAGATACTGCAATACCAGGTCAATGCGTGGAGTGGACAGAGCAAGCTCTTTTTCCATCTCCCTGTTCTAAAAATCCATTTAATATATGGTCCCCAGATAGGGGACGTATCAGATATTAAACTGATAAGAACAGATACTACACTTGATCTTAGCCAAAAGGCCGAGAAGCGATAACCAGAATTGGTTTCAAACTACGGAGCCACCCAAGGATCCTGAAAAGTCCATTTGTGGAGATGAGCTCCTGGACTCCCGTTAAGAAGACATGTTGTCAACCTCTAGATCCCTTACATGCCTGCACTTTTCGGCTTGCTGCTGCTGCAATCCACGCGTTTTAGATCTGCATAACTCCACCTCTTTAAACACAGCACCTTCACCCCCTGCTGTTCCCACCCGCCTCAACACCGTTGGAAGGGAGGAGAACCAATTAAGGCGGGGGGTGGGGTGGAACGAGCAGCTGTCTACCCTTAGCAGGAGGGCTCCTGATTACATACCTCTCCTGCTGCTGCTGCTGCTGGCTGTCCAGCAGCAGACTGAAGGTGGCTGCTGCTGTGCACAGGTATATAAAGGCTCAGAGCCTATTATGACACGCGCAGCCAGCGTTCCATTGCCACATTCCATCTACTGCAGGCAGGATACCTGGCTGGCTGAATGTCGCTGAGAAGCTCACAGAGACCGCCATAAGCAACAGTTTAACAGAATGCCACAGACTAATCAACCAAACTTTTTGGGTTGGGTTCTCTTTTATAGTCTGCAGGCATTAAATGAAAGAAGTCAGTGTTCCAGCAGAAGGAGACAACGTTTCAGAAAAGGCATTGTAGCAAACCAAAAAAGAAATTTTAAGCGCAGCAGAGTAACCAGCGCACATACCTGTTAGCTCAGGTGAGTTTAAAAGGCTGCTGTTGATAACAAGGGCATTTGCTAAATAGATGGTGTGTGTGCAACAATATACTGAAAGGTCAATTATATTGTGCAGCTTATCTCACCACCTGTAGTTATTTAGGTGAAAGCTCCAAAATGCTTGCCTAATATGTCTGTTTATCCAAAAGGAAGTAAAAAGGGAGAGCTAGAAAGATAGCATTGCATCACATTACATGGCAATGCAATGCACAGTTGCTGAAGTTGAACCAAAATGAGCTTGTAATCTGGCTTCTGCAACTTTGAACATGAAAAATCCAATGAGGAGAAGAAAAGCAAAGCCAAAGAGTCCATCCCAAAATCCGACAAACAAGCAAAATGAACAAAAAACATTGAATTCAATTCTTTCTGATTTTAGAAACTGCATTAAAGAAGGGGTGCACCGGTCCTGGAGATACTGCAATACCAGGTCAATGCGTGGAGTGGACAGAGCAAGCTCTTTTTCCATCTCCCTGTTCTAAAAATCCATTTAATATATGGTCCCCAGATAGGGGACGTATCAGATATTAAACTGATAAGAACAGATACTACACTTGATCTTAGCCAAAAGGCCGAGAAGCGATAACCAGAATTGGTTTCAAACTACGGAGCCACCCAAGGATCCTGAAAAGTCCATTTGTGGAGATGAGCTCCTGGACTCCCGTTAAGAAGACATGTTGTCAACCTCTAGATCCCTTACATGCCTGCACTTTTCGGCTTGCTGCTGCTGCAATCCACGCGTTTTAGATCTGCATAACTCCACCTCTTTAAACACAGCACCTTCACCCCCTGCTGTTCCCACCCGCCTCAACACCGTTGGAAGGGAGGAGAACCAATTAAGGCGGGGGGTGGGGTGGAACGAGCAGCTGTCTACCCTTAGCAGGAGGGCTCCTGATTACATACCTCTCCTGCTGCTGCTGCTGCTGGCTGTCCAGCAGCAGACTGAAGGTGGCTGCTGCTGTGCACAGGTATATAAAGGCTCAGAGCCTATTATGACACGCGCAGCCAGCGTTCCATTGCCACATTCCATCTACTGCAGGCAGGATACCTGGCTGGCTGAATGTCGCTGAGAAGCTCACAGAGACCGCCATAAGCAACAGTTTAACAGAATGCCACAGACTAATCAACCAAACTTTTTGGGTTGGGTTCTCTTTTATAGTCTGCAGGCATTAAATGAAAGAAGTCAGTGTTCCAGCAGAAGGAGACAACGTTTCAGAAAAGGCATTGTAGCAAACCAAAAAAGAAATTTTAAGCGCAGCAGAGTAACCAGCGCACATACCTGTTAGCTCAGGTGAGTTTAAAAGGCTGCTGTTGATAACAAGGGCATTTGCTAAATAGATGGTGTGTGTGCAACAATATACTGAAAGGTCAATTATATTGTGCAGCTTATCTCACCACCTGTAGTTATTTAGGTGAAAGCTCCAAAATGCTTGCCTAATATGTCTGTTTATCCAAAAGGAAGTAAAAAGGGAGAGCTAGAAAGATAGCATTGCATCACATTACATGGCAATGCAATGCACAGTTGCTGAAGTTGAACCAAAATGAGCTTGTAATCTGGCTTCTGCAACTTTGAACATGAAAAATCCAATGAGGAGAAGAAAAGCAAAGCCAAAGAGTCCATCCCAAAATCCGACAAACAAGCAAAATGAACAAAAAACATTGAATTCAATTCTTTCTGATTTTAGAAACTGCATTAAAGAAGGGGTGCACCGGTCCTGGAGATACTGCAATACCAGGTCAATGCGTGGAGTGGACAGAGCAAGCTCTTTTTCCATCTCCCTGTTCTAAAAATCCATTTAATATATGGTCCCCAGATAGGGGACGTATCAGATATTAAACTGATAAGAACAGATTTTTTTTTTAATTTGGCTATCCCCCACATGGGGATAAAAACCGTTTATTTAAAATTTAACAAATTACAGAAATAAAACCATTACATCCACATTACACTTTCGGGACTTCAAAGAAAAATAAAAATTCCATCACAGCAAATTTTACAAGACTTCAAATATTCCATAGGTTAAAAAGCCATTTGCCTGCCAACGTTACATTCTTTTTCCTGTCCAATAAATAGTATATGTACATTTCACTTTTACAAAAGGCTAAAACATCATCTACTGGTAACATTTCATGTTTAAAAACAGCAATATTTCTAGCATTCCAGAGCGCTATCTTGGCACAATTCACTGTCTTCCACGCCATTATTTTTTGGTCCATTGTTGGGCATTCCAGAAGACCATATAACACTGATGCAAAATTAAAGTCCTTGAGGTCCACCATTTTCTCCAGCAGGGGGATTAATCTTCTCCAGAACTCTTTAGCAAAAGCACAAGTCCATAAAAGATGCTTCACTGTCTCTTCTTCTTGACAACCTTCTCTTGGGCAGATGGCAGACCTCACAAAACCTCTTCTGTACTGGAATGCCCGGCAAGGAAGACAGTGGTGTGCGCAGCTCCAAGACATGTCTTTCTGTACATTAAAAAGATAAGGGGCGTTAATCATTTTCCATATGTGTACAGTTTTGTCATCATCATAACGTTCAATATCACACAACGTCACATCAGTACTAATTTGTTTGAGTAGTGTCTTGCTGTTACATAGATCCCCTGTCTGTTTCTTATTCAAATTAAAATCAAGAATAATTTTCTTTAAAATCTCATAATGTGCAGGTAGGTTAAAAGCATAAGGAAAAGATAAAACCGTTTCAAACCAACCAAACCTTCTCATGAGAAAACCAGTGTTAAAACGCATAAAATAGGAAAGGTAATTATCTTTAAAAAGGGTTTTAAAACAGAAACAGAAAAAATGTATTAAAAGAAACTTATCTAAAACAGGGAAATCTTTCCCACCTTTAACCTTTGGCTTTGTCACAATTTCTCTTTTGAGTTTCTCCATTTTTGAGCCCCAAAAAAAGGTAAAACATACTTTTGTAATTCGTTTCAACAAATTTGTAGGAGGGGGGAACACCAAACTAAGATATAACAGGATAGGTAATATCACCATTTTTACAATCAGAACTTTACCTTCCATTGACAGCTTTCTCATATTCCACATGCAGATTTTCTGATTAATTTTCTGTGCTGCCGCATCCCAGCTATTAAAACCATTATTAGATTCATTAAAAGAAACACCTAAAATAGTAATGGAATCTGTAACTTCAATTGGTACATCATGTAAACTCATCCCCCCGACATTTAAAATATTACATTTAGTAAGATTAATTTTAAAACCGGAAACTGTACAAAAAGACTGAATTTGGCTTATCGTTTTTTGTATTGAAGGTACATCACATCCAAACACTGCTACATCATCCATATAGCTTACAACTTTAACTTGTAGACCGTTCCCTCCGGGTAAGGGTACTCCACATATTTGCTTATCCCGGCGTATTGTACATAAAAGGGGTTCTATAGCACATATAAAAAGCAGGGGGGACAAAGGGCAACCCTGCTTCACCCCTGATTTTAAAACTACCTCTTTTGTTTTAAAACCATTAACTAAAATCTTACTCGTACAATCATTATAAAAAGCTTTAAGAGACAATAAAAACCCACCCGGAATGCCCATTTTTTCTAAAACTTTAAAAAGATAAAAATGAGACACGCGGTCAAAAGCTTTCTCAAAATCCACCGCTAGGATTGACATCTTTGTCTTTCTGGTTTTTACATCTTCAATACAATCTTTCACCAGGTTTAAATTGTCCCAGATACTACGCCCAGGTACCCCGCATACCTGATTTGCATGAATTACTTTATGTATCACCTTTTTCAACCGATTTGCACAGATCTTAGCCATAATTTTGTAATCACTATTTAAAAGAGTTATCGGCCTCCAGTTTTTAAGATCCGTTTTGTCACCTTTTTTGTATAGTAGTGATACCTCACCTTTCTTCCATGAGTTGAGTAAAACCTTATTATTAAAAACTTCGGAAAACAAATTAAACAAATCATCTTTTAAAATATCATAAAAACTTATATAAAACTCTATGGGGATACCATCAGGGCCGGGCACTTTACCATTTTTAAAACTCTTCATGGTTTCTAAAATCTCTTCCTCACATAGAGGTTGGGATAAAAAACTTTGGGCATCAGCATCTAGGGTGGACTTGATCTCCCCCAGGAAAGTGTGTATTAAATCATGGTCTACAGTTTTTACATTAAAAAGATCATTAAAATAGACATTTACCTTATCCAATATAACGTTGATATTATTATCTCCATCTATGTTATCAATTATTGTTTTCGCCTGTTTGTTTTTCTTAAAAAAATACCTGGAACAAGTCTCATCCTCTTCTACGTGTTTTACCTTTGAACGAAAAATCAGTTCTTTTCCTTTTTGTTCCAACCACTTTGAAATTTCTCCTTTAAGACTCAATATATCATTACCTACATCCAGACCATTGTCTTTGAATTTGTACAATGTCTGTAACCTGATATTAAGAAAATTATAGATCTCAAACTTTTCTTTAGCTTTTTGTATGCTTTTCTTTATAAAGAAATCTTTAATGTTTATTTTCATTCTATCCCACCAGGAGCTAAAAGAAATATTGGGGTTTTTCCTTTTTCTACAGTTTACATAAAACTCAATAAAATCCGATAAAATTTGTGGATCTTTTAAAAGGGACACATTCAATTTCCAAGATTTCTTACCACATTTCTTCTTTCCATTAATCCTCACTCTAAAAGATAAAACCTTGTGATCTGAGAGAATATTAGTTAAAACTTCACATTTCACTGGCAGTATTTTTTCTGAACCTAAAACAAAATCTATCCTGGAGCTACATGTAGAATTGCTCCAGGTGAAACCAGCGTCTATAGGGCTATCCTTGTTACATTCTTTATACACATCAGTTAATTTACAATCATTTATAATATTGCTTAACATTCCAGACGTTTTGTCATAATTTCTACTCACGGAACCGGAGCGTCGGCTTTCGCCTTTTAAAATACAATTAAAATCACCTGCCAGGATAAAAGGTTCAGAAATGTTAATAAATAAAGGTAAAATTTCCAGCATATCAGCCCTTTCATTTTTATCAGGTGACCCATAAAAATTTAAAAACTGCCATCTTGTCCCATCAATAAAAGCCTTAACTAAAAGAATACGACCCGGTAAAATATCTTGGATAAAATCAATAGACACATTTCCCTTAAAAAGTATAGCTACCCCGGCTGATCCGGTTGCATTTGATCCAGACCAGACCGATGGACCATGTTTCCACTCTTCCTTATATTTTTTGTAAGAAATCTTATGAGGGATATGACATTCTTGTAAAAAGAAAACAGAAGCTGTAAAACAGGTTAAAAAATGTAAAACAGTAGCTCTTCTGGTCTTGGATCCTATGCCTCTCACATTGAGGGAAACACCACTAATGTCAGCCATCATAACAAATGGTTAGGAAGAAACAAAAACTGGACTTTACCTATCCGATGGACGGATCAGACCACTTGGACTTTCACCAACGCCCTCTTCTGAATCCACCGTTATCAAAGAGTCTTCATCATCGGAGAAGGAACATTCACTTAAATTAAGACCCGACGCTACTGGGGTGTAGCTCGGAAGGATATTGTGAGAAAGGTTACACTGGGTCTCCATAGGCTGACCATTTAGGTCCTCGTCAGGTGGGTCTCCGAGAGGCTCCGCACTCCCCTGCTGACCCGCAGAGGGTCGTAACACAGGGGCAGGCTGCGCACATGGCGGAGCCTCAGAGTCCCCGGAGGCAGCCAGGTTCGGGGCCCCACCTGGGGCAGCAGAGCCCCGGGACCTCGGGATTCCAGAGTCTACACCCCCGTGAGGGGATGTATCCATCTCCTCCCTATTAGCCACCTCCACGGAACCATTCTTTTTCTTATTATGAGACCTCACCAAATGCCACGTACCGCCCTCGCTCTCGTGAGACCCAGTGGGAATTTTGGGCTCGGTGTCAGCCTTTTGGCGTTCTTTTTTGGCCTTACCGACCGCCCCTTTATGATCTTTCTCAGCCTTCCTTTTAGCCTCCTTATGGTCTTTCAGCCAGCTCCTGGGCTCCTGTGAGTTACCTGTCATTGACTCGGAGGGATTGTTACTAGTCGAAGCGCCCTTATCACCTCCCGAGGCTCCAGGTTGCTGTTCCTCCTCCTGAGGGGTGGTCTGATTGGCCCGTCCATTCCCGGATGTCTTGGACTTCTCCTTTTGTTTTTGTTCATCCTCTCTGAACCTGTGAGGGCAAGAAAAATAGAAATGACCAGGTGTCCGACAAAAAGAGCATTTTTTTTCATTTGGGCACTCCTTTGTGTCATGTTCAGTACTGGCACAATTTCTACAAGTGGCACCACAACTATCCTTAGAGTGCCCATAGAGACCACAATACCTACAGAAAAGTGGCATTCCTGAGAAAAAAAAATCCCCATTAGTTTGCCCTATTTTAAATCGAGCTGGAGGAAGTCTCACACCTCCAGGGAATTTAGGGTCTCTTTCACATTTTACTAAAAACTTCCATTTTGAGGTCCAGATGTTAAACTCATTCAACACTTTCCCAATCAATTTCACACTTTTAAAATAAACTGACAAAAAGGAAATAACCTCTGGTGCTGTTATGAAGGGTGAGAAGATTTTCACAACCACCATCTTTACCTCATCCAGGACGTGCTCGATGATCTGAATCCCTTTTAGACCAGGGCTATTTTCTACCGACTTAACTCTGGACAAAACATCTTTGAAAATACCTTCGCCAGTAAAGGTTACATCATAATCTCCACGTCGAGGATAATCCTGGATAGAAAGGATTTCGTTGGTTCTGACGTGGAGCAGTTTCTCAAGCACGTCCTGGACTACATATCCCAGATTCCGCATATCGCAACCACCAGCCGTAAAGCGGACCCTTATGGTGTTCTTAAGCCTCGCATATAGAGGCACGAGGTTGGGGTCAACCTCCATGGTATGGCGCAACAAAATGCAAATTGCAACCGCCTGCAATCTGCGCCTTCAGAGCTTTGAGATAAAGCACCTGAAGGCTGGGGGATCGCTGCCCGTTACCCTAGGACTAATCCCTCTCCCTAATAGCAGCAGGCAGGTGAAGCCCACCGAAGTGGACGATCCTGCCAGGCCAAGGAGAGGGGTACCTGAGTGCCCTTCAACTGAAACCTCCTGCTGTGAAGCACTTGGTCTCAGCCAAAAGGCCAAGAAGCGATAACCAGAATTGGTTTCAAACTACGGAGCCACCCAAGGATCCTGAAAAGTCCATTTGTGGAGATGAGCTCCTGGACTCCCGTTAAGAAGACATGTTGTCAACCTCTAGATCCCTTACATGCCTGCACTTTTCGGCTTGCTGCTGCTGCAATCCACGCGTTTTAGATCTGCATAACTCCACCTCTTTAAACACAGCACCTTCACCCCCTGCTGTTCCCACCCGCCTCAACACCGTTGGAAGGGAGGAGAACCAATTAAGGCGGGGGGTGGGGTGGAACGAGCAGCTGTCTACCCTTAGCAGGAGGGCTCCTGATTACATACCTCTCCTGCTGCTGCTGCTGCTGGCTGTCCAGCAGCAGACTGAAGGTGGCTGCTGCTGTGCACAGGTATATAAAGGCTCAGAGCCTATTATGACACGCGCAGCCAGCGTTCCATTGCCACATTCCATCTACTGCAGGCAGGATACCTGGCTGGCTGAATGTCGCTGAGAAGCTCACAGAGACCGCCATAAGCAACAGTTTAACAGAATGCCACAGACTAATCAACCAAACTTTTTGGGTTGGGTTCTCTTTTATAGTCTGCAGGCATTAAATGAAAGAAGTCAGTGTTCCAGCAGAGGGAGACAACGTTTCAGAAAAGGCATTGTAGCAAACCAAAAAAGAAATTTTAAGCGCAGCAGAGTAACCAGCGCACATACCTGTTAGCTCAGGTGAGTTTAAAAGGCTGCTGTTGATAACAAGGGCATTTGCTAAATAGATGGTGTGTGTGCAACAATATACTGAAAGGTCAATTATATTGTGCAGCTTATCTCACCACCTGTAGTTATTTAGGTGAAAGCTCCAAAATGCTTGCCTAATATGTCTGTTTATCCAAAAGGAAGTAAAAAGGGAGAGCTAGAAAGATAGCATTGCATCACATTACATGGCAATGCAATGCACAGTTGCTGAAGTTGAACCAAAATGAGCTTGTAATCTGGCTTCTGCAACTTTGAACATGAAAAGTCCAATAAGGAGAAGAAAAGCAAAGCCAAAGAGTCCATCCCAAAATCCGACAAACAAGCAAAATGAACAAAAAACATTGAATTCAATTCTTTCTGATTTTAGAAACTGCATTAAAGAAGGGGTGCACCGGTCCTGGAGATACTGCAATACCAGGTCAATGCGTGGAGTGGACAGAGCAAGCTCTTTTTCCATCTCCCTGTTCTAAAAATCCATTTAATATATGGTCCCCAGATAGGGGACGTATCAGATATTAAACTGATAAGAACAGATACTACACTTGATCTTAGCCAAAAGGCCGAGAAGCGATAACCAGAATTGGTTTCAAACTACGGAGCCACCCAAGGATCCTGAAAAGTCCATTTGTGGAGATGAGCTCCTGGACTCCCGTTAAGAAGACATGTTGTCAACCTCTAGATCCCTTACATGCCTGCACTTTTCGGCTTGCTGCTGCTGCAATCCACGCATTTTAGATCTGCATAACTCCACCTCTTTAAACACAGCACCTTCACCCCCTGCTGTTCCCACCCGCCTCAACACCGTTGGAAGGGAGGAGAACCAATTAAGGCGGGGGGTGGGGTGGAACGAGCAGCTGTCTACCCTTAGCAGGAGGGCTCCTGATTACATACCTCTCCTGCTGCTGCTGCTGCTGGCTGTCCAGCAGCAGACTGAAGGTGGCTGCTGCTGTGCACAGGTATATAAAGGCTCAGAGCCTATTATGACACGCGCAGCCAGCGTTCCATTGCCACATTCCATCTACTGCAGGCAGGATACCTGGCTGGCTGAATGTCGCTGAGAAGCTCACAGAGACCGCCATAAGCAACAGTTTAACAGAATGCCACAGACTAATCAACCAAACTTTTTGGGTTGGGTTCTCTTTTATAGTCTGCAGGCATTAAATGAAAGAAGTCAGTGTTCCAGCAGAGGGAGACAACGTTTCAGAAAAGGCATTGTAGCAAACCAAAAAAGAAATTTTAAGCGCAGCAGAGTAACCAGCGCACATACCTGTTAGCTCAGGTGAGTTTAAAAGGCTGCTGTTGATAACAAGGGCATTTGCTAAATAGATGGTGTGTGTGCAACAATATACTGAAAGGTCAATTATATTGTGCAGCTTATCTCACCACCTGTAGTTATTTAGGTGAAAGCTCCAAAATGCTTGCCTAGTATGTCTGTTTATCCAAAAGGAAGTAAAAAGGGAGAGCTAGAAAGATAGCATTGCATCACATTACATGGCAATGCAATGCACAGTTGCTGAAGTTGAACCAAAATGAGCTTGTAATCTGGCTTCTGCAACTTTGAACATGAAAAATCCAGTGAGGAGAAGAAAAGCAAAGCCAAAGATTCCATCCCAAAATCCGACAAACAAGCAAAATGAACAAAAAACATTGAATTCAATTCTTTCTGATTTTAGAAACTGCATTAAAGAAGGGGTGCACCGGTCCTGGAGATACTGCAATACCAGGTCAATGCGTGGAGTGGACAGAGCAAGCTCTTTTTCCATCTCCCTGTTCTAAAAATCCATTTAATATATGGTCCCCAGATATGGGACGTATCAGATATTAAACTGATAAGAACAGATTTTTTTTTTTTTTTTTTCGAAAGCCCGAATTCGTGTACAAAACCCGAGTGCGCTTAAAAAAGTGACAAGTGCCACAAAAAAAAGTGCACTAGGATGCTGGTCTTCTTGAAACCCTCTCCAAAAGGAGAAGGGTCCCCCAAACCATTCCCCGTCCCTCCGAGCCAGAAGGCCACAGCGAGGCACAGGGACAAATAGCCACCTCCAGCCGGAGCCAGAGGCGACTCAATCTTACCCTCAATACCTGCCCGAGTTCTCACCCGAGCAAGGCACTGGGAGCCAAAGACTGTGCTCCCCTCCCGGAAGAGGGGAGCCAACAACGCTCTCCTCCCGAAAGAGGAGAGCCAGGGGGGTTCAGGGGGGAGCGGAACCTGATGGCCACACACTCCCCCCCTAGACCTGCCAAGAGAGGAACCCGTAAGGGAACCGCATCCCGACAAAATCCTAGTAAGGACGTGGACACACGTGAAAAAGTGGACACACAGTGACAAAAAAAAATTAAATAAATAGTGAAGGTTTCACAGTATAATACTGCCCGGACCTTCGACCGGGAATTGAAAAATTCCCCATCCTAAGGCCAGAAGGCCTGGAATAAGGGTGTGTGTGAAGAAAGAAATATTGAAGTGCTAGTGCAAATGTGCCATAAACTCAAGTGGGGTTCCCAATCCCAGTGAGTTAAGGCACCCCAGGGTCACCACTCCTGGGGCACTTCACACTTCGGGCTTTCGATCTTCCCCGGCCCAATGGCGTCGATCCTGGGGGGCCATGCTTTCCACCAGATGACTATATTAGCCACCTGGCGTACTAACAAGCGCCTAAACCCCAGTGTGCATAATGTATCAATCTACTAGGGCGGCCAACATCCAAAACCGCCTTTTCGAAAGATACTACACTTGATCTTAGCCAAAAGGCCGAGAAGCGATAACCAGAATTGGTTTCAAACTACGGAGCCACCCAAGGATCCTGAAAAGTCCATTTGTGGAGATGAGCTCCTGGACTCCCGTTAAGAAGACATGTTGTCAACCTCTAGATCCCTTACATGCCTGCACTTTTCGGCTTGCTGCTGCTGCAATCCACGCGTTTTAGATCTGCATAACTCCACCTCTTTAAACACAGCACCTTCACCCCCTGCTGTTCCCACCTGCCTCAACACCGTTGGAAGGGAGGAGAACCAATTAAGGCGGGGGGTGGGGTGGAACGAGCAGCTGTCTACCCTTAGCAGGAGGGCTCCTGATTACATACCTCTCCTGCTGCTGCTGCTGCTGGCTGTCCAGCAGCAGACTGAAGGTGGCTGCTGCTGTGCACAGGTATATAAAGGCTCAGAGCCTATTATGACACGCGCAGCCAGCGTTCCATTGCCACATTCCATCTACTGCAGGCAGGATACCTGGCTGGCTGAATGTCGCTGAGAAGCTCACAGAGACCGCCATAAGCAACAGTTTAACAGAATGCCACAGACTAATCAACCAAACTTTTTGGGTTGGGTTCTCTTCTATAGTCTGCAGGCATTAAATGAAAGAAGTCAGTGTTCCAGCAGAGGGAGACAACGTTTCAGAAAAGGCATTGTAGCAAACCAAAAAAGAAATTTTAAGCGCAGCAGAGTAACCAGCGCACATACCTGTTAGCTCAGGTGAGTTTAAAAGGCTGCTGTTGATAACAAGGGCATTTGCTAAATAGATGGTGTGTGTGCAACAATATACTGAAAGGTCAATTATATTGTGCAGCTTATCTCACCACCTGTAGTTATTTAGGTGAAAGCTCCAAAATGCTTGCCTAATATGTCTGTTTATCCAAAAGGAAGTAAAAAGGGAGAGCTAGAAAGATAGCATTGCATCACATTACATGGCAATGCAATGCACAGTTGCTGAAGTTGAACCAAAATGAGCTTGTAATCTGGCTTCTGCAACTTTGAACATGAAAAGTCCAATGAGGAGAAGAAAAGCAAAGCCAAAGAGTCCATCCCAAAATCCGACAAACAAGCAAAATGAACAAAAAACATTGAATTCAATTCTTTCTGATTTTAGAAACTGCATTAAAGAAGGGGTGCACCGGTCCTGGAGATACTGCAATACCAGGTCAATGCGTGGAGTGGACAGAGCAAGCTCTTTTTCCATCTCCCTGTTCTAAAAATCCATTTAATATATGGTCCCCAGATAGGGGACGTATCAGATATTAAACTGATAAGAACAGATACTACACTTGATCTTAGCCAAAAGGCCGAGAAGCGATAACCAGAATTGGTTTCAAACTACGGAGCCACCCAAGGATCCTGAAAAGTCCATTTGTGGAGATGAGCTACTGGACTCCCGTTAAGAAGACATGTTGTCAACCTCTAGATCCCTTACATGCCTGCACTTTTCGGCTTGCTGCTGCTGCAATCCACGCATTTTAGATCTGCATAACTCCACCTCTTTAAACACAGCACCTTCACTCCCTGCTGTTCCCACCCGCCTCAACACCGTTGGAAGGGAGGAGAACCAATTAAGGCGGGGGGTGGGGTGGAACGAGCAGCTGTCTACCCTTAGCAGGAGGGCTCCTGATTACATACCTCTCCTGCTGCTGCTGCTGCTGGCTGTCCAGCAGCAGACTGAAGGTGGCTGCTGCTGTGCACAGGTATATAAAGGCTCAGAGCCTATTATGACACGCGCAGCCAGCGTTCCATTGCCACATTCCATCTACTGCAGGCAGGATACCTGGCTGGCTGAATGTCGCTGAGAAGCTCACAGAGACCGCCATAAGCAACAGTTTAACAGAATGCCACAGACTAATCAACCAAACTTTTTGGGTTGGGTTCTCTTTTATAGTCTGCAGGCATTAAATGAAAGAAGTCAGTGTTCCAGCAGAGGGAGACAACGTTTCAGAAAAGGCATTGTAGCAAACCAAAAAAGAAATTTTAAGCGCAGCAGAGTAACCAGCGCACATACCTGTTAGCTCAGGTGAGTTTAAAAGGCTGCTGTTGATAACAAGGGCATTTGCTAAATAGATGGTGTGTGTGCAACAATATACTGAAAGGTCAATTATATTGTGCAGCTTATCTCACCACCTGTAGTTATTTAGGTGAAAGCTCCAAAATGCTTGCCTAATATGTCTGTTTATCCAAAAGGAAGTAAAAAGGGAGAGCTAGAAAGATAGCATTGCATCACATTACATGGCAATGCAATGCACAGTTGCTGAAGTTGAACCAAAATGAGCTTGTAATCTGGCTTCTGCAACTTTGAACATGAAAAATCCAGTGAGGAGAAGAAAAGCAAAGCCAAAGATTCCATCCCAAAATCCGACAAACAAGCAAAATGAACAAAAAACATTGAATTCAATTCTTTCTGATTTTAGAAACTGCATTAAAGAAGGGGTGCACCGGTCCTGGAGATACTGCAATACCAGGTCAATGCGTGGAGTGGACAGAGCAAGCTCTTTTTCCATCTCCCTGTTCTAAAAATCCATTTATTATATGGTCCCCAGATATGGGACGTATCAGATATTAAACTGATAAGAACAGATTTTTTTTTTTTTTTTTTCGAAAGCCCGAATTCGTGTACAAAACCCGAGTGCGCTTAAAAAAGTGACAAGTGCCACAAAAAAAAGTGCACTAGGATGCTGGTCTTCTTGAAACCCTCTCCAAAAGGAGAAGGGTCCCCCAAACCATTCCCCGTCCCTCCGAGCCAGAAGGCCACAGCGAGGCACAGGGACAAATAGCCACCTCCAGCCGGAGCCAGAGGCGACCCAATCTTACCCTCAATACCTGCCCGAGTTCTCACCCGAGCAAGGCACTGGGAGCCAAAGACTGTGCTCCCCTCCCGGAAGAGGGGAGCCAACAACGCTCTCCTCCCGAAAGAGGAGAGCCAGGGGGGTTCAGGGGGGAGCGGAACCTGATGGCCACACACTCCCCCCCTAGACCTGCCAAGAGAGGAACCCGTAAGGGAACCGCATCCCGACAAAATCCTAGTAAGGACGTGGACACACGTGAAAAAGTGGACACACAGTGACAAAAAAAAATTAAATAAATAGTGAAGGTTTCACAGTATAATACTGCCCGGACCTTCGACCGGGAATTGAAAAATTCCCCATCCTAAGGCCAGAAGGCCCGGAATAAGGGTGTGTGTGAAGAAAGAAATATTGAAGTGCTAGTGCAAATGTGCCATAAACTCAAGTGGGGTTCCCAATCCCAGTGAGTTAAGGCACCCCAGGGTCACCACTCCTGGGGCACTTCACACTTCGGGCTTTCGATCTTCCCCGGCCCAATGGCGTCGATCCTGGGGGGCCATGCTTTCCACCAGATGACTATATTAGCCACCTGGCGTACTAACAAGCGCCTAAACCCCAGTGTCCATAATGTATCAATCTACTAGGGCGGCCAACATCCAAAACCGCCTTTTCGAAAGATACTACACTTGATCTTAGCCAAAAGGCCGAGAAGCGATAACCAGAATTGGTTTCAAACTACGGAGCCACCCAAGGATCCTGAAAAGTCCATTTGTGGAGATGAGCTCCTGGACTCCCGTTAAGAAGACATGTTGTCAACCTCTAGATCCCTTACATGCCTGCACTTTTCGGCTTGCTGCTGCTGCAATCCACGCGTTTTAGATCTGCATAACTCCACCTCTTTAAACACAGCACCTTCACCCCCTGCTGTTCCCACCCGCCTCAACACCGTTGGAAGGGAGGAGAACCAATTAAGGCGGGGGGTGGGGTGGAACGAGCAGCTGTCTACCCTTAGCAGGAGGGCTCCTGATTACATACCTCTCCTGCTGCTGCTGCTGCTGGCTGTCCAGCAGCAGACTGAAGGTGGCTGCTGCTGTGCACAGGTATATAAAGGCTCAGAGCCTATTATGACACGCGCAGCCAGCGTTCCATTGCCACATTCCATCTACTGCAGGCAGGATACCTGGCTGGCTGAATGTCGCTGAGAAGCTCACAGAGACCGCCATAAGCAACAGTTTAACAGAATGCCACAGACTAATCAACCAAACTTTTTGGGTTGGGTTCTCTTTTATAGTCTGCAGGCATTAAATGAAAGAAGTCAGTGCTCCAGCAGAGGGAGACAACGTTTCAGAAAAGGCATTGTAGCAAACCAAAAAAGAAATTTTAAGCGCAGCAGAGTAACCAGCGCACATACCTGTTAGCTCAGGTGAGTTTAAAAGGCTGCTGTTGATAACAAGGGCATTTGCTAAATAGATGGTGTGTGTGCAACAATATACTGAAAGGTCAATTATATTGTGCAGCTTATCTCACCACCTGTAGTTATTTAGGTGAAAGCTCCAAAATGCTTGCCTAATATGTCTGTTTATCCAAAAGGAAGTAAAAAGGGAGAGCTAGAAAGATAGCATTGCATCACATTACATGGCAATGCAATGCACAGTTGCTGAAGTTGAACCAAAATGAGCTTGTAATCTGGCTTCTGCAACTTTGAACATGAAAAATCCAATGAGGAGAAGAAAAGCAAAGCCAAAGAGTCCATCCCAAAATCCGACAAACAAGCAAAATGAACAAAAAACATTGAATTCAATTCTTTCTGATTTTAGAAACTGCATTAAAGAAGGGGTGCACCGGTCCTGGAGATACTGCAATACCAGGTCAATGCGTGGAGTGGACAGAGCAAGCTCTTTTTCCATCTCCCTGTTCTAAAAATCCATTTAATATATGGTCCCCAGATAGGGGACGTATCAGATATTAAACTGATAAGAACAGATACTACACTTGATCTTAGCCAAAAGGCCGAGAAGCGATAACCAGAATTGGTTTCAAACTACGGAGCCACCCAAGGATCCTGAAAAGTCCATTTGTGGAGATGAGCTCCTGGACTCCCGTTAAGAAGACATGTTGTCAACCTCTAGATCCCTTACATGCCTGCACTTTTCGGCTTGCTGCTGCTGCAATCCACGCGTTTTAGATCTGCATAACTCCACCTCTTTAAACACAGCACCTTCACCCCCTGCTGTTCCCACCCGCCTCAACACCGTTGGAAGGGAGGAGAACCAATTAAGGCGGGGGGTGGGGTGGAACGAGCAACTGTCTACCCTTAGCAGGAGGGCTCCTGATTACATACCTCTCCTGCTGCTGCTGCTGCTGGCTGTCCAGCAGCAGACTGAAGGTGGCTGCTGCTGTGCACAGGTATATAAAGGCTCAGAGCCTATTATGACACGCGCAGCCAGCGTTCCATTGCCACATTCCATCTACTGCAGGCAGGATACCTGGCTGGCTGAATGTCGCTGAGAAGCTCACAGAGACCGCCATAAGCAACAGTTTAACAGAATGCCACAGACTAATCAACCAAACTTTTTGGGTTGGGTTCTCTTTTATAGTCTGCAGGCATTAAATGAAAGAAGTCAGTGTTCCAGCAGAGGGAGACAACGTTTCAGAAAAGGCATTGTAGCAAACCAAAAAAGAAATTTTAAGCGCAGCAGAGTAACCAGCGCACATACCTGTTAGCTCAGGTGAGTTTAAAAGGCTGCTGTTGATAACAAGGGCATTTGCTAAATAGATGGTGTGTGTGCAACAATATACTGAAAGGTCAATTATATTGTGCAGCTTATCTCACCACCTGTAGTTATTTAGGTGAAAGCTCCAAAATGCTTGCCTAATATGTCTGTTTATCCAAAAGGAAGTAAAAAGGGAGAGCTAGAAAGATAGCATTGCATCACATTACATGGCAATGCAATGCACAGTTGCTGAAGTTGAACCAAAATGAGCTTGTAATCTGGCTTCTGCAACTTTGAACATGAAAAATCCAATGAGGAGAAGAAAAGCAAAGCCAAAGAGTCCATCCCAAAATCCGACAAACAAGCAAAATGAACAAAAAACATTGAATTCAATTCTTTCTGATTTTAGAAACTGCATTAAAGAATGGGTGCACCGGTCCTGGAGATACTGCAATACCAGGTCAATGCGTGGAGTGGACAGAGCAAGCTCTTTTTCCATCTCCCTGTTCTAAAAATCCATTTAATATATGGTCCCCAGATAGGGGACGTATCAGATATTAAACTGATAAGAACAGATACTACACTTGATCTTAGCCAAAAGGCCGAGAAGCGATAACCAGAATTGGTTTCAAACTACGGAGCCACCCAAGGATCCTGAAAAGTCCATTTGTGGAGATGAGCTCCTGGACTCCCGTTAAGAAGACATGTTGTCAACCTCTAGATCCCTTACATGCCTGCACTTTTCGGCTTGCTGCTGCTGCAATCCACGCGTTTTAGATCTGCATAACTCCACCTCTTTAAACACAGCACCTTCACCCCCTGCTGTTCCCACCCGCCTCAACACCGTTGGAAGGGAGGAGAACCAATTAAGGCGGGGGGTGGGGTGGAACGAGCAACTGTCTACCCTTAGCAGGAGGGCTCCTGATTACATACCTCTCCTGCTGCTGCTGCTGCTGGCTGTCCAGCAGCAGACTGAAGGTGGCTGCTGCTGTGCACAGGTATATAAAGGCTCAGAGCCTATTATGACACGCGCAGCCAGCGTTCCATTGCCACATTCCATCTACTGCAGGCAGGATACCTGGCTGGCTGAATGTCGCTGAGAAGCTCACAGAGACCGCCATAAGCAACAGTTTAACAGAATGCCACAGACTAATCAACCAAACTTTTTGGGTTGGGTTCTCTTTTATAGTCTGCAGGCATTAAATGAAAGAAGTCAGTGTTCCAGCAGAGGGAGACAACGTTTCAGAAAAGGCATTGTAGCAAACCAAAAAAGAAATTTTAAGCGCAGCAGAGTAACCAGCGCACATACCTGTTAGCTCAGGTGAGTTTAAAAGGCTGCTGTTGATAACAAGGGCATTTGCTAAATAGATGGTGTGTGTGCAACAATATACTGAAAGGTCAATTATATTGTGCAGCTTATCTCACCACCTGTAGTTATTTAGGTGAAAGCTCCAAAATGCTTGCCTAATATGTCTGTTTATCCAAAAGGAAGTAAAAAGGGAGAGCTAGAAAGATAGCATTGCATCACATTACATGGCAATGCAATGCACAGTTGCTGAAGTTGAACCAAAATGAGCTTGTAATCTGGCTTCTGCAACTTTGAACATGAAAAATCCAATGAGGAGAAGAAAAGCAAAGCCAAAGAGTCCATCCCAAAATCCGACAAACAAGCAAAATGAACAAAAAACATTGAATTCAATTCTTTCTGATTTTAGAAACTGCATTAAAGAAGGGGTGCACCGGTCCTGGAGATACAGCAATACCAGGTCAATGCGTGGAGTGGACAGAGCAAGCTCTTTTTCCATCTCCCTGTTCTAAAAATCCATTTAATATATGGTCCCCAGATAGGGGACGTATCAGATATTAAACTGATAAGAACAGATACTACACTTGATCTTAGCCAAAAGGCCGAGAAGCGATAACCAGAATTGGTTTCAAACTACGGAGCCACCCAAGGATCCTGAAAAGTCCATTTGTGGAGATGAGCTCCTGGACTCCCGTTAAGAAGACATGTTGTCAACCTCTAGATCCCTTACATGCCTGCACTTTTCGGCTTGCTGCTGCTGCAATCCACGCGTTTTAGATCTGCATAACTCCACCTCTTTAAACACAGCACCTTCACCCCCTGCTGTTCCCACCCGCCTCAACACCGTTGGAAGGGAGGAGAACCAATTAAGGCGGGGGGTGGGGTGGAACGAGCAGCTGTCTACCCTTAGCAGGAGGGCTCCTGATTACATACCTCTCCTGCTGCTGCTGCTGCTGGCTGTCCAGCAGCAGACTGAAGGTGGCTGCTGCTGTGCACAGGTATATAAAGGCTCAGAGCCTATTATGACACGCGCAGCCAGCGTTCCATTGCCACATTCCATCTACTGCAGGCAGGATACCTGGCTGGCTGAATGTCGCTGAGAAGCTCACAGAGACCGCCATAAGCAACAGTTTAACAGAATGCCACAGACTAATCAACCAAACTTTTTGGGTTGGGTTCTCTTTTATAGTCTGCAGGCATTAAATGAAAGAAGTCAGTGTTCCAGCAGAGGGAGACAACGTTTCAGAAAAGGCATTGTAGCAAACCAAAAAAGAAATTTTAAGCGCAGCAGAGTAACCAGCGCACATACCTGTTAGCTCAGGTGAGTTTAAAAGGCTGCTGTTGATAACAAGGGCATTTGCTAAATAGATGGTGTGTGTGCAACAATATACTGAAAGGTCAATTATATTGTGCAGCTTATCTCACCACCTGTAGTTATTTAGGTGAAAGCTCCAAAATGCTTGCCTAATATGTCTGTTTATCCAAAAGGAAGTAAAAAGGGAGAGCTAGAAAGATAGCATTGCATCACATTACATGGCAATGCAATGCACAGTTGCTGAAGTTGAACCAAAATGAGCTTGTAATCTGGCTTCTGCAACTTTGAACATGAAAAATCCAATGAGGAGAAGAAAAGCAAAGCCAAAGAGTCCATCCCAAAATCCGACAAACAAGCAAAATGAACAAAAAACATTGAATTCAATTCTTTCTGATTTTAGAAACTGCATTAAAGAAGGGGTGCACCGGTCCTGGAGATACTGCAATACCAGGTCAATGCGTGGAGTGGACAGAGCAAGCTCTTTTTCCATCTCCCTGTTCTAAAAATCCATTTAATATATGGTCCCCAGATAGGGGACGTATCAGATATTAAACTGATAAGAACAGATACTACACTTGATCTTAGCCAAAAGGCCGAGAAGCGATAACCAGAATTGGTTTCAAACTACGGAGCCACCCAAGGATCCTGAAAAGTCCATTTGTTGAGATGAGCTCCTGGACTCCCGTTAAGAAGACATGTTGTCAACCTCTAGATCCCTTACATGCCTGCACTTTTCGGCTTGCTGCTGCTGCAATCCACGCGTTTTAGATCTGCATAACTCCACCTCTTTAAACACAGCACCTTCACCCCCTGCTGTTCCCACCCGCCTCAACACCGTTGGAAGGGAGGAGAACCAATTAAGGCGGGGGGTGGGGTGGAACGAGCAGCTGTCTACCCTTAGCAGGAGGGCTCCTGATTACATACCTCTCCTGCTGCTGCTGCTGGCTGTCCAGCAGCAGACTGAAGGTGGCTGCTGCTGTGCACAGGTATATAAAGGCTCAGAGCCTATTATGACACGCGCAGCCAGCGTTCCATTGCCACATTCCATCTACTGCAGGCAGGATACCTGGCTGGCTGAATGTCGCTGAGAAGCTCACAGAGACCGCCATAAGCAACAGTTTAACAGAATGCCACAGACTAATCAACCAAACTTTTTGGGTTGGGTTCTCTTTTATAGTCTGCAGGCATTAAATGAAAGAAGTCAGTGTTCCAGCAGAGGGAGACAACGTTTCAGAAAAGGCATTGTAGCAAACCAAAAAAGAAATTTTAAGCGCAGCAGAGTAACCAGCGCACATACCTGTTAGCTCAGGTGAGTTTAAAAGGCTGCTGTTGATAACAAGGGCATTTGCTAAATAGATGGTGTGTGTGCAACAATATACTGAAAGGTCAATTATATTGTGCAGCTTATCTCACCACCTGTAGTTATTTAGGTGAAAGCTCCAAAATGCTTGCCTAATATGTCTGTTTATCCAAAAGGAAGTAAAAAGGGAGAGCTAGAAAGATAGCATTGCATCACATTACATGGCAATGCAATGCACAGTTGCTGAAGTTGAACCAAAATGAGCTTGTAATCTGGCTTCTGCAACTTTGAACATGAAAAATCCAATGAGGAGAAGAAAAGCAAAGCCAAAGAGTCCATCCCAAAATCCGACAAACAAGCAAAATGAACAAAAAACATTGAATTCAATTCTTTCTGATTTTAGAAACTGCATTAAAGAAGGGGTGCACCGGTCCTGGAGATACTGCAATACCAGGTCAATGCGTTGAGTGGACAGAGCAAGCTCTTTTTCCATCTCCCTGTTCTAAAAATCCATTTAATATATGGTCCCCAGATAGGGGACGTATCAGATATTAAACTGATAAGAACAGATTTTTTTGATTGAAGCTGCATCCAAGGCACTGAAAAATGTGACCGAAGTCACACCAAAACAGCGCACGAGGCGAGGATTCATGTGGACCCTTCCCGGAGGAGAGGGTCCCCAATAAACCATCCCCATCCCTCCGAGCCAGAAGGCCACAGCGAGGGTCAGGGATCTCCGATGCTCTCCCTAGCCGAAGCCGGAGAAGAGCCGTTTTCGTGCTCCCAGCTTCCATCTAGGCTGCCACCCTAGTGGAGCTGGAGCCTGTGTTGGTTTCTCAGCCCAAAGCTGACCGGACCTCCGACCGGGTTTATAAAAATTCCCCTTCCTAGCCCGGAGGCCAGGAATAGGGGGGGTTGCTCAGAAAGTATGATTGGCAAAGGTGCGGCGTGCTACGAAGCCAAGTCTTTCCGGGGTTCCCAGTCCCAGTAAGCTTGGACTCCCACCAGGGCGCCTACTCCTGGGGCACATTGCTCCAAAGCCCTCACACTTACCCAGCCTAGTGACTTCGATCCTGGAGGGCCATGTTTTCCATCAGATAACTCTATGAGCCACCTGGCGTACTAACAAGTGCACCAAACCAGTGTGTAATATGCATCAATTTACTAGGGCAGCCCAAGGACAAAACTGCCTTTTCAAAAGATACTACACTTGATCTTAGCCAAAAGGCCGAGAAGCGATAACCAGAATTGGTTTCAAACTACGGAGCCACCCAAGGATCCTGAAAAGTCCATTTGTGGAGATGAGCTCCTGGACTCCCGTTAAGAAGACATGTTGTCAACCTCTAGATCCCTTACATGCCTGCACTTTTCGGCTTGCTGCTGCTGCAATCCACGCGTTTTAGATCTGCATAACTCCACCTCTTTAAACACAGCACCTTCACCCCCTGCTGTTCCCACCCGCCTCAACACCGTTGGAAGGGAGGAGAACCAATTAAGGCGGGGGGTGGGGTGGAACGAGCAGCTGTCTACCCTTAGCAGGAGGGCTCCTGATTACATACCTCTCCTGCTGCTGCTGCTGCTGGCTGTCCAGCAGCAGACTGAAGGTGGCTGCTGCTGTGCACAGGTATATAAAGGCTCAGAGCCTATTATGACACGCGCAGCCAGCGTTCCATTGCCACATTCCATCTACTGCAGGCAGGATACCTGGCTGGCTGAATGTCGCTGAGAAGCTCACAGAGACCGCCATAAGCAACAGTTTAACAGAATGCCACAGACTAATCAACCAAACTTTTTGGGTTGGGTTCTCTTTTATAGTCTGCAGGCATTAAATGAAAGAAGTCAGTGTTCCAGCAGAGGGAGACAACGTTTCAGAAAAGGCATTGTAGCAAACCAAAAAAGAAATTTTAAGCACAGCAGAGTAACCAGCGCACATACCTGTTAGCTCAGGTGAGTTTAAAAGGCTGCTGTTGATAACAAGGGCATTTGCTAAATAGATGGTGTGTGTGCAACAATATACTGAAAGGTCAATTATATTGTGCAGCTTATCTCACCACCTGTAGTTATTTAGGTGAAAGCTCCAAAATGCTTGCCTAATATGTCTGTTTATCCAAAAGGAAGTAAAAAGGGAGAGCTAGAAAGATAGCATTGCATCACATTACATGGCAATGCAATGCACAGTTGCTGAAGTTGAACCAAAATGAGCTTGTAATCTGGCTTCTGCAACTTTGAACATGAAAAATCCAATGAGGAGAAGAAAAGCAAAGCCAAAGAGTCCATCCCAAAATCCGACAAACAAGCAAAATGAACAAAAAACATTGAATTCAATTCTTTCTGATTTTAGAAACTGCATTAAAGAAGGGGTGCACCGGTCCTGGAGATACTGCAATACCAGGTCAATGCGTGGAGTGGACAGAGCAAGCTCTTTTTCCATCTCCCTGTTCTAAAAATCCATTTAATATATGGTCCCCAGATAGGGGACGTATCAGATATTAAACTGATAAGAACAGATACTACACTTGATCTTAGCCAAAAGGCCGAGAAGCGATAACCAGAATTGGTTTCAAACTACGGAGCCACCCAAGGATCCTGAAAAGTCCATTTGTGGAGATGAGCTCCTGGACTCCCGTTAAGAAGACATGTTGTCAACCTCTAGATCCCTTACATGCCTGCACTTTTCGGCTTGCTGCTGCTGCAATCCACGCGTTTTAGATCTGCATAACTCCACCTCTTTAAACACAGCACCTTCACCCCCTGCTGTTCCCACCCGCCTCAACACCGTTGGAAGGGAGGAGAACCAATTAAGGCGGGGGGTGGGGTGGAACGAGCAGCTGTCTACCCTTAGCAGGAGGGCTCCTGATTACATACCTCTCCTGCTGCTGCTGCTGGCTGTCCAGCAGCAGACTGAAGGTGGCTGCTGCTGTGCACAGGTATATAAAGGCTCAGAGCCTATTATGACACGCGCAGCCAGCGTTCCATTGCCACATTCCATCTACTGCAGGCAGGATACCTGGCTGGCTGAATGTCGCTGAGAAGCTCACAGAGACCGCCATAAGCAACAGTTTAACAGAATGCCACAGACTAATCAACCAAACTTTTTGGGTTGGGTTCTCTTTTATAGTCTGCAGGCATTAAATGAAAGAAGTCAGTGTTCCAGCAGAGGGAGACAACGTTTCAGAAAAGGCATTGTAGCAAACCAAAAAAGAAATTTTAAGCGCAGCAGAGTAACCAGCGCACATACCTGTTAGCTCAGGTGAGTTTAAAAGGCTGCTGTTGATAACAAGGGCATTTGCTAAATAGATGGTGTGTGTGCAACAATATACTGAAAGGTCAATTATATTGTGCAGCTTATCTCACCACCTGTAGTTATTTAGGTGAAAGCTCCAAAATGCTTGCCTAATATGTCTGTTTATCCAAAAGGAAGTAAAAAGGGAGAGCTAGAAAGATAGCATTGCATCACATTACATGGCAATGCAATGCACAGTTGCTGAAGTTGAACCAAAATGAGCTTGTAATCTGGCTTCTGCAACTTTGAACATGAAAAATCCAATGAGGAGAAGAAAAGCAAAGCCAAAGAGTCCATCCCAAAATCCGACAAACAAGCAAAATGAACAAAAAACATTGAATTCAATTCTTTCTGATTTTAGAAACTGCATTAAAGAAGGGGTGCACCGGTCCTGGAGATACTGCAATACCAGGTCAATGCGTTGAGTGGACAGAGCAAGCTCTTTTTCCATCTCCCTGTTCTAAAAATCCATTTAATATATGGTCCCCAGATAGGGGACGTATCAGATATTAAACTGATAAGAACAGATTTTTTTGATTGAAGCTGCATCCAAGGCACTGAAAAATGTGACCGAAGTCACACCAAAACAGCGCACGAGGCGAGGATTCATGTGGACCCTTCCCGGAGGAGAGGGTCCCCAATAAACCATCCCCATCCCTCCGAGCCAGAAGGCCACAGCGAGGGTCAGGGATCTCCGATGCTCTCCCTAGCCGAAGCCGGAGAAGAGCCGTTTTCGTGCTCCCAGCTTCCATCTAGGCTGCCACCCTAGTGGAGCTGGAGCCTGTGTTGGTTTCTCAGCCCAAAGCTGACCGGACCTCCGACCGGGTTTATAAAAATTCCCCTTCCTAGCCCGGAGGCCAGGAATAGGGGGGGTTGCTCTGAAAGTATGATTGGCAAAGGTGCGGCGTGCTACGAAGCCAAGTCTTTCCAGGGTTCCCATTCCCAGTAAGCTTGGACTCCCACCAGGGCGCCTACTCCTGGGGCACATTGCTCCAAAGCCCTCACACTTACCCAGCCTAGTGACTTCGATCCTGGAGGGCCATGTTTTCCATCAGATAACTCTATGAGCCACCTGGCGTACTAACAAGTGCACCAAACCAGTGTGTAATATGCATCAATTTACTAGGGCAGCCCAAGGACAAAACTGCCTTTTCAAAAGATACTACACTTGATCTTAGCCAAAAGGCCGAGAAGCGATAACCAGAATTGGTTTCAAACTACGGAGCCACCCAAGGATCCTGAAAGGTCCATTTGTGGAGATGAGCTCCTGGACTCCCGTTAAGAAGACATGTTGTCAACCTCTAGATCCCTTACATGCCTGCACTTTTCGGCTTGCTGCTGCTGCAATCCACGCGTTTTAGATCTGCATAACTCCACCTCTTTAAACACAGCACCTTCACCCCCTGCTGTTCCCACCCGCCTCAACACAGTTGGAAGGGAGGAGAACCAATTAAGGCGGGGGGTGGGGTGGAACGAGCAGCTGTCTACCCTTAGCAGGAGGGCTCCTGATTACATACCTCTCCTGCTGCTGCTGCTGCTGGCTGTCCAGCAGCAGACTGAAGGTGGCTGCTGCTGTGCACAGGTATATAAAGGCTCAGAGCCTATTATGACACGCGCAGCCAGCGTTCCATTGCCACATTCCATCTACTGCAGGCAGGATACCTGGCTGGCTGAATGTCGCTGAGAAGCTCACAGAGACCGCTATAAGCAACAGTTTAACAGAATGCCACAGACTAATCAACCAAACTTTTTGGGTTGGGTTCTCTTTTATAGTCTGCAGGCATTAAATGAAAGAAGTCAGTGTTCCAGCAGAGGGAGACAACGTTTCAGAAAAGGCATTGTAGCAAACCAAAAAAGAAATTTTAAGCGCAGCAGAGTAACCAGCGCACATACCTGTTAGCTCAGGTGAGTTTAAAAGGCTGCTGTTGATAACAAGGGCATTTGCTAAATAGATGGTGTGTGTGCAACAATATACTGAAAGGTCAATTATATTGTGCAGCTTATCTCACCACCTGTAGTTATTTAGGTGAAAGCTCCAAAATGCTTGCTTAATATGTCTGTTTATCCAAAAGGAAGTAAAAAGGGAGAGCTAGAAAGATAGCATTGCATCACATTACATGGCAATGCAATGCACAGTTGCTGAAGTTGAACCAAAATGAGCTTGTAATCTGGCTTCTGCAACTTTGAACATGAAAAATCCAATGAGGAGAAGAAAAGCAAAGCCAAAGAGTCCATCCCAAAATCCGACAAACAAGCAAAATGAACAAAAAACATTGAATTCAATTCTTTCTGATTTTAGAAACTGCATTAAAGAAGGGGTGCACCGGTCCTGGAGATACTGCAATACCAGGTCAATGCGTGGAGTGGACAGAGCAAGCTCTTTTTCCATCTCCCTGTTCTAAAAATCCATTTAATATATGGTCCCCAGATAGGGGACGTATCAGATATTAAACTGATAAGAACAGATACTACACTTGATCTTAGCCAAAAGGCCGAGAAGCGATAACCAGAATTGGTTTCAAACTACGGAGCCACCCAAGGATCCTGAAAAGTCCATTTGTGGAGATGAGCTCCTGGACTCCCGTTAAGAAGACATGTTGTCAACCTCTAGATCCCTTACATGCCTGCACTTTTCGGCTTGCTGCTGCTGCAAGCCACGCGTTTTAGATCTGCATAACTCCACCTCTTTAAACACAGCACCTTCACCCCCTGCTGTTCCCACCCGCCTCAACACCGTTGGAAGGGAGGAGAACCAATTAAGGCGGGGGGTGGGGTGGAACGAGCAGCTGTCTACCCTTAGCAGGAGGGCTCCTGATTACATACCTCTCCTGCTGCTGCTGCTGGCTGTCCAGCAGCAGACTGAAGGTGGCTGCTGCTGTGCACAGGTATATAAAGGCTCAGAGCCTATTATGACACGCGCAGCCAGCGTTCCATTGCCACATTCCATCTACTGCAGGCGGGATACCTGGCTGGCTGAATGTCGCTGAGAAGCTCACAGAGACCGCCATAAGCAACAGTTTAACAGAATGCCACAGACTAATCAACCAAACTTTTTGGGTTGGGTTCTCTTTTATAGTCTGCAGGCATTAAATGAAAGAAGTCAGTGTTCCAGCAGAGGGAGACAACGTTTCAGAAAAGGCATTGTAGCAAACCAAAAAAGAAATTTTAAGCGCAGCAGAGTAACCAGCGCACATACCTGTTAGCTCAGGTGAGTTTAAAAGGCTGCTGTTGATAACAAGGGCATTTGCTAAATAGATGGTGTGTGTGCAACAATATACTGAAAGGTCAATTATATTGTGCAGCTTATCTCACCACCTGTAGTTATTTAGGTGAAAGCTCCAAAATGCTTGCCTAATATGTCTGTTTATCCAAAAGGAAGTAAAAAGGGAGAGCTAGAAAGATAGCATTGCATCACATTACATGGCAATGCAATGCACAGTTGCTGAAGTTGAACCAAAATGAGCTTGTAATCTGGCTTCTGCAACTTTGAACATGAAAAATCCAATGAGGAGAAGAAAAGCAAAGCCAAAGAGTCCATCCCAAAATCCGACAAACAAGCAAAATGAACAAAAAACATTGAATTCAATTCTTTCTGATTTTAGAAACTGCATTAAAGAAGGGGTGCACCGGTCCTGGAGATACTGCAATACCAGGTCAATGCGTGGAGTGGACAGAGCAAGCTCTTTTTCCATCTCCCTGTTCTAAAAATCCATTTAATATATGGTCCCCAGATAGGGGACGTATCAGATATTAAACTGATAAGAACAGATTTTTTTTTTTTTTTTTTTAGACTCAGATTACAAAGTCTTGGAATCAACAAAAAGATAAGAAGACTCAAATCCATCATCGTGCATTCTACCAATTTTAATACTTCTCCAAATCTTTTATTTTCTTTTTCTTTTATATATATATATTTATTTATTTTTTCCCTCTTTTTTTTTTTTTTAAAAAATTATATAGTTTTGGCTATTTTTTTTTGTTTGTTTTTGTTTTTGTTTTTTTGTTTTTCCACAGGTTTTCAAAAAATCAAAGCTTACAAGGTAAGTTCATTCCATTTACATTGTTTCCATTTCTCATTTGCTTTCACCTTGCCAAGCGTCATTTTGTCCCTCCAGAAATACATGTACAAATAACTTAGACATAATTTAATACACTGGTCGACTGTTACTTCCTTATGTTTAAACACTAAAATGTTCCTTGCTTTCCACAATGCCGCCTTCACACATGCAATAATAATCCATACAATTTTAAAATCCTCCTCTCTTATCCCCATCCCATAAAATACTCTGTAAAAATCCAAAAAATTAACAGTACTCACAGCTCTCACTATATTGCACACTTTCCTCCATATTGTCTGTGCAAAATTACAATTCCAGAAGATGTGCATGGGTGTTTCACTATTCCCACACCTGGATCTTGGGCACACTTCAGATCTTACCAACCCACGCCTGTGTTGGAACTCACGGGTTGGCAGGCAGTCTTTTACTATACACCAGAGTAAATCCCTGTGTTCATTAGATAACACACTATAATTTACATTCATCCAGATTCTTTCCACAATTTTGAATGAAAAATGTTCCACAGGACTGATACCTATTCTCTCTTCCAGGATTTTTAGGATTTTTTTATGGCATTTAAGAACATTTATTTCGACCATCTTAAGTTTAAAATCTCTTAAAATTTTTTCTAAAACAATATAATTTCCTGGAGGTAAAAACCTATAAGGCCTATTTAGAGACATCTCCAACCATTTATAATTTCTAATATAGAAACCTAAATTATATATAGAAAACAACTTTAGCTTAGAGCCTGGTCCTAATAAAGTGCATACACAGTTCGCTACATACTTTGCATATAAAAAGGACCTAATATCCGGAAAACCTTTCCCACCTTTTTTCTTTGATTTATATATCTCCTCTCTCTTTACTCTTTCCATCTTGGATCTCCATAAAAAATTAAAACATACCTTAATAACTCTCTTCATGATATTATTTTGGGGGATAAAAACTGTTGAGACATATAAAAACATTGGGAGTAAAACCTGTCTAATAATTAAAATTTTTCCTTCCAGGGTAAGATCTCTCAACTGCCAGAAAGTAATCTTTTTCTTAACTCTTTCCAGCAGAGACTCCCAATTTCTTACATTACCACCTGACTCTGAGAAATAAATACCTAAAATTTTTACTTCATTCATTCTTGTTAATTTACACTCAGAATCTACAATAAAATCACCAACAGTTAAAATACCAGATTTTTCCATGTTAATTTTAAAACCCGATGCGCCCCCAAACCAATCCACTGTTCTTATGGCTCTGTTCATGCTTCTAGTGTCTTTAACTAAAACCGTCACATCATCCATATATGCCACCACTTTAACTTGTTCATTGCAACTCCCGGGAATAAAAAAACCATTGATTACCTTATCTCTCCTAAAAGCTGCTAAAAGTGGTTCAATTGCACAAATAAAAAGAATAGGGGATAAGGGACACCCCTGTTTAACGCCACAGTTTATTTTTACATTATCAGATAAAAAACCATTAATAGATATTTTGCTAAAACATGATTTGTAAAGAGATTTAATACGTTTGCTAAAAACATCCGGGCATCCCATTTTCTCTAAAACTGCAAATAAAAAATCATGGGCAACTCTATCGTACGCTTTTTCAAAATCCAAAGTAATTAGAGCAAGCTTTTGTTTTCTGTCTAAAACATCCCATAAAACATCCCTGATTAAAATCAATGAGTCGCTGATTCTCAGATTTGGCACTGCACACGTCTGATCCACTTCTATTACTGAGCCGATTACCTTTTTTAATCTATTTGCTAGTAACTTTGCATATACCTTACAGTCCGTATTTAAAAGGGTTATTGGTCTCCAATTTTTAATCAGTTCTTTATTTCCTTTCTTAAATAATAAAACAATAAGACCCTCCCACCACGACTCTGGGACACTAAAAGATGCTTCTGCTTCTAAAATTACTTCATAAAAATCCTCACCCATGATCTCCCATAAACACTTGTAAAATTCAACAGGTAGTCCATCTGCTCCCGGCGTTTTGTTATTTTGTAGCGTATTAATTGTATTAAAAACTTCCTCTTTAGTAAAATTCCCTATTAAAAAAGATTTATCTTCCGCATTAAAATTTTTTTCCAGTCCTTCTAAAAAATGTTTTTTTAGAGACACATCCGTGTTTTTAACAGAAAATAAATCATCATAAAATTCTTTTGCTTTCATCTTCTTCCCCTCCAAACTTGTTTCTCCTTCCAAAACCTTCATATAATCCTTCTTGTCACATATTTTTTTAAAAAAGAATTTTGTGCATTTTTCATCCTCGTCTAAAACTTTTACTCGGGAATTAAAAATAATTTCTTTACCTTTTTCTTTCAGGCAGTTTTGGATCTTTTCTTTTGTTGTTCGGATCGCCTCCTGCAGATCACATCCGTTATTTTCGAGGTGAAAAAAACATTGCAGTTTAGCATTAAGATCATTATAAAAAATACGTTTTGCAGCAGCTTTCTTCTTTCCTTCTTTAATAAAAAATATTTTTACCTCCTTCTTGACAAAATCCCACCAATTAAAAATAGATTTAAAAAACGTTTTTTTTAGCTTCAGTTTTTCATACAGCTTTTTAAAACCTTCCATAACCACCTCGTCTTGTAGTAGGGATACATTAAATTTCCAGTGTGACGGTCTTTTATCCACATCTGATTCTATTTTAAAACTACATTCTATTATTTTATGATCTGAAAAAGGTGTTGAATGCGTTTTAAAACCTGAGCATGTTAGGGCTTGAGATATAAAAATATAATCTATTCTGGATGAAACACCTCTCCCCACCCAAGTGACTTCATGCTCCTTTTTTTGTCCATCTAATGCCCATGTATCTTTAAGATTAAAAGCTGCTAAAATATTTCTAAGACATGAAGCTGACCCATCTTTTACATTTTTTAAATGACAATTAAAATCCCCACCTAAAACTAATGGATCTACTCCAGGTAAAAACAGCTGCAACAGTTCAAACAAATGTAATCTCAAGGCTTTTTCTGCATTTGCATACACATTAAAACACCTCACTTTCTTCCCATTTTTCTGCACATCAATTCTTAAAATCCTCCCAGGGTATATCTCTTCATAATTTACAATCTCCCAATCTTTAGAGCATAAAAACCCCACACCATCACTTTTTGACTCGTTCCCACCAGAAAAGCATAAGTTACCCTTCCATATACCCTGTAAATATTCATAGCTTATTTTTTTTTGTCAAATTACATTCTTGTAGAAAGATAAAATCAATATTTTCATTATTTAAAAAATCATATAAAGCAGTTCTCTTATATAGGTCGTTAAACCCCTGAACATTCAGGGACATTGAGCGGATCATCTTCTAACATTTAGTGCAGGGCTCTTCCCTCCGCCCTCATTCTCTACTGCCGGAGAAGATGGGTCTACCTCCAGATCTGATACATCCGAAGATGACACACTCCCCAGCAGACTTGTTGCTTCTAATGCCTTTACTTTCCCACCACATGGTATTCCTTCATTATCACTTCTATCCACACTTCTTTTTAGAGATTTTTCTGTGCAGTCCATTTGTACCTGCGCGCAAGGTAAGCTCTGCGACAGGGAATTAGTAGGAGTGGACTCCACTACTTCTGGAATATCACTTTCCCCTCCACAACTACTCCCTTTACTTAGTGGAGAAATTTCTTGCAACATTTGACTCTTCTCTTCTCTCTTCTGATCTTCTTTCTTCTGTTCTTCTATCTTCTTCTTTTCATTCTTATCTTCTTTCTTCTTATCTTCTTTCTTCTGCTCTTCTCTCTTTTTCCTTTCCATCTGTTTCTTTATCTCCATGGCCCTTTTTTCTATGTCCTCTATCCTCTTCTGTTTTTCCTCTTCCTTCTTTCTCTTCCTTTCTTCCAACTTCCTTTCCTCTTCTTCTTGTGATTTTTTAACCCGTTCCTCCTTCTTCTTCTCCTTCATTGCCCGTCCCTCCTCTTCCTCTTTTCTCTTTCTTTCTGTCTCCTCCTTCTCACTCCTTTCTTTCTCCTCTTCCCCTTTTTCCTCTTCAGCAGCAATGCCTGCTTCCACATCGTCTTTAGCTTCTTGTTGCTGTTCTTCAGGCGATGTGTCCATCTCCTCTACATCCTTTTTCTTATTTTTAGGGCACTCATCCATCTGGTGAGGAGTACCCATGCAACTAAAACACTTGTTACATTCTGCATCCAGATGTCCATATTTTTTACACACACGGCAGTAGTGTGGCATCCCTGGGAAGAATAAATAACCGCGGCTATGGTTGATATAAACCTGCGGCGGAGGTCTGGACACGCCCCCCTCCTCATTCGGGTTCTTCCTAAATGATACCACATACACACGTTTCCCGTTCCACACTCCAAACTGTGTTTCCCCGTGTCTCTTAGGGATGATTTTGTCACAATACATTGATAGGTAACTTTCAACCTCAGAGTCTGTAATAAATGGACTAAACAAATGAATCGTCAGTACTTTCATTGAAAACTGAAAAGAGGGGATTACTTTCACCCCCTCCAGCTCTACCTTCTCTTTATTTACTTCATAAAGAGCGTAGGCACTTTCACACTGCGAGGCTTTATTAAGCGTAACATCATAAAGTCCTCGAGAAAAAAAAGATTGAAAGCAAAAAAGATGCTCCTTGTCGATCTTCAAGAGCTTACAAATAACATTGAAAATAAATTGAGAATCTTTCACCTGCCGGTGGTCAGGAGCAACCACGAACCTGATGGTGTCCTTCAGCGGATGCTCCTCCGAGAAATAATCATTCGGGTTGCTTGCTTGATTCTCCTTCCTTCCTCCAGGGTTTCTCCTTGTCTCCATGATTTTCCTCTTCTTTTCCAGATACCAAGGAAAATATCACACACGGATCGCAGCCTCCACGAAGTTCGTCCTCCCTCCAACACACCGTCCTCCGTAAAGAAAAGGCACTGCAGCTTTAGCACCGATTCCCAAAAGCAGCACTGGATATCTCCAAAGGCCAAGAATCGGTTCTGCCACCACAGTAACCTTCAGCCCAATGTCACAACCCACTACAGATCGTGCCAAAAGGCCGAGAAGCGATAACCAGAATTGGTTTCAAACTACGGAGCCACCCAAGGATCCTGAAAAGTCCATTTGTGGAGATGAGCTCCTGGACTCCCGTTAAGAAGACATGTTGTCAACCTCTAGATCCCTTACATGCCTGCACTTTTCGGCTTGCTGCTGCTGCAATCCACGCGTTTTAGATCTGCATAACTCCACCTCTTTAAACACAGCACCTTCACCCCCTGCTGTTCCCACCCGCCTCAACACCGTTGGAAGGGAGGAGAACCAATTAAGGCGGGGGGTGGGGTGGAACGAGCAGCTGTCTACCCTTAGCAGGAGGGCTCCTGATTACATACCTCTCCTGCTGCTGCTGGCTGTCCAGCAGCAGACTGAAGGTGGCTGCTGCTGTGCACAGGTATATAAAGGCTCAGAGCCTATTATGACACGCGCAGCCAGCGTTCCATTGCCACATTCCATCTACTGCAGGCAGGATACCTGGCTGGCTGAATGTCGCTGAGAAGCTCACAGAGACCGCCATAAGCAACAGTTTAACAGAATGCCACAGACTAATCAACCAAACTTTTTGGGTTGGGTTCTCTTTTATAGTCTGCAGGCATTAAATGAAAGAAGTCAGTGTTCCAGCAGAAGGAGACAACGTTTCAGAAAAGGCATTGTAGCAAACCAAAAAAGAAATTTTAAGCGCAGCAGAGTAACCAGCGCACATACCTGTTAGCTCAGGTGAGTTTAAAAGGCTGCTGTTGATAACAAGGGCATTTGCTAAATAGATGGTGTGTGTGCAACAATATACTGAAAGGTCAATTATATTGTGCAGCTTATCTTACCACCTGTAGTTATTTAGGTGAAAGCTCCAAAATGCTTGCCTAATATGTCTGTTTATCCAAAAGGAAGTAAAAAGGGAGAGCTAGAAAGATAGCATTGCATCACATTACATGGCAATGCAATGCACAGTTGCTGAAGTTGAACCATGAGCTTGTAATCTGGCTTCTGCAACTTTGAACATGAAAAATCCAATGAGGAGAAGAAAAGCAAAGCCAAAGAGTCCATCCCAAAATCCGACAAACAAGCAAAATGAACAAAAAACATTGAATTCAATTCTTTCTGATTTTAGAAACTGCATTAAAGAAGGGGTGCACCGGTCCAGGAGATACTGCAATACCAGGTCAATGCGTGGAGTGGACAGAGCAAGCTCTTTTTCCATCTCCCTGTTCTAAAAATCCATTTAATATATGGTCCCCAGATAGGGGACGTATCAGATATTAAACTGATAAGAACAGATACTACACTTGATCTTAGCCAAAAGGCCGAGAAGCGATAACCAGAATTGGTTTCAAACTACGGAGCCACCCAAGGATCCTGAAAAGTCCATTTGTGGAGATGAGCTCCTGGACTCCCGTTAAGAAGACATGTTGTCAACCTCTAGATCCCTTACATGCCTGCACTTTTCGGCTTGCTGCTGCTGCAATCCACGCGTTTTAGATCTGCATAACTCCACCTCTTTAAACACAGCACCTTCACCCCCTGCTGTTCCCACCCGCCTCAACACCGTTGGAAGGGAGGAGAACCAATTAAGGCGGGGGGTGGGGTGGAACGAGCAGCTGTCTACCCTTAGCAGGAGGGCTCCTGATTACATACCTCTCCTGCTGCTGCTGCTGCTGGCTGTCCAGCAGCAGACTGAAGGTGGCTGCTGCTGTGCACAGGTATATAAAGGCTCAGAGCCTATTATGACACGCGCAGCCAGCGTTCCATTGCCACATTCCATCTACTGCAGGCAGGATACCTGGCTGGCTGAATGTCGCTGAGAAGCTCACAGAGACCGCCATAAGCAACAGTTTAACAGAATGCCACAGACTAATCAACCAAACTTTTTGGGTTGGGTTCTCTTTTATAGTCTGCAGGCATTAAATGAAAGAAGTCAGTGTTCCAGCAGAAGGAGACAACGTTTCAGAAAAGGCATTGTAGCAAACCAAAAAAGAAATTTTAAGCGCAGCAGAGTAACCAGCGCACATACCTGTTAGCTCAGGTGAGTTTAAAAGGCTGCTGTTGATAACAAGGGCATTTGCTAAATAGATGGTGTGTGTGCAACAATATACTGAAAGGTCAATTATATTGTGCAGCTTATCTCACCACCTGTAGTTATTTAGGTGAAAGCTCCAAAATGCTTGCCTAATATGTCTGTTTATCCAAAAGGAAGTAAAAAGGGAGAGCTAGAAAGATAGCATTGCATCACATTACATGGCAATGCAATGCACAGTTGCTGAAGTTGAACCAAAATGAGCTTGTAATCTGGCTTCTGCAACTTTGAACACGAAAAATCCAATGAGGAGAAGAAAAGCAAAGCCAAAGAGTCCATCCCAAAATCCGACAAACAAGCAAAATGAACAAAAAACATTGAATTCAATTCTTTCTGATTTTAGAAACTGCATTAAAGAAGGGGTGCACCGGTCCTGGAGATACTGCAATACCAGGTCAATGCGTGGAGTGGACAGAGCAAGCTCTTTTTCCATCTCCCTGTTCTAAAAATCCATTTAATATATGGTCCCCAGATAGGGGACGTATCAGATATTAAACTGATAAGAACAGATACTACACTTGATCTTAGCCAAAAGGCCGAGAAGCGATAACCAGAATTGGTTTCAAACTACGGAGCCACCCAAGGATCCTGAAAAGTCCATTTGTGGAGATGAGCTCCTGGACTCCCGTTAAGAAGACATGTTGTCAACCTCTAGATCCCTTACATGCCTGCACTTTTCGGCTTGCTGCTGCTGCAATCCACGCGTTTTAGATCTGCATAACTCCACCTCTTTAAACACAGCACCTTCACCCCCTGCTGTTCCCACCCGCCTCAACACCGTTGGATGGGAGGAGAACCAATTAAGGCGGGGGGTGGGGTGGAACGAGCAGCTGTCTACCCTTAGCAGGAGGGCTCCTGATTACATACCTCTCCTGCTGCTGCTGCTGCTGGCTGTCCAGCAGCAGACTGAAGGTGGCTGCTGCTGTGCACAGGTATATAAAGGCTCAGAGCCTATTATGACACGCGCAGCCAGCGTTCCATTGCCACATTCCATCTACTGCAGGCAGGATACCTGGCTGGCTGAATGTCGCTGAGAAGCTCACAGAGACCGCCATAAGCAACAGTTTAACAGAATGCCACAGACTAATCAACCAAACTTTTTGGGTTGGGTTCTCTTTTATAGTCTGCAGGCATTAAATGAAAGAAGTCAGTGTTCCAGCAGAAGGAGACAACGTTTCAGAAAAGGCATTGTAGCAAACCAAAAAAGAAATTTTAAGCGCAGCAGAGTAACCAGCGCACATACCTGTTAGCTCAGGTGAGTTTAAAAGGCTGCTGTTGATAACAAGGGCATTTGCTAAATAGATGGTGTGTGTGCAACAATATACTGAAAGGTCAATTATATTGTGCAGCTTATCTCACCACCTGTAGTTATTTAGGTGAAAGCTCCAAAATGCTTGCCTAATATGTCTGTTTATCCAAAAGGAAGTAAAAAGGGAGAGCTAGAAAGATAGCATTGCATCACATTACATGGCAATGCAATGCACAGTTGCTGAAGTTGAACCAAAATGAGCTTGTAATCTGGCTTCTGCAACTTTGAACATGAAAAATCCAATGAGGAGAAGAAAAGCAAAGCCAAAGAGTCCATCCCAAAATCCGACAAACAAGCAAAATGAACAAAAAACATTGAATTCAATTCTTTCTGATTTTAGAAACTGCATTAAAGAAGGGGTGCACCGGTCCTGGAGATACTGCAATACCAGGTCAATGCGTGGAGTGGACAGAGCAAGCTCTTTTTCCATCTCCCTGTTCTAAAAATCCATTTAATATATGGTCCCCAGATAGGGGACGTATCAGATATTAAACTGATAAGAACAGATACTACACTTGATCTTAGCCAAAAGGCCGAGAAGCGATAACCAGAATTGGTTTCAAACTACGGAGCCACCCAAGGATCCTGAAAAGTCCATTTGTGGAGATGAGCTCCTGGACTCCCGTTAAGAAGACATGTTGTCAACCTCTAGATCCCTTACATGCCTGCACTTTTCGGCTTGCTGCTGCTGCAATCCACGCGTTTTAGATCTGCATAACTCCACCTCTTTAAACACAGCACCTTCACCCCCTGCTGTTCCCACCCGCCTCAACACCGTTGGAAGGGAGGAGAACCAATTAAGGCGGGGGGTGGGGTGGAACGAGCAGCTGTCTACCCTTAGCAGGAGGGCTCCTGATTACATACCTCTCCTGCTGCTGCTGCTGCTGGCTGTCCAGCAGCAGACTGAAGGTGGCTGCTGCTGTGCACAGGTATATAAAGGCTCAGAGCCTATTATGACACGCGCAGCCAGCGTTCCATTGCCACATTCCATCTACTGCAGGCAGGATACCTGGCTGGCTGAATGTCGCTGAGAAGCTCACAGAGACCGCCATAAGCAACAGTTTAACAGAATGCCACAGACTAATCAACCAAACTTTTTGGGTTGGGTTCTCTTTTATAGTCTGCAGGCATTAAATGAAAGAAGTCAGTGTTCCAGCAGAAGGAGACAACGTTTCAGAAAAGGCATTGTAGCAAACCAAAAAAGAAATTTTAAGCGCAGCAGAGTAACCAGCGCACATACCTGTTAGCTCAGGTGAGTTTAAAAGGCTGCTGTTGATAACAAGGGCATTTGCTAAATAGATGGTGTGTGTGCAACAATATACTGAAAGGTCAATTATATTGTGCAGCTTATCTCACCACCTGTAGTTATTTAGGTGAAAGCTCCAAAATGCTTGCCTAATATGTCTGTTTATCCAAAAGGAAGTAAAAAGGGAGAGCTAGAAAGATAGCATTGCATCACATTACATGGCAATGCAATGCACAGTTGCTGAAGTTGAACCAAAATGAGCTTGTAATCTGGCTTCTGCAACTTTGAACATGAAAAATCCAATGAGGAGAAGAAAAGCAAAGCCAAAGAGTCCATCCCAAAATCCGACAAACAAGCAAAATGAACAAAAAACATTGAATTCAATTCTTTCTGATTTTAGAAACTGCATTAAAGAAGGGGTGCACCGGTCCTGGAGATACTGCAATACCAGGTCAATGCGTGGAGTGGACAGAGCAAGCTCTTTTTCCATCTCCCTGTTCTAAAAATCCATTTAATATATGGTCCCCAGGTAGGGGACGTATCAGATATTAAACTGATAAGAACAGATTTTTTTTTTTTTTTTTTTTTTTAAAACCTATTCAGGTTAAAATTAAAGTCCACTCCACAGTCCTCTTCTCCCCAAAGGGAGACAAGACGTGGACTCCAACTTAAATCATCATCAGGTTTTGGTACTTTTAATGTCAGAAAAAAAAATTACAAAAATACAACAATACTTTCAAAGAAAGAAATGTTTCAGAACCTGAATGGATACCAAAAAAATAAAAATTAAATTATAACTGTATTAACAACAGTAATAACATCAAGTAAAATACTTGTAACCATTATCAAAAGCATGAACCCCAACCCAACTCAGAACCTTAAGGGACAAATCTTCAACCCTTGATGCTGAAAAAACTTGTTTCGATACACCATCTGGTATTCTATATTTCACACAAAAAACATTTTTATCTCTTATTAGTTCTTTCCTAACATTCTCTATAAGATAGTCCAAACGTTTCTCATCATACAACTTACGGTACAACCGGTTAAAATATTCTGCATTCTTTATAAACATAGGTTGTTGAAAAACAACTATATTTTCTTCCATTGCCACCTCCACTTCCTGTTCCTTTCTCTTTTCTTGCTTTTTAACCTTACCACGGCCAGTTCCCTGACTTACACCTCCCATTTCACTCTCTACCCTATCCCCCCAATCTACTCTTGTTTTCTCCATCTCCCTCTGCACTCCTACAGGTTTGCTTTCTTTTCCCTTTACCACCAACACCTTTTCTACACTTTCCTCCTTTCTCTCTACCAAAACCTTTTTAACCACTACCTCCTTCTCTTTATTTCTTTTCCTCTTTGGGCAATTCTTAAAAACATGCGTATCTTCCTGACACAAGTTGCACTTCCTCCGATCTTTACAATCCTTTGACTCATGATCACCTTTTTTGCAAAAACCACATACACCACCCGAACAATTTTCCTTTCCATGCCCGTATTGACGACAAACTCGACAAAAAGTGGGTATACCACTGAAAAAAATATCACCATTTATATTACCCAACTTAAACCTAGCTGGGGGAAGCAACACAGTCCCCTGCTCATCTTCTTTGAAACGGACCAAAAATTTCCACTTCGAAGTCCAAAAACCAAATTCATTATAAATCTTCCCTTTTGGTGTTACTGACAAACAAAAAAACTCCAAAAATGTAAGAACATCCTCTTCGTCCACCAATGGAGAGTACATTTTAACAATGATCCATTTATCTCTAACGGGGAAGTGTGGCATTACACTTATCCCCTCCATTCTTTTATCCTGGCTTGCAGTCATTTTCCTTAGATATCCTTCAAAAAAAACTTTGTCAACAAAAACTATATCATAAACACCCCTCCTGGGGTAGTCCATTATCGCCAACACTTCTTCTGTCTTCAAACCAAAAAGATCCACAAGAACTTAACTCATCACATACCTAAAATCCTTTTGATCTCGAAAGTTCTCCTGAACAACCAAACGAATAGAATTCTGCACCTTAGCGAATTCAGGCACATGATCTTCCTCTCCTTCATGTGATGCTGCAGACATCTTCTTCACAAACAGGTTCTCCTCTTCTCAATAGAAACCTTCAACACCGAAGTGCCAGGTAGATGATCGCCTCCCGTTGCCCGGGGACTAATCCGACTCCCTAATAGCAGCAGGGAGGTGAAGCCCTGCTGAAAAACAGAGCGATCCCCCCAGGCCAAGGAGCCGGGTACCCTGAGCACCTCTCAGCCAAGACCAAGGCAGCAGCCGCTAGATCACTGCACTTGATCTTAGCCAAAAGGCCGAGAAGCGATAACCAGAATTGGTTTCAAACTACGGAGCCACCCAAGGATCCTGAAAAGTCCATTTGTGGAGATGAGCTCCTGGACTCCCGTTAAGAAGACATGTTGTCAACCTCTAGATCCCTTACATGCCTGCACTTTTCGGCTTGCTGCTGCTGCAATCCACGCGTTTTAGATCTGCATAACTCCACCTCTTTAAACACAGCACCTTCACCCCCTGCTGTTCCCACCCGCCTCAACACCGTTGGAAGGGAGGAGAACCAATTAAGGCGGGGGGTGGGGTGGAACGAGCAGCTGTCTACCCTTAGCAGGAGGGCTCCTGATTACATACCTCTCCTGCTGCTGCTGCTGCTGGCTGTCCAGCAGCAGACTGAAGGTGGCTGCTGCTGTGCACAGGTATATAAAGGCTCAGAGCCTATTATGACACGCGCAGCCAGCGTTCCATTGCCACATTCCATCTACTGCAGGCAGGATACCTGGCTGGCTGAATGTCGCTGAGAAGCTCACAGAGACCGCCATAAGCAACAGTTTAACAGAATGCCACAGACTAATCAACCAAACTTTTTGGGTTGGGTTCTCTTTTATAGTCTGCAGGCATTAAATGAAAGAAGTCAGTGTTCCAGCAGAAGGAGACAACGTTTCAGAAAAGGCATTGTAGCAAACCAAAAAAGAAATTTTAAGCGCAGCAGAGTAACCAGCGCACATACCTGTTAGCTCAGGTGAGTTTAAAAGGCTGCTGTTGATAACAAGGGCATTTGCTAAATAGATGGTGTGTGTGCAACAATATACTGAAAGGTCAATTATATTGTGCAGCTTATCTCACCACCTGTAGTTATTTAGGTGAAAGCTCCAAAATGCTTGCCTAATATGTCTGTTTATCCAAAAGGAAGTAAAAAGGGAGAGCTAGAAAGATAGCATTGCATCACATTACATGGCAATGCAATGCACAGTTGCTGAAGTTGAACCAAAATGAGCTTGTAATCTGGCTTCTGCAACTTTGAACATGAAAAATCCAATGAGGAGAAGAAAAGCAAAGCCAAAGAGTCCATCCCAAAATCCGACAAACAAGCAAAATGAACAAAAAACATTGAATTCAATTCTTTCTGATTTTAGAAACTGCATTAAAGAAGGGGTGCACCGGTCCTGGAGATACTGCAATACCAGGTCAATGCGTGGAGTGGACAGAGCAAGCTCTTTTTCCATCTCCCTGTTCTAAAAATCCATTTAATATATGGTCCCCAGATAGGGGACGTATCAGATATTAAACTGATAAGAACAGATTTTTTTTTTTTTTTTCCCTCAGATTAAGACCCACATTAATTTATGCATCATAGCGCATATTCACATAACGGGTTCTCAAATCATCATTCGGAAAAACAAAAACAAAATCCCAAAAAACACAACCCTGCAATTAACTGTTACTTACTGTAAGAAGTCCAATGTGAAAAGTTCCAGAGTGCTTCTGCTGCTGTCTCACCATACTTCTTTTTATCCAATAAATAGGCATAAAACAGTCTAGCAAGAAAAATCTTTCTGCATTCCATGGGGGAAAAAACAATCTTTTTAAAAATCACCAAATTCCGAACGTCCCATAAAACCTCTTTATATATGACAAAAATAATCCAGCTTGCCCGCTTCCTTTGCGAGTACTTAAAATCTTGACCTATTAAAATCCTTTCAAAATCGAAACAATGAAAACCAACTAAAGCAACAAACATATGTGACAACAAGGTAAAAACTTTTTTAGCAAAAAAACAGTCCCAAAAAATATGCTGTATTGTTTCCACCTTATTGCAACCTTCCCTAGGACATAGTTCTTGAACCTTTATCCCCCGGTCATTCAAAAAAGCCCTTGTTGGCAAGCATCCATGCAACGCCATCCAGGTTACATCCTTCTGTCTGTTGCTGATTCCACGCATGAAAAAAAGCTTCCACACCTGTCCAGACTGTGCATTATTACAAAACGGCACATCACATAACATCTCCTTCTTCTTAATACCTGAGACAATCAGTTTTTTGTCCGGTCTAACCATGGAGCTTATCCCATTTTGATCATAGAAGGACCTAAGCACCACATAAAAAAACGGTATCACAAACGAAACTGGTTTTCTTAAATCCTTCTCACACCAGCTCCATTTCTGGAAAAGCCGTCCTGCTAAATATTTGCACATGTCCGCAGTCCTGTTATTGCACTGGGATAATTTATAAATGTTCAAAAAATAATGCATTCTTAAAAATAAGTCAATGTTAGGAAAATCACAACCCCCATTTTCCACAGAACACATAACCATTCCTCTTCTTAGTTTCTCCATTTTGGATCCCCAAAAAAACACAAACAGTTTCCTTGTCACTCTCTTTGTCCAAAGCACAGCAGGTGGGAAAATCAAAGCAGTGTACAGCAGAAGCGGGAGAATCACAGACTTGATTACCAGCACTTTCCCTCTCAGCGACAGGTTCCTTAGTTTCCAAAAGTTCAACTTCTGATCCATTTTGTCTTCTAGAATCTTCAGGCTGCTTTTCCCTTTCAGTTCCTTCTCAAAGATGACACCAAGAACCTCAATTTCCTCCCTACTCTCCACTCCTGCCACGTTAACCTCAACCTGCCTCCCAAAATTACAAAGCTGGCACTTTCCCCAATTCACCGCCATACCAGCCACACAACAAAAAATCCTTACGTGCAAATTCACTCTATTGAGATCCGCCTGTGAACCACAAGTAAAAACAATATCATCCATATAACTTAAAGACTTGACTGGACCCCCGGATCCCCCAGGAATAAAAACACCAGCCACACACTTGTCAACTTGCACACTTTTTAAAAGGGCCTCCACCACACAGATAAAAAGAATTGGTGACAGGGGACAACCCTGCCTAACTCCCGATAAAATATTAAAACTGGAACTCACATGCCCATTAACTAAAATCTGGCTACTGACCCCACAATAAAAACTCTTAATGACCATCAATAATTTATCCGGAACACCAAGGTGACTTAAAGCAGAGAACAAAAATCTATGTGATATTTTATCAAAGGCTTTCTCCAGGTCCACCGACTGTAACAAAAGAGCATTCTTATTCAAATTAGCCTGATAAATTAAGTCTCTTAGAAGCAGCAAATTATCTGAAATTTTCCTACCAGGCACTGCACATGCCTGATACTCCCCCACCATATCACCTATCACATCTGCCAGTCTACCAGCCACAATTTTAGAAATAATTTTGTAATCACTGTTTAACAATGTTATGGGCCTCCAATTTTTAATATCCCTCATGTCCCCTTTCTTATGAATCAGCGTAACAATCCCCCTACGCATAGAAACCGATAAAATCCCATGAGTAAAACCATATTGCACCACCCGGGAAAACTCCACACCTATAATATCCCAAAATCTAACATAAAATTCAGCAGGAAGACCATCACAGCCTGGCGTCTTGCCTTTCGCCAAGCCATCCACTGCCCGTCTAATTTCATCTTTCCCAACCTCCTCACTTAAAAACCCAATTTTCTCCTCAGGAATATTATTAGTTAATACTTTGCAATAATCATTAATTTCCGCATCACTGGCTCTACTATCGTTAGAGAAGAGTGTTTCATAAAAGGAAAGAATACTGCCAATCATCTCATCCCCAGATACCTCCCCTGCAGGAGAAAAAACAGACTTAAAAACCCCTTTAGGTTTAAAACATTTTTTAAAAAAGTATCTCGAACATTGCTCATTTTCCTCCATGTGCTTTATTTTTGCCTTAAACATAATAGTCTTCCCTTTTTCAATAAGTATCTTCTTCAGTTCGTCCTTCAAATCTGCAATCTCTTTATCCACCTCCATCCCCGCTCTCTTAAACTTATGGAGTACTTCCAATTTTGAAATAACAGCAGCATCATGATCCCTTTTGGCTTTCGCTCTCCTAAAACACACCCCTTTAAAATAACATGCAAATTTCTCTTTAGCCCAGTCCCACCACTCTAGCAAATCTTTAAAAAGGTGCTGTTCAGACACACAAGACAAAAACACTTTATTAAAACCAACCTTAACACTCTCCTCTTCCAGCAGGCTTACGTTCAGCTTCCAGAGTCCCTTTCCAAAAGCCAGGGACTCAGCTATACACAGATCTACCACTATCATCTTGTGGTCAGAAAAAGTCGTCATCACGTGGTTGCACTTGGCCACCTTAATCCCTTCAGACATAAAAACATAGTCAATTCGGGAAACACTACGTCCACTGTCTGATATGTATGTGAACTTATCACTTGGCCCAACCATCAGACCAGCATCCGTGTAGCGTAAATCCTGCACAATCTGATTTAAAATATTAGACGTAACATCAGTCCTACCTTCCGTAGAGCTCTTACGATCTTTTGCGGATCTGACACAATTAAAATCTCCAGCCACTATAGTGAAGTCTCTGCCTGGTAAAAACAACTTTAGAGACTCCAAAAACCCAACTCTTGCTTGTTTATCAGCAGGGGCATAAACATTAAAAACCCGTACCCGCTGACCTAAAAAATCCACTAATAAAAACAAACATCTCCCAGGTATGATTACTTTAAACTCTAAAACCTTTAGACTGGAATTACACAGTAAAATGCCCACCCCTTCATTCCTGTTTTCTGAGCATGGGGACCAAAAAGATTGCCCCTTATTCCACTCACTCTCATGCGGGGCAGATTTAATTACACATTCCTGTAGACAGACAATATCTGCATTCACACTCTCAATGTACTCCAGTATCCCTGCTCTCCTACAAGCAGAACCAATCCCTCGTACATTCAGAGAAGCAACACACAACGCCATCATAACAACAGGAAAAAATCTCCACCATACCCGATCCATCATGAACCAGGAGAAAACCCACTCCTGCCACCCACTTTTCTACGTATATCAGGCGACTCAGAACTCGAGTCCCTGTTAGAATAACCTGGTCTTAGGGAGACTGGATCTTCCTGCCCCCCAGACCAACACCCCTCCACCTTACTTCTTTTAATCACGGAGGCATAACTCTCCTCCTTGCCATCATCTTCCTCCTCATTTTCACTCCAATCACTGTTAACCCTATCACGCTGCTGAGGGGTTATAGTTCCATCCGAATCAGAATCCTCCTCCTCCAAAACCTCCATTTCCTCACCCCCATCTCTTCCCAAAACAGGATTCACTGACTCCGCCATATTAGACAAATCCATCCCATCACCCGGGCCATGCACATCAGCTACTTTGTTTATTACTTCCAGCCCCTCCCTCAAACCAACTTTCTTCTGGCTCCGCCCCTTTTCCTCCATCTTGGGCACCGCATGGTCTCTTCCCCTACCACCATCTTGTTTTTGGCTTTCCCCCTCTGAGTCTGAGCCTTCGCCCTCCTCCCCACTTTCCTGCCGAGTCTTCTTCTGCCTCTCTTCAGCGTCCACCTGTGACCTAGGAATCTGAGCCCACAATCTACATTTCCTTGCAAGGTGATCTGCATGTCCACACAAATCACACACCTTATTCATTGGGCAACCACTTGCAACATGCCCAGATTTCCCACAACCTCTACAAACATCACCTTGCACTGGACAATCTTTCTGAACATGTCCAAACTCATGACACTTCCTACAATATTCCATCTGTCCATTATAAAAACAAAATCCCCTTTCTCCTCCGATAGAAAACTGTGCAGGAATGCTCTTGGCACCCCCAATAGCTCTATCATCCGGTCTCAGTTTTACAACATATCTCCTCTTGCCATTTAGATAATTGTATTTGTTCTTCATTCTTCCCAAAAATTTAACCTCACTACAATACCGAGCTAAAAAATTGGAAACAGTCTCATCCGGAACTTTAGGGTTATACATGTGCACAACCACATACTTATATGTCTGCTGGAACAGAGGTTCCAGTGCAATAAACTCTAGGCATTTCAATTCCTTTTCTTCCTTCATTCGTACCAACTCCATGTAGACTCTCTGGCAAATACTCAAAGAAACAAAAGTGATATCATAAATTCCTTGTTTCTGAAAATCCTGCAGTGCCAATACATCCGTTACCTTCAAGCCATTAATGTTCTTCAAGACATCAACGCAAACTTGGTCCAAACCGATTTCTCCTTCATGACCTGCAGCCACCTTCAGACGGACCGAGTCCTCTAATCCACGTGTTTTCTCCACCATTTTTACAGCAGATAAACACAATCGCCGCTCAATCACACACTAGGGCCCCACAAGGGGGAACCCCAGTCACAACTGCCCTCCAAACAACACCAGCAGCAGAAAACCACCACTGATCTTGCCAAAAGGCCGAGAAGCGATAACCAGAATTGGTTTCAAACTACGGAGCCACCCAAGGATCCTGAAAAGTCCATTTGTGGAGATGAGCTCCTGGACTCCCGTTAAGAAGACATGTTGTCAACCTCTAGATCCCTTACATGCCTGCACTTTTCGGCTTGCTGCTGCTGCAATCCACGCGTTTTAGATCTGCATAACTCCACCTCTTTAAACACAGCACCTTCACCCCCTGCTGTTCCCACCCGCCTCAACACCGTTGGAAGGGAGGAGAACCAATTAAGGCGGGGGGTGGGGTGGAACGAGCAGCTGTCTACCCTTAGCAGGAGGGCTCCTGATTACATACCTCTCCTGCTGCTGCTGCTGCTGCTGGCTGTCCAGCAGCAGACTGATGGTGGCTGCTGCTGTGCACAGGTATATAAAGGCTCAGAGCCTATTATGACACGCGCAACCAGCGTTCCATTGCCACATTCCATCTACTGCAGGCAGGATACCTGGCTGGCTGAATGTCGCTGAGAAGCTCACAGAGACCGCCATAAGCAACAGTTTAACAGAATGCCACAGACTAATCAACCAAACTTTTTGGGTTGGGTTCTCTTTTATAGTCTGCAGGCATTAAATGAAAGAAGTCAGTGTTCCAGCAGAAGGAGACAACGTTCCAGAAAAGGCATTGTAGCAAACCAAAAAAGAAATTTTAAGCGCAGCAGAGTAACCAGCGCACATACCTGTTAGCTCAGGTGAGTTTAAAAGGCTGCTGTTGATAACAAGGGCATTTGCTAAATAGATGGTGTGTGTGCAACAATATACTGAAAGGTCAATTATATTGTGCAGCTTATCTCACCACCTGTAGTTATTTAGGTGAAAGCTCCAAAATGCTTGCCTAATATGTCTGTTTATCCAAAAGGAAGTAAAAAGGGAGAGCTAGAAAGATAGCATTGCATCACATTACATGGCAATGCAATGCACAGTTGCTGAAGTTGAACCAAAATGAGCTTGTAATCTGGCTTCTGCAACTTTGAACATGAAAAATCCAATGAGGAGAAGAAAAGCAAAGCCAAAGAGTCCATCCCAAAATCCGACAAACAAGCAAAATGAACAAAAAACATTGAATTCAATTCTTTCTGATTTTAGAAACTGCATTAAAGAAGGGGTGCACCGGTCCTGGAGATACTGCAATACCAGGTCAATGCGTGGAGTGGACAGAGCAAGCTCTTTTTCCATCTCCCTGTTCTAAAAATCCATTTAATATATGGTCCCCAGATAGGGGACGTATCAGATATTAAACTGATAAGAACAGATCAGGTTTCAACATATTTTATTAAGTGCGTAAAAGATGGTTTACAATCAAAAACAACAACACAAACAGTACATTATTAAAACACAGAATTCCACCCATAAAAACCCCATATACGATTGGCATCCCTTCTCCCAATACATTTCACATCCCTCAAGTAATAAATATACATCTGGCTAAAAGCAATTTTAAGACAATCCTTCACAGAAATAGCGTCACGTTTAAAAAGTAAAATATTGCGTGCCTTCCAAAGGGCGTCTTTAAAACAGTTAATCATACACCAACATATACAATACTGTTGAGGGGTCGGACATTTAAAAAGGCCATATAAAACATATTCATGGTTAAAATCTCTTAAACCGCAAGTCCATTTTAAAAGAATCCCAACTTTGTGCCAAAGTTCCTGTGCAAATGGGCAATTCCACATAAGGTGCAAGGTGGTTTCGTCATAAACACATGAGTCTCTGGGGCATTTTGCTCTGGCCACCAGGCCTCTCCTGTGTTGAAACTCTCTGGTGGGGAGGCACTGGTGGACCACCATCCATGCGATGTCCTTATGTCCATTTGCTAAGAATTTCCCGAAGACATTCTTCCAAACTTGCTTCGATCTCTCTTCTGAGAAATTTACTATGGGGGTCACATCTTCATTCCTCCTCAGAAAAGATAAAAGCTTCTTGCGGTCTTTAAAAATGTCCATATTAAAATCACCAAGGCTATAAAATCGAACAGTCTTTTCTAAGATTGCTTGGTGTTTGGGGGGGCATAGTAAAACAGGGGAATTCAACGACAACTTAAACCATCTTTTAAAAATCATCCCACAAGTATATTTTAAAAAATAACTTAGCGCACTATTACCATTAAAATGTTTGAAACAAAAGCAGAAATAATTTAAATACAAATAAATATGTAAGTCGGGAACATCCCTTCCGCCGTTCATTTTATTCTTCCTCATTATTTCTCTCCTTAATTTTTCCATTTTGGAGTTCCATAAAAACATAAAGATCATCCTAGTCATTTTTTTAATTAAAACATCAGAGGGGGGGTACACCATAGCTATATACAGTATGAGGGGTAACAACACTGATTTTATAATTAAAATTTTCCCCTCCATTGTTAGGGACCTCAAACCCCAAAATGATATTTTCTTTGACATTTTTTCTATGACATTCTCCCAGCTTTGAGTTCCCACATTCTCCTCGTTAAAAACAACTCCAAGAATTTTTACATTGTCTCGTTTTATAGTGAGCTGCGGGAGTTGGGCGGTGTCCCAGGATCCCAAAGTCAGACATTCAGATTTATTTAAATTAAGTTTAAACCCGGATGCCTGGGAAAAAAATTCAATGCGCAACACCGCCCTCCGGAGGGAAGCAGGGTCCACGCACACAACCGTCACGTCATCCATGTAGCCAAAGACTCTCACATCACTGCCACCTCCGCCAGGAACAGGAACCCCTCTAATCACTTTGTCTTTCCTTATTGCGCTCAGCAGGGGCTCCATGGCGCAGATGAACAGGATGGGCGACAAGGGGCATCCCTGCTTCACTCCGGACTCAAGGGGAACTCCATCTGTTAAAAAGCCATTAAGAGAAATTTGACTAAAACAATTTTTATATAAAATCTTAATACAATTTAAAAGCATATTAGGGATACCCATTCTTTTTAAAACTCTAAAAAGAAATCTATGAGAGACTCTATCGAAAGCTTTTTCAAAATCTAGGGCTAAAAGAGCTACATTTTGACCCCGGTCTCTGGAATACCAAATTACATCCCTTAATACGTTTAAAACCTCTGAAATACTTCTGCCTGGTACACTACAAACCTGCTCAGACTGGATTAGTTTGGCAATGACATTCCTGAGCCGGTTTGCAACCACCTTAGCAAGTACCTTGTAATCAACGTTTAGGAGAGTTATGGGTCTCCAATTCGCTAGAGCACTGCGATCACCTTTTTTATATATCAAAGACACCACTCCTCTCCTCCACGAAAATGGCAACTGTTCACAAATAAAAACTTCTTTAAAAAGCATAAAAAGGTCCTCTTTTAAAATGTCCCAAAAAGTAAGATAAAACTCTACAGGTAGTCCATCACACCCAGGTGCTTTGCCCTTAGAGAAACTTTTAAAAACATAAAATAATTCCTCTAAAACAATATCGCGCTCTAAAAACTCCTGGTCTGTAAAATTTAACTTAAAATCGAGATCATTAAGAGCTTCAGATAAAAAGGACTCATCTATACACTTTTTACTAAAAAGATGCTTATAAAAGTTAAAAGTAGCATTCAACATTCCCTGCATAGATGTTTCACCCTCTAGATTTGTGATCACTTCTCTTTTATCCATGACTTTTTTGAAGAAGAAGCGAGAGCACTTCTCCCCCTCCTCCAAGTGCTGCACTCTAGAGTTAAAAATAATCTCTTTCCCCTTTGTGTCTATGCAGTTCTGGATTTCAGTTTTTAGGCTAGCAATATCATCTCCCACCTCCACCCCTAGCTCTTTGAATTTAAAAAGTGTTTGTAGTTTGGTATTAAGATCACTAAAACATCTTTTTTTCTCTCTAGCTTTACGTCTCCCTGCTTTTATAAAAAACATTCTGACTTTTTTTTTCAAATTTTCCCACCAGGTTACCATAGGGGCATCAGAAGGTTTTTGTCGCCGCCAGGCTTGATAGGCTTTACCAAAGTCTTGTCGAATCAGAGGGTCCTCCAGCAGGTAAGTACTTAGACGCCAGAGGCCCCTGTTGACCCTCTGTTCATCCCGGTATTCTAGGTGCACCTCCAAGCCCTTATGGTCAGAAAATATATTTGATGTTAAAACACATTTTACAGGGTTAAAATCATCTGATAGGAAAATAAAATCGATCCTGGAGGACACCCCTCTTCCGGACCACGTATAACCAGGGTCCGTCGGCAGGAGTGACCTCCACGCATCGCATAATTTAAAATCAGTTATAAAATCTTTCAATAGATGACATGACTTATCCAATTTGCGTAAAGGGTCACCCCCCGCTCGTTGTTCACTAGCACAAAGACAATTAAAATCACCCCCTACGATCAGGGGAGATGACCCAGTACAGTACAATGGCAATATCCCAAATAAATTAATTCTCTCTTGCTTATCAGGGGGAGCATAAATATTCATTACACGTAGGGTAAAACCATTAAATTTAAAATGCACTAAAACCACTCTGCCTGGTACTATTTCTGTGACAGCATTTACAGTAATATTTCTCCCACGACAGAGGAAGCCCACCCCCGCTGACTTGTTGTCATTGGAGCCAGACCAGATGGAGGGCCCCAGTCTCCAATCTGTCTTGATGTCATTATAATTTAGTGCATGTTGTATCCCGCATTCCTGTAATAAACATATGTCAAAGTCAGTGGTTTCTAAGTACTTAAATAGAGCAGCCCTACGAACTGGGCTCTTTAATGACCTCACATTCAGTGAGACAAGTCTTAATGTCGGCATTCATAGGTCAGGGTGGTGGATCTTCCATGAGGACACCTGACTCAAAGCCCTGTATGTCAAATTGCTCCAGGACATCCGGGCTAGAGGACCCAAACGACTCGATATTCTGTGAGCCGGCGGTTGCCCCCTCGTAGGTCACGGTTCCCAGCCACATTCCAGGAGACGCTGGGGCTTCGACATTCCGTCTCTTTTTCGGGGCAGACTCCACTAGGTCACTGGTGCAGTCCTCCTCTTCCTCCACCTCCTCCAGGGGGAGAGACTGGTCCATCAGGATAAGATCACCAACACCGATTCCCTGATGTTCGCCACCTAGAAGCAAAGCCCCCTCATCTGGCTGGCTAATCGCCCTGGAAGATCCTGAGGCCATCGCTGCGTGGTCCCCTGTAGCCAACCGCACAGGGGCACCACCCTCCAGCCCAACAGGATCGGTATCGGGAACCATCGACACGGAGGGTACCCTCCCAGAAGGAGGATCCCTCCGCTCCGGTCCATGCGAGGAACGCCCATCGTTAAGGGACTTCGATGCAGGGGCCACCCCAGAGGGGCCTCCGGCTCCCTGCTCCATCCCAGCCTTCTCGCCCTTCGAACCGCCCTCCGACGCCGGCCCGCCAGTGAAGACCGGCGGGCGCATCGGCTCAGCTGCAGAAGATGCAGCTTCTGCGTAGGTCCTGGTCCTGGTCCTGTTGGGGCATCCTCGGAACATGTGCCCCGCCTCACCACAAAGATTGCATTTCCTCCCAGCGGGACAGTCCTTCATTAAATGTCCGTAACAGCTGCAATTATTGCAGCGGTCTACTTTCCTGCCCGTGCAGGACGTTTGGGTATGACCCATTTGTCCACAGTTCCTGCAACATACCGGCATTCCAGGGTAAAATAAGTAGCCTCTGCTCTTACCGATCACAAATGTTGAGGGAGGGTGTAGCATTCCTCCCACTCCGCTTGGGTCCCTCTTTAGACGGGCCATGTACCTCCTCTTGCCGCACCAGAAGCCTACCGCGTTCTTCACAGTGCCCAGGTATCTCAGATCGTCACAATAACGGATAAGGTAGGTCGAGATGTCTGCAGCTTCCACAAAGGGGTTCGGGAAATGCACCACGATAGGGATCTCGTCATAGGCATACAAGAGACAAAAGGTTAGTCCATCCAATTCATCCAAGTAGTTTTTCTCATTTACCTTTTGTACGAGTTGGTGACAGCATCCCTGGCTCTTGAAGGTGATGGTGTAAGTCCCCTTGTACTCATTGTCCTGGAAGCAGAATATGTCTTCCCGCCGAAACTCCAGAACTCCAAGCAGAATCCTATGGCAGATGTAATCCAAATTCTTCTCCGTCCTCGATCCTGCTCCAACTTCAATCCTCACGGTGTTCTGCATTCGGGCATCACCCGATGAATATGTGAGCGTTGCCGGCATCCTTCACTCAGGAACGTACCGACTCTTCTCTCTGAAAGGCGCAAGCCTTCATGGGATCCCTTCCCGTTGCTCCCGGACTAATCCTTCCTCCCAATAGCAGCAGGGGGGTTAAGTCCCTCCGAAAAGGAACGATCCCCCCAGGCCGAGAGAAAGGGTACCAAGAGCACCTCACAGGCAAGACCACACAGGTAAACCTGATAGATCGTGCCAAAAGGCCGAGAAGCGATAACCAGAATTGGTTTCAAACTACGGAGCCACCCAAGGATCCTGAAAAGTCCATTTGTGGAGATGAGCTCCTGGACTCCCGTTAAGAAGACATGTTGTCAACCTCTAGATCCCTTACATGCCTGCACTTTTCGGCTTGCTGCTGCTGCAATCCACGCGTTTTAGATCTGCATAACTCCACCTCTTTAAACACAGCACCTTCACCCCCTGCTGTTCCCACCCGCCTCAACACCGTTGGAAGGGAGGAGAACCAATTAAGGCGGGGGGTGGGGTGGAACGAGCAGCTGTCTACCCTTAGCAGGAGGGCTCCTGATTACATACCTCTCCTGCTGCTGCTGCTGCTGCTGGCTGTCCAGCAGCAGACTGATGGTGGCTGCTGCTGTGCACAGGTATATAAAGGCTCAGAGCCTATTATGACACGCGCAACCAGCGTTCCATTGCCACATTCCATCTACTGCAGGCAGGATACCTGGCTGGCTGAATGTCGCTGAGAAGCTCACAGAGACCGCCATAAGCAACAGTTTAACAGAATGCCACAGACTAATCAACCAAACTTTTTGGGTTGGGTTCTCTTTTATAGTCTGCAGGCATTAAATGAAAGAAGTCAGTGTTCCAGCAGAAGGAGACAACGTTTCAGAAAAGGCATTGTAGCAAACCAAAAAAGAAATTTTAAGCGCAGCAGAGTAACCAGCGCACATACCTGTTAGCTCAGGTGAGTTTAAAAGGCTGCTGTTGATAACAAGGGCATTTGCTAAATAGATGGTGTGTGTGCAACAATATACTGAAAGGTCAATTATATTGTGCAGCTTATCTCACCACCTGTAGTTATTTAGGTGAAAGCTCCAAAATGCTTGCCTAATATGTCTGTTTATCCAAAAGGAAGTAAAAAGGGAGAGCTAGAAAGATAGCATTGCATCACATTACATGGCAATGCAATGCACAGTTGCTGAAGTTGAACCAAAATGAGCTTGTAATCTGGCTTCTGCAACTTTGAACATGAAAAATCCAATGAGGAGAAGAAAAGCAAAGCCAAAGAGTCCATCCCAAAATCCGACAAACAAGCAAAATGAACAAAAAACATTGAATTCAATTCTTTCTGATTTTAGAAACTGCATTAAAGAAGGGGTGCACCGGTCCTGGAGATACTGCAATACCAGGTCAATGCGTGGAGTGGACAGAGCAAGCTCTTTTTCCATCTCCCTGTTCTAAAAATCCATTTAATATATGGTCCCCAGATAGGGGACGTATCAGATATTAAACTGATAAGAACAGATACTACACTTGATCTTAGCCAAAAGGCCGAGAAGCGATAACCAGAATTGGTTTCAAACTACGGAGCCACCCAAGGATCCTGAAAAGTCCATTTGTGGAGATGAGCTCCTGGACTCCCGTTAAGAAGACATGTTGTCAACCTCTAGATCCCTTACATGCCTGCACTTTTCGGCTTGCTGCTGCTGCAATCCACGCGTTTTAGATCTGCATAACTCCACCTCTTTAAACACAGCACCTTCACCCCCTGCTGTTCCCACCCGCCTCAACACCGTTGGAAGGGAGGAGAACCAATTAAGGCGGGGGGTGGGGTGGAACGAGCAGCTGTCTACCCTTAGCAGGAGGGCTCCTGATTACATACCTCTCCTGCTGCTGCTGCTGCTGGCTGTCCAGCAGCAGACTGAAGGTGGCTGCTGCTGTGCACAGGTATATAAAGGCTCAGAGCCTATTATGACACGCGCAGCCAGCGTTCCATTGCCACATTCCATCTACTGCAGGCAGGATACCTGGCTGGCTGAATGTCGCTGAGAAGCTCACAGAGACCGCCATAAGCAACAGTTTAACAGAATGCCACAGACTAATCAACCAAACTTTTTGGGTTGGGTTCTCTTTTATAGTCTGCAGGCATTAAATGAAAGAAGTCAGTGTTCCAGCAGAAGGAGACAACGTTTCAGAAAAGGCATTGTAGCAAACCAAAAAAGAAATTTTAAGCGCAGCAGAGTAACCAGCGCACATACCTGTTAGCTCAGGTGAGTTTAAAAGGCTGCTGTTGATAACAAGGGCATTTGCTAAATAGATGGTGTGTGTGCAACAATATACTGAAAGGTCAATTATATTGTGCAGCTTATCTCACCACCTGTAGTTATTTAGGTGAAAGCTCCAAAATGCTTGCCTAATATGTCTGTTTATCCAAAAGGAAGTAAAAAGGGAGAGCTAGAAAGATAGCATTGCATCACATTACATGGCAATGCAATGCACAGTTGCTGAAGTTGAACCAAAATGAGCTTGTAATCTGGCTTCTGCAACTTTGAACATGAAAAATCCAATGAGGAGAAGAAAAGCAAAGCCAAAGAGTCCATCCCAAAATCCGACAAACAAGCAAAATGAACAAAAAACATTGAATTCAATTCTTTCTGATTTTAGAAACTGCATTAAAGAAGGGGTGCACCGGTCCTGGAGATACTGCAATACCAGGTCAATGCGTGGAGTGGACAGAGCAAGCTCTTTTTCCATCTCCCTGTTCTAAAAATCCATTTAATATATGGTCCCCAGATAGGGGACGTATCAGATATTAAACTGATAAGAACAGATACTACACTTGATCTTAGCCAAAAGGCCGAGAAGCGATAACCAGAATTGGTTTCAAACTACGGAGCCACCCAAGGATCCTGAAAAGTCCATTTGTGGAGATGAGCTCCTGGACTCCCGTTAAGAAGACATGTTGTCAACCTCTAGATCCCTTACATGCCTGCACTTTTCGGCTTGCTGCTGCTGCAATCCACGCGTTTTAGATCTGCATAACTCCACCTCTTTAAACACAGCACCTTCACCCCCTGCTGTTCCCACCCGCCTCAACACCGTTGGAAGGGAGGAGAACCAATTAAGGCGGGGGGTGGGGTGGAACGAGCAGCTGTCTACCCTTAGCAGGAGGGCTCCTGATTACATACCTCTCCTGCTGCTGCTGCTGCTGGCTGTCCAGCAGCAGACTGAAGGTGGCTGCTGCTGTGCACAGGTATATAAAGGCTCAGAGCCTATTATGACACGCGCAGCCAGCGTTCCATTGCCACATTCCATCTACTGCAGGCAGGATACCTGGCTGGCTGAATGTCGCTGAGAAGCTCACAGAGACCGCCATAAGCAACAGTTTAACAGAATGCCACAGACTAATCAACCAAACTTTTTGGGTTGGGTTCTCTTTTATAGTCTGCAGGCATTAAATGAAAGAAGTCAGTGTTCCAGCAGAAGGAGACAACGTTTCAGAAAAGGCATTGTAGCAAACCAAAAAAGAAATTTTAAGCGCAGCAGAGTAACCAGCGCACATACCTGTTAGCTCAGGTGAGTTTAAAAGGCTGCTGTTGATAACAAGGGCATTTGCTAAATAGATGGTGTGTGTGCAACAATATACTGAAAGGTCAATTATATTGTGCAGCTTATCTCACCACCTGTAGTTATTTAGGTGAAAGCTCCAAAATGCTTGCCTAATATGTCTGTTTATCCAAAAGGAAGTAAAAAGGGAGAGCTAGAAAGATAGCATTGCATCACATTACATGGCAATGCAATGCACAGTTGCTGAAGTTGAACCAAAATGAGCTTGTAATCTGGCTTCTGCAACTTTGAACATGAAAAATCCAATGAGGAGAAGAAAAGCAAAGCCAAAGAGTCCATCCCAAAATCCGACAAACAAGCAAAATGAACAAAAAACATTGAATTCAATTCTTTCTGATTTTAGAAACTGCATTAAAGAAGGGGTGCACCGGTCCTGGAGATACTGCAATACCAGGTCAATGCGTGGAGTGGACAGAGCAAGCTCTTTTTCCATCTCCCTGTTCTAAAAATCCATTTAATATATGGTCCCCAGATAGGGGACGTATCAGATATTAAACTGATAAGAACAGATACTACACTTGATCTTAGCCAAAAGGCCGAGAAGCGATAACCAGAATTGGTTTCAAACTACGGAGCCACCCAAGGATCCTGAAAAGTCCATTTGTGGAGATGAGCTCCTGGACTCCCGTTAAGAAGACATGTTGTCAACCTCTAGATCCCTTACATGCCTGCACTTTTCGGCTTGCTGCTGCTGCAATCCACGCGTTTTAGATCTGCATAACTCCACCTCTTTAAACACAGCACCTTCACCCCCTGCTGTTTCCACCCGCCTCAACACCGTTGGAAGGGAGGAGAACCAATTAAGGCGGGGGGTGGGGTGGAACGAGCAGCTGTCTACCCTTAGCAGGAGGGCTCCTGATTACATACCTCTCCTGCTGCTGCTGCTGCTGGCTGTCCAGCAGCAGACTGAAGGTGGCTGCTGCTGTGCACAGGTATATAAAGGCTCAGAGCCTATTATGACACGCGCAGCCAGCGTTCCATTGCCACATTCCATCTACTGCAGGCAGGATACCTGGCTGGCTGAATGTCGCTGAGAAGCTCACAGAGACCGCCATAAGCAACAGTTTAACAGAATGCCACAGACTAATCAACCAAACTTTTTGGGTTGGGTTCTCTTTTATAGTCTGCAGGCATTAAATGAAAGAAGTCAGTGTTCCAGCAGAAGGAGACAACGTTTCAGAAAAGGCATTGTAGCAAACCAAAAAAGAAATTTTAAGCGCAGCAGAATAACCAGCGCACATACCTGTTAGCTCAGGTGAGTTTAAAAGGCTGCTGTTGATAACAAGGGCATTTGCTAAATAGATGGTGTGTGTGCAACAATATACTGAAAGGTCAATTATATTGTGCAGCTTATCTCACCACCTGTAGTTATTTAGGTGAAAGCTCCAAAATGCTTGCCTAATATGTCTGTTTATCCAAAAGGAAGTAAAAAGGGAGAGCTAGAAAGATAGCATTGCATCACATTACATGGCAATGCAATGCACAGTTGCTGAAGTTGAACCAAAATGAGCTTGTAATCTGGCTTCTGCAACTTTGAACATGAAAAATCCAATGAGGAGAAGAAAAGCAAAGCCAAAGAGTCCATCCCAAAATCCGACAAACAAGCAAAATGAACAAAAAACATTGAATTCAATTCTTTCTGATTTTAGAAACTGCATTAAAGAAGGGGTGCACCGGTCCTGGAGATACTGCAATACCAGGTCAATGCGTGGAGTGGACAGAGCAAGCTCTTTTTCCATCTCCCTGTTCTAAAAATCCATTTAATATATGGTCCCCAGATAGGGGACGTATCAGATATTAAACTGATAAGAACAGATTTTTTTTTTTTTTTTTTTTTCTTTTTTTTTAACCAAATCAGATAGGCCGGAGCATAAGCTCAATCAAATCGACTTACAAAAGCCTTTCATTGACACTTAGCCTTTCATCACACTTGGTATATAATCAAAAATAAAACCAAACCTTATCATCAGGTACATTATACACTACGAATTAAACTTTACCAAAAACCTCCACTTTTTAAACTTCCAGATCCCTTCAGCATCTATAATACTTCCACGTTCCTGATCCCAGAGGTATATTACATACATACGTGACAGAATCAATCTCAAACATTCATTAACTGACATTTTCTTCCTTTTAAAAACTAACAAATTCCTCGCATCCCACAAACTTTCAATTACACACACCACCAACAACCATAAAATCCTATCCTTAATTCTACTACATGCACCCATCCCAAACATAGCAAGTTTCCAATTAACATACTTTACACCCACCAATTCCTTGCAAAGTCCCCCTATACCCTTCCATACATCATATGCAAAATCACAATCCCATACCATATGTCTAACATGCTCTCTCAAAACACATCCATCCCTCGGGCATACCTCAGATTTAACTAAATCCCTCTTCTTTTGCACATCTCTAACAGGCAAAATGTCATGCAATATCATCCAAGCGATATCTCTCTGTCTGTTAGTCACACCATCTATACTTAATTTTCTCCACATCTCGGTTACTTCCTCCCCTCTCAACCCATTGATATTACATACCACCTCACGCTCACGCACCATCCTAATGACTTTCTTCTTTTGCCTAAAATCACTCATGTTAACGGACAACAAATCATACTTCCTTACAAATTTCTCAACACAACCATACCATACAGGACACTTAAAAGCAACAGGCACTCTAGCATCCCTTTTGACCCACTTTAAGCCATAAAGCATCCATCCAGCCGAATACTTCATCATATAAGCACACTTATTACTTTTCCCTAGAACCACCACCACCATTTTCACGTAACCAATCCCTAAAAAGAAATCAATATTTGGAAAATCCAAACCACCATTTACACATAACTTATAGACATATTCCCGTTTCAATTTCTCCATGCGACTTCCCCAAAGAAAATTAAAGATGAATTTCTCAGTTTTCCTAATTTTCTTAAAAGCAGCAGGATATACATTCGCAACAAACAACAAAATAGGCAAAATAACTGCCTTAATAATCAGAACTTTCCCAGTCAGAGTTAATTCTCTCATTCGCCAAAAATTCAACTTGCGCACCACTCTCACCCCACAATCTTCCCAACTCTCATTTCCTTTCAAATCATCATTAAACTTAATCCCAAGCACCTTTATTGCACCATCCTCACACCTCACACCATCCATCCGTACATTCCTCTCACCAAAACATTTAAAGGAACTCTTAGTCCAATTGACCTTAAAAGCTGAGACACTACAAAACAAACTTAATATCAACCTTGCCCTACTCATCGCAGCCATATTCCCACTCACAATCACTACATCATCCATGTAACCTAGAATTCTCACATCCTTTCCATTACTCCCAGGAATCATCACACCTCTCATAACCTTATCCTTCCTAACCATACACATCAACACTTCAATCACACTAATAAACAAAAAAGGGGACATAGGGCACCCCTGACGCACTCCTGATGTAATTCTCACTTTCTCACTTAACCACCCATTCACCAAAAATTCACTTGAAACATTACAATACAAACTCCTAACACAGTTTACAAAATTCCTGGAATAACCCATCTTAGACAAAACCTTAAACATAAAGCTATGTGACACACGGTCAAAAGCTTTTTCAAAATCAACCGAAAACAACAAACATTTCTGCTTACGACTCATACAATCCCCAATCACATCACGCAACAACACCAAATTTTCAGTCATACTTCTCCCAGGCACTGCACACACTTGATCTTCATCCACCACACCGCCAATCACTTCCCGCATCCGGCTAGCCAACAATTTACTAAACACCTTATAGTCTGCATTCAAAAGGGTGATTGGCCTCCAATTCCCCAAATCCTTTTTATCACCTTTCTTATGAACCAAAACCACCACCCCATCTCTCATAGATTCACTCAACATATTCTCCGTGAACATATACTGGCACACCTCCAATAAGTCATTTCCCATCGTGTCCCATTCCTTAACATATAACTCCACGGGCAGTCCATCCTTCCCAGGTGTTTTATTCTTACTCGCAGACATCACCACTTTTTTAACTTCATCCAACACAATTACATCATCCAATATTTCACGTTCATCCTCACCCAAACAACCTTCTAAACACCCCAAAGCATCAGTCAACATCCTATCATCAACCCATTTTTCCCCATACAACTCCTTATAAAACAACACCACCTCCTGCATCACATCCTTCCCACTCACACACACCCCATCGCCATTCACCACCTCATCCATATCTACTTTCTTCCCAAAAACTTTTTTGAAAAAAAACCTTGTGCATTTCTCATTTTTCTCCAAATGTTCAATCTTAGAACGGTAAATAATTTCTTTCCCTTTACCCTCAATATATTTCTTAATCTCTTCTTTCACTTGACACATCAAAACATCCACATCCACTCCAATCATCCTTAACTTCCTCAGCCACTCCAGTCTAGAGCTTAAATCATTAAATTTTGCTCTATTCATTGCTGCTTTCCTCCTGCCCCTTTTTCTAAAGAAAAAAACAATCTCACTCTTCATCCAGTCCCACCACTCAAGCACATTCCTGAAATCACTTTTTTTATCCCTCCACCTAACATACATTCGCCTAAAATCACGCATGATCCTATTATCTTCCAGCAAACGCACATTAAGTTTCCACACGCCACCACCATATACAAAGGAAATCTTACCTTCTAGACGTGCCCTCAAACACACATGGTCAGAGAAGGGAACATCTTCCTGCTGGAAATTCCTACAAATAACATTTTGTGAAGAAAAGAAGATACGGTCTATTCTAGACTCTATGCCTCCCCTGTCGGCCTTATAGGTCGCAGGAGGTGGATTACCTAAAAAAACTTCCGCAGCATCCTGTAAGGAAAAATCCGCCACAAGACTCTTGAGTCTTTTACCTGTAACATCCATCTTATCTCCCTCCGTCACACAATTGAAATCTCCAACAAAAATTATTGGCATTTTGCCAGATAAAAAAAAACATAATTTCTCAAAAATTTCCAGCCTCTCCCCTTTATCTATTGGTGCATACATATTTACCACCCTTACCCTCCACCCCCTACAATTTAACTTACATATTACACACCTCCCCGCCTCCACCACCATGTAACTTTCTATCTTAACACTATAACCCTTCACCAAAACACCTACCCCACAATTTTTATTACATACAGAACCAGACCACACACTTTGACCTAAAGGCCATGCATTTTCACTTAAGGGATCGGAGATCCCACACTCCTGGACACAGTATACGTCCGCATCCAAGTTGCTCAAGTAGTCCAAAATTGCCACTCTTCTCGACTCAGATTTAATCAGCCGAACATTTAGCGACAAGATGCTGAGAGCAACTTGGGCACCCATCTATTAATTTGATGTGGCAGGTCACGACAACATGCCCACCTGTACATCATCCTAACCCTTCTGGGGGTAGGACGCTGGACGTGCAGATATCGTAGTTTGTGCCTTCCCCCAAAAAAGACACATCTTGGGGATCGGATGCAGTAGGGTACACCCGGGCTGGACTCACACTGCAGTCACTTAAAGGGGAAAAGGATGGTTCAGTTTTCTTCTTTTTCTTCACTGAAGCGCCTCCATCTTCATCTGAACTATAATCCCGCCGCTGGGGGTCAAAGTCCCCCTGACCTCCCTCCTCCTCAAGGTCAGAAACGACATCGCTCCAGGCCACATGCGGTGTTCTGGTCAGATCAGACTCCTCTTCCCCCTGCATTGTAACCATCATGTCTGGAATTTCAGCCTCCAGATCCTCCACCGGGGCCACTTCCATGCCTATACGATCATCAGTTATCGTCTCAGACTCACTGACATCTGAAGCCACAGACGCGGCCCTCTGCACCGGTGGCTCAGGTGCCAGCTCCATATTTCCTCTTACATTCACACGAACCAGTTCTGGAAAAGCAACCCGAGCCTCCTCCTCATCCAGGAAAGCCAGAGTAGATATCGGAGCAGTCGGAGTTGGAGCAGTCGGAGTTGTAGCTGTGGGTGCAGGAGATTCATTTCTTCTCCTTCCCCTTCCCGCTGCCCCCGCATATGAACCAGGATGGAATATACAGTCTCTGAAGGCATGCCCCTTCTCTCCGCAGAGGTTACAGACTATTTCATTTTTGCAATTATTGGAAGAATGACCCACCTCATTGCACTTCCTGCAAATAATCTGTCTGATGTCGCATGCTTCCTGAGTATGGCCATACCTCCTACAATGACGACAAAACCTGGGCGCATTGGGGAAGAACAGGTAACCCCGCTCACTCCCAATGGAAAAATTTGATGGAGGATAATGTATACCCCCTGGTTCATCAGGACTTTCCCGGAACTTGACCATGAAACGATATTTACCGGTCCATAGTTCCTCCTCATTCATGACTTTTACTGCCACCTTGGTAATATAGCAGTGCCTATTTAGAAAGGCATAAATCAAAGCCAAGTCCACATGTGGGTTGTACATGAAAACAGTCAGAGGTACCTCTTTGGAGCAATACAAGATGACAAAAGTCAGCCCATCCAAATATTGATTGTCCAGATTCTTTTTCAAACAATCATAGAAATTGTTGCAAACAGCCATAGAAGTAAATACAAGATTATACTTGCTTTTGAATTGCTGGAGGCACAAGATTTCTTCCTTCTTCACTTCAAGGAGTCCAAACAAAATCTCCTTCACCACGAAGCTGAGGGTAAAGATTCCTTCTTTGCCTTCTTCCACATCAATCTGGATTCCAAACTTCACTCGAGCCTCACCGGGCCCAGCGTATCGAATGCGTCCCATTATCGCTAGTCGTGTCTACTGGCCAACTCCTTATAGCAGCAAGTGGCTTAAGCCATAAAATGGCGATGCCACAGGGCCAAGAGTTAACGCACAGACAGCCAAATGACTAGACCCATTACAGATCTGAGCCAAAAGGCCGAGAAGCGATAACCAGAATTGGTTTCAAACTACGGAGCCACCCAAGGATCCTGAAAAGTCCATTTGTGGAGATGAGCTCCTGGACTCCCGTTAAGAAGACATGTTGTCAACCTCTAGATCCCTTACATGCCTGCACTTTTCGGCTTGCTGCTGCTGCAATCCACGCGTTTTAGATCTGCATAACTCCACCTCTTTAAACACAGCACCTTCACCCCCTGCTGTTCCCACCCGCCTCAACACCGTTGGAAGGGAGGAGAACCAATTAAGGCGGGGGGTGGGGTGGAACGAGCAGCTGTCTACCCTTAGCAGGAGGGCTCCTGATTACATACCTCTCCTGCTGCTGCTGCTGCTGGCTGTCCAGCAGCAGACTGAAGGTGGCTGCTGCTGTGCACAGGTATATAAAGGCTCAGAGCCTATTATGACACGCGCAGCCAGCGTTCCATTGCCACATTCCATCTACTGCAGGCAGGATACCTGGCTGGCTGAATGTCGCTGAGAAGCTCACAGAGACCGCCATAAGCAACAGTTTAACAGAATGCCACAGACTAATCAACCAAACTTTTTGGGTTGGGTTCTCTTTTATAGTCTGCAGGCATTAAATGAAAGAAGTCAGTGTTCCAGCAGAAGGAGACAACGTTTCAGAAAAGGCATTGTAGCAAACCAAAAAAGAAATTTTAAGCGCAGCAGAGTAACCAGCGCACATACCTGTTAGCTCAGGTGAGTTTAAAAGGCTGCTGTTGATAACAAGGGCATTTGCTAAATAGATGGTGTGTGTGCAACAATATACTGAAAGGTCAATTATATTGTGCAGCTTATCTCACCACCAGTAGTTATTTAGGTGAAAGCTCCAAAATGCTTGCCTAATATGTCTGTTTATCCAAAAGGAAGTAAAAAGGGAGAGCTAGAAAGATAGCATTGCATCACATTACATGGCAATGCAATGCACAGTTGCTGAAGTTGAACCAAAATGAGCTTGTAATCTGGCTTCTGCAACTTTGAACATGAAAAATCCAATGAGGAGAAGAAAAGCAAAGCCAAAGAGTCCATCCCAAAATCCGACAAACAAGCAAAATGAACAAAAAACATTGAATTCAATTCTTTCTGATTTTAGAAACTGCATTAAAGAAGGGGTGCACCGGTCCTGGAGATACTGCAATACCAGGTCAATGCGTGGAGTGGACAGAGCAAGCTCTTTTTCCATCTCCCTGTTCTAAAAATCCATTTAATATATGGTCCCCAGATAGGGGACGTATCAGATATTAAACTGATAAGAACAGATACTACACTTGATCTTAGCCAAAAGGCCGAGAAGCGATAACCAGAATTGGTTTCAAACTACGGAGCCACCCAAGGATCCTGAAAAGTCCATTTGTGGAGATGAGCTCCTGGACTCCCGTTAAGAAGACATGTTGTCAACCTCTAGATCCCTTACATGCCTGCACTTTTCGGCTTGCTGCTGCTGCAATCCACGCGTTTTAGATCTGCATAACTCCACCTCTTTAAACACAGCACCTTCACCCCCTGCTGTTCCCACCCGCCTCAACACCGTTGGAAGGGAGGAGAACCAATTAAGGCGGGGGGTGGGGTGGAACGAGCAGCTGTCTACCCTTAGCAGGAGGGCTCCTGATTACATACCTCTCCTGCTGCTGCTGGCTGTCCAGCAGCAGACTGAAGGTGGCTGCTGCTGTGCACAGGTATATAAAGGCTCAGAGCCTATTATGACACGCGCAGCCAGCGTTCCATTGCCACATTCCATCTACTGCAGGCAGGATACCTGGCTGGCTGAATGTCGCTGAGAAGCTCACAGAGACCGCCATAAGCAACAGTTTAACAGAATGCCACAGACTAATCAACCAAACTTTTTGGGTTGGGTTCTCTTTTATAGTCTGCAGGCATTAAATGAAAGAAGTCAGTGTTCCAGCAGAAGGAGACAACGTTTCAGAAAAGGCATTGTAGCAAACCAAAAAAGAAATTTTAAGCGCAGCAGAGTAACCAGCGCACATACCTGTTAGCTCAGGTGAGTTTAAAAGGCTGCTGTTGATAACAAGGGCATTTGCTAAATAGATGGTGTGTGTGCAACAATATACTGAAAGGTCAATTATATTGTGCAGCTTATCTCACCACCTGTAGTTATTTAGGTGAAAGCTCCAAAATGCTTGCCTAATATGTCTGTTTATCCAAAAGGAAGTAAAAAGGGAGAGCTAGAAAGATAGCATTGCATCACATTACATGGCAATGCAATGCACAGTTGCTGAAGTTGAACCAAAATGAGCTTGTAATCTGGCTTCTGCAACTTTGAACATGAAAAATCCAATGAGGAGAAGAAAAGCAAAGCCAAAGAGTCCATCCCAAAATCCGACAAACAAGCAAAATGAACAAAAAACATTGAATTCAATTCTTTCTGATTTTAGAAACTGCATTAAAGAAGGGGTGCACCGGTCCTGGAGATACTGCAATACCAGGTCAATGCGTGGAGTGGACAGAGCAAGCTCTTTTTCCATCTCCCTGTTCTAAAAATCCATTTAATATATGGTCCCCAGATAGGGGACGTATCAGATATTAAACTGATAAGAACAGATACTACACTTGATCTTAGCCAAAAGGCCGAGAAGCGATAACCAGAATTGGTTTCAAACTACGGAGCCACCCAAGGATCCTGAAAAGTCCATTTGTGGAGATGAGCTCCTGGACTCCCGTTAAGAAGACATGTTGTCAACCTCTAGATCCCTTACATGCCTGCAGTTTTCGGCTTGCTGCTGCTGCAATCCACGCGTTTTAGATCTGCATAACTCCACCTCTTTAAACACAGCACCTTCAGCCCCTGCTGTTCCCACCCGCCTCAACACCGTTGGAAGGGAGGAGAACCAATTAAGGCGGGGGGTGGGGTGGAACGAGCAGCTGTCTACCCTTAGCAGGAGGGCTCCTGATTACATACCTCTCCTGCTGCTGCTGCTGCTGGCTGTCCAGCAGCAGACTGAAGGTGGCTGCTGCTGTGCACAGGTATATAAAGGCTCAGAGCCTATTATGACACGCGCAGCCAGCGTTCCATTGCCACATTCCATCTACTGCAGGCAGGATACCTGGCTGGCTGAATGTCGCTGAGAAGCTCACAGAGACCGCCATAAGCAACAGTTTAACAGAATGCCACAGACTAATCAACCAAACTTTTGGGTTGGGTTCTCTTTTATAGTCTGCAGGCATTAAATGAAAGAAGTCAGTGTTCCAGCAGAGGGAGACAACGTTTCAGAAAAGGCATTGTAGCAAACCAAAAAAGAAATTTTAAGCGCAGCAGAGTAACCAGCGCACATACCTGTTAGCTCAGGTGAGTTTAAAAGGCTGCTGTTGATAACAAGGGCATTTGCTAAATAGATGGTGTGTGTGCAACAATATACTGAAAGGTCAATTATATTGTGCAGCTTATCTCACCACCTGTAGTTATTTAGGTGAAAGCTCCAAAATGCTTGCCTAATATGTCTGTTTATCCAAAAGGAAGTAAAAAGGGAGAGCTAGAAAGATAGCATTGCATCACATTACATGGCAATGCAATGCACAGTTGCTGAAGTTGAACCAAAATGAGCTTGTAATCTGGCTTCTGCAACTTTGAACATGAAAAATCCAATGAGGAGAAGAAAAGCAAAGCCAAAGAGTCCATCCCAAAATCCGACAAACAAGCAAAATGAACAAAAAACATTGAATTCAATTCTTTCTGATTTTAGAAACTGCATTAAAGAAGGGGTGCACCGGTCCTGGAGATACTGCAATACCAGGTCAATGCGTGGAGTGGACAGAGCAAGCTCTTTTTCCATCTCCCTGTTCTAAAAATCCATTTAATATATGGTCCCCAGATAGGGGACGTATCAGATATTAAACTGATAAGAACAGATACTACACTTGATCTTAGCCAAAAGGCCGAGAAGCAATAACCAGAATTGGTTTCAAACTACGGAGCCACCCAAGGATCCTGAAAAGTCCATTTGTGGAGATGAGCTCCTGGACTCCCGTTAAGAAGACATGTTGTCAACCTCTAGATCCCTTACATGCCTGCACTTTTCGGCTTGCTGCTGCTGCAATCCACGCGTTTTAGATCTGCATAACTCCACCTCTTTAAACACAGCACCTTCACCCCCTGCTGTTCCCACCCGCCTCAACACCGTTGGAAGGGAGGAGAACCAATTAAGGCGGGGGGTGGGGTGGAACGAGCAGCTGTCTACCCTTAGCAGGAGGGCTCCTGATTACATACCTCTCCTGCTGCTGCTGGCTGTCCAGCAGCAGACTGAAGGTGGCTGCTGCTGTGCACAGGTATATAAAGGCTCAGAGCCTATTATGACACGCGCAGCCAGCGTTCCATTGCCACATTCCATCTACTGCAGGCAGGATACCTGGCTGGCTGAATGTCGCTGAGAAGCTCACAGAGACCGCCATAAGCAACAGTTTAACAGAATGCCACAGACTAATCAACCAAACTTTTTGGGTTGGGTTCTCTTTTATAGTCTGCAGGCATTAAATGAAAGAAGTCAGTGTTCCAGCAGAAGGAGACAACGTTTCAGAAAAGGCATTGTAGCAAACCAAAAAAGAAATTTTAAGCGCAGCAGAGTAACCAGCGCACATACCTGTTAGCTCAGGTGAGTTTAAAAGGCTGCTGTTGATAACAAGGGCATTTGCTAAATAGATGGTGTGTGTGCAACAATATACTGAAAGGTCAATTATATTGTGCAGCTTATCTCACCACCTGTAGTTATTTAGGTGAAAGCTCCAAAATGCTTGCCTAATATGTCTGTTTATCCAAAAGGAAGTAAAAAGGGAGAGCTAGAAAGATAGCATTGCATCACATTACATGGCAATGCAATGCACAGTTGCTGAAGTTGAACCAAAATGAGCTTGTAATCTGGCTTCTGCAACTTTGAACATGAAAAATCCAATGAGGAGAAGAAAAGCAAAGCCAAAGAGTCCATCCCAAAATCCGACAAACAAGCAAAATGAACAAAAAACATTGAATTCAATTCTTTCTGATTTTAGAAACTGCATTAAAGAAGGGGTGCACCGGTCCTGGAGATACTGCAATACCAGGTCAATGCGTGGAGTGGACAGAGCAAGCTCTTTTTCCATCTCCCTGTTCTAAAAATCCATTTAATATATGGTCCCCAGATAGGGGACGTATCAGATATTAAACTGATAAGAACAGATACTACACTTGATCTTAGCCAAAAGGCCGAGAAGCGATAACCAGAATTGGTTTCAAACTACGGAGCCACCCAAGGATCCTGAAAAGTCCATTTGTGGAGATGAGCTCCTGGACTCCCGTTAAGAAGACATGTTGTCAACCTCTAGATCCCTTACATGCCTGCAGTTTTCGGCTTGCTGCTGCTGCAATCCACGCGTTTTAGATCTGCATAACTCCACCTCTTTAAACACAGCACCTTCACCCCCTGCTGTTCCCACCCGCCTCAACACCGTTGGAAGGGAGGAGAACCAATTAAGGCGGGGGGTGGGGTGGAACAAGCAGCTGTCTACCCTTAGCAGGAGGGCTCCTGATTACATACCTCTCCTGCTGCTGCTGCTGCTGGCTGTCCAGCAGCAGACTGAAGGTGGCTGCTGCTGTGCACAGGTATATAAAGGCTCAGAGCCTATTATGACACGCGCAGCCAGCGTTCCATTGCCACATTCCATCTACTGCAGGCAGGATACCTGGCTGGCTGAATGTCGCTGAGAAGCTCACAGAGACCGCCATAAGCAACAGTTTAACAGAATGCCACAGACTAATCAACCAAACTTTTGGGTTGGGTTCTCTTTTATAGTCTGCAGGCATTAAATGAAAGAAGTCAGTGTTCCAGCAGAGGGAGACAACGTTTCAGAAAAGGCATTGTAGCAAACCAAAAAAGAAATTTTAAGCGCAGCAGAGTAACCAGCGCACATACCTGTTAGCTCAGGTGAGTTTAAAAGGCTGCTGTTGATAACAAGGGCATTTGCTAAATAGATGGTGTGTGTGCAACAATATACTGAAAGGTCAATTATATTGTGCAGCTTATCTCACCACCTGTAGTTATTTAGGTGAAAGCTCCAAAATGCTTGCCTAATATGTCTGTTTATCCAAAAGGAAGTAAAAAGGGAGAGCTAGAAAGATAGCATTGCATCACATTACATGGCAATGCAATGCACAGTTGCTGAAGTTGAACCAAAATGAGCTTGTAATCTGGCTTCTGCAACTTTGAACATGAAAAATCCAATGAGGAGAAGAAAAGCAAAGCCAAAGAGTCCATCCCAAAATCCGACAAACAAGCAAAATGAACAAAAAACATTGAATTCAATTCTTTCTGATTTTAGAAACTGCATTAAAGAAGGGGTGCACCGGTCCTGGAGATACTGCAATACCAGGTCAATGCGTGGAGTGGACAGAGCAAGCTCTTTTTCCATCTCCCTGTTCTAAAAATCCATTTAATATATGGTCCCCAGATAGGGGACGTATCAGATATTAAACTGATAAGAACAGATACTACACTTGATCTTAGCCAAAAGGCCGAGAAGCAATAACCAGAATTGGTTTCAAACTACGGAGCCACCCAAGGATCCTGAAAAGTCCATTTGTGGAGATGAGCTCCTGGACTCCCGTTAAGAAGACATGTTGTCAACCTCTAGATCCCTTACATGCCTGCACTTTTCGGCTTGCTGCTGCTGCAATCCACGCGTTTTAGATCTGCATAACTCCACCTCTTTAAACACAGCACCTTCACCCCCTGCTGTTCCCACCCGCCTCAACACCGTTGGAAGGGAGGAGAACCAATTAAGGCGGGGGGTGGGGTGGAACGAGCAGCTGTCTACCCTTAGCAGGAGGGCTCCTGATTACATACCTCTCCTGCTGCTGCTGCTGCTGGCTGTCCAGCAGCAGACTGAAGGTGGCTGCTGCTGTGCACAGGTATATAAAGGCTCAGAGCCTATTATGACACGCGCAGCCAGCGTTCCATTGCCACATTCCATCTACTGCAGGCAGGATACCTGGCTGGCTGAATGTCGCTGAGAAGCTCACAGAGACCGCCATAAGCAACAGTTTAACAGAATGCCACAGACTAATCAACCAAACTTTTTGGGTTGGGTTCTCTTTTATAGTCTGCAGGCATTAAATGAAAGAAGTCAGTGTTCCAGCAGAGGGAGACAACGTTTCAGAAAAGGCATTGTAGCAAACCAAAAAAGAAATTTTAAGCGCAGCAGAGTAACCAGCGCACATACCTGTTAGCTCAGGTGAGTTTAAAAGGCTGCTGTTGATAACAAGGGCATTTGCTAAATAGATGGTGTGTGTGCAACAATATACTGAAAGGTCAATTATATTGTGCAGCTTATCTCACCACCTGTAGTTATTTAGGTGAAAGCTCCAAAATGCTTGCCTAATATGTCTGTTTATCCAAAAGGAAGTAAAAAGGGAGAGCTAGAAAGATAGCATTGCATCACATTACATGGCAATGCAATGCACAGTTGCTGAAGTTGAACCAAAATGAGCTTGTAATCTGGCTTCTGCAACTTTGAACATGAAAAATCCAATGAGGAGAAGAAAAGCAAAGCCAAAGAGTCCATCCCAAAATCCGACAAACAAGCAAAATGAACAAAAAACATTGAATTCAATTCTTTCTGATTTTAGAAACTGCATTAAAGAAGGGGTGCACCGGTCATGGAGATACTGCAATACCAGGTCAATGCGTGGAGTGGACAGAGCAAGCTCTTTTTCCATCTCCCTGTTCTAAAAATCCATTTAATATATGGTCCCCAGATAGGGGACGTATCAGATATTAAACTGATAAGAACAGATACTACACTTGATCTTAGCCAAAAGGCCGAGAAGCGATAACCAGAATTGGTTTCAAACTACGGAGCCACCCAAGGATCCTGAAAAGTCCATTTGTGGAGATGAGCTCCTGGACTCCCGTTAAGAAGACATGTTGTCAACCTCTAGATCCCTTACATGCCTGCACTTTTCGGCTTGCTGCTGCTGCAATCCACGCGTTTTAGATCTGCATAACTCCACCTCTTTAAACACAGCACCTTCACCCCCTGCTGTTCCCACCCGCCTCAACACCGTTGGAAGGGAGGAGAACCAATTAAGGCGGGGGGTGGGGTGGAACGAGCAGCTGTCTACCCTTAGCAGGAGGGCTCCTGATTACATACCTCTCCTGCTGCTGCTGCTGCTGGCTGTCCAGCAGCAGACTGAAGGTGGCTGCTGCTGTGCACAGGTATATAAAGGCTCAGAGCCTATTATGACACGCGCAGCCAGCGTTCCATTGCCACATTCCATCTACTGCAGGCAGGATACCTGGCTGGCTGAATGTCGCTGAGAAGCTCACAGAGACCGCCATAAGCAACAGTTTAACAGAATGCCACAGACTAATCAACCAAACTTTTTGGGTTGGGTTCTCTTTTATAGTCTGCAGGCATTAAATGAAAGAAGTCAGTGTTCCAGCAGAGGGAGACAACGTTTCAGAAAAGGCATTGTAGCAAACCAAAAAAGAAATTTTAAGCGCAGCAGAGTAACCAGCGCACATACCTGTTAGCTCAGGTGAGTTTAAAAGGCTGCTGTTGATAACAAGGGCATTTGCTAAATAGATGGTGTGTGTGCAACAATATACTGAAAGGTCAATTATATTGTGCAGCTTATCTCACCACCTGTAGTTATTTAGGTGAAAGCTCCAAAATGCTTGCCTAATATGTCTGTTTATCCAAAAGGAAGTAAAAAGGGAGAGCTAGAAAGATAGCATTGCATCACATTACATGGCAATGCAATGCACAGTTGCTGAAGTTGAACCAAAATGAGCTTGTAATCTGGCTTCTGCAACTTTGAACATGAAAAATCCAATGAGGAGAAGAAAAGCAAAGCCAAAGAGTCCATCCCAAAATCCGACAAACAAGCAAAATGAACAAAAAACATTGAATTCAATTCTTTCTGATTTTAGAAACTGCATTAAAGAAGGGGTGCACCGGTCCTGGAGATACTGCAATACCAGGTCAATGCGTGGAGTGGACAGAGCAAGCTCTTTTTCCATCTCCCTGTTCTAAAAATCCATTTAATATGTGATCCCCAGATAGGGGACGTATCAGATATTAAACTGATAAGAACAGATACTACACTTGATCTTAGCCAAAAGGCCGAGAAGCGATAACCAGAATTGGTTTCAAACTACGGAGCCACCCAAGGATCCTGAAAAGTCCATTTGTGGAGATGAGCTCCTGGACTCCCGTTAAGAAGACATGTTGTCAACCTCTAGATCCCTTACATGCCTGCACTTTTCGGCTTGCTGCTGCTGCAATCCACGCGTTTTAGATCTGCATAACTCCACCTCTTTAAACACAGCACCTTCACCCCCTGCTGTTCCCACCCGCCTCAACACCGTTGGAAGGGAGGAGAACCAATTAAGGCGGGGGGTGGGGTGGAACGAGCAGCTGTCTACCCTTAGCAGGAGGGCTCCTGATTACATACCTCTCCTGCTGCTGCTGCTGCTGGCTGTCCAGCAGCAGACTGAAGGTGGCTGCTGCTGTGCACAGGTATATAAAGGCTCAGAGCCTATTATGACACGCGCAGCCAGCGTTCCATTGCCACATTCCATCTACTGCAGGCAGGATACCTGGCTGGCTGAATGTCGCTGAGAAGCTCACAGAGACCGCCATAAGCAACAGTTTAACAGAATGCCACAGACTAATCAACCAAACTTTTTGGGTTGGGTTCTCTTTTATAGTCTGCAGGCATTAAATGAAAGAAGTCAGTGTTCCAGCAGAGGGAGACAACGTTTCAGAAAAGGCATTGTAGCAAACCAAAAAAGAAATTTTAAGCGCAGCAGAGTGACCAGCGCACATACCTGTTAGCTCAGGTGAGTTTAAAAGGCTGCTGTTGATAACAAGGGCATTTGCTAAATAGATGGCGTGTGTGCAACAATATACTGAAAGGTCAATTATATTGTGCAGCTTATCTCACCACCTGTAGTTATTTAGGTGAAAGCTCCAAAATGCTTGCCTAATATGTCTGTTTATCCAAAAGGAAGTAAAAAGGGAGAGCTAGAAAGATAGCATTGCATCACATTACATGGCAATGCAATGCACAGTTGCTGAAGTTGAACCAAAATGAGCTTGTAATCTGGCTTCTGCAACTTTGAACATGAAAAATCCAATGAGGAGAAGAAAAGCAAAGCCAAAGAGTCCATCCCAAAATCCGACAAGCAAGCAAAATGAACAAAAAACAATGAATTCAATTCTTTCTGATTTTAGAAACTGCATTAAAGAAGGGGTGCACCGGTCCTGGAGATACTGCAATACCAGGTCAATGCGTGGAGTGGACAGAGCAAGCTCTTTTTCCATCTCCCTGTTCTAAAAATCCATTTAATATATGGTCCCCAGATAGGGGACGTATCAGATATTAAACTGATAAGAACAGATACTACACTTGATCTTAGCCAAAAGGCCGAGAAGCGATAACCAGAATTGGTTTCAAACTACGGAGCCACCCAAGGATCCTGAAAAGTCCATTTGTGGAGATGAGCTCCTGGACTCCCGTTAAGAAGACATGTTGTCAACCTCTAGATCCCTTACATGCCTGCACTTTTCGGCTTGCTGCTGCTGCAATCCACGCGTTTTAGATCTGCATAACTCCACCTCTTTAAACACAGCACCTTCACCCCCTGCTGTTCCCACCTGCCTCAACACCGTTGGAAGGGAGGAGAACCAATTAAGGCGGGGGGTGGGGTGGAACGAGCAGCTGTCTACCCTTAGCAGGAGGGCTCCTGATTACATACCTCTCCTGCTGCTGCTGCTGCTGGCTGTCCAGCAGCAGACTGAAGGTGGCTGCTGCTGTGCACAGGTATATAAAGGCTCAGAGCCTATTATGACACGCGCAGCCAGCGTTCCATTGCCACATTCCATCTACTGCAGGCAGGATACCTGGCTGGCTGAATGTCGCTGAGAAGCTCACAGAGACCGCCATAAGCAACAGTTTAACAGAATGCCACAGACTAATCAACCAAACTTTTTGGGTTGGGTTCTCTTTTATAGTCTGCAGGCATTAAATGAAAGAAGTCAGTGTTCCAGCAGAGGGAGACAACGTTTCAGAAAAGGCATTGTAGCAAACCAAAAAAGAAATTTTAAGCGCAGCAGAGTAACCAGCGCACATACCTGTTAGCTCAGGTGAGTTTAAAAGGCTGCTGTTGATAACAAGGGCATTTGCTAAATAGATGGTGTGTGTGCAACAATATACTGAAAGGTCAATTATATTGTGCAGCTTATCTCACCACCTGTAGTTATTTAGGTGAAAGCTCCAAAATGCTTGCCTAATATGTCTGTTTATCCAAAAGGAAGTAAAAAGGGAGAGCTAGAAAGACAGCATTGCATCACATTACATGGCAATGCAATGCACAGTTGCTGAAGTTGAACCAAAATGAGCTTGTAATCTGGCTTCTGCAACTTTGAACATGAAAAATCCAATGAGGAGAAGAAAAGCAAAGCCAAAGAGTCCATCCCAAAATCCGACAAACAAGCAACATGAACAAAAAACATTGAATTCAATTCTTTCTGATTTTAGAAACTGCATTAAAGAAGGGGTGCACCGGTCCTGGAGATACTGCAATACCAGGTCAATGCGTGGAGTGGACAGAGCAAGCTCTTTTTCCATCTCCCTGTTCTAAAAATCCATTTAATATATGGTCCCCAGATAGGGGACGTATCAGATATTAAACTGATAAGAACAGATACTACACTTGATCTTAGCCAAAAGGCCGAGAAGCGATAACCAGAATTGGTTTCAAACTACGGAGCCACCCAAGGATCCTGAAAAGTCCATTTGTGGAGATGAGCTCCTGGACTCCCGTTAAGAAGACATGTTGTCAACCTCTAGATCCCTTACATGCCTGCACTTTTCGGCTTGCTGCTGCTGCAATCCACGCGTTTTAGATCTGCATAACTCCACCTCTTTAAACACAGCACCTTCACCCCCTGCTGTTCCCACCCGCCTCAACACCGTTGGAAGGGAGGAGAACCAATTAAGGCGGGGGGTGGGGTGGAACGAGCAGCTGTCTACCCTTAGCAGGAGGGCTCCTGATTACATACCTCTCCTGCTGCTGCTGCTGCTGGCTGTCCAGCAGCAGACTGAAGGTGGCTGCTGCTGTGCACAGGTATATAAAGGCTCAGAGCCTATTATGACACGCGCAGCCAGCGTTCCATTGCCACATTCCATCTACTGCAGGCAGGATACCTGGCTGGCTGAATGTCGCTGAGAAGCTCACAGAGACCGCCATAAGCAACAGTTTAACAGAATGCCACAGACTAATCAACCAAACTTTTTGGGTTGGGTTCTCTTTTATAGTCTGCAGGCATTAAATGAAAGAAGTCAGTGTTCCAGCAGAGGGAGACAACGTTTCAGAAAAGGCATTGTAGCAAACCAAAAAATAAATTTTAAGCGCAGCAGAGTAACCAGCGCACATACCTGTTAGCTCAGGTGAGTTTAAAAGGCTGCTGTTGATAACAAGGGCATTTGCTAAATAGATGGTGTGTGTGCAACAATATACTGAAAGGTCAATTATATTGTGCAGCTTATCTCACCACCTGTAGTTATTTAGGTGAAAGCTCCAAAATGCTTGCCTAATATGTCTGTTTATCCAAAAGGAAGTAAAAAGGGAGAGCTAGAAAGATAGCATTGCATCACATTACATGGCAATGCAATGCACAGTTGCTGAAGTTGAACCAAAATGAGCTTGTAATCTGGCTTCTGCAACTTTGAACATGAAAAATCCAATGAGGAGAAGAAAAGCAAAGCCAAAGAGTCCATCCCAAAATCCGACAAACAAGCAAAATGAACAAAAAACATTGAATTCAATTCTTTCTGATTTTAGAAACTGCATTAAAGAAGGGGTGCACCGGTCCTGGAGATACTGCAATACCAGGTCAATGCGTGGAGTGGACAGAGCAAGCTCTTTTTCCATCTCCCTGTTCTAAAAATCCATTTAATATATGGTCCCCAGATAGGGAACGTATCAGATATTAAACTGATAAGAACAGATACTACACTTGATCTTAGCCAAAAGGCCGAGAAGCGATAACCAGAATTGGTTTCAAACTACGGAGCCACCCAAGGATCCTGAAAAGTCCATTTGTGGAGATGAGCTCCTGGACTCCCGTTAAGAAGACATGTTGTCAACCTCTAGATCCCTTACATGCCTGCACTTTTCGGCTTGCTGCTGCTGCAATCCACGGGTTTTAGATCTGCATAACTCCACCTCTTTAAACACAGCACCTTCACCCCCTGCTGTTCCCACCCGCCTCAACACCGTTGGAAGGGAGGAGAACCAATTAAGGCGGGGGGTGGGGTGGAACGAGCAGCTGTCTACCCTTAGCAGGAGGGCTCCTGATTACATACCTCTCCTGCTGCTGCTGCTGCTGGCTGTCCAGCAGCAGACTGAAGGTGGCTGCTGCTGTGCACAGGTATATAAAGGCTCAGAGCCTATTATGACACGCGCAGCCAGCGTTCCATTGCCACATTCCATCTACTGCAGGCAGGATACCTGGCTGGCTGAATGTCGCTGAGAAGCTCACAGAGACCGCCATAAGCAACAGTTTAACAGAATGCCACAGACTAATCAACCAAACTTTTTGGGTTGGGTTCTCTTTTATAGTCTGCAGGCATTAAATGAAAGAAGTCAGTGTTCCAGCAGAGGGAGACAACGTTTCAGAAAAGGCATTGTAGCAAACCAAAAAAGAAATTTTAAGCGCAGCAGAGTAACCAGCGCACTTACCTGTTAGCTCAGGTGAGTTTAAAAGGCTGCTGTTGATAACAAGGGCATTTGCTAAATAGATGGTGTGTGTGCAACAATATACTGAAAGGTCAATTATATTGTGCAGCTTATCTCACCACCTGTAGTTATTTAGGTGAAAGCTCCAAAATGCTTGCCTAATATGTCTGTTTATCCAAAAGGAAGTAAAAAGGGAGAGCTAGAAAGATAGCATTGCATCACATTACATGGCAATGCAATGCACAGTTGCTGAAGTTGAACCAAAATGAGCTTGTAATCTGGCTTCTGCAACTTTGAACATGAAAAATCCAATGAGGAGAAGAAAAGCAAAGCCAAAGAGTCCATCCCAAAATCCGACAAACAAGCAAAATGAACAAAAAACATTGAATTCAATTCTTTCTGATTTTAGAAACTGCATTAAAGAAGGGGTGCACCGGTCCTGGAGATACTGCAATACCAGGTCAATGCGTGGAGTGGACAGAGCAAGCTCTTTTTCCATCTCCCTGTTCTAAAAATCCATTTAATATATGGTCCCCAGATAGGGGACGTATCAGATATTAAACTGATAAGAACAGATACTACACTTGATCTTAGCCAAAAGGCCGAGAAGCGATAACCAGAATTGGTTTCAAACTACGGAGCCACCCAAGGATCCTGAAAAGTCCATTTGTGGAGATGAGCTCCTGGACTCCCGTTAAGAAGACATGTTGTCAACCTCTAGATCCCTTACATGCCTGCACTTTTCGGCTTGCTGCTGCTGCAATCCACGGGTTTTAGATCTGCATAACTCCACCTCTTTAAACCCAGCACCTTCACCCCCTGCTGTTCCCACCCGCCTCAACACCGTTGGAAGGGAGGAGAACCAATTAAGGCAGGGGGTGGGGTGGAACGAGCAGCTGTCTACCCTTAGCAGGAGGGCTCCTGATTACATACCTCTCCTGCTGCTGCTGCTGCTGGCTGTCCAGCAGCAGACTGAAGGTGGCTGCTGCTGTGCACAGGTATATAAAGGCTCAGAGCCTATTATGACACGCGCAGCCAGCGTTCCATTGCCACATTCCATCTACTGCAGGCAGGATACCTGGCTGGCTGAATGTCGCTGAGAAGCTCACAGAGACCGCCATAAGCAACAGTTTAACAGAATGCCACAGACTAATCAACCAAACTTTTTGGGTTGGGTTCTCTTTTATAGTCTGCAGGCATTAAATGAAAGAAGTCAGTGTTCCAGCAGAGGGAGACAACGTTTCAGAAAAGGCATTGTAGCAAACCAAAAAAGAAATTTTAAGCGCAGCAGAGTAACCAGCGCACATACCTGTTAGCTCAGGTGAGTTTAAAAGGCTGCTGTTGATAACAAGGGCATTTGCTAAATAGATGGTGTGTGTGCAACAATATACTGAAAGGTCAATTATATTGTGCAGCTTATCTCACCACCTGTAGTTATTTAGGTGAAAGCTCCAAAATGCTTGCCTAATATGTCTGTTTATCCAAAAGGAAGTAAAAAGGGAGAGCTAGAAAGATAGCATTGCATCACATTACATGGCAATGCAATGCACAGTTGCTGAAGTTGAACCAAAATGAGCTTGTAATCTGGCTTCTGCAACTTTGAACATGAAAAATCCAATGAGGAGAAGAAAAGCAAAGCCAAAGAGTCCATCCCAAAATCCGACAAACAAGCAAAATGAACAAAAAACATTGAATTCAATTCTTTCTGATTTTAGAAACTGCATTAAAGAAGGGGTGCACCGGTCCTGGAGATACTGCAATACCAGGTCAATGCGTGGAGTGGACAGAGCAAGCTCTTTTTCCATCTCCCTGTTCTAAAAATCCATTTAATATATGGTCCCCAGATAGGGGACGTATCAGATATTAAACTGATAAGAACAGATACTACACTTGATCTTAGCCAAAAGGCCGAGAAGCGATAACCAGAATTGGTTTCAAACTACGGAGCCACCCAAGGATCCTGAAAAGTCCATTTGTGGAGATGAGCTCCTGGACTCCCGTTAAGAAGACATGTTGTCAACCTCTAGATCCCTTACATGCCTGCACTTTTCGGCTTGCTGCTGCTGCAATCCACGCGTTTTAGATCTGCATAACTCCACCTCTTTAAACACAGCACCTTCACCCCCTGCTGTTCCCACCCGCCTCAACACCGTTGGAAGGGAGGAGAACCAATTAAGGCAGGGGGTGGGGTGGAACGAGCAACTGTCTACCCTTAGCAGGAGGGCTCCTGATTACATACCTCTCCTGCTGCTGCTGCTGCTGGCTGTCCAGCAGCAGACTGAAGGTGGCTGCTGCTGTGCACAGGTATATAAAGGCTCAGAGCCTATTATGACACGCGCAGCCAGCGTTCCATTGCCACATTCCATCTACTGCAGGCAGGATACCTGGCTGGCTGAATGTCGCTGAGAAGCTCACAGAGACCGCCATAAGCAACAGTTTAACAGAATGCCACAGACTAATCAACCAAACTTTTTGGGTTGGGTTCTCTTTTATAGTCTGCAGGCATTAAATGAAAGAAGTCAGTGTTCCAGCAGAGGGAGACAACGTTTCAGAAAAGGCATTGTAGCAAACCAAAAAAGAAATTTTAAGCGCAGCAGAGTAACCAGCGCACATACCTGTTAGCTCAGGTGAGTTTAAAAGGCTGCTGTTGATAACAAGGGCATTTGCTAAATAGATGGTGTGTGTGCAACAATATACTGAAAGGTCAATTATATTGTGCAGCTTATCTCACCACCTGTAGTTATTTAGGTGAAAGCTCCAAAATGCTTGCCTAATATGTCTGTTTATCCAAAAGGAAGTAAAAAGGGAGAGCTAGAAAGATAGCATTGCATCACATTACATGGCAATGCAATGCACAGTTGCTGAAGTTGAACCAAAATGAGCTTGTAATCTGGCTTCTGCAACTTTGAACATGAAAAATCCAATGAGGAGAAGAAAAGCAAAGCCAAAGAGTCCATCCCAAAATCCGACAAACAAGCAAAATGAACAAAAAACATTGAATTCAATTCTTTCTGATTTTAGAAACTGCATTAAAGAAGGGGTGCACCGGTCCTGGAGATACTGCAATACCAGGTCAATGCGTGGAGTGGACAGAGCAAGCTCTTTTTCCATCTCCCTGTTCTAAAAATCCATTTAATATATGGTCCCCAGATAGGGGACGTATCAGATATTAAACTGATAAGAACAGATACTACACTTGATCTTAGCCAAAAGACCGAGAAGCGATAACCAGAATTGGTTTCAAACTACGGAGCCACCCAAGGATCCTGAAAAGTCCATTTGTGGAGATGAGCTCCTGGACTCCCGTTAAGAAGACATGTTGTCAACCTCTAGATCCCTTACATGCCTGCACTTTTCGGCTTGCTGCTGCTGCAATCCACGCGTTTTAGATCTGCATAACTCCACCTCTTTAAACACAGCACCTTCACCCCCTGCTGTTCCCACCCGCCTCAACACCGTTGGAAGGGAGGAGAACCAATTAAGGCGGGGGGTGGGGTGGAACGAGCAGCTGTCTACCCTTAGCAGGAGGGCTCCTGATTACATACCTCTCCTGCTGCTGCTGCTGCTGGCTGTCCAGCAGCAGACTGAAGGTGGCTGCTGCTGTGCACAGGTATATAAAGGCTCAGAGCCTATTATGACACGCGCAGCCAGCGTTCCATTGCCACATTCCATCTACTGCAGGCAGGATACCTGGCTGGCTGAATGTCGCTGAGAAGCTCACAGAGACCGCCATAAGCAACAGTTTAACAGAATGCCACAGACTAATCAACCAAACTTTTTGGGTTGGGTTCTCTTTTATAGTCTGCAGGCATTAAATGAAAGAAGTCAGTGTTCCAGCAGAGGGAGACAATGTTTCAGAAAAGGCATTGTAGCAAACCAAAAAAGAAATTTTAAGCGCAGCAGAGTAACCAGCGCACATACCTGTTAGCTCAGGTGAGTTTAAAAGGCTGCTGTTGAAAACAAGGGCATTTGCTAAATAGATGGTGTGTGTGCAACAATATACTGAAAGGTCAATTATATTGTGCAGCTTATCTCACCACCTGTAGTTATTTAGGTGAAAGCTCCAAAATGCTTGCCTAATATGTCTGTTTATCCAAAAGGAAGTAAAAAGGGAGAGCTAGAAAGATAGCATTGCATCACATTACATGGCAATGCAATGCACAGTTGCTGAAGTTGAACCAAAATGAGCTTGTAATCTGGCTTCTGCAACTTTGAACATGAAAAATCCAATGAGGAGAAGAAAAGCAAAGCCAAAGAGTCCATCCCAAAATCCGACAAACAAGCAAAATGAACAAAAAACATTGAATTCAATTCTTTCTGATTTTAGAAACTGCATTAAAGAAGGGGTGCACCGGTCCTGGAGATACTGCAATACCAGGTCAATGCGTGGAGTGGACAGAGCAAGCTCTTTTTCCATCTCCCTGTTCTAAAAATCCATTTAATATATGGTCCCCAGATAGGGGACGTATCAGATATTAAACTGATAAGAACAGATACTACACTTGATCTTAGCCAAAAGGCCGAGAAGCGATAACCAGAATTGGTTTCAAACTACGGAGCCACCCAAGGATCCTGAAAAGTCCATTTGTGGAGATGAGCTCCTGGACTCCCGTTAAGAAGACATGTTGTCAACCTCTAGATCCCTTACATGCCTGCACTTTTCGGCTTGCTGCTGCTGCAATCCACGGGTTTTAGATCTGCATAACTCCACCTCTTTAAACACAGCACCTTCACCCCCTGCTGTTCCCACCCGCCTCAACACCGTTGGAAGGGAGGAGAACCAATTAAGGCGGGGGGTGGGGTGGAACGAGCAGCTGTCTACCCTTAGCAGGAGGGCTCCTGATTACATACCTCTCCTGCTGCTGCTGCTGCTGGCTGTCCAGCAGCAGACTGAAGGTGGCTGCTGCTGTGCACAGGTATATAAAGGCTCAGAGCCTATTATGACACGCGCAGCCAGCGTTCCATTGCCACATTCCATCTACTGCAGGCAGGATACCTGGCTGGCTGAATGTCGCTGAGAAGCTCACAGAGACCGCCATAAGCAACAGTTTAACAGAATGCCACAGACTAATCAACCAAACTTTTTGGGTTGGGTTCTCTTTTATAGTCTGCAGGCATTAAATGAAAGAAGTCAGTGTTCCAGCAGAGGGAGACAACGTTTCAGAAAAGGCATTGTAGCAAACCAAAAAAGAAATTTTAAGCGCAGCAGAGTAACCAGCGCACATACCTGTTAGCTCAGGTGAGTTTAAAAGGCTGCTGTTGATAACAAGGGCATTTGCTAAATAGATGGTGTGTGTGCAACAATATACTGAAAGGTCAATTATATTGTGCAGCTTATCTCACCACCTGTAGTTATTTAGGTGAAAGCTCCAAAATGCTTGCCTAATATGTCTGTTTATCCAAAAGGAAGTAAAAAGGGAGAGCTAGAAAGATAGCATTGCATCACATTACATGGCAATGCAATGCACAGTTGCTGAAGTTGAACCAAAATGAGCTTGTAATCTGGCTTCTGCAACTTTGAACATGAAAAATCCAATGAGGAGAAGAAAAGCAAAGCCAAAGAGTCCATCCCAAAATCCGACAAACAAGCAAAATGAACAAAAAACATTGAATTCAATTCTTTCTGATTTTAGAAACTGCATTAAAGAAGGGGTGCACCGGTCCTGGAGATACTGCAATACCAGGTCAATGCGTGGAGTGGACAGAGCAAGCTCTTTTTCCATCTCCCTGTTCTAAAAATCCATTTAATATATGGTCCCCAGATAGGGGACGTATCAGATATTAAACTGATAAGAACAGATACTACACTTGATCTTAGCCAAAAGGCCGAGAAGCGATAACCAGAATTGGTTTCAAACTACGGAGCCACCCAAGGATCCTGAAAAGTCCATTTGTGGAGATGAGCTCCTGGACTCCCGTTAAGAAGACATGTTGTCAACCTCTAGATCCCTTACATGCCTGCACTTTTCGGCTTGCTGCTGCTGCAATCCACGGGTTTTAGATCTGCATAACTCCACCTCTTTAAACACAGCACCTTCACCCCCTGCTGTTCCCACCCGCCTCAACACCGTTGGAAGGGAGGAGAACCAATTAAGGCAGGGGGTGGGGTGGAACGAGCAGCTGTCTACCCTTAGCAGGAGGGCTCCTGATTACATACCTCTCCTGCTGCTGCTGCTGCTGGCTGTCCAGCAGCAGACTGAAGGTGGCTGCTGCTGTGCACAGGTATATAAAGGCTCAGAGCCTATTATGACACGCGCAGCCAGCGTTCCATTGCCACATTCCATCTACTGCAGGCAGGATACCTGGCTGGCTGAATGTCGCTGAGAAGCTCACAGAGACCGCCATAAGCAACAGTTTAACAGAATGCCACAGACTAATCAACCAAACTTTTTGGGTTGGGTTCTCTTTTATAGTCTGCAGGCATTAAATGAAAGAAGTCAGTGTTCCAGCAGAGGGAGACAACGTTTCAGAAAAGGCATTGTAGCAAACCAAAAAAGAAATTTTAAGCGCAGCAGAGTAACCAGCGCACATACCTGTTAGCTCAGGTGAGTTTAAAAGGCTGCTGTTGATAACAAGGGCATTTGCTAAATAGATGGTGTGTGTGCAACAATATACTGAAAGGTCAATTATATTGTGCAGCTTATCTCACCACCTGTAGTTATTTAGGTGAAAGCTCCAAAATGCTTGCCTAATATGTCTGTTTATCCAAAAGGAAGTAAAAAGGGAGAGCTAGAAAGATAGCATTGCATCACATTACATGGCAATGCAATGCACAGTTGCTGAAGTTGAACCAAAATGAGCTTGTAATCTGGCTTCTGCAACTTTGAACATGAAAAATCCAATGAGGAGAAGAAAAGCAAAGCCAAAGAGTCCATCCCAAAATCCGACAAACAAGCAAAATGAACAAAAAACATTGAATTCAATTCTTTCTGATTTTAGAAACTGCATTAAAGAAGGGGTGCACCGGTCCTGGAGATACTGCAATACCAGGTCAATGCGTGGAGTGGACAGAGCAAGCTCTTTTTCCATCTCCCTGTTCTAAAAATCCATTTAATATATGGTCCCCAGATAGGGGACGTATCAGATATTAAACTGATAAGAACAGATACTACACTTGATCTTAGCCAAAAGGCCGAGAAGCGATAACCAGAATTGGTTTCAAACTACGGAGCCACCCAAGGATCCTGAAAAGTCCATTTGTGGAGATGAGCTCCTGGACTCCCGTTAAGAAGACATGTTGTCAACCTCTAGATCCCTTACATGCCTGCACTTTTCGGCTTGCTGCTGCTGCAATCCACGCGTTTTAGATCTGCATAACTCCACCTCTTTAAACACAGCACCTTCACCCCCTGCTGTTCCCACCCGCCTCAACACCGTTGGAAGGGAGGAGAACCAATTAAGGCGGGGGGTGGGGTGGAACGAGCAGCTGTCTACCCTTAGCAGGAGGGCTCCTGATTACATACCTCTCCTGCTGCTGCTGCTGCTGGCTGTCCAGCAGCAGACTGAAGGTGGCTGCTGCTGTGCACAGGTATATAAAGGCTCAGAGCCTATTATGACACGCGCAGCCAGCGTTCCATTGCCACATTCCATCTACTGCAGGCAGGATACCTGGCTGGCTGAATGTCGCTGAGAAGCTCACAGAGACCGCCATAAGCAACAGTTTAACAGAATGCCACAGACTAATCAACCAAACTTTTTGGGTTGGGTTCTCTTTTATAGTCTGCAGGCATTAAATGAAAGAAGTCAGTGTTCCAGCAGAGGGAGACAATGTTTCAGAAAAGGCATTGTAGCAAACCAAAAAAGAAATTTTAAGCGCAGCAGAGTAACCAGCGCACATACCTGTTAGCTCAGGTGAGTTTAAAAGGCTGCTGTTGATAACAAGGGCATTTGCTAAATAGATGGTGTGTGTGCAACAATATACTGAAAGGTCAATTATATTGTGCAGCTTATCTCACCACCTGTAGTTATTTAGGTGAAAGCTCCAAAATGCTTGCCTAATATGTCTGTTTATCCAAAAGGAAGTAAAAAGGGAGAGCTAGAAAGATAGCATTGCATCACATTACATGGCAATGCAATGCACAGTTGCTGAAGTTGAACCAAAATGAGCTTGTAATCTGGCTTCTGCAACTTTGAACATGAAAAATCCAATGAGGAGAAGAAAAGCAAAGCCAAAGAGTCCATCCCAAAATCCGACAAACAAGCAAAATGAACAAAAAACATTGAATTCAATTCTTTCTGATTTTAGAAACTGCATTAAAGAAGGGGTGCACCGGTCCTGGAGATACTGCAATACCAGGTCAATGCGTGGAGTGGACAGAGCAAGCTCTTTTTCCATCTCCCTGTTCTAAAAATCCATTTAATATATGGTCCCCAGATAGGGGACGTATCAGATATTAAACTGATAAGAACAGATACTACACTTGATCTTAGCCAAAAGGCCGAGAAGCGATAACCAGAATTGGTTTCAAACTACGGAGCCACCCAAGGATCCTGAAAAGTCCATTTGTGGAGATGAGCTCCTGGACTCCCGTTAAGAAGACATGTTGTCAACCTCTAGATCCCTTACATGCCTGCACTTTTCGGCTTGCTGCTGCTGCAATCCACGCGTTTTAGATCTGCATAACTCCACCTCTTTAAACACAGCACCTTCACCCCCTGCTGTTCCCACCCGCCTCAACACCGTTGGAAGGGAGGAGAACCAATTAAGGCGGGGGGTGGGGTGGAACGAGCAGCTGTCTACCCTTAGCAGGAGGGCTCCTGATTACATACCTCTCCTGCTGCTGCTGCTGCTGGCTGTCCAGCAGCAGACTGAAGGTGGCTGCTGCTGTGCACAGGTATATAAAGGCTCAGAGCCTATTATGACACGCGCAGCCAGTGTTCCATTGCCACATTCCATCTACTGCAGGCAGGATACCTGGCTGGCTGAATGTCGCTGAGAAGCTCACAGAGACCGCCATAAGCAACAGTTTAACAGAATGCCACAGACTAATCAACCAAACTTTTTGGGTTGGGTTCTCTTTTATAGTCTGCAGGCATTAAATGAAAGAAGTCAGTGTTCCAGCAGAGGGAGACAACGTTTCAGAAAAGGCATTGTAGCAAACCAAAAAAGAAATTTTAAGCGCAGCAGAGTAACCAGCGCACATACCTGTTAGCTCAGGTGAGTTTAAAAGGCTGCTGTTGATAACAAGGGCATTTGCTAAATAGATGGTGTGTGTGCAACAATATACTGAAAGGTCAATTATATTGTGCAGCTTATCTCACCACCTGTAGTTATTTAGGTGAAAGCTCCAAAATGCTTGCCTAATATGTCTGTTTATCCAAAAGGAAGTAAAAAGGGAGAGCTAGAAAGATAGCATTGCATCACATTACATGGCAATGCAATGCACAGTTGCTGAAGTTGAACCAAAATGAGCTTGTAATCTGGCTTCTGCAACTTTGAACATGAAAAATCCAATGAGGAGAAGAAAAGCAAAGCCAAAGAGTCCATCCCAAAATCCGACAAACAAGCAAAATGAACAAAAAACATTGAATTCAATTCTTTCTGATTTTAGAAACTGCATTAAAGAAGGGGTGCACCGGTCCTGGAGATACTGCAATACCAGGTCAATGCGTGGAGTGGACAGAGCAAGCTCTTTTTCCATCTCCCTGTTCTAAAAATCCATTTAATATATGGTCCCCAGATAGGGGACGTATCAGATATTAAACTGATAAGAACAGATACTACACTTGATCTTAGCCAAAAGGCCGAGAAGCGATAACCAGAATTGGTTTCAAACTACGGAGCCACCCAAGGATCCTGAAAAGTCCATTTGTGGAGATGAGCTCCTGGACTCCCGTTAAGAAGACATGTTGTCAACCTCTAGATCCCTTACATGCCTGCACTTTTCGGCTTGCTGCTGCTGCAATCCACGGGTTTTAGATCTGCAGAACTCCACCTCTTTAAACACAGCACCTTCACCCCCTGCTGTTCCCACCCGCCTCAACACCGTTGGAAGGGAGGAGAACCAATTAAGGCAGGGGGTGGGGTGGAACGAGCAGCTGTCTACCCTTAGCAGGAGGGCTCCTGATTACATACCTCTCCTGCTGCTGCTGCTGCTGGCTGTCCAGCAGCAGACTGAAGGTGGCTGCTGCTGTGCACAGGTATATAAAGGCTCAGAGCCTATTATGACACGCGCAGCCAGCGTTCCATTGCCACATTCCATCTACTGCAGGCAGGATACCTGGCTGGCTGAATGTCGCTGAGAAGCTCACAGAGACCGTCATAAGCAACAGTTTAACAGAATGCCACAGACTAATCAACCAAACTTTTTGGGTTGGGTTCTCTTTTATAGTCTGCAGGCATTAAATGAAAGAAGTCAGTGTTCCAGCAGAGGGAGACAACGTTTCAGAAAAGGCATTGTAGAAAACCAAAAAAGAAATTTTAAGCGCAGCAGAGTAACCAGCGCACATACCTGTTAGCTCAGGTGAGTTTAAAAGGCTGCTGTTGATAACAAGGGCATTTGCTAAATAGATGGTGTGTGTGCAACAATATACTGAAAGGTCAATTATATTGTGCAGCTTATCTCACCACCTGTAGTTATTTAGGTGAAAGCTCCAAAATGCTTGCCTAATATGTCTGTTTATCCAAAAGGAAGTAAAAAGGGAGAGCTAGAAAGATAGCATTGCATCACATTACATGGCAATGCAATGCACAGTTGCTGAAGTTGAACCAAAATGAGCTTGTAATCTGGCTTCTGCAACTTTGAACATGAAAAATCCAATGAGGAGAAGAAAAGCAAAGCCAAAGAGTCCATCCCAAAATCCGACAAACAAGCAAAATGAACAAAAAACATTGAATTCAATTCTTTCTGATTTTAGAAACTGCATTAAAGAAGGGGTGCACCGGTCCTGGAGATACTGCAATACCAGGTCAATGCGTGGAGTGGACAGAGCAAGCTCTTTTTCCATCTCCCTGTTCTAAAAATCCATTTAATATATGGTCCCCAGATAGGGGACGTATCAGATATTAAACTGATAAGAACAGATACTACACTTGATCTTAGCCAAAAGGCCGAGAAGCGATAACCAGAATTGGTTTCAAACTACGGAGCCACCCAAGGATCCTGAAAAGTCCATTTGTGGAGATGAGCTCCTGGACTCCCGTTAAGAAGACATGTTGTCAACCTCTAGATCCCTTACATGCCTGCACTTTTCGGCTTGCTGCTGCTGCAATCCACGCGTTTTAGATCTGCATAACTCCACCTCTTTAAACACAGCACCTTCACCCCCTGCTGTTCCCACCCGCCTCAACACCGTTGGAAGGGAGGAGAACCAATTAAGGCGGGGGGTGGGGTGGAACGAGCAGCTGTCTACCCTTAGCAGGAGGGCTCCTGATTACATACCTCTCCTGCTGCTGCTGCTGCTGGCTGTCCAGCAGCAGACTGAAGGTGGCTGCTGCTGTGCACAGGTATATAAAGGCTCAGAGCCTATTATGACACGCGCAGCCAGCGTTCCATTGCCACATTCCATCTACTGCAGGCAGGATACCTGGCTGGCTGAATGTCGCTGAGAAGCTCACAGAGACCGCCATAAGCAAGAGTTTAACAGAATGCCACAGACTAATCAACCAAACTTTTTGGGTTGGGTTCTCTTTTATAGTCTGCAGGCATTAAATGAAAGAAGTCAGTGTTCCAGCAGAGGGAGACAATGTTTCAGAAAAGGCATTGTAGCAAACCAAAAAAGAAATTTTAAGCGCAGCAGAGTAACCAGCGCACATACCTGTTAGCTCAGGTGAGTTTAAAAGGCTGCTGTTGATAACAAGGGCATTTGCTAAATAGATGGTGTGTGTGCAACAATATACTGAAAGGTCAATTATATTGTGCAGCTTATCTCACCACCTGTAGTTATTTAGGTGAAAGCTCCAAAATGCTTGCCTAATATGTCTGTTTATCCAAAAGGAAGTAAAAAGGGAGAGCTAGAAAGATAGCATTGCATCACATTACATGGCAATGCAATGCACAGTTGCTGAAGTTGAACCAAAATGAGCTTGTAATCTGGCTTCTGCAACTTTGAACATGAAAAATCCAATGAGGAGAAGAAAAGCAAAGCCAAAGAGTCCATCCCAAAATCCGACAAACAAGCAAAATGAACAAAAAACATTGAATTCAATTCTTTCTGATTTTAGAAACTGCATTAAAGAAGGGGTGCACCGGTCCTGGAGATACTGCAATACCAGGTCAATGCGTGGAGTGGACAGAGCAAGCTCTTTTTCCATCTCCCTGTTCTAAAAATCCATTTAATATATGGTCCCCAGATAGGGGACGTATCAGATATTAAACTGATAAGAACAGATACTACACTTGATCTTAGCCAAAAGGCCGAGAAGCGATAACCAGAATTGGTTTCAAACTACGGAGCCACCCAAGGATCCTGAAAAGTCCATTTGTGGAGATGAGCTCCTGGACTCCCGTTAAGAAGACATGTTGTCAACCTCTAGATCCCTTACATGCCTGCACTTTTCGGCTTGCTGCTGCTGCAATCCACGCGTTTTAGATCTGCATAACTCCACCTCTTTAAACACAGCACCTTCACCCCCTGCTGTTCCCACCCGCCTCAACACCGTTGGAAGGGAGGAGAACCAATTAAGGCGGGGGGTGGGGTGGAACGAGCAGCTGTCTACCCTTAGCAGGAGGGCTCCTGATTACATACCTCTCCTGCTGCTGCTGCTGCTGGCTGTCCAGCAGCAGACTGAAGGTGGCTGCTGCTGTGCACAGGTATATAAAGGCTCAGAGCCTATTATGACACGCGCAGCCAGTGTTCCATTGCCACATTCCATCTACTGCAGGCAGGATACCTGGCTGGCTGAATGTCGCTGAGAAGCTCACAGAGACCGCCATAAGCAACAGTTTAACAGAATGCCACAGACTAATCAACCAAACTTTTTGGGTTGGGTTCTCTTTTATAGTCTGCAGGCATTAAATGAAAGAAGTCAGTGTTCCAGCAGAGGGAGACAACGTTTCAGAAAAGGCATTGTAGCAAACCAAAAAAGAAATTTTAAGCGCAGCAGAGTAACCAGCGCACATACCTGTTAGCTCAGGTGAGTTTAAAAGGCTGCTGTTGATAACAAGGGCATTTGCTAAATAGATGGTGTGTGTGCAACAATATACTGAAAGGTCAATTATATTGTGCAGCTTATCTCACCACCTGTAGTTATTTAGGTGAAAGCTCCAAAATGCTTGCCTAATATGTCTGTTTATCCAAAAGGAAGTAAAAAGGGAGAGCTAGAAAGATAGCATTGCATCACATTACATGGCAATGCAATGCACAGTTGCTGAAGTTGAACCAAAATGAGCTTGTAATCTGGCTTCTGCAACTTTGAACATGAAAAATCCAATGAGGAGAAGAAAAGCAAAGCCAAAGAGTCCATCCCAAAATCCAACAAACAAGCAAAATGAACAAAAAACATTGAATTCAATTCTTTCTGATTTTAGAAACTGCATTAAAGAAGGGGTGCACCGGTCCTGGAGATACTGCAATACCAGGTCAATGCGTGGAGTGGACAGAGCAAGCTCTTTTTCCATCTCCCTGTTCTAAAAATCCATTTAATATATGGTCCCCAGATAGGGGACGTATCAGATATTAAACTGATAAGAACAGATACTACACTTGATCTTAGCCAAAAGGCCGAGAAGCGATAACCAGAATTGGTTTCAAACTACGGAGCCACCCAAGGATCCTGAAAAGTCCATTTGTGGAGATGAGCTCCTGGACTCCCGTTAAGAAGACATGTTGTCAACCTCTAGATCCCTTACATGCCTGCACTTTTCGGCTTGCTGCTGCTGCAATCCACGCGTTTTAGATCTGCATAACTCCACCTCTTTAAACACAGCACCTTCACCCCCTGCTGTTCCCACCCGCCTCAACACCGTTGGAAGGGAGGAGAACCAATTAAGGCGGGGGGTGGGGTGGAACGAGCAGCTGTCTACCCTTAGCAGGAGGGCTCCTGATTACATACCTCTCCTGCTGCTGCTGCTGCTGGCTGTCCAGCAGCAGACTGAAGGTGGCTGCTGCTGTGCACAGGTATATAAAGGCTCAGAGCCTATTATGACACGCGCAGCCAGCGTTCCATTGCCACATTCCATCTACTGCAGGCAGGATACCTGGCTGGCTGAATGTCGCTGAGAAGCTCACAGAGACCGCCATAAGCAACAGTTTAACAGAATGCCACAGACTAATCAACCAAACTTTTTGGGTTGGGTTCTCTTTTATAGTCTGCAGGCATTAAATGAAAGAAGTCAGTGTTCCAGCAGAGGGAGACAACGTTTCAGAAAAGGCATTGTAGCAAACCAAAAAAGAAATTTTAAGCGCAGCAGAGTAACCAGCGCACATACCTGTTAGCTCAGGTGAGTTTAAAAGGCTGCTGTTGATAACAAGGGCATTTGCTAAATAGATGGTGTGTGTGCAACAATATACTGAAAGGTCAATTATATTGTGCAGCTTATCTCACCACCTGTAGTTATTTAGGTGAAAGCTCCAAAATGCTTGCCTAATATGTCTGTTTATCCAAAAGGAAGTAAAAAGGGAGAGCTAGAAAGATAGCATTGCATCACATTACATGGCAATGCAATGCACAGTTGCTGAAGTTGAACCAAAATGAGCTTGTAATCTGGCTTCTGCAACTTTGAACATGAAAAATCCAATGAGGAGAAGAAAAGCAAAGCCAAAGAGTCCATCCCAAAATCCGACAAACAAGCAAAATGAACAAAAAACATTGAATTCAATTCTTTCTGATTTTAGAAACTGCATTAAAGAAGGGGTGCACCGGTCCTGGAGATACTGCAATACCAGGTCAATGCGTGGAGTGGACAGAGCAAGCTCTTTTTCCATCTCCCTGTTCTAAAAATCCATTTAATATATGGTCCCCAGATAGGGGACGTATCAGATATTAAACTGATAAGAACAGATACTACACTTGATCTTAGCCAAAAGGCCGAGAAGCGATAACCAGAATTGGTTTCAAACTACGGAGCCACCCAAGGATCCTGAAAAGTCCATTTGTGGAGATGAGCTCCTGGACTCCCGTTAAGAAGACATGTTGTCAACCTCTAGATCCCTTACATGCCTGCACTTTTCGGCTTGCTGCTGCTGCAATCCACGCGTTTTAGATCTGCATAACTCCACCTCTTTAAACACAGCACCTTCACCCCCTGCTGTTCCCACCCGCCTCAACACCGTTGGAAGGGAGGAGAACCAATTAAGGCGGGGGGTGGGGTGGAACGAGCAGCTGTCTACCCTTAGCAGGAGGGCTCCTGATTACATACCTCTCCTGCTGCTGCTGCTGCTGGCTGTCCAGCAGCAGACTGAAGGTGGCTGCTGCTGTGCACAGGTATATAAAGGCTCAGAGCCTATTATGACACGCGCAGCCAGCGTTCCATTGCCACATTCCATCTACTGCAGGCAGGATACCTGGCTGGCTGAATGTCGCTGAGAAGCTCACAGAGACCGCCATAAGCAACAGTTTAGCAGAATGCCACAGACTAATCAACCAAACTTTTTGGGTTGGGTTCTCTTTTATAGTCTGCAGGCATTAAATGAAAGAAGTCAGTGTTCCAGCAGAGGGAGACAACGTTTCAGAAAAGGCATTGTAGCAAACCAAAAAAGAAATTTTAAGCGCAGCAGAGTAACCAGCGCACATACCTGTTAGCTCAGGTGAGTTTAAAAGGCTGCTGTTGATAACAAGGGCATTTGCTAAATAGATGGTGTGTGTGCAACAATATACTGAAAGGTCAATTATATTGTGCAGCTTATCTCACCACCTGTAGTTATTTAGGTGAAAGCTCCAAAATGCTTGCCTAATATGTCTGTTTATCCAAAAGGAAGTAAAAAGGGAGAGCTAGAAAGATAGCATTGCATCACATTACATGGCAATGCAATGCACAGTTGCTGAAGTTGAACCAAAATGAGCTTGTAATCTGGCTTCTGCAACTTTGAACATGAAAAATCCAATGAGGAGAAGAAAAGCAAAGCCAAAGAGTCCATCCCAAAATCCGACAAACAAGCAAAATGAACAAAAAACATTGAATTCAATTCTTTCTGATTTTAGAAACTGCATTAAAGAAGGGGTGCACCGGTCCTGGAGATACTGCAATACCAGGTCAATGCGTGGAGTGGACAGAGCAAGCTCTTTTTCCATCTCCCTGTTCTAAAAATCCATTTAATATATGGTCCCCAGATAGGGGACGTATCAGATATTAAACTGATAAGAACAGATACTACACTTGATCTTAGCCAAAAGGCCGAGAAGCGATAACCAGAATTGGTTTCAAACTACGGAGCCACCCAAGGATCCTGAAAAGTCCATTTGTGGAGATGAGCTCCTGGACTCCCGTTAAGAAGACATGTTGTCAACCTCTAGATCCCTTACATGCCTGCACTTTTCGGCTTGCTGCTGCTGCAATCCACGCGTTTTAGATCTGCATAACTCCACCTCTTTAAACACAGCACCTTCACCCCCTGCTGTTCCCACCCGCCTCAACACCGTTGGAAGGGAGGAGAACCAATTAAGGCGGGGGGTGGGGTGGAACGAGCAGCTGTCTACCCTTAGCAGGAGGGCTCCTGATTACATACCTCTCCTGCTGCTGCTGCTGCTGGCTGTCCAGCAGCAGACTGAAGGTGGCTGCTGCTGTGCACAGGTATATAAAGGCTCAGAGCCTATTATGACACGCGCAGCCAGCGTTCCATTGCCACATTCCATCTACTGCAGGCAGGATACCTGGCTGGCTGAATGTCGCTGAGAAGCTCACAGAGACCGCCATAAGCAACAGTTTAACAGAATGCCACAGACTAATCAACCAAACTTTTTGGGTTGGGTTCTCTTTTATAGTCTGCAGGCATTAAATGAAAGAAGTCAGTGTTCCAGCAGAGGGAGACAACGTTTCAGAAAAGGCATTGTAGCAAACCAAAAAAGAAATTTTAAGCGCAGCAGAGTAACCAGCGCACATACCTGTTAGCTCAGGTGAGTTTAAAAGGCTGCTGTTGATAACAAGGGCATTTGCTAAATAGATGGTGTGTGTGCAACAATATACTGAAAGGTCAATTATATTGTGCAGCTTATCTCACCACCTGTAGTTATTTAGGTGAAAGCTCCAAAATGCTTGCCTAATATGTCTGTTTATCCAAAAGGAAGTAAAAAGGGAGAGCTAGAAAGATAGCATTGCATCACATTACATGGCAATGCAATGCACAGTTGCTGAAGTTGAACCAAAATGAGCTTGTAATCTGGCTTCTGCAACTTTGAACATGAAAAATCCAATGAGGAGAAGAAAAGCAAAGCCAAAGAGTCCATCCCAAAATCCGACAAACAAGCAAAATGAACAAAAAACATTGAATTCAATTCTTTCTGATTTTAGAAACTGCATTAAAGAAGGGGTGCACCGGTCCTGGAGATACTGCAATACCAGGTCAATGCGTGGAGTGGACAGAGCAAGCTCTTTTTCCATCTCCCTGTTCTAAAAATCCATTTAATATATGGTCCCCAGATAGGGGACGTATCAGATATTAAACTGATAAGAACAGATACTACACTTGATCTTAGCCAAAAGGCCGAGAAGCGATAACCAGAATTGGTTTCAAACTACGGAGCCACCCAAGGATCCTGAAAAGTCCATTTGTGGAGATGAGCTCCTGGACTCCCGTTAAGAAGACATGTTGTCAACCTCTAGATCCCTTACATGCCTGCACTTTTCGGCTTGCTGCTGCTGCAATCCACGCGTTTTAGATCTGCATAACTCCACCTCTTTAAACACAGCACCTTCACCCCCTGCTGTTCCCACCCGCCTCAACACCGTTGGAAGGGAGGAGAACCAATTAAGGCGGGGGGTGGGGTGGAACGAGCAGCTGTCTACCCTTAGCAGGAGGGCTCCTGATTACATACCTCTCCTGCTGCTGCTGCTGCTGGCTGTCCAGCAGCAGACTGAAGGTGGCTGCTGCTGTGCACAGGTATATAAAGGCTCAGAGCCTATTATGACACGCGCAGCCAGCGTTCCATTGCCACATTCCATCTACTGCAGGCAGGATACCTGGCTGGCTGAATGTCGCTGAGAAGCTCACAGAGACCGCCATAAGCAACAGTTTAACAGAATGCCACAGACTAATCAACCAAACTTTTTGGGTTGGGTTCTCTTTTATAGTCTGCAGGCATTAAATGAAAGAAGTCAGTGTTCCAGCAGAGGGAGACAACGTTTCAGAAAAGGCATTGTAGCAAACCAAAAAAGAAATTTTAAGCGCAGCAGAGTAACCAGCGCACATACCTGTTAGCTCAGGTGAGTTTAAAAGGCTGCTGTTGATAACAAGGGCATTTGCTAAATAGATGGTGTGTGTGCAACAATATACTGAAAGGTCAATTATATTGTGCAGCTTATCTCACCACCTGTAGTTATTTAGGTGAAAGCTCCAAAATGCTTGCCTAATATGTCTGTTTATCCAAAAGGAAGTAAAAAGGGAGAGCTAGAAAGATAGCATTGCATCACATTACATGGCAATGCAATGCACAGTTGCTGAAGTTGAACCAAAATGAGCTTGTAATCTGGCTTCTGCAACTTTGAACATGAAAAATCCAATGAGGAGAAGAAAAGCAAAGCCAAAGAGTCCATCCCAAAATCCGACAAACAAGCAAAATGAACAAAAAACATTGAATTCAATTCTTTCTGATTTTAGAAACTGCATTAAAGAAGGGGTGCACCGGTCCTGGAGATACTGCAATACCAGGTCAATGCGTGGAGTGGACAGAGCAAGCTCTTTTTCCATCTCCCTGTTCTAAAAATCCATTTAATATATGGTCCCCAGATAGGGGACGTATCAGATATTAAACTGATAAGAACAGATACTACACTTGATCTTAGCCAAAAGGCCGAGAAGCGATAACCAGAATTGGTTTCAAACTACGGAGCCACCCAAGGATCCTGAAAAGTCCATTTGTGGAGATGAGCTCCTGGACTCCCGTTAAGAAGACATGTTGTCAACCTCTAGATCCCTTACATGCCTGCACTTTTCGGCTTGCTGCTGCTGCAATCCACGCGTTTTAGATCTGCATAACTCCACCTCTTTAAACACAGCACCTTCACCCCCTGCTGTTCCCACCCGCCTCAACACCGTTGGAAGGGAGGAGAACCAATTAAGGCGGGGGGTGGGGTGGAACGAGCAACTGTCTACCCTTAGCAGGAGGGCTCCTGATTACATACCTCTCCTGCTGCTGCTGCTGCTGGCTGTCCAGCAGCAGACTGAAGGTGGCTGCTGCTGTGCACAGGTATATAAAGGCTCAGAGCCTATTATGACACGCGCAGCCAGCGTTCCATTGCCACATTCCATCTACTGCAGGCAGGATACCTGGCTGGCTGAATGTCGCTGAGAAGCTCACAGAGACCGCCATAAGCAACAGTTTAACAGAATGCCACAGACTAATCAACCAAACTTTTTGGGTTGGGTTCTCTTTTATAGTCTGCAGGCATTAAATGAAAGAAGTCAGTGTTCCAGCAGAGGGAGACAACGTTTCAGAAAAGGCATTGTAGCAAACCAAAAAAGAAATTTTAAGCGCAGCAGAGTAACCAGCGCACATACCTGTTAGCTCAGGTGAGTTTAAAAGGCTGCTGTTGATAACAAGGGCATTTGCTAAATAGATGGTGTGTGTGCAACAATATACTGAAAGGTCAATTATATTGTGCAGCTTATCTCACCACCTGTAGTTATTTAGGTGAAAGCTCCAAAATGCTTGCCTAATATGTCTGTTTATCCAAAAGGAAGTAAAAAGGGAGAGCTAGAAAGATAGCATTGCATCACATTACATGGCAATGCAATGCACAGTTGCTGAAGTTGAACCAAAATGAGCTTGTAATCTGGCTTCTGCAACTTTGAACATGAAAAATCCAATGAGGAGAAGAAAAGCAAAGCCAAAGAGTCCATCCCAAAATCCGACAAACAAGCAAAATGAACAAAAAACATTGAATTCAATTCTTTCTGATTTTAGAAACTGCATTAAAGAAGGGGTGCACCGGTCCTGGAGATACTGCAATACCAGGTCAATGCGTGGAGTGGACAGAGCAAGCTCTTTTTCCATCTCCCTGTTCTAAAAATCCATTTAATATATGGTCCCCAGATAGGGGACGTATCAGATATTAAACTGATAAGAACAGATACTACACTTGATCTTAGCCAAAAGGCCGAGAAGCGATAACCAGAATTGGTTTCAAACTACGGAGCCACCCAAGGATCCTGAAAAGTCCATTTGTGGAGATGAGCTCCTGGACTCCCGTTAAGAAGACATGTTGTCAACCTCTAGATCCCTTACATGCCTGCACTTTTCGGCTTGCTGCTGCTGCAATCCACGCGTTTTAGATCTGCATAACTCCACCTCTTTAAACACAGCACCTTCACCCCCTGCTGTTCCCACCCGCCTCAACACCGTTGGAAGGGAGGAGAACCAATTAAGGCGGGGGGTGGGGTGGAACGAGCAACTGTCTACCCTTAGCAGGAGGGCTCCTGATTACATACCTCTCCTGCTGCTGCTGCTGCTGGCTGTCCAGCAGCAGACTGAAGGTGGCTGCTGCTGTGCACAGGTATATAAAGGCTCAGAGCCTATTATGACACGCGCAGCCAGCGTTCCATTGCCACATTCCATCTACTGCAGGCAGGATACCTGGCTGGCTGAATGTCGCTGAGAAGCTCACAGAGACCGCCATAAGCAACAGTTTAACAGAATGCCACAGACTAATCAACCAAACTTTTTGGGTTGGGTTCTCTTTTATAGTCTGCAGGCATTAAATGAAAGAAGTCAGTGTTCCAGCAGAGGGAGACAACGTTTCAGAAAAGGCATTGTAGCAAACCAAAAAAGAAATTTTAAGCGCAGCAGAGTAACCAGCGCACATACCTGTTAGCTCAGGTGAGTTTAAAAGGCTGCTGTTGATAACAAGGGCATTTGCTAAATAGATGGTGTGTGTGCAACAATATACTGAAAGGTCAATTATATTGTGCAGCTTATCTCACCACCTGTAGTTATTTAGGTGAAAGCTCCAAAATGCTTGCCTAATATGTCTGTTTATCCAAAAGGAAGTAAAAAGGGAGAGCTAGAAAGATAGCATTGCATCACATTACATGGCAATGCAATGCACAGTTGCTGAAGTTGAACCAAAATGAGCTTGTAATCTGGCTTCTGCAACTTTGAACATGAAAAATCCAATGAGGAGAAGAAAAGCAAAGCCAAAGAGTCCATCCCAAAATCCGACAAACAAGCAAAATGAACAAAAAACATTGAATTCAATTCTTTCTGATTTTAGAAACTGCATTAAAGAAGGGGTGCACCGGTCCTGGAGATACTGCAATACCAGGTCAATGCGTGGAGTGGACAGAGCAAGCTCTTTTTCCATCTCCCTGTTCTAAAAATCCATTTAATATATGGTCCCCAGATAGGGGACGTATCAGATATTAAACTGATAAGAACAGATTTTTTTTTTTTTTTTTCCTCAGATTAAGACCCACATTAATTTATGCATCATAGCGCATATTCACATAACGGGTTCTCAAATCATCATTCGGAAAAACAAAAACAAAATCCCAAAAAACACAACCCTGCAATTAACTGTTACTTACTGTAAGAAGTCCAATGTGAAAAGTTCCAGAGTGCTTCTGCTGCTGTCTCACCATACTTCTTTTTATCCAATAAATAGGCATAAAACAGTCTAGCAAGAAAAATCTTTCTGCATTCCATGGGGGAAAAAACAATCTTTTTAAAAATCACCAAATTCCGAACGTCCCATAAAACCTCTTTATATATGACAAAAATAATCCAGCTTGCCCGCTTCCTTTGCGAGTACTTAAAATCTTGACCTATTAAAATCCTTTCAAAATCGAAACAATGAAAACCAACTAAAGCAACAAACATACGTGACAACAAGGTAAAAACTTTTTTAGCAAAAAAACAGTCCCAAAAAATATGCTGTATTGTTTCCACCTTATTGCAACCTTCCCTAGGACATAGTTCTTGAACCTTAATCCCCCGGTCATTCAAAAAAGCCCTTGTTGGCAAGCATCCATGCAACGCCATCCAGGTTACATCCTTCTGTCTGTTGCTGATTCCACGCATGAAAAAAAGCTTCCACACCTGTCCAGACTGTGCATTATTACAAAACGGCACATCACATAACATCTCCTTCTTCTTAATACCTGAGACAATCAGTTTTTTGTCCGGTCTAACCATGGAGCTTATCCCATTTTGATCATAGAAGGACCTAAGCACCACATAAAAAAACGGTATCACAAACGAAACTGGTTTTCTTAAATCCTTCTCACACCAGCTCCATTTCTGGAAAAGCCGTCCTGCTAAATATTTGCACATGTCCGCAGTCCTGTTATTGCACTGGGATAATTTATAAATGTTCAAAAAATAATGCATTCTTAAAAATAAGTCAATGTTAGGAAAATCACAACCCCCATTTTCCACAGAACACATAACCATTCCTCTTCTTAGTTTCTCCATTTTGGATCCCCAAAAAAACACAAACAGTTTCCTTGTCACTCTCTTTGTCCAAAGCACAGCAGGTGGGAAAATCAAAGCAGTGTACAGCAGAAGCGGGAGAATCACAGACTTGATTACCAGCACTTTCCCTCTCAGCGACAGGTTCCTTAGTTTCCAAAAGTTCAACTTCTGATCCATTTTGTCTTCTAGAATCTTCAGGCTGCTTTTCCCTTTCAGTTCCTTCTCAAAGATGACACCAAGAACCTCAATTTCCTCCCTACTCTCCACTCCTGCCACGTTAACCTCAACCTGCCTCCCAAAGTTACAAAGCTGGCACTTTCCCCAATTCACCGCCATACCAGCCACACAACAAAAAATCCTTACGTGCAAATTCACTCTATTGAGATCCGCCTGTGAACCACAAGTAAAAACAATATCATCCATATAACTTAAAGACTTGACTGGACCCCCGGATCCCCCAGGAATAAAAACACCAGCCACACACTTGTCAACTTGCACACTTTTTAAAAGGGCCTCCACCACACAGATAAAAAGAATTGGTGACAGGGGACAACCCTGCCTAACTCCCGATAAAATATTAAAACTGGAACTCACATGCCCATTAACTAAAATCTGGCTACTGACCCCACAATAAAAACTCTTAATGACCATCAATAATTTATCCGGAACACCAAGGTGACTTAAAGCAGAGAACAAAAATCTATGTGATATTTTATCAAAGGCTTTCTCCAGGTCCACCGACTGTAACAAAAGAGCATTCTTATTCAAATTAGCCTGATAAATTAAGTCTCTTAGAAGCAGCAAATTATCTGAAATTTTCCTACCAGGCACTGCACATGCCTGATACTCCCCCACCATATCACCTATCACATCTGCCAGTCTACCAGCCACAATTTTAGAAATAATTTTGTAATCACTGTTTAACAATGTTATGGGCCTCCAATTTTTAATATCCCTCATGTCCCCTTTCTTATGAATCAGCGTAACAATCCCCCTACGCATAGAAACCGATAAAATCCCATGAGTAAAACCATATTGCACCACCCGGGAAAACTCCACACCTATAATATCCCAAAATCTAACATAAAATTCAGCAGGAAGACCATCACAGCCTGGCGTCTTGCCTTTCGCCAAGCCATTCACTGCCCGTCTAATTTCATCTTTCCCAACCTCCTCACTTAAAAACCCAATTTTCTCCTCAGGAATATTATTAGTTAATACTTTGCAATAATCATTAATTTCCGCATCACTGGCTCTACTATCGTTAGAGAAGAGTGTTTCATAAAAGGAAAGAATACTGCCAATCATCTCATCCCCAGATACCTCCCCTGCAGGAGAAAAAACAGACTTAAAAACCCCTTTAGGTTTAAAACATTTTTTAAAAAAGTATCTCGAACATTGCTCATTTTCCTCCATGTGCTTTATTTTTGCCTTAAACATAATAGTCTTCCCTTTTTCAATAAGTATCTTCTTCAGTTCGTCCTTCAAATCTGCAATCTCTTTATCCACCTCCATCCCCGCTCTCTTAAACTTATGGAGTACTTCCAATTTTGAAATAACAGCAGCATCATGATCCCTTTTGGCTTTCGCTCTCCTAAAACACACCCCTTTAAAATAACATGCAAATTTCTCCTTAGCCCAGTCCCACCACTCTAGCAAATCTTTAAAAATGTGCTGTTCAGACACACAAGACAAAAACACTTTATTAAAACCAACCTTAACACTCTCCTCTTCCAGCAGGCTTACGTTCAGCTTCCAGAGTCCCTTTCCAAAAGCCAGGGACTCAGCTATACACAGATCTACCACTATCATCTTGTGGTCAGAAAAAGTCGTCATCACGTGGTTGCACTTGGCCACCTTAATCCCTTCAGACATAAAAACATAGTCAATTCGGGAAACACTACGTCCACTATCTGATATGTATGTGAACTTATCACTTGGCCCAACCATCAGACCAGCATCCGTGTAGCGTAAATCCTGCACAATCTGATTTAAAATATTAGACGTAACATCAGTCCTACCTTCCGTAGAGCTCTTACGATCTTTTGCGGATCTGACACAATTAAAATCTCCAGCCACTATAGTGAAGTCTCTGCCTGGTAAAAACAACTTTAGAGACTCCAAAAACCCAACTCTTGCTTGTTTATCAGCAGGGGCATAAACATTAAAAACCCGTACCCGCTGACCTAAAAAATCCACTAATAAAAACAAACATCTCCCAGGTATGATTACTTTAAACTCTAAAACCTTTAGACTGGAATTACACAGTAAAATGCCCACCCCTTCATTCCTGTTTTCTGAGCATGGGGACCAAAAAGATTGCCCCTTATTCCACTCACTCTCATGCGGGGCAGATTTAATTACACATTCCTGCAGACAGACAATATCTGCATTCACACTCTCAATGTACTCCAGTATCCCTGCTCTCCTACAAGCAGAACCAATCCCTCGTACATTCAGAGAAGCAACACACAACGCCATCATAACAACAGGAAAAAATCTCCACCATACCCGATCCATCATGAACCAGGAGAAAACCCACTCCTGCCACCCACTTTTCTACGTATATCAGGCGACTCAGAACTCGAGTCCCTGTTAGAATAACCTGGTCTTAGGGAGACTGGATCTTCCTGCCCCCCAGACCAACACCCCTCCACCTTACTTCTTTTAATCACGGAGGCATAACTCTCCTCCTTGCCATCATCTTCCTCCTCATTTTCACTCCAATCACTGTTAACCCTATCACGCTGCTGAGGGGTTATAGTTCCATCCGAATCAGAATCCTCCTCCTCCAAAACCTCCATTTCCTCACCCCCATCTCTTCCCAAAACAGGATTCACTGACTCCGCCATATTAGACAAATCCATCCCATCACCCGGGCCATGCACATCAGCTACTTTGTTTATTACTTCCAGCCCCTCCCTCAAACCAACTTTCTTCTGGCTCCGCCCCTTTTCCTCCATCTTGGGCACCGCATGGTCTCTTCCCCTACCACCATCTTGTTTTTGGCTTTCCCCCTCTGAGTCTGAGCCTTCGCCCTCCTCCCCACTTTCCTGCCGAGTCTTCTTCTGCCTCTCTTCAGCGTCCACCTGTGACCTAGGAATCTGAGCCCACAATCTACATTTCCTTGCAAGGTGATCTGCATGTCCACACAAATCACACACCTTATTCATTGGGCAACCACTTGCAACATGCCCAGATTTCCCACAACCTCTACAAACATCACCTTGCACTGGACAATCTTTCTGAACATGTCCAAACTCATGACACTTCCTACAATATTCCATCTGTCCATTATAAAAACAAAATCCCCTTTCTCCTCCGATAGAAAACTGTGCAGGAATGCTCTTGGCACCCCCAATAGCTCTATCATCCGGTCTCAGTTTTACAACATATCTCCTCTTGCCATTTAGATAATTGTATTTGTTCTTCATTCTTCCCAAAAATTTAACCTCACTACAATACCGAGCTAAAAAATTGGAAACAGTCTCATCCGGAACTTTAGGGTTATACATGTGCACAACCACATACTTATATGTCTGCTGGAACAGAGGTTCCAGTGCAATAAACTCTAGGCATTTCAATTCCTTTTCTTCCTTCATTCGTACCAACTCCATGTAGACTCTCTGGCAAATACTCAAAGAAACAAAAGTGATATCATAAATTCCTTGTTTCTGAAAATCCTGCAGTGCCAATACATCCGTTACCTTCAAGCCATTAATGTTCTTCAAGACATCAACGCAAACTTGGTCCAAACCGATTTCTCCTTCATGACCTGCAGCCACCTTCAGACGGACCGAGTCCTCTAATCCACGTGTTTTCTCCACCATTTTTACAGCAGATAAACACAATCGCCGCTCAATCGCACACTAGGGCCCCACAAGGGGGAACCCCAGTCACAACTGCCCTCCAAACAACACCAGCAGCAGAAAACCACCACTGATCTTGCCAAAAGGCCGAGAAGCGATAACCAGAATTGGTTTCAAACTACGGAGCCACCCAAGGATCCTGAAAAGTCCATTTGTGGAGATGAGCTCCTGGACTCCCGTTAAGAAGACATGTTGTCAACCTCTAGATCCCTTACATGCCTGCACTTTTCGGCTTGCTGCTGCTGCAATCCACGCGTTTTAGATCTGCATAACTCCACCTCTTTAAACACAGCACCTTCACCCCCTGCTGTTCCCACCCGCCTCAACACCGTTGGAAGGGAGGAGAACCAATTAAGGCGGGGGGTGGGGTGGAACGAGCAACTGTCTACCCTTAGCAGGAGGGCTCCTGATTACATACCTCTCCTGCTGCTGCTGCTGCTGGCTGTCCAGCAGCAGACTGAAGGTGGCTGCTGCTGTGCACAGGTATATAAAGGCTCAGAGCCTATTATGACACGCGCAGCCAGCGTTCCATTGCCACATTCCATCTACTGCAGGCAGGATACCTGGCTGGCTGAATGTCGCTGAGAAGCTCACAGAGACCGCCATAAGCAACAGTTTAACAGAATGCCACAGACTAATCAACCAAACTTTTTGGGTTGGGTTCTCTTTTATAGTCTGCAGGCATTAAATGAAAGAAGTCAGTGTTCCAGCAGAGGGAGACAACGTTTCAGAAAAGGCATTGTAGCAAACCAAAAAAGAAATTTTAAGCGCAGCAGAGTAACCAGCGCACATACCTGTTAGCTCAGGTGAGTTTAAAAGGCTGCTGTTGATAACAAGGGCATTTGCTAAATAGATGGTGTGTGTGCAACAATATACTGAAAGGTCAATTATATTGTGCAGCTTATCTCACCACCTGTAGTTATTTAGGTGAAAGCTCCAAAATGCTTGCCTAATATGTCTGTTTATCCAAAAGGAAGTAAAAAGGGAGAGCTAGAAAGATAGCATTGCATCACATTACATGGCAATGCAATGCACAGTTGCTGAAGTTGAACCAAAATGAGCTTGTAATCTGGCTTCTGCAACTTTGAACATGAAAAATCCAATGAGGAGAAGAAAAGCAAAGCCAAAGAGTCCATCCCAAAATCCGACAAACAAGCAAAATGAACAAAAAACATTGAATTCAATTCTTTCTGATTTTAGAAACTGCATTAAAGAAGGGGTGCACCGGTCCTGGAGATACTGCAATACCAGGTCAATGCGTGGAGTGGACAGAGCAAGCTCTTTTTCCATCTCCCTGTTCTAAAAATCCATTTAATATATGGTCCCCAGATAGGGGACGTATCAGATATTAAACTGATAAGAACAGATACTACACTTGATCTTAGCCAAAAGGCCGAGAAGCGATAACCAGAATTGGTTTCAAACTACGGAGCCACCCAAGGATCCTGAAAAGTCCATTTGTGGAGATGAGCTCCTGGACTCCCGTTAAGAAGACATGTTGTCAACCTCTAGATCCCTTACATGCCTGCACTTTTCGGCTTGCTGCTGCTGCAATCCACGCGTTTTAGATCTGCATAACTCCACCTCTTTAAACACAGCACCTTCACCCCCTGCTGTTCCCACCCGCCTCAACACCGTTGGAAGGGAGGAGAACCAATTAAGGCGGGGGGTGGGGTGGAACGAGCAGCTGTCTACCCTTAGCAGGAGGGCTCCTGATTACATACCTCTCCTGCTGCTGCTGCTGCTGGCTGTCCAGCAGCAGACTGAAGGTGGCTGCTGCTGTGCACAGGTATATAAAGGCTCAGAGCCTATTATGACACGCGCAGCCAGCGTTCCATTGCCACATTCCATCTACTGCAGGCAGGATACCTGGCTGGCTGAATGTCGCTGAGAAGCTCACAGAGACCGCCATAAGCAACAGTTTAACAGAATGCCACAGACTAATCAACCAAACTTTTTGGGTTGGGTTCTCTTTTATAGTCTGCAGGCATTAAATGAAAGAAGTCAGTGTTCCAGCAGAGGGAGACAACGTTTCAGAAAAGGCATTGTAGCAAACCAAAAAAGAAATTTTAAGCGCAGCAGAGTAACCAGCGCACATACCTGTTAGCTCAGGTGAGTTTAAAAGGCTGCTGTTGATAACAAGGGCATTTGCTAAATAGATGGTGTGTGTGCAACAATATACTGAAAGGTCAATTATATTGTGCAGCTTATCTCACCACCTGTAGTTATTTAGGTGAAAGCTCCAAAATGCTTGCCTAATATGTCTGTTTATCCAAAAGGAAGTAAAAAGGGAGAGCTAGAAAGATAGCATTGCATCACATTACATGGCAATGCAATGCACAGTTGCTGAAGTTGAACCAAAATGAGCTTGTAATCTGGCTTCTGCAACTTTGAACATGAAAAATCCAATGAGGAGAAGAAAAGCAAAGCCAAAGAGTCCATCCCAAAATCCGACAAACAAGCAAAATGAACAAAAAACATTGAATTCAATTCTTTCTGATTTTAGAAACTGCATTAAAGAAGGGGTGCACCGGTCCTGGAGATACTGCAATACCAGGTCAATGCGTGGAGTGGACAGAGCAAGCTCTTTTTCCATCTCCCTGTTCTAAAAATCCATTTAATATATGGTCCCCAGATAGGGGACGTATCAGATATTAAACTGATAAGAACAGATACTACACTTGATCTTAGCCAAAAGGCCGAGAAGCGATAACCAGAATTGGTTTCAAACTACGGAGCCACCCAAGGATCCTGAAAAGTCCATTTGTGGAGATGAGCTCCTGGACTCCCGTTAAGAAGACATGTTGTCAACCTCTAGATCCCTTACATGCCTGCACTTTTCGGCTTGCTGCTGCTGCAATCCACGCGTTTTAGATCTGCATAACTCCACCTCTTTAAACACAGCACCTTCACCCCCTGCTGTTCCCACCCGCCTCAACACCGTTGGAAGGGAGGAGAACCAATTAAGGCGGGGGGTGGGGTGGAACGAGCAACTGTCTACCCTTAGCAGGAGGGCTCCTGATTACATACCTCTCCTGCTGCTGCTGCTGCTGGCTGTCCAGCAGCAGACTGAAGGTGGCTGCTGCTGTGCACAGGTATATAAAGGCTCAGAGCCTATTATGACACGCGCAGCCAGCGTTCCATTGCCACATTCCATCTACTGCAGGCAGGATACCTGGCTGGCTGAATGTCGCTGAGAAGCTCACAGAGACCGCCATAAGCAACAGTTTAACAGAATGCCACAGACTAATCAACCAAACTTTTTGGGTTGGGTTCTCTTTTATAGTCTGCAGGCATTAAATGAAAGAAGTCAGTGTTCCAGCAGAGGGAGACAACGTTTCAGAAAAGGCATTGTAGCAAACCAAAAAAGAAATTTTAAGCGCAGCAGAGTAACCAGCGCACATACCTGTTAGCTCAGGTGAGTTTAAAAGGCTGCTGTTGATAACAAGGGCATTTGCTAAATAGATGGTGTGTGTGCAACAATATACTGAAAGGTCAATTATATTGTGCAGCTTATCTCACCACCTGTAGTTATTTAGGTGAAAGCTCCAAAATGCTTGCCTAATATGTCTGTTTATCCAAAAGGAAGTAAAAAGGGAGAGCTAGAAAGATAGCATTGCATCACATTACATGGCAATGCAATGCACAGTTGCTGAAGTTGAACCAAAATGAGCTTGTAATCTGGCTTCTGCAACTTTGAACATGAAAAATCCAATGAGGAGAAGAAAAGCAAAGCCAAAGAGTCCATCCCAAAATCCGACAAACAAGCAAAATGAACAAAAAACATTGAATTCAATTCTTTCTGATTTTAGAAACTGCATTAAAGAAGGGGTGCACCGGTCCTGGAGATACTGCAATACCAGGTCAATGCGTGGAGTGGACAGAGCAAGCTCTTTTTCCATCTCCCTGTTCTAAAAATCCATTTAATATATGGTCCCCAGATAGGGGACGTATCAGATATTAAACTGATAAGAACAGATACTACACTTGATCTTAGCCAAAAGGCCGAGAAGCGATAACCAGAATTGGTTTCAAACTACGGAGCCACCCAAGGATCCTGAAAAGTCCATTTGTGGAGATGAGCTCCTGGACTCCCGTTAAGAAGACATGTTGTCAACCTCTAGATCCCTTACATGCCTGCACTTTTCGGCTTGCTGCTGCTGCAATCCACGCGTTTTAGATCTGCATAACTCCACCTCTTTAAACACAGCACCTTCACCCCCTGCTGTTCCCACCCGCCTCAACACCGTTGGAAGGGAGGAGAACCAATTAAGGCGGGGGGTGGGGTGGAACGAGCAACTGTCTACCCTTAGCAGGAGGGCTCCTGATTACATACCTCTCCTGCTGCTGCTGCTGCTGGCTGTCCAGCAGCAGACTGAAGGTGGCTGCTGCTGTGCACAGGTATATAAAGGCTCAGAGCCTATTATGACACGCGCAGCCAGCGTTCCATTGCCACATTCCATCTACTGCAGGCAGGATACCTGGCTGGCTGAATGTCGCTGAGAAGCTCACAGAGACCGCCATAAGCAACAGTTTAACAGAATGCCACAGACTAATCAACCAAACTTTTTGGGTTGGGTTCTCTTTTATAGTCTGCAGGCATTAAATGAAAGAAGTCAGTGTTCCAGCAGAGGGAGACAACGTTTCAGAAAAGGCATTGTAGCAAACCAAAAAAGAAATTTTAAGCGCAGCAGAGTAACCAGCGCACATACCTGTTAGCTCAGGTGAGTTTAAAAGGCTGCTGTTGATAACAAGGGCATTTGCTAAATAGATGGTGTGTGTGCAACAATATACTGAAAGGTCAATTATATTGTGCAGCTTATCTCACCACCTGTAGTTATTTAGGTGAAAGCTCCAAAATGCTTGCCTAATATGTCTGTTTATCCAAAAGGAAGTAAAAAGGGAGAGCTAGAAAGATAGCATTGCATCACATTACATGGCAATGCAATGCACAGTTGCTGAAGTTGAACCAAAATGAGCTTGTAATCTGGCTTCTGCAACTTTGAACATGAAAAATCCAATGAGGAGAAGAAAAGCAAAGCCAAAGAGTCCATCCCAAAATCCGACAAACAAGCAAAATGAACAAAAAACATTGAATTCAATTCTTTCTGATTTTAGAAACTGCATTAAAGAAGGGGTGCACCGGTCCTGGAGATACTGCAATACCAGGTCAATGCGTGGAGTGGACAGAGCAAGCTCTTTTTCCATCTCCCTGTTCTAAAAATCCATTTAATATATGGTCCCCAGATAGGGGACGTATCAGATATTAAACTGATAAGAACAGATTTTTTTTTTTTTTTTTCCTCAGATTAAGACCCACATTAATTTATGCATCATAGCGCATATTCACATAACGGGTTCTCAAATCATCATTCGGAAAAACAAAAACAAAATCCCAAAAAACACAACCCTGCAATTAACTGTTACTTACTGTAAGAAGTCCAATGTGAAAAGTTCCAGAGTGCTTCTGCTGCTGTCTCACCATACTTCTTTTTATCCAATAAATAGGCATAAAACAGTCTAGCAAGAAAAATCTTTCTGCATTCCATGGGGGAAAAAACAATCTTTTTAAAAATCACCAAATTCCGAACGTCCCATAAAACCTCTTTATATATGACAAAAATAATCCAGCTTGCCCGCTTCCTTTGCGAGTACTTAAAATCTTGACCTATTAAAATCCTTTCAAAATCGAAACAATGAAAACCAACTAAAGCAACAAACATACGTGACAACAAGGTAAAAACTTTTTTAGCAAAAAAACAGTCCCAAAAAATATGCTGTATTGTTTCCACCTTATTGCAACCTTCCCTAGGACATAGTTCTTGAACCTTAATCCCCCGGTCATTCAAAAAAGCCCTTGTTGGCAAGCATCCATGCAACGCCATCCAGGTTACATCCTTCTGTCTGTTGCTGATTCCACGCATGAAAAAAAGCTTCCACACCTGTCCAGACTGTGCATTATTACAAAACGGCACATCACATAACATCTCCTTCTTCTTAATACCTGAGACAATCAGTTTTTTGTCCGGTCTAACCATGGAGCTTATCCCATTTTGATCATAGAAGGACCTAAGCACCACATAAAAAAACGGTATCACAAACGAAACTGGTTTTCTTAAATCCTTCTCACACCAGCTCCATTTCTGGAAAAGCCGTCCTGCTAAATATTTGCACATGTCCGCAGTCCTGTTATTGCACTGGGATAATTTATAAATGTTCAAAAAATAATGCATTCTTAAAAATAAGTCAATGTTAGGAAAATCACAACCCCCATTTTCCACAGAACACATAACCATTCCTCTTCTTAGTTTCTCCATTTTGGATCCCCAAAAAAACACAAACAGTTTCCTTGTCACTCTCTTTGTCCAAAGCACAGCAGGTGGGAAAATCAAAGCAGTGTACAGCAGAAGCGGGAGAATCACAGACTTGATTACCAGCACTTTCCCTCTCAGCGACAGGTTCCTTAGTTTCCAAAAGTTCAACTTCTGATCCATTTTGTCTTCTAGAATCTTCAGGCTGCTTTTCCCTTTCAGTTCCTTCTCAAAGATGACACCAAGAACCTCAATTTCCTCCCTACTCTCCACTCCTGCCACGTTAACCTCAACCTGCCTCCCAAAGTTACAAAGCTGGCACTTTCCCCAATTCACCGCCATACCAGCCACACAACAAAAAATCCTTACGTGCAAATTCACTCTATTGAGATCCGCCTGTGAACCACAAGTAAAAACAATATCATCCATATAACTTAAAGACTTGACTGGACCCCCGGATCCCCCAGGAATAAAAACACCAGCCACACACTTGTCAACTTGCACACTTTTTAAAAGGGCCTCCACCACACAGATAAAAAGAATTGGTGACAGGGGACAACCCTGCCTAACTCCCGATAAAATATTAAAACTGGAACTCACATGCCCATTAACTAAAATCTGGCTACTGACCCCACAATAAAAACTCTTAATGACCATCAATAATTTATCCGGAACACCAAGGTGACTTAAAGCAGAGAACAAAAATCTATGTGATATTTTATCAAAGGCTTTCTCCAGGTCCACCGACTGTAACAAAAGAGCATTCTTATTCAAATTAGCCTGATAAATTAAGTCTCTTAGAAGCAGCAAATTATCTGAAATTTTCCTACCAGGCACTGCACATGCCTGATACTCCCCCACCATATCACCTATCACATCTGCCAGTCTACCAGCCACAATTTTAGAAATAATTTTGTAATCACTGTTTAACAATGTTATGGGCCTCCAATTTTTAATATCCCTCATGTCCCCTTTCTTATGAATCAGCGTAACAATCCCCCTACGCATAGAAACCGATAAAATCCCATGAGTAAAACCATATTGCACCACCCGGGAAAACTCCACACCTATAATATCCCAAAATCTAACATAAAATTCAGCAGGAAGACCATCACAGCCTGGCGTCTTGCCTTTCGCCAAGCCATCCACTGCCCGTCTAATTTCATCTTTCCCAACCTCCTCACTTAAAAACCCAATTTTCTCCTCAGGAATATTATTAGTTAATACTTTGCAATAATCATTAATTTCCGCATCACTGGCTCTACTATCGTTAGAGAAGAGTGTTTCATAAAAGGAAAGAATACTGCCAATCATCTCATCCCCAGATACCTCCCCTGCAGGAGAAAAAACAGACTTAAAAACCCCTTTAGGTTTAAAACATTTTTTAAAAAAGTATCTCGAACATTGCTCATTTTCCTCCATGTGCTTTATTTTTGCCTTAAACATAATAGTCTTCCCTTTTTCAATAAGTATCTTCTTCAGTTCGTCCTTCAAATCTGCAATCTCTTTATCCACCTCCATCCCCGCTCTCTTAAACTTATGGAGTACTTCCAATTTTGAAATAACAGCAGCATCATGATCCCTTTTGGCTTTCGCTCTCCTAAAACACACCCCTTTAAAATAACATGCAAATTTCTCCTTAGCCCAGTCCCACCACTCTAGCAAATCTTTAAAAATGTGCTGTTCAGACACACAAGACAAAAACACTTTATTAAAACCAACCTTAACACTCTCCTCTTCCAGCAGGCTTACGTTCAGCTTCCAGAGTCCCTTTCCAAAAGCCAGGGACTCAGCTATACACAGATCTACCACTATCATCTTGTGGTCAGAAAAAGTCGTCATCACGTGGTTGCACTTGGCCACCTTAATCCCTTCAGACATAAAAACATAGTCAATTCGGGAAACACTACGTCCACTATCTGATATGTATGTGAACTTATCACTTGGCCCAACCATCAGACCAGCATCCGTGTAGCGTAAATCCTGCACAATCTGATTTAAAATATTAGACGTAACATCAGTCCTACCTTCCGTAGAGCTCTTACGATCTTTTGCGGATCTGACACAATTAAAATCTCCAGCCACTATAGTGAAGTCTCTGCCTGGTAAAAACAACTTTAGAGACTCCAAAAACCCAACTCTTGCTTGTTTATCAGCAGGGGCATAAACATTAAAAACCCGTACTCGCTGACCTAAAAAATCCACTAATAAAAACAAACATCTCCCAGGTATGATTACTTTAAACTCTAAAACCTTTAGACTGGAATTACACAGTAAAATGCCCACCCCTTCATTCCTGTTTTCTGAGCATGGGGACCAAAAAGATTGCCCCTTATTCCACTCACTCTCATGCGGGGCAGATTTAATTACACATTCCTGCAGACAGACAATATCTGCATTCACACTCTCAATGTACTCCAGTATCCCTGCTCTCCTACAAGCAGAACCAATCCCTCGTACATTCAGAGAAGCAACACACAACGCCATCATAACAACAGGAAAAAATCTCCACCATACCCGATCCATCATGAACCAGGAGAAAACCCACTCCTGCCACCCACTTTTCTACGTATATCAGGCGACTCAGAACTCGAGTCCCTGTTAGAATAACCTGGTCTTAGGGAGACTGGATCTTCCTGCCCCCCAGACCAACACCCCTCCACCTTACTTCTTTTAATCACGGAGGCATAACTCTCCTCCTTGCCATCATCTTCCTCCTCATTTTCACTCCAATCACTGTTAACCCTATCACGCTGCTGAGGGGTTATAGTTCCATCCGAATCAGAATCCTCCTCCTCCAAAACCTCCATTTCCTCACCCCCATCTCTTCCCAAAACAGGATTCACTGACTCCGCCATATTAGACAAATCCATCCCATCACCCGGGCCATGCACATCAGCTACTTTGTTTATTACTTCCAGCCCCTCCCTCAAACCAACTTTCTTCTGGCTCCGCCCCTTTTCCTCCATCTTGGGCACCGCATGGTCTCTTCCCCTACCACCATCTTGTTTTTGGCTTTCCCCCTCTGAGTCTGAGCCTTCGCCCTCCTCCCCACTTTCCTGCCGAGTCTTCTTCTGCCTCTCTTCAGCGTCCACCTGTGACCTAGGAATCTGAGCCCACAATCTACATTTCCTTGCAAGGTGATCTGCATGTCCACACAAATCACACACCTTATTCATTGGGCAACCACTTGCAACATGCCCAGATTTCCCACAACCTCTACAAACATCACCTTGCACTGGACAATCTTTCTGAACATGTCCAAACTCATGACACTTCCTACAATATTCCATCTGTCCATTATAAAAACAAAATCCCCTTTCTCCTCCGATAGAAAACTGTGCAGGAATGCTCTTGGCACCCCCAATAGCTCTATCATCCGGTCTCAGTTTTACAACATATCTCCTCTTGCCATTTAGATAATTGTATTTGTTCTTCATTCTTCCCAAAAATTTAACCTCACTACAATACCGAGCTAAAAAATTGGAAACAGTCTCATCCGGAACTTTAGGGTTATACATGTGCACAACCACATACTTATATGTCTGCTGGAACAGAGGTTCCAGTGCAATAAACTCTAGGCATTTCAATTCCTTTTCTTCCTTCATTCGTACCAACTCCATGTAGACTCTCTGGCAAATACTCAAAGAAACAAAAGTGATATCATAAATTCCTTGTTTCTGAAAATCCTGCAGTGCCAATACATCCGTTACCTTCAAGCCATTAATGTTCTTCAAGACATCAACGCAAACTTGGTCCAAACCGATTTCTCCTTCATGACCTGCAGCCACCTTCAGACGGACCGAGTCCTCTAATCCACGTGTTTTCTCCACCATTTTTACAGCAGATAAACACAATCGCCGCTCAATCGCACACTAGGGCCCCACAAGGGGGAACCCCAGTCACAACTGCCCTCCAAACAACACCAGCAGCAGAAAACCACCACTGATCTTGCCAAAAGGCCGAGAAGCGATAACCAGAATTGGTTTCAAACTACGGAGCCACCCAAGGATCCTGAAAAGTCCATTTGTGGAGATGAGCTCCTGGACTCCCGTTAAGAAGACATGTTGTCAACCTCTAGATCCCTTACATGCCTGCACTTTTCGGCTTGCTGCTGCTGCAATCCACGCGTTTTAGATCTGCATAACTCCACCTCTTTAAACACAGCACCTTCACCCCCTGCTGTTCCCACCCGCCTCAACACCGTTGGAAGGGAGGAGAACCAATTAAGGCGGGGGGTGGGGTGGAACGAGCAACTGTCTACCCTTAGCAGGAGGGCTCCTGATTACATACCTCTCCTGCTGCTGCTGCTGCTGGCTGTCCAGCAGCAGACTGAAGGTGGCTGCTGCTGTGCACAGGTATATAAAGGCTCAGAGCCTATTATGACACGCGCAGCCAGCGTTCCATTGCCACATTCCATCTACTGCAGGCAGGATACCTGGCTGGCTGAATGTCGCTGAGAAGCTCACAGAGACCGCCATAAGCAACAGTTTAACAGAATGCCACAGACTAATCAACCAAACTTTTTGGGTTGGGTTCTCTTTTATAGTCTGCAGGCATTAAATGAAAGAAGTCAGTGTTCCAGCAGAGGGAGACAACGTTTCAGAAAAGGCATTGTAGCAAACCAAAAAAGAAATTTTAAGCGCAGCAGAGTAACCAGCGCACATACCTGTTAGCTCAGGTGAGTTTAAAAGGCTGCTGTTGATAACAAGGGCATTTGCTAAATAGATGGTGTGTGTGCAACAATATACTGAAAGGTCAATTATATTGTGCAGCTTATCTCACCACCTGTAGTTATTTAGGTGAAAGCTCCAAAATGCTTGCCTAATATGTCTGTTTATCCAAAAGGAAGTAAAAAGGGAGAGCTAGAAAGATAGCATTGCATCACATTACATGGCAATGCAATGCACAGTTGCTGAAGTTGAACCAAAATGAGCTTGTAATCTGGCTTCTGCAACTTTGAACATGAAAAATCCAATGAGGAGAAGAAAAGCAAAGCCAAAGAGTCCATCCCAAAATCCGACAAACAAGCAAAATGAACAAAAAACATTGAATTCAATTCTTTCTGATTTTAGAAACTGCATTAAAGAAGGGGTGCACCGGTCCTGGAGATACTGCAATACCAGGTCAATGCGTGGAGTGGACAGAGCAAGCTCTTTTTCCATCTCCCTGTTCTAAAAATCCATTTAATATATGGTCCCCAGATAGGGGACGTATCAGATATTAAACTGATAAGAACAGATACTACACTTGATCTTAGCCAAAAGGCCGAGAAGCGATAACCAGAATTGGTTTCAAACTACGGAGCCACCCAAGGATCCTGAAAAGTCCATTTGTGGAGATGAGCTCCTGGACTCCCGTTAAGAAGACATGTTGTCAACCTCTAGATCCCTTACATGCCTGCACTTTTCGGCTTGCTGCTGCTGCAATCCACGCGTTTTAGATCTGCATAACTCCACCTCTTTAAACACAGCACCTTCACCCCCTGCTGTTCCCACCCGCCTCAACACCGTTGGAAGGGAGGAGAACCAATTAAGGCGGGGGGTGGGGTGGAACGAGCAGCTGTCTACCCTTAGCAGGAGGGCTCCTGATTACATACCTCTCCTGCTGCTGCTGCTGCTGGCTGTCCAGCAGCAGACTGAAGGTGGCTGCTGCTGTGCACAGGTATATAAAGGCTCAGAGCCTATTATGACACGCGCAGCCAGCGTTCCATTGCCACATTCCATCTACTGCAGGCAGGATACCTGGCTGGCTGAATGTCGCTGAGAAGCTCACAGAGACCGCCATAAGCAACAGTTTAACAGAATGCCACAGACTAATCAACCAAACTTTTTGGGTTGGGTTCTCTTTTATAGTCTGCAGGCATTAAATGAAAGAAGTCAGTGTTCCAGCAGAGGGAGACAACGTTTCAGAAAAGGCATTGTAGCAAACCAAAAAAGAAATTTTAAGCGCAGCAGAGTAACCAGCGCACATACCTGTTAGCTCAGGTGAGTTTAAAAGGCTGCTGTTGATAACAAGGGCATTTGCTAAATAGATGGTGTGTGTGCAACAATATACTGAAAGGTCAATTATATTGTGCAGCTTATCTCACCACCTGTAGTTATTTAGGTGAAAGCTCCAAAATGCTTGCCTAATATGTCTGTTTATCCAAAAGGAAGTAAAAAGGGAGAGCTAGAAAGATAGCATTGCATCACATTACATGGCAATGCAATGCACAGTTGCTGAAGTTGAACCAAAATGAGCTTGTAATCTGGCTTCTGCAACTTTGAACATGAAAAATCCAATGAGGAGAAGAAAAGCAAAGCCAAAGAGTCCATCCCAAAATCCGACAAACAAGCAAAATGAACAAAAAACATTGAATTCAATTCTTTCTGATTTTAGAAACTGCATTAAAGAAGGGGTGCACCGGTCCTGGAGATACTGCAATACCAGGTCAATGCGTGGAGTGGACAGAGCAAGCTCTTTTTCCATCTCCCTGTTCTAAAAATCCATTTAATATATGGTCCCCAGATAGGGGACGTATCAGATATTAAACTGATAAGAACAGATACTACACTTGATCTTAGCCAAAAGGCCGAGAAGCGATAACCAGAATTGGTTTCAAACTACGGAGCCACCCAAGGATCCTGAAAAGTCCATTTGTGGAGATGAGCTCCTGGACTCCCGTTAAGAAGACATGTTGTCAACCTCTAGATCCCTTACATGCCTGCACTTTTCGGCTTGCTGCTGCTGCAATCCACGCGTTTTAGATCTGCATAACTCCACCTCTTTAAACACAGCACCTTCACCCCCTGCTGTTCCCACCCGCCTCAACACCGTTGGAAGGGAGGAGAACCAATTAAGGCGGGGGGTGGGGTGGAACGAGCAACTGTCTACCCTTAGCAGGAGGGCTCCTGATTACATACCTCTCCTGCTGCTGCTGCTGCTGGCTGTCCAGCAGCAGACTGAAGGTGGCTGCTGCTGTGCACAGGTATATAAAGGCTCAGAGCCTATTATGACACGCGCAGCCAGCGTTCCATTGCCACATTCCATCTACTGCAGGCAGGATACCTGGCTGGCTGAATGTCGCTGAGAAGCTCACAGAGACCGCCATAAGCAACAGTTTAACAGAATGCCACAGACTAATCAACCAAACTTTTTGGGTTGGGTTCTCTTTTATAGTCTGCAGGCATTAAATGAAAGAAGTCAGTGTTCCAGCAGAGGGAGACAACGTTTCAGAAAAGGCATTGTAGCAAACCAAAAAAGAAATTTTAAGCGCAGCAGAGTAACCAGCGCACATACCTGTTAGCTCAGGTGAGTTTAAAAGGCTGCTGTTGATAACAAGGGCATTTGCTAAATAGATGGTGTGTGTGCAACAATATACTGAAAGGTCAATTATATTGTGCAGCTTATCTCACCACCTGTAGTTATTTAGGTGAAAGCTCCAAAATGCTTGCCTAATATGTCTGTTTATCCAAAAGGAAGTAAAAAGGGAGAGCTAGAAAGATAGCATTGCATCACATTACATGGCAATGCAATGCACAGTTGCTGAAGTTGAACCAAAATGAGCTTGTAATCTGGCTTCTGCAACTTTGAACATGAAAAATCCAATGAGGAGAAGAAAAGCAAAGCCAAAGAGTCCATCCCAAAATCCGACAAACAAGCAAAATGAACAAAAAACATTGAATTCAATTCTTTCTGATTTTAGAAACTGCATTAAAGAAGGGGTGCACCGGTCCTGGAGATACTGCAATACCAGGTCAATGCGTGGAGTGGACAGAGCAAGCTCTTTTTCCATCTCCCTGTTCTAAAAATCCATTTAATATATGGTCCCCAGATAGGGGACGTATCAGATATTAAACTGATAAGAACAGATACTACACTTGATCTTAGCCAAAAGGCCGAGAAGCGATAACCAGAATTGGTTTCAAACTACGGAGCCACCCAAGGATCCTGAAAAGTCCATTTGTGGAGATGAGCTCCTGGACTCCCGTTAAGAAGACATGTTGTCAACCTCTAGATCCCTTACATGCCTGCACTTTTCGGCTTGCTGCTGCTGCAATCCACGCATTTTAGATCTGCATAACTCCACCTCTTTAAACACAGCACCTTCACCCCCTGCTGTTCCCACCCGCCTCAACACCGTTGGAAGGGAGGAGAACCAATTAAGGCGGGGGGTGGGGTGGAACGAGCAGCTGTCTACCCTTAGCAGGAGGGCTCCTGATTACATACCTCTCCTGCTGCTGCTGCTGCTGGCTGTCCAGCAGCAGACTGAAGGTGGCTGCTGCTGTGCACAGGTATATAAAGGCTCAGAGCCTATTATGACACGCGCAGCCAGCGTTCCATTGCCACATTCCATCTACTGCAGGCAGGATACCTGGCTGGCTGAATGTCGCTGAGAAGCTCACAGAGACCGCCATAAGCAACAGTTTAACAGAATGCCACAGACTAATCAACCAAACTTTTTGGGTTGGGTTCTCTTTTATAGTCTGCAGGCATTAAATGAAAGAAGTCAGTGTTCCAGCAGAGGGAGACAACGTTTCAGAAAAGGCATTGTAGCAAACCAAAAAAGAAATTTTAAGCGCAGCAGAGTAACCAGCGCACATACCTGTTAGCTCAGGTGAGTTTAAAAGGCTGCTGTTGATAACAAGGGCATTTGCTAAATAGATGGTGTGTGTGCAACAATATACTGAAAGGTCAATTATATTGTGCAGCTTATCTCACCACCTGTAGTTATTTAGGTGAAAGCTCCAAAATGCTTGCCTAATATGTCTGTTTATCCAAAAGGAAGTAAAAAGGGAGAGCTAGAAAGATAGCATTGCATCACATTACATGGCAATGCAATGCACAGTTGCTGAAGTTGAACCAAAATGAGCTTGTAATCTGGCTTCTGCAACTTTGAACATGAAAAATCCAATGAGGAGAAGAAAAGCAAAGCCAAAGAGTCCATCCCAAAATCCGACAAACAAGCAAAATGAACAAAAAACATTGAATTCAATTCTTTCTGATTTTAGAAACTGCATTAAAGAAGGGGTGCACCGGTCCTGGAGATACTGCAATACCAGGTCAATGCGTGGAGTGGACAGAGCAAGCTCTTTTTCCATCTCCCTGTTCTAAAAATCCATTTAATATATGGTCCCCAGATAGGGGACGTATCAGATATTAAACTGATAAGAACAGATACTACACTTGATCTTAGCCAAAAGGCCGAGAAGCGATAACCAGAATTGGTTTCAAACTACGGAGCCACCCAAGGATCCTGAAAAGTCCATTTGTGGAGATGAGCTCCTGGACTCCCGTTAAGAAGACATGTTGTCAACCTCTAGATCCCTTACATGCCTGCACTTTTCGGCTTGCTGCTGCTGCAATCCACGCGTTTTAGATCTGCATAACTCCACCTCTTTAAACACAGCACCTTCACCCCCTGCTGTTCCCACCCGCCTCAACACCGTTGGAAGGGAGGAGAACCAATTAAGGCGGGGGGTGGGGTGGAACGAGCAGCTGTCTACCCTTAGCAGGAGGGCTCCTGATTACATACCTCTCCTGCTGCTGCTGCTGGCTGTCCAGCAGCAGACTGAAGGTGGCTGCTGCTGTGCACAGGTATATAAAGGCTCAGAGCCTATTATGACACGCGCAGCCAGCGTTCCATTGCCATATTCCATCTACTGCAGGCAGGATGCCTGGCTGGCTGAATGTCGCTGAGAAGCTCACAGAGACCGCCATAAGCAACAGTTTAACAGAATGCCACAGACTAATCAACCAAACTTTTTGGGTTGGGTTCTCTTTTATAGTCTGCAGGCATTAAATGAAAGAAGTCAGTGTTCCAGCAGAGGGAGACAACGTTTCAGAAAAGGCATTGTAGCAAACCAAAAAAGAAATTTTAAGCGCAGCAGAGTAACCAGCGCACATACCTGTTAGCTCAGGTGAGTTTAAAAGGCTGCTGTTGATAACAAGGGCATTTGCTAAATAGATGGTGTGTGTGCAACAATATACTGAAAGGTCAATTATATTGTGCAGCTTATCTCACCACCTGTAGTTATTTAGGTGAAAGCTCCAAAATGCTTGCCTAATATGTCTGTTTATCCAAAAGGAAGTAAAAAGGGAGAGCTAGAAAGATAGCATTGCATCACATTACATGGCAATGCAATGCACAGTTGCTGAAGTTGAACCAAAATGAGCTTGTAATCTGGCTTCTGCAACTTTGAACATGAAAAATCCAATGAGGAGAAGAAAAGCAAAGCCAAAGAGTCCATCCCAAAATCCGACAAACAAGCAAAATGAACAAAAAACATTGAATTCAATTCTTTCTGATTTTAGAAACTGCATTAAAGAAGGGGTGCACCGGTCCTGGAGATACTGCAATACCAGGTCAATGCGTTGAGTGGACAGAGCAAGCTCTTTTTCCATCTCCCTGTTCTAAAAATCCATTTAATATATGGTCCCCAGATAGGGGACGTATCAGATATTAAACTGATAAGAACAGATTTTTTTGATTGAAGCTGCATCCAAGGCACTGAAAAATGTGACCGAAGTCACACCAAAACAGCGCACGAGGCGAGGATTCATGTGGACCCTTCCCGGAGGAGAGGGTCCCCAATAAACCATCCCCATCCCTCCGAGCCAGAAGGCCACAGCGAGGGTCAGGGATCTCCGATGCTCTCCCTAGCCGAAGCCGGAGAAGAGCCGTTTTCGTGCTCCCAGCTTCCGTCTAGGCTGCCACCCTAGTGGAGCTGGAGCCTGTGTTGGTTTCTCAGCCCAAAGCTGACCGGACCTCCGACCGGGTTTATAAAAATTCCCCTTCCTAGCCCGGAGGCCAGGAATAGGGGGGGTTGCTCAGAAAGTATGATTGGCAAAGGTGCGGCGTGCTACGAAGCCAAGTCTTTCCGGGGTTCCCAGTCCCAGTAAGCTTGGACTCCCACCAGGGCGCCTACTCCTGGGGCACATTGCTCCAAAGCCCTCACACTTACCCAGCCTAGTGACTTCGATCCTGGAGGGCCATGTTTTCCATCAGATAACTCTATGAGCCACCTGGCGTACTAACAAGTGCACCAAACCAGTGTGTAATATGCATCAATTTACTAGGGCAGCCCAAGGACAAAACTGCCTTTTCAAAAGATACTACACTTGATCTTAGCCAAAAGGCCGAGAAGCGATAACCAGAATTGGTTTCAAACTACGGAGCCACCCAAGGATCCTGAAAGGTCCATTTGTGGAGATGAGCTCCTGGACTCCCGTTAAGAAGACATGTTGTCAACCTCTAGATCCCTTACATGCCTGCACTTTTCGGCTTGCTGCTGCTGCAATCCACGCGTTTTAGATCTGCATAACTCCACCTCTTTAAACACAGCACCTTCACCCCCTGCTGTTCCCACCCGCCTCAACACCGTTGGAAGGGAGGAGAACCAATTAAGGCGGGGGGTGGGGTGGAACGAGCAGCTGTCTACCCTTAGCAGGAGGGCTCCTGATTACATACCTCTCCTGCTGCTGCTGCTGCTGGCTGTCCAGCAGCAGACTGAAGGTGGCTGCTGCTGTGCACAGGTATATAAAGGCTCAGAGCCTATTATGACACGCGCAGCCAGCGTTCCATTGCCACATTCCATCTACTGCAGGCAGGATACCTGGCTGGCTGAATGTCGCTGAGAAGCTCACAGAGACCGCCATAAGCAACAGTTTAACAGAATGCCACAGACTAATCAACCAAACTTTTTGGGTTGGGTTCTCTTTTATAGTCTGCAGGCATTAAATGAAAGAAGTCAGTGTTCCAGCAGAGGGAGACAACGTTTCAGAAAAGGCATTGTAGCAAACCAAAAAAGAAATTTTAAGCGCAGCAGAGTAACCAGCGCACATACCTGTTAGCTCAGGTGAGTTTAAAAGGCTGCTGTTGATAACAAGGGCATTTGCTAAATAGATGGTGTGTGTGCAACAATATACTGAAAGGTCAATTATATTGTGCAGCTTATCTCACCACCTGTAGTTATTTAGGTGAAAGCTCCAAAATGCTTGCTTAATATGTCTGTTTATCCAAAAGGAAGTAAAAAGGGAGAGCTAGAAAGATAGCATTGCATCACATTACATGGCAATGCAATGCACAGTTGCTGAAGTTGAACCAAAATGAGCTTGTAATCTGGCTTCTGCAACTTTGAACATGAAAAATCCAATGAGGAGAAGAAAAGCAAAGCCAAAGAGTCCATCCCAAAATCCGACAAACAAGCAAAATGAACAAAAAACATTGAATTCAATTCTTTCTGATTTTAGAAACTGCATTAAAGAAGGGGTGCACCGGTCCTGGAGATACTGCAATACCAGGTCAATGCGTGGAGTGGACAGAGCAAGCTCTTTTTCCATCTCCCTGTTCTAAAAATCCATTTAATATATGGTCCCCAGATAGGGGACGTATCAGATATTAAACTGATAAGAACAGATACTACACTTGATCTTAGCCAAAAGGCCGAGAAGCGATAACCAGAATTGGTTTCAAACTACGGAGCCACCCAAGGATCCTGAAAAGTCCATTTGTGGAGATGAGCTCCTGGACTCCCGTTAAGAAGACATGTTGTCAACCTCTAGATCCCTTACATGCCTGCACTTTTCGGCTTGCTGCTGCTGCAAGCCACGCGTTTTAGATCTGCATAACTCCACCTCTTTAAACACAGCACCTTCACCCCCTGCTGTTCCCACCCGCCTCAACACCGTTGGAAGGGAGGAGAACCAATTAAGGCGGGGGGTGGGGTGGAACGAGCAGCTGTCTACCCTTAGCAGGAGGGCTCCTGATTACATACCTCTCCTGCTGCTGCTGCTGGCTGTCCAGCAGCAGACTGAAGGTGGCTGCTGCTGTGCACAGGTATATAAAGGCTCAGAGCCTATTATGACACGCGCAGCCAGCGTTCCATTGCCACATTCCATCTACTGCAGGCGGGATACCTGGCTGGCTGAATGTCGCTGAGAAGCTCACAGAGACCGCCATAAGCAACAGTTTAACAGAATGCCACAGACTAATCAACCAAACTTTTTGGGTTGGGTTCTCTTTTATAGTCTGCAGGCATTAAATGAAAGAAGTCAGTGTTCCAGCAGAGGGAGACAACGTTTCAGAAAAGGCATTGTAGCAAACCAAAAAAGAAATTTTAAGCGCAGCAGAGTAACCAGCGCACATACCTGTTAGCTCAGGTGAGTTTAAAAGGCTGCTGTTGATAACAAGGGCATTTGCTAAATAGATGGTGTGTGTGCAACAATATACTGAAAGGTCAATTATATTGTGCAGCTTATCTCACCACCTGTAGTTATTTAGGTGAAAGCTCCAAAATGCTTGCCTAATATGTCTGTTTATCCAAAAGGAAGTAAAAAGGGAGAGCTAGAAAGATAGCATTGCATCACATTACATGGCAATGCAATGCACAGTTGCTGAAGTTGAACCAAAATGAGCTTGTAATCTGGCTTCTGCAACTTTGAACATGAAAAATCCAATGAGGAGAAGAAAAGCAAAGCCAAAGAGTCCATCCCAAAATCCGACAAACAAGCAAAATGAACAAAAAACATTGAATTCAATTCTTTCTGATTTTAGAAACTGCATTAAAGAAGGGGTGCACCGGTCCTGGAGATACTGCAATACCAGGTCAATGCGTGGAGTGGACAGAGCAAGCTCTTTTTCCATCTCCCTGTTCTAAAAATCCATTTAATATATGGTCCCCAGATAGGGGACGTATCAGATATTAAACTGATAAGAACAGATACTACACTTGATCTTAGCCAAAAGGCCGAGAAGCGATAACCAGAATTGGTTTCAAACTACGGAGCCACCCAAGGATCCTGAAAAGTCCATTTGTGGAGATGAGCTCCTGGACTCCCGTTAAGAAGACATGTTGTCAACCTCTAGATCCCTTACATGCCTGCACTTTTCGGCTTGCTGCTGCTGCAATCCACGCGTTTTAGATCTGCATAACTCCACCTCTTTAAACACAGCACCTTCACCCCCTGCTGTTCCCACCCGCCTCAACACCGTTGGAAGGGAGGAGAACCAATTAAGGCGGGGGGTGGGGTGGAACGAGCAGCTGTCTACCCTTAGCAGGAGGGCTCCTGATTACATACCTCTCCTGCTGCTGCTGCTGCTGGCTGTCCAGCAGCAGACTGAAGGTGGCTGCTGCTGTGCACAGGTATATAAAGGCTCAGAGCCTATTATGACACGCGCAGCCAGCGTTCCATTGCCACATTCCATCTACTGCAGGCAGGATACCTGGCTGGCTGAATGTCGCTGAGAAGCTCACAGAGACCGCCATAAGCAACAGTTTAACAGAATGCCACAGACTAATCAACCAAACTTTTTGGGTTGGGTTCTCTTTTATAGTCTGCAGGCATTAAATGAAAGAAGTCAGTGTTCCAGCAGAGGGAGACAACGTTTCAGAAAAGGCATTGTAGCAAACCAAAAAAGAAATTTTAAGCGCAGCAGAGTAACCAGCGCACATACCTGTTAGCTCAGGTGAGTTTAAAAGGCTGCTGTTGATAACAAGGGCATTTGCTAAATAGATGGTGTGTGTGCAACAATATACTGAAAGGTCAATTATATTGTGCAGCTTATCTCACCACCTGTAGTTATTTAGGTGAAAGCTCCAAAATGCTTGCCTAATATGTCTGTTTATCCAAAAGGAAGTAAAAAGGGAGAGCTAGAAAGATAGCATTGCATCACATTACATGGCAATGCAATGCACAGTTGCTGAAGTTGAACCAAAATGAGCTTGTAATCTGGCTTCTGCAACTTTGAACATGAAAAATCCAATGAGGAGAAGAAAAGCAAAGCCAAAGAGTCCATCCCAAAATCCGACAAACAAGCAAAATGAACAAAAAACATTGAATTCAATTCTTTCTGATTTTAGAAACTGCATTAAAGAAGGGGTGCACCGGTCCTGGAGATACTGCAATACCAGGTCAATGCGTGGAGTGGACAGAGCAAGCTCTTTTTCCATCTCCCTGTTCTAAAAATCCATTTAATATATGGTCCCCAGATAGGGGACGTATCAGATATTAAACTGATAAGAACAGATTTTTTTTTTTTTTTTTTTAGACTCAGATTACAAAGTCTTGGAATCAACAAAAAGATAAGAAGACTCAAATCCATCATCGTGCATTCTACCAATTTTAATACTTCTTCAAATCTTTTATTTTCTTTTTCTTTTATATATATATATTTATTTATTTTTTCCCTCTTTTTTTTTTTTTTAAAAAATTATATAGTTTTGGCTATTTTTTTTTGTTTGTTTTTGTTTTTGTTTTTTTGTTTTTCCACAGGTTTTCAAAAAATCAAAGCTTACAAGGTAAGTTCATTCCATTTACATTGTTTCCATTTCTCATTTGCTTTCACCTTGCCAAGCGTCATTTTGTCCCTCCAGAAATACATGTACAAATAACTTAGACATAATTTAATACACTGGTCGACTGTTACTTCCTTATGTTTAAACACTAAAATGTTCCTTGCTTTCCACAATGCCGCCTTCACACATGCAATAATAATCCATACAATTTTAAAATCCTCCTCTCTTATCCCCATCCCATAAAATACTCTGTAAAAATCCAAAAAATTAACAGTACTCACAGCTCTCACTATATTGCACACTTTCCTCCATATTGTCTGTGCAAAATTACAATTCCAGAAGATGTGCATGGGTGTTTCACTATTCCCACACCTGGATCTTGGGCACACTTCAGATCTTACCAACCCACGCCTGTGTTGGAACTCACGGGTTGGCAGGCAGTCTTTTACTATACACCAGAGTAAATCCCTGTGTTCATTAGATAACACACTATAATTTACATTCATCCAGATTCTTTCCACAATTTTGAATGAAAAATGTTCCACAGGACTGATACCTATTCTCTCTTCCAGGATTTTTAGGATTTTTTTATGGCATTTAAGAACATTTATTTCGACCATCTTAAGTTTAAAATCTCTTAAAATTTTTTCTAAAACAATATAATTTCCTGGAGGTAAAAACCTATAAGGCCTATTTAGAGACATCTCCAACCATTTATAATTTCTAATATAGAAACCTAAATTATATATAGAAAACAACTTTAGCTTAGAGCCTGGTCCTAATAAAGTGCATACACAGTTCGCTACATACTTTGCATATAAAAAGGACCTAATATCCGGAAAACCTTTCCCACCTTTTTTCTTTGATTTATATATCTCCTCTCTCTTTACTCTTTCCATCTTGGATCTCCATAAAAAATTAAAACATACCTTAATAACTCTCTTCATGATATTATTTTGGGGGATAAAAACTGTTGAGACATATAAAAACATTGGGAGTAAAACCTGTCTAATAATTAAAATTTTTCCTTCCAGGGTAAGATCTCTCAACTGCCAGAAAGTAATCTTTTTCTTAACTCTTTCCAGCAGAGACTCCCAATTTCTTACATTACCACCTGACTCTGAGAAATAAATACCTAAAATTTTTACTTCATTCATTCTTGTTAATTTACACTCAGAATCTACAATAAAATCACCAACAGTTAAAATACCAGATTTTTCCATGTTAATTTTAAAACCCGATGCGCCCCCAAACCAATCCACTGTTCTTATGGCTCTGTTCATGCTTCTAGTGTCTTTAACTAAAACCGTCACATCATCCATATATGCCACCACTTTAACTTGTTCATTGCAACTCCCGGGAATAAAAAAACCATTGATTACCTTATCTCTCCTAAAAGCTGCTAAAAGTGGTTCAATTGCACAAATAAAAAGAATAGGGGATAAGGGACACCCCTGTTTAACGCCACAGTTTATTTTTACATTATCAGATAAAAAACCATTAATAGATATTTTGCTAAAACATGATTTGTAAAGAGATTTAATACGTTTGCTAAAAACATCCGGGCATCCCATTTTCTCTAAAACTGCAAATAAAAAATCATGGGCAACTCTATCGTACGCTTTTTCAAAATCCAAAGTAATTAGAGCAAGCTTTTGTTTTCTGTCTAAAACATCCCATAAAACATCCCTGATTAAAATCAATGAGTCGCTGATTCTCAGATTTGGCACTGCACACGTCTGATCCACTTCTATTACTGAGCCGATTACCTTTTTTAATCTATTTGCTAGTAACTTTGCATATACCTTACAGTCCGTATTTAAAAGGGTTATTGGTCTCCAATTTTTAATCAGTTCTTTATTTCCTTTCTTAAATAATAAAACAATAAGACCCTCCCACCACGACTCTGGGACACTAAAAGATGCTTCTGCTTCTAAAATTACTTCATAAAAATCCTCACCCATGATCTCCCATAAACACTTGTAAAATTCAACAGGTAGTCCATCTGCTCCCGGCGTTTTGTTATTTTGTAGCGTATTAATTGTATTAAAAACTTCCTCTTTAGTAAAATTCCCTATTAAAAAAGATTTATCTTCCGCATTAAAATTTTTTTCCAGTCCTTCTAAAAAATGTTTTTTTAGAGACACATCCGTGTTTTTAACAGAAAATAAATCATCATAAAATTCTTTTGCTTTCATCTTCTTCCCCTCCAAACTTGTTTCTCCTTCCAAAACCTTCATATAATCCTTCTTGTCACATATTTTTTTAAAAAAGAATTTTGTGCATTTTTCATCCTCGTCTAAAACTTTTACTCGGGAATTAAAAATAATTTCTTTACCTTTTTCTTTCAGGCAGTTTTGGATCTTTTCTTTTGTTGTTCGGATCGCCTCCTGCAGATCACATCCGTTATTTTCGAGGTGAAAAAAACATTGCAGTTTAGCATTAAGATCATTATAAAAAATACGTTTTGCAGCAGCTTTCTTCTTTCCTTCTTTAATAAAAAATATTTTTACCTCCTTCTTGACAAAATCCCACCAATTAAAAATAGATTTAAAAAACGTTTTTTTTAGCTTCAGTTTTTCATACAGCTTTTTAAAACCTTCCATAACCACCTCGTCTTGTAGTAGGGATACATTAAATTTCCAGTGTGACGGTCTTTTATCCACATCTGATTCTATTTTAAAACTACATTCTATTATTTTATGATCTGAAAAAGGTGTTGAATGCGTTTTAAAACCTGAGCATGTTAGGGCTTGAGATATAAAAATATAATCTATTCTGGATGAAACACCTCTCCCCACCCAAGTGACTTCATGCTCCTTTTTTTGTCCATCTAATGCCCATGTATCTTTAAGATTAAAAGCTGCTAAAATATTTCTAAGACATGAAGCTGACCCATCTTTTACATTTTTTAAATGACAATTAAAATCCCCACCTAAAACTAATGGATCTACTCCAGGTAAAAACAGCTGCAACAGTTCAAACAAATGTAATCTCAAGGCTTTTTCTGCATTTGCATACACATTAAAACACCTCACTTTCTTCCCATTTTTCTGCACATCAATTCTTAAAATCCTCCCAGGGTATATCTCTTCATAATTTACAATCTCCCAATCTTTAGAGCATAAAAACCCCACACCATCACTTTTTGACTCGTTCCCACCAGAAAAGCATAAGTTACCCTTCCATATACCCTGTAAATATTCATAGCTTATTTTTTTTTGTCAAATTACATTCTTGTAGAAAGATAAAATCAATATTTTCATTATTTAAAAAATCATATAAAGCAGTTCTCTTATATAGGTCGTTAAACCCCTGAACATTCAGGGACATTGAGCGGATCATCTTCTAACATTTAGTGCAGGGCTCTTCCCTCCGCCCTCATTCTCTACTGCCGGAGAAGATGGGTCTACCTCCAGATCTGATACATCCGAAGATGACACACTCCCCAGCAGACTTGTTGCTTCTAATGCCTTTACTTTCCCACCACATGGTATTCCTTCATTATCACTTCTATCCACACTTCTTTTTAGAGATTTTTCTGTGCAGTCCATTTGTACCTGCGCGCAAGGTAAGCTCTGCGACAGGGAATTAGTAGGAGTGGACTCCACTACTTCTGGAATATCACTTTCCCCTCCACAACTACTCCCTTTACTTAGTGGAGAAATTTCTTGCAACATTTGACTCTTCTCTTCTCTCTTCTGATCTTCTTTCTTCTGTTCTTCTATCTTCTTCTTTTCATTCTTATCTTCTTTCTTCTTATCTTCTTTCTTCTGCTCTTCTCTCTTTTTCCTTTCCATCTGTTTCTTTATCTCCATGGCCCTTTTTTCTATGTCCTCTATCCTCTTCTGTTTTTCCTCTTCCTTCTTTCTCTTCCTTTCTTCCAACTTCCTTTCCTCTTCTTCTTGTGATTTTTTAACCCGTTCCTCCTTCTTCTTCTCCTTCATTGCCCGTCCCTCCTCTTCCTCTTTTCTCTTTCTTTCTGTCTCCTCCTTCTCACTCCTTTCTTTCTCCTCTTCCCCTTTTTCCTCTTCAGCAGCAATGCCTGCTTCCACATCGTCTTTAGCTTCTTGTTGCTGTTCTTCAGGCGATGTGTCCATCTCCTCTACATCCTTTTTCTTATTTTTAGGGCACTCATCCATCTGGTGAGGAGTACCCATGCAACTAAAACACTTGTTACATTCTGCATCCAGATGTCCATATTTTTTACACACACGGCAGTAGTGTGGCATCCCTGGGAAGAATAAATAACCGCGGCTATGGTTGATATAAACCTGCGGCGGAGGTCTGGACACGCCCCCCTCCTCATTCGGGTTCTTCCTAAATGATACCACATACACACGTTTCCCGTTCCACACTCCAAACTGTGTTTCCCCGCGTCTCTTAGGGATGATTTTGTCACAATACATTGATAGGTAACTTTCAACCTCAGAGTCTGTAATAAATGGACTAAACAAATGAATCGTCAGTACTTTCATTGAAAACTGAAAAGAGGGGATTACTTTCACCCCCTCCAGCTCTACCTTCTCTTTATTTACTTCATAAAGAGCGTAGGCACTTTCACACTGCGAGGCTTTATTAAGCGTAACATCATAAAGTCCTCGAGAAAAAAAAGATTGAAAGCAAAAAAGATGCTCCTTGTCGATCTTCAAGAGCTTACAAATAACATTGAAAATAAATTGAGAATCTTTCACCTGCCGGTGGTCAGGAGCAACCACGAACCTGATGGTGTCCTTCAGCGGATGCTCCTCCGAGAAATAATCATTCGGGTTGCTTGCTTGATTCTCCTTCCTTCCTCCAGGGTTTCTCCTTGTCTCCATGATTTTCCTCTTCTTTTCCAGATACCAAGGAAAATATCACACACGGATCGCAGCCTCCACGAAGTTCGTCCTCCCTCCAACACACCGTCCTCCGTAAAGAAAAGGCACTGCAGCTTTAGCACCGATTCCCAAAAGCAGCACTGGATATCTCCAAAGGCCAAGAATCGGTTCTGCCACCACAGTAACCTTCAGCCCAATGTCACAACCCACTACAGATCGTGCCAAAAGGCCGAGAAGCGATAACCAGAATTGGTTTCAAACTACGGAGCCACCCAAGGATCCTGAAAAGTCCATTTGTGGAGATGAGCTCCTGGACTCCCGTTAAGAAGACATGTTGTCAACCTCTAGATCCCTTACATGCCTGCACTTTTCGGCTTGCTGCTGCTGCAATCCACGCGTTTTAGATCTGCATAACTCCACCTCTTTAAACACAGCACCTTCACCCCCTGCTGTTCCCACCCGCCTCAACACCGTTGGAAGGGAGGAGAACCAATTAAGGCGGGGGGTGGGGTGGAACGAGCAGCTGTCTACCCTTAGCAGGAGGGCTCCTGATTACATACCTCTCCTGCTGCTGCTGGCTGTCCAGCAGCAGACTGAAGGTGGCTGCTGCTGTGCACAGGTATATAAAGGCTCAGAGCCTATTATGACACGCGCAGCCAGCGTTCCATTGCCACATTCCATCTACTGCAGGCAGGATACCTGGCTGGCTGAATGTCGCTGAGAAGCTCACAGAGACCGCCATAAGCAACAGTTTAACAGAATGCCACAGACTAATCAACCAAACTTTTTGGGTTGGGTTCTCTTTTATAGTCTGCAGGCATTAAATGAAAGAAGTCAGTGTTCCAGCAGAAGGAGACAACGTTTCAGAAAAGGCATTGTAGCAAACCAAAAAAGAAATTTTAAGCGCAGCAGAGTAACCAGCGCACATACCTGTTAGCTCAGGTGAGTTTAAAAGGCTGCTGTTGATAACAAGGGCATTTGCTAAATAGATGGTGTGTGTGCAACAATATACTGAAAGGTCAATTATATTGTGCAGCTTATCTCACCACCTGTAGTTATTTAGGTGAAAGCTCCAAAATGCTTGCCTAATATGTCTGTTTATCCAAAAGGAAGTAAAAAGGGAGAGCTAGAAAGATAGCATTGCATCACATTACATGGCAATGCAATGCACAGTTGCTGAAGTTGAACCAAAATGAGCTTGTAATCTGGCTTCTGCAACTTTGAACATGAAAAATCCAATGAGGAGAAGAAAAGCAAAGCCAAAGAGTCCATCCCAAAATCCGACAAACAAGCAAAATGAACAAAAAACATTGAATTCAATTCTTTCTGATTTTAGAAACTGCATTAAAGAAGGGGTGCACCGGTCCTGGAGATACTGCAATACCAGGTCAATGCGTGGAGTGGACAGAGCAAGCTCTTTTTCCATCTCCCTGTTCTAAAAATCCATTTAATATATGGTCCCCAGATAGGGGACGTATCAGATATTAAACTGATAAGAACAGATACTACACTTGATCTTAGCCAAAAGGCCGAGAAGCGATAACCAGAATTGGTTTCAAACTACGGAGCCACCCAAGGATCCTGAAAAGTCCATTTGTGGAGATGAGCTCCTGGACTCCCGTTAAGAAGACATGTTGTCAACCTCTAGATCCCTTACATGCCTGCACTTTTCGGCTTGCTGCTGCTGCAATCCACGCGTTTTAGATCTGCATAACTCCACCTCTTTAAACACAGCACCTTCACCCCCTGCTGTTCCCACCCGCCTCAACACCGTTGGAAGGGAGGAGAACCAATTAAGGCGGGGGGTGGGGTGGAACGAGCAGCTGTCTACCCTTAGCAGGAGGGCTCCTGATTACATACCTCTCCTGCTGCTGCTGCTGCTGGCTGTCCAGCAGCAGACTGAAGGTGGCTGCTGCTGTGCACAGGTATATAAAGGCTCAGAGCCTATTATGACACGCGCAGCCAGCGTTCCATTGCCACATTCCATCTACTGCAGGCAGGATACCTGGCTGGCTGAATGTCGCTGAGAAGCTCACAGAGACCGCCATAAGCAACAGTTTAACAGAATGCCACAGACTAATCAACCAAACTTTTTGGGTTGGGTTCTCTTTTATAGTCTGCAGGCATTAAATGAAAGAAGTCAGTGTTCCAGCAGAAGGAGACAACGTTTCAGAAAAGGCATTGTAGCAAACCAAAAAAGAAATTTTAAGCGCAGCAGAGTAACCAGCGCACATACCTGTTAGCTCAGGTGAGTTTAAAAGGCTGCTGTTGATAACAAGGGCATTTGCTAAATAGATGGTGTGTGTGCAACAATATACTGAAAGGTCAATTATATTGTGCAGCTTATCTCACCACCTGTAGTTATTTAGGTGAAAGCTCCAAAATGCTTGCCTAATATGTCTGTTTATCCAAAAGGAAGTAAAAAGGGAGAGCTAGAAAGATAGCATTGCATCACATTACATGGCAATGCAATGCACAGTTGCTGAAGTTGAACCAAAATGAGCTTGTAATCTGGCTTCTGCAACTTTGAACATGAAAAATCCAATGAGGAGAAGAAAAGCAAAGCCAAAGAGTCCATCCCAAAATCCGACAAACAAGCAAAATGAACAAAAAACATTGAATTCAATTCTTTCTGATTTTAGAAACTGCATTAAAGAAGGGGTGCACCGGTCCTGGAGATACTGCAATACCAGGTCAATGCGTGGAGTGGACAGAGCAAGCTCTTTTTCCATCTCCCTGTTCTAAAAATCCATTTAATATATGGTCCCCAGATAGGGGACGTATCAGATATTAAACTGATAAGAACAGATACTACACTTGATCTTAGCCAAAAGGCCGAGAAGCGATAACCAGAATTGGTTTCAAACTACGGAGCCACCCAAGGATCCTGAAAAGTCCATTTGTGGAGATGAGCTCCTGGACTCCCGTTAAGAAGACATGTTGTCAACCTCTAGATCCCTTACATGCCTGCACTTTTCGGCTTGCTGCTGCTGCAATCCACGCGTTTTAGATCTGCATAACTCCACCTCTTTAAACACAGCACCTTCACCCCCTGCTGTTCCCACCCGCCTCAACACCGTTGGAAGGGAGGAGAACCAATTAAGGCGGGGGGTGGGGTGGAACGAGCAGCTGTCTACCCTTAGCAGGAGGGCTCCTGATTACATACCTCTCCTGCTGCTGCTGCTGCTGGCTGTCCAGCAGCAGACTGAAGGTGGCTGCTGCTGTGCACAGGTATATAAAGGCTCAGAGCCTATTATGACACGCGCAGCCAGCGTTCCATTGCCACATTCCATCTACTGCAGGCAGGATACCTGGCTGGCTGAATGTCGCTGAGAAGCTCACAGAGACCGCCATAAGCAACAGTTTAACAGAATGCCACAGACTAATCAACCAAACTTTTTGGGTTGGGTTCTCTGTTATAGTCTGCAGGCATTAAATGAAAGAAGTCAGTGTTCCAGCAGAAGGAGACAACGTTTCAGAAAAGGCATTGTAGCAAACCAAAAAAGAAATTTTAAGCGCAGCAGAGTAACCAGCGCACATACCTGTTAGCTCAGGTGAGTTTAAAAGGCTGCTGTTGATAACAAGGGCATTTGCTAAATAGATGGTGTGTGTGCAACAATATACTGAAAGGTCAATTATATTGTGCAGCTTATCTCACCACCTGTAGTTATTTAGGTGAAAGCTCCAAAATGCTTGCCTAATATGTCTGTTTATCCAAAAGGAAGTAAAAAGGGAGAGCTAGAAAGATAGCATTGCATCACATTACATGGCAATGCAATGCACAGTTGCTGAAGTTGAACCAAAATGAGCTTGTAATCTGGCTTCTGCAACTTTGAACATGAAAAATCCAATGAGGAGAAGAAAAGCAAAGCCAAAGAGTCCATCCCAAAATCCGACAAACAAGCAAAATGAACAAAAAACATTGAATTCAATTCTTTCTGATTTTAGAAACTGCATTAAAGAAGGGGTGCACCGGTCCTGGAGATACTGCAATACCAGGTCAATGCGTGGAGTGGACAGAGCAAGCTCTTTTTCCATCTCCCTGTTCTAAAAATCCATTTAATATATGGTCCCCAGATAGGGGACGTATCAGATATTAAACTGATAAGAACAGATACTACACTTGATCTTAGCCAAAAGGCCGAGAAGCGATAACCAGAATTGGTTTCAAACTACGGAGCCACCCAAGGATCCTGAAAAGTCCATTTGTGGAGATGAGCTCCTGGACTCCCGTTAAGAAGACATGTTGTCAACCTCTAGATCCCTTACATGCCTGCACTTTTCGGCTTGCTGCTGCTGCAATCCACGCGTTTTAGATCTGCATAACTCCACCTCTTTAAACACAGCACCTTCACCCCCTGCTGTTCCCACCCGCCTCAACACCGTTGGAAGGGAGGAGAACCAATTAAGGCGGGGGGTGGGGTGGAACGAGCAGCTGTCTACCCTTAGCAGGAGGGCTCCTGATTACATACCTCTCCTGCTGCTGCTGCTGCTGGCTGTCCAGCAGCAGACTGAAGGTGGCTGCTGCTGTGCACAGGTATATAAAGGCTCAGAGCCTATTATGACACGCGCAGCCAGCGTTCCATTGCCACATTCCATCTACTGCAGGCAGGATACCTGGCTGGCTGAATGTCGCTGAGAAGCTCACAGAGACCGCCATAAGCAACAGTTTAACAGAATGCCACAGACTAATCAACCAAACTTTTTGGGTTGGGTTCTCTTTTATAGTCTGCAGGCATTAAATGAAAGAAGTCAGTGTTCCAGCAGAAGGAGACAACGTTTCAGAAAAGGCATTGTAGCAAACCAAAAAAGAAATTTTAAGCGCAGCAGAGTAACCAGCGCACATACCTGTTAGCTCAGGTGAGTTTAAAAGGCTGCTGTTGATAACAAGGGCATTTGCTAAATAGATGGTGTGTGTGCAACAATATACTGAAAGGTCAATTATATTGTGCAGCTTATCTCACCACCTGTAGTTATTTAGGTGAAAGCTCCAAAATGCTTGCCTAATATGTCTGTTTATCCAAAAGGAAGTAAAAAGGGAGAGCTAGAAAGATAGCATTGCATCACATTACATGGCAATGCAATGCACAGTTGCTGAAGTTGAACCAAAATGAGCTTGTAATCTGGCTTCTGCAACTTTGAACATGAAAAATCCAATGAGGAGAAGAAAAGCAAAGCCAAAGAGTCCATCCCAAAATCCGACAAACAAGCAAAATGAACAAAAAACATTGAATTCAATTCTTTCTGATTTTAGAAACTGCATTAAAGAAGGGGTGCACCGGTCCTGGAGATACTGCAATACCAGGTCAATGCGTGGAGTGGACAGAGCAAGCTCTTTTTCCATCTCCCTGTTCTAAAAATCCATTTAATATATGGTCCCCAGATAGGGGACGTATCAGATATTAAACTGATAAGAACAGATACTACACTTGATCTTAGCCAAAAGGCCGAGAAGCGATAACCAGAATTGGTTTCAAACTACGGAGCCACCCAAGGATCCTGAAAAGTCCATTTGTGGAGATGAGCTCCTGGACTCCCGTTAAGAAGACATGTTGTCAACCTCTAGATCCCTTACATGCCTGCACTTTTCGGCTTGCTGCTGCTGCAATCCACGCGTTTTAGATCTGCATAACTCCACCTCATTAAACACAGCACCTTCACCCCCTGCTGTTCCCACCCGCCTCAACACCGTTGGAAGGGAGGAGAACCAATTAAGGCGGGGGGTGGGGTGGAACGAGCAGCTGTCTACCCTTAGCAGGAGGGCTCCTGATTACATACCTCTCCTGCTGCTGCTGCTGGCTGTCCAGCAGCAGACTGAAGGTGGCTGCTGCTGTGCACAGGTATATAAAGGCTCAGAGCCTATTATGACACGCGCAGCCAGCGTTCCATTGCTACATTCCATCTACTGCAGGCAGGATACCTGGCTGGCTGAATGTCGCTGAGAAGCTCACAGAGACCGCCATAAGCAACAGTTTAACAGAATGCCACAGACTAATCAACCAAACTTTTTGGGTTGGGTTCTCTTTTATAGTCTGCAGGCATTAAATGAAAGAAGTCAGTGTTCCAGCAGAAGGAGACAACGTTTCAGAAAAGGCATTGTAGCAAACCAAAAAAGAAATTTTAAGCGCAGCAGAGTAACCAGCGCACATACCTGTTAGCTCAGGTGAGTTTAAAAGGCTGCTGTTGATAACAAGGGCATTTGCTAAATAGATGGTGTGTGTGCAACAATATACTGAAAGGTCAATTATATTGTGCAGCTTATCTCACCACCTGTAGTTATTTAGGTGAAAGCTCCAAAATGCTTGCCTAATATGTCTGTTTATCCAAAAGGAAGTAAAAAGGGAGAGCTAGAAAGATAGCATTGCATCACATTACATGGCAATGCAATGCACAGTTGCTGAAGTTGAACCAAAATGAGCTTGTAATCTGGCTTCTGCAACTTTGAACATGAAAAATCCAATGAGGAGAAGAAAAGCAAAGCCAAAGAGTCCATCCCAAAATCCGACAAACAAGCAAAATGAACAAAAAACATTGAATTCAATTCTTTCTGATTTTAGAAACTGCATTAAAGAAGGGGTGCACCGGTCCTGGAGATACTGCAATACCAGGTCAATGCGTGGAGTGGACAGAGCAAGCTCTTTTTCCATCTCCCTGTTCTAAAAATCCATTTAATATATGGTCCCCAGATAGGGGACGTATCAGATATTAAACTGATAAGAACAGATTTTTTTTTTTTTTTTCCTCAGATTAAGACCCACATTAATTTATGCATCATAGCGCATATTCACATAACGGGTTCTCAAATCATCATTCGGAAAAACAAAAACAAAATCCCAATAAACACAACCCTGCAATTAACTGTTACTTACTGTAAGAAGTCCAATGTGAAAAGTTCCAGAGTGCTTCTGCTGCTGTCTCACCATACTTCTTTTTATCCAATAAATAGGCATAAAACAGTCTAGCAAGAAAAATCTTTCTGCATTCCATGGGGGAAAAAACAATCTTTTTAAAAATCACCAAATTCCGAACGTCCCATAAAACCTCTTTATATATGACAAAAATAATCCAGCTTGCCCGCTTCCTTTGCGAGTACTTAAAATCTTGACCTATTAAAATCCTTTCAAAATCGAAACAATGAAAACCAACTAAAGCAACAAACATACGTGACAACAAGGTAAAAACTTTTTTAGCAAAAAAACAGTCCCAAAAAATATGCTGTATTGTTTCCACCTTATTGCAACCTTCCCTAGGACATAGTTCTTGAACCTTTATCCCCCGGTCATTCAAAAAAGCCCTTGTTGGCAAGCATCCATGCAACGCCATCCAGGTTACATCCTTCTGTCTGTTGCTGATTCCACGCATGAAAAAAAGCTTCCACACCTGTCCAGACTGTGCATTATTACAAAACGGCACATCACATAACATCTCCTTCTTCTTAATACCTGAGACAATCAGTTTTTTGTCCGGTCTAACCATGGAGCTTATCCCATTTTGATCATAGAAGGACCTAAGCACCACATAAAAAAACGGTATCACAAACGAAACTGGTTTTCTTAAATCCTTCTCACACCAGCTCCATTTCTGGAAAAGCCGTCCTGCTAAATATTTGCACATGTCCGCAGTCCTGTTATTGCACTGGGATAATTTATAAATGTTCAAAAAATAATGCATTCTTAAAAATAAGTCAATGTTAGGAAAATCACAACCCCCATTTTCCACAGAACACATAACCATTCCTCTTCTTAGTTTCTCCATTTTGGATCCCCAAAAAAACACAAACAGTTTCCTTGTCACTCTCTTTGTCCAAAGCACAGCAGGTGGGAAAATCAAAGCAGTGTACAGCAGAAGCGGGAGAATCACAGACTTGATTACCAGCACTTTCCCTCTCAGCGACAGGTTCCTTAGTTTCCAAAAGTTCAACTTCTGATCCATTTTGTCTTCTAGAATCTTCAGGCTGCTTTTCCCTTTCAGTTCCTTCTCAAAGATGACACCAAGAACCTCAATTTCCTCCCTACTCTCCACTCCTGCCACGTTAACCTCAACCTGCCTCCCAAAATTACAAAGCTGGCACTTTCCCCAATTCACCGCCATACCAGCCACACAACAAAAAATCCTTACGTGCAAATTCACTCTATTGAGATCCGCCTGTGAACCACAAGTAAAAACAATATCATCCATATAACTTAAAGACTTGACTGGACCCCCGGATCCCCCAGGAATAAAAACACCAGCCACACACTTGTCAACTTGCACACTTTTTAAAAGGGCCTCCACCACACAGATAAAAAGAATTGGTGACAGGGGACAACCCTGCCTAACTCCCGATAAAATATTAAAACTGGAACTCACATGCCCATTAACTAAAATCTGGCTACTGACCCCACAATAAAAACTCTTAATGACCATCAATAATTTATCCGGAACACCAAGGTGACTTAAAGCAGAGAACAAAAATCTATGTGATATTTTATCAAAGGCTTTCTCCAGGTCCACCGACTGTAACAAAAGAGCATTCTTATTCAAATTAGCCTGATAAATTAAGTCTCTTAGAAGCAGCAAATTATCTGAAATTTTCCTACCAGGCACTGCACATGCCTGATACTCCCCCACCATATCACCTATCACATCTGCCAGTCTACCAGCCACAATTTTAGAAATAATTTTGTAATCACTGTTTAACAATGTTATGGGCCTCCAATTTTTAATATCCCTCATGTCCCCTTTCTTATGAATCAGCGTAACAATCCCCCTACGCATAGAAACCGATAAAATCCCATGAGTAAAACCATATTGCACCACCCGGGAAAACTCCACACCTATAATATCCCAAAATCTAACATAAAATTCAGCAGGAAGACCATCACAGCCTGGCGTCTTGCCTTTCGCCAAGCCATCCACTGCCCGTCTAATTTCATCTTTCCCAACCTCCTCACTTAAAAACCCAATTTTCTCCTCAGGAATATTATTAGTTAATACTTTGCAATAATCATTAATTTCCGCATCACTGGCTCTACTATCGTTAGAGAAGAGTGTTTCATAAAAGGAAAGAATACTGCCAATCATCTCATCCCCAGATACCTCCCCTGCAGGAGAAAAAACAGACTTAAAAACCCCTTTAGGTTTAAAACATTTTTTAAAAAAGTATCTCGAACATTGCTCATTTTCCTCCATGTGCTTTATTTTTGCCTTAAACATAATAGTCTTCCCTTTTTCAATAAGTATCTTCTTCAGTTCGTCCTTCAAATCTGCAATCTCTTTATCCACCTCCATCCCCGCTCTCTTAAACTTATGGAGTACTTCCAATTTTGAAATAACAGCAGCATCATGATCCCTTTTGGCTTTCGCTCTCCTAAAACACACCCCTTTAAAATAACATGCAAATTTCTCTTTAGCCCAGTCCCACCACTCTAGCAAATCTTTAAAAAGGTGCTGTTCAGACACACAAGACAAAAACACTTTATTAAAACCAACCTTAACACTCTCCTCTTCCAGCAGGCTTACGTTCAGCTTCCAGAGTCCCTTTCCAAAAGCCAGGGACTCAGCTATACACAGATCTACCACTATCATCTTGTGGTCAGAAAAAGTCGTCATCACGTGGTTGCACTTGGCCACCTTAATCCCTTCAGACATAAAAACATAGTCAATTCGGGAAACACTACGTCCACTGTCTGATATGTATGTGAACTTATCACTTGGCCCAACCATCAGACCAGCATCCGTGTAGCGTAAATCCTGCACAATCTGATTTAAAATATTAGACATAACATCAGTCCTACCTTCCGTAGAGCTCTTACGATCTTTTGCGGATCTGACACAATTAAAATCTCCAGCCACTATAGTGAAGTCTCTGCCTGGTAAAAACAACTTTAGAGACTCCAAAAACCCAACTCTTGCTTGTTTATCAGCAGGGGCATAAACATTAAAAACCCGTACCCGCTGACCTAAAAAATCCACTAATAAAAACAAACATCTCCCAGGTATGATTACTTTAAACTCTAAAACCTTTAGACTGGAATTACACAGTAAAATGCCCACCCCTTCATTCCTGTTTTCTGAGCATGGGGACCAAAAAGATTGCCCCTTATTCCACTCACTCTCATGCGGGGCAGATTTAATTACACATTCCTGCAGACAGACAATATCTGCATTCACACTCTCAATGTACTCCAGTATCCCTGCTCTCCTACAAGCAGAACCAATCCCTCGTACATTCAGAGAAGCAACACACAACGCCATCATAACAACAGGAAAAAATCTCCACCATACCCGATCCATCATGAACCAGGAGAAAACCCACTCCTGCCACCCACTTTTCTACGTATATCAGGCGACTCAGAACTCGAGTCCCTGTTAGAATAACCTGGTCTTAGGGAGACTGGATCTTCCTGCCCCCCAGACCAACACCCCTCCACCTTACTTCTTTTAATCACGGAGGCATAACTCTCCTCCTTGCCATCATCTTCCTCCTCATTTTCACTCCAATCACTGTTAACCCTATCACGCTGCTGAGGGGTTATAGTTCCATCCGAATCAGAATCCTCCTCCTCCAAAACCTCCATTTCCTCACCCCCATCTCTTCCCAAAACAGGATTCACTGACTCCGCCATATTAGACAAATCCATCCCATCACCCGGGCCATGCACATCAGCTACTTTGTTTATTACTTCCAGCCCCTCCCTCAAACCAACTTTCTTCTGGCTCCGCCCCTTTTCCTCCATCTTGGGCACCGCATGGTCTCTTCCCCTACCACCATCTTGTTTTTGGCTTTCCCCCTCTGAGTCTGAGCCTTCGCCCTCCTCCCCACTTTCCTGCCGAGTCTTCTTCTGCCTCTCTTCAGCGTCCACCTGTGACCTAGGAATCTGAGCCCACAATCTACATTTCCTTGCAAGGTGATCTGCATGTCCACACAAATCACACACCTTATTCATTGGGCAACCACTTGCAACATGCCCAGATTTCCCACAACCTCTACAAACATCACCTTGCACTGGACAATCTTTCTGAACATGTCCAAACTCATGACACTTCCTACAATATTCCATCTGTCCATTATAAAAACAAAATCCCCTTTCTCCTCCGATAGAAAACTGTGCAGGAATGCTCTTGGCACCCCCAATAGCTCTATCATCCGGTCTCAGTTTTACAACATATCTCCTCTTGCCATTTAGATAATTGTATTTGTTCTTCATTCTTCCCAAAAATTTAACCTCACTACAATACCGAGCTAAAAAATTGGAAACAGTCTCATCCGGAACTTTAGGGTTATACATGTGCACAACCACATACTTATATGTCTGCTGGAACAGAGGTTCCAGTGCAATAAACTCTAGGCATTTCAATTCCTTTTCTTCCTTCATTCGTACCAACTCCATGTAGACTCTCTGGCAAATACTCAAAGAAACAAAAGTGATATCATAAATTCCTTGTTTCTGAAAATCCTGCAGTGCCAATACATCCGTTACCTTCAAGCCATTAATGTTCTTCAAGACATCAACGCAAACTTGGTCCAAACCGATTTCTCCTTCATGACCTGCAGCCACCTTCAGACGGACCGAGTCCTCTAATCCACGTGTTTTCTCCACCATTTTTACAGCAGATAAACACAATCGCCGCTCAATCGCACACTAGGGCCCCACAAGGGGGAACCCCAGTCACAACTGCCCTCCAAACAACACCAGCAGCAGAAAACCACCACTGATCTTGCCAAAAGGCCGAGAAGCGATAACCAGAATTGGTTTCAAACTACGGAGCCACCCAAGGATCCTGAAAAGTCCATTTGTGGAGATGAGCTCCTGGACTCCCGTTAAGAAGACATGTTGTCAACCTCTAGATCCCTTACATGCCTGCACTTTTCGGCTTGCTGCTGCTGCAATCCACGCGTTTTAGATCTGCATAACTCCACCTCTTTAAACACAGCACCTTCACCCCCTGCTGTTCCCACCCGCCTCAACACCGTTGGAAGGGAGGAGAACCAATTAAGGCGGGGGGTGGGGTGGAACGAGCAGCTGTCTACCCTTAGCAGGAGGGCTCCTGATTACATACCTCTCCTGCTGCTGCTGCTGCTGCTGGCTGTCCAGCAGCAGACTGATGGTGGCTGCTGCTGTGCACAGGTATATAAAGGCTCAGAGCCTATTATGACACGCGCAACCAGCGTTCCATTGCCACATTCCATCTACTGCAGGCAGGATACCTGGCTGGCTGAATGTCGCTGAGAAGCTCACAGAGACCGCCATAAGCAACAGTTTAACAGAATGCCACAGACTAATCAACCAAACTTTTTGGGTTGGGTTCTCTTTTATAGTCTGCAGGCATTAAATGAAAGAAGTCAGTGTTCCAGCAGAAGGAGACAACGTTTCAGAAAAGGCATTGTAGCAAACCAAAAAAGAAATTTTAAGCGCAGCAGAGTAACCAGCGCACATACCTGTTAGCTCAGGTGAGTTTAAAAGGCTGCTGTTGATAACAAGGGCATTTGCTAAATAGATGGTGTTTGTGCAACAATATACTGAAAGGTCAATTATATTGTGCAGCTTATCTCACCACCTGTAGTTATTTAGGTGAAAGCTCCAAAATGCTTGCCTAATATGTCTGTTTATCCAAAAGGAAGTAAAAAGGGAGAGCTAGAAAGATAGCATTGCATCACATTACATGGCAATGCAATGCACAGTTGCTGAAGTTGAACCAAAATGAGCTTGTAATCTGGCTTCTGCAACTTTGAACATGAAAAATCCAATGAGGAGAAGAAAAGCAAAGCCAAAGAGTCCATCCCAAAATCCGACAAACAAGCAAAATGAACAAAAAACATTGAATTCAATTCTTTCTGATTTTAGAAACTGCATTAAAGAAGGGGTGCACCGGTCCTGGAGATACTGCAATACCAGGTCAATGCGTGGAGTGGACAGAGCAAGCTCTTTTTCCATCTCCCTGTTCTAAAAATCCATTTAATATATGGTCCCCAGATAGGGGACGTATCAGATATTAAACTGATAAGAACAGATACTACACTTGATCTTAGCCAAAAGGCCGAGAAGCGATAACCAGAATTGGTTTCAAACTACGGAGCCACCCAAGGATCCTGAAAAGTCCATTTGTGGAGATGAGCTCCTGGACTCCCGTTAAGAAGACATGTTGTCAACCTCTAGATCCCTTACATGCCTGCACTTTTCGGCTTGCTGCTGCTGCAATCCACGCGTTTTAGATCTGCATAACTCCACCTCTTTAAACACAGCACCTTCACCCCCTGCTGTTCCCACCCGCCTCAACACCGTTGGAAGGGAGGAGAACCAATTAAGGCGGGGGGTGGGGTGGAACGAGCAGCTGTCTACCCTTAGCAGGAGGGCTCCTGATTACATACCTCTCCTGCTGCTGCTGCTGCTGCTGGCTGTCCAGCAGCAGACTGAAGGTGGCTGCTGCTGTGCACAGGTATATAAAGGCTCAGAGCCTATTATGACACGCGCAGCCAGCGTTCCATTGCCACATTCCATCTACTGCAGGCAGGATACCTGGCTGGCTGAATGTCGCTGAGAAGCTCACAGAGACCGCCATAAGCAACAGTTTAACAGAATGCCACAGACTAATCAACCAAACTTTTTGGGTTGGGTTCTCTTTTATAGTCTGCAGGCATTAAATGAAAGAAGTCAGTGTTCCAGCAGAAGGAGACAACGTTTCAGAAAAGGCATTGTAGCAAACCAAAAAAGAAATTTTAAGCGCAGCAGAGTAACCAGCGCACATACCTGTTAGCTCAGGTGAGTTTAAAAGGCTGCTGTTGATAACAAGGGCATTTGCTAAATAGATGGTGTGTGTGCAACAATATACTGAAAGGTCAATTATATTGTGCAGCTTATCTCACCACCTGTAGTTATTTAGGTGAAAGCTCCAAAATGCTTGCCTAATATGTCTGTTTATCCAAAAGGAAGTAAAAAGGGAGAGCTAGAAAGATAGCATTGCATCACATTACATGGCAATGCAATGCACAGTTGCTGAAGTTGAACCAAAATGAGCTTGTAATCTGGCTTCTGCAACTTTGAACATGAAAAATCCAATGAGGAGAAGAAAAGCAAAGCCAAAGAGTCCATCCCAAAATCCGACAAACAAGCAAAATGAACAAAAAACATTGAATTCAATTCTTTCTGATTTTAGAAACTGCATTAAAGAAGGGGTGCACCGGTCCTGGAGATACTGCAATACCAGGTCAATGCGTGGAGTGGACAGAGCAAGCTCTTTTTCCATCTCCCTGTTCTAAAAATCCATTTAATATATGGTCCCCAGATAGGGGACGTATCAGATATTAAACTGATAAGAACAGATACTACACTTGATCTTAGCCAAAAGGCCGAGAAGCGATAACCAGAATTGGTTTCAAACTACGGAGCCACCCAAGGATCCTGAAAAGTCCATTTGTGGAGATGAGCTCCTGGACTCCCGTTAAGAAGACATGTTGTCAACCTCTAGATCCCTTACATGCCTGCACTTTTCGGCTTGCTGCTGCTGCAATCCACGCGTTTTAGATCTGCATAACTCCACCTCTTTAAACACAGCACCTTCACCCCCTGCTGTTCCCACCCGCCTCAACACCGTTGGAAGGGAGGAGAACCAATTAAGGCGGGGGATGGGGTGGAACGAGCAGCTGTCTACCCTTAGCAGGAGGGCTCCTGATTACATACCTCTCCTGCTGCTGCTGCTGCTGGCTGTCCAGCAGCAGACTGAAGGTGGCTGCTGCTGTGCACAGGTATATAAAGGCTCAGAGCCTATTATGACACGCGCAGCCAGCGTTCCATTGCCACATTCCATCTACTGCAGGCAGGATACCTGGCTGGCTGAATGTCGCTGAGAAGCTCACAGAGACCGCCATAAGCAACAGTTTAACAGAATGCCACAGACTAATCAACCAAACTTTTTGGGTTGGGTTCTCTTTTATAGTCTGCAGGCATTAAATGAAAGAAGTCAGTGTTCCAGCAGAAGGAGACAACGTTTCAGAAAAGGCATTGTAGCAAACCAAAAAAGAAATTTTAAGCGCAGCAGAGTAACCAGCGCACATACCTGTTAGCTCAGGTGAGTTTAAAAGGCTGCTGTTGATAACAAGGGCATTTGCTAAATAGATGGTGTGTGTGCAACAATATACTGAAAGGTCAATTATATTGTGCAGCTTATCTCACCACCTGTAGTTATTTAGGTGAAAGCTCCAAAATGCTTGCCTAATATGTCTGTTTATCCAAAAGGAAGTAAAAAGGGAGAGCTAGAAAGATAGCATTGCATCACATTACATGGCAATGCAATGCACAGTTGCTGAAGTTGAACCAAAATGAGCTTGTAATCTGGCTTCTGCAACTTTGAACATGAAAAATCCAATGAGGAGAAGAAAAGCAAAGCCAAAGAGTCCATCCCAAAATCCGACAAACAAGCAAAATGAACAAAAAACATTGAATTCAATTCTTTCTGATTTTAGAAACTGCATTAAAGAAGGGGTGCACCGGTCCTGGAGATACTGCAATACCAGGTCAATGCGTGGAGTGGACAGAGCAAGCTCTTTTTCCATCTCCCTGTTCTAAAAATCCATTTAATATATGGTCCCCAGATAGGGGACGTATCAGATATTAAACTGATAAGAACAGATACTACACTTGATCTTAGCCAAAAGGCCGAGAAGCGATAACCAGAATTGGTTTCAAACTACGGAGCCACCCAAGGATCCTGAAACGTCCATTTGTGGAGATGAGCTCCTGGACTCCCGTTAAGAAGACATGTTGTCAACCTCTAGATCCCTTACATGCCTGCACTTTTCGGCTTGCTGCTGCTGCAATCCACGCGTTTTAGATCTGCATAACTCCACCTCTTTAAACACAGCACCTTCACCCCCTGCTGTTCCCACCCGCCTCAACACCGTTGGAAGGGAGGAGAACCAATTAAGGCGGGGGGTGGGGTGGAACGAGCAGCTGTCTACCCTTAGCAGGAGGGCTCCTGATTACATACCTCTCCTGCTGCTGCTGCTGCTGGCTGTCCAGCAGCAGACTGAAGGTGACTGCTGCTGTGCACAGGTATATAAAGGCTCAGAGCCTATTATGACACGCGCAGCCAGCGTTCCATTACCACATTCCATCTACTGCAGGCAGGATACCTGGCTGGCTGAATGTCGCTGAGAAGCTCACAGAGACCGCCATAAGCAACAGTTTAACAGAATGCCACAGACTAATCAACCAAACTTTTTGGGTTGGGTTCTCTTTTATAGTCTGCAGGCATTAAATGAAAGAAGTCAGTGTTCCAGCAGAAGGAGACAACGTTTCAGAAAAGGCATTGTAGCAAACCAAAAAAGAAATTTTAAGCGCAGCAGAGTAACCAGCGCACATACCTGTTAGCTCAGGTGAGTTTAAAAGGCTGCTGTTGATAACAAGGGCATTTGCTAAATAGATGGTGTGTGTGCAACAATATACTGAAAGGTCAATTATATTGTGCAGCTTATCTCACCACCTGTAGTTATTTAGGTGAAAGCTCCAAAATGCTTGCCTAATATGTCTGTTTATCCAAAAGGAAGTAAAAAGGGAGAGCTAGAAAGATAGCATTGCATCACATTACATGGCAATGCAATGCACAGTTGCTGAAGTTGAACCAAAATGAGCTTGTAATCTGGCTTCTGCAACTTTGAACATGAAAAATCCAATGAGGAGAAGAAAAGCAAAGCCAAAGAGTCCATCCCAAAATCCGACAAACAAGCAAAATGAACAAAAAACATTGAATTCAATTCTTTCTGATTTTAGAAACTGCATTAAAGAAGGGGTGCACCGGTCCTGGAGATACTGCAATACCAGGTCAATGCGTGGAGTGGACAGAGCAAGCTCTTTTTCCATCTCCCTGTTCTAAAAATCCATTTAATATATGGTCCCCAGATAGGGGACGTATCAGATATTAAACTGATAAGAACAGATACTACACTTGATCTTAGCCAAAAGGCCGAGAAGCGATAACCAGAATTGGTTTCAAACTACGGAGCCACCCAAGGATCCTGAAAAGTCCATTTGTGGAGATGAGCTCCTGGACTCCCGTTAAGAAGACATGTTGTCAACCTCTAGATCCCTTACATGCCTGCACTTTTCGGCTTGCTGCTGCTGCAATCCACGCGTTTTAGATCTGCATAACTCCACCTCTTTAAACACAGCACCTTCACCCCTGCTGTTCCCACCCGCCTCAACACCGTTGGAAGGGAGGAGAACCAATTAAGGCGGGGGGTGGGGTGGAACGAGCAGCTGTCTACCCTTAGCAGGAGGGCTCCTGATTACATACCTCTCCTGCTGCTGCTGCTGCTGGCTGTCCAGCAGCAGACTGAAGGTGGCTGCTGCTGTGCACAGGTATATAAAGGCTCAGAGCCTATTATGACACGCGCAGCCAGCGTTCCATTGCCACATTCCATCTACTGCAGGCAGGATACCTGGCTGGCTGAATGTCGCTGAGAAGCTCACAGAGACCGCCATAAGCAACAGTTTAACAGAATGCCACAGACTAATCAACCAAACTTTTTGGGTTGGGTTCTCTTTTATAGTCTGCAGGCATTAAATGAAAGAAGTCAGTGTTCCAGCAGAAGGAGACAACGTTTCAGAAAAGGCATTGTAGCAAACCAAAAAAGAAATTTTAAGCGCAGCAGAGTAACCAGCGCACATACCTGTTAGCTCAGGTGAGTTTAAAAGGCTGCTGTTGATAACAAGGGCATTTGCTAAATAGATGGTGTGTGTGCAACAATATACTGAAAGGTCAATTATATTGTGCAGCTTATCTCACCACCAGTAGTTATTTAGGTGAAAGCTCCAAAATGCTTGCCTAATATGTCTGTTTATCCAAAAGGAAGTAAAAAGGGAGAGCTAGAAAGATAGCATTGCATCACATTACATGGCAATGCAATGCACAGTTGCTGAAGTTGAACCAAAATGAGCTTGTAATCTGGCTTCTGCAACTTTGAACATGAAAAATCCAATGAGGAGAAGAAAAGCAAAGCCAAAGAGTCCATCCCAAAATCCGACAAACAAGCAAAATGAACAAAAAACATTGAATTCAATTCTTTCTGATTTTAGAAACTGCATTAAAGAAGGGGTGCACCGGTCCTGGAGATACTGCAATACCAGGTCAATGCGTGGAGTGGACAGAGCAAGCTCTTTTTCCATCTCCCTGTTCTAAAAATCCATTTAATATATGGTCCCCAGATAGGGGACGTATCAGATATTAAACTGATAAGAACAGATACTACACTTGATCTTAGCCAAAAGGCCGAGAAGCGATAACCAGAATTGGTTTCAAACTACGGAGCCACCCAAGGATCCTGAAAAGTCCATTTGTGGAGATGAGCTCCTGGACTCCCGTTAAGAAGACATGTTGTCAACCTCTAGATCCCTTACATGCCTGCACTTTTCGGCTTGCTGCTGCTGCAATCCACGCGTTTTAGATCTGCATAACTCCACCTCTTTAAACACAGCACCTTCACCCCCTGCTGTTCCCACCCGCCTCAACACCGTTGGAAGGGAGGAGAACCAATTAAGGCGGGGGGTGGGGTGGAACGAGCAGCTGTCTACCCTTAGCAGGAGGGCTCCTGATTACATACCTCTCCTGCTGCTGCTGGCTGTCCAGCAGCAGACTGAAGGTGGCTGCTGCTGTGCACAGGTATATAAAGGCTCAGAGCCTATTATGACACGCGCAGCCAGCGTTCCATTGCCACATTCCATCTACTGCAGGCAGGATACCTGGCTGGCTGAATGTCGCTGAGAAGCTCACAGAGACCGCCATAAGCAACAGTTTAACAGAATGCCACAGACTAATCAACCAAACTTTTTGGGTTGGGTTCTCTTTTATAGTCTGCAGGCATTAAATGAAAGAAGTCAGTGTTCCAGCAGAAGGAGACAACGTTTCAGAAAAGGCATTGTAGCAAACCAAAAAAGAAATTTTAAGCGCAGCAGAGTAACCAGCGCACATACCTGTTAGCTCAGGTGAGTTTAAAAGGCTGCTGTTGATAACAAGGGCATTTGCTAAATAGATGGTGTGTGTGCAACAATATACTGAAAGGTCAATTATATTGTGCAGCTTATCTCACCACCTGTAGTTACTTAGGTGAAAGCTCCAAAATGCTTGCCTAATATGTCTGTTTATCCAAAAGGAAGTAAAAAGGGAGAGCTAGAAAGATAGCATTGCATCACATTACATGGCAATGCAATGCACAGTTGCTGAAGTTGAACCAAAATGAGCTTGTAATCTGGCTTCTGCAACTTTGAACATGAAAAATCCAATGAGGAGAAGAAAAGCAAAGCCAAAGAGTCCATCCCAAAATCCGACAAACAAGCAAAATGAACAAAAAACATTGAATTCAATTCTTTCTGATTTTAGAAACTGCATTAAAGAAGGGGTGCACCGGTCCTGGAGATACTGCAATACCAGGTCAATGCGTGGAGTGGACAGAGCAAGCTCTTTTTCCATCTCCCTGTTCTAAAAATCCATTTAATATATGGTCCCCAGATAGGGGACGTATCAGATATTAAACTGATAAGAACAGATACTACACTTGATCTTAGCCAAAAGGCCGAGAAGCGATAACCAGAATTGGTTTCAAACTACGGAGCCACCCAAGGATTCTGAAAAGTCCATTTGTGGAGATGAGCTCCTGGACTCCCGTTAAGAAGACATGTTGTCAACCTCTAGATCCCTTACATGCCTGCACTTTTCGGCTTGCTGCTGCTGCAATCCACGCGTTTTAGATCTGCATAACTCCACCTCTTTAAACACAGCACCTTCACCCCCTGCTGTTCCCACCCGCCTCAACACCGTTGGAAGGGAGGAGAACCAATTAAGGCGGGGGGTGGGGTGGAACGAGCAGCTGTCTACCCTTAGCAGGAGGGCTCCTGATTACATACCTCTCCTGCTGCTGCTGCTGCTGGCTGTCCAGCAGCAGACTGAAGGTGGCTGCTGCTGTGCACAGGTATATAAAGGCTCAGAGCCTATTATGACACGCGCAGCCAGCGTTCCATTGCCACATTCCATCTACTGCAGGCAGGATACCTGGCTGGCTGAATGTCGCTGAGAAGCTCACAGAGACCGCCATAAGCAACAGTTTAACAGAATGCCACAGACTAATCAACCAAACTTTTTGGGTTGGGTTCTCTTTTATAGTCTGCAGGCATTAAATGAAAGAAGTCAGTGTTCCAGCAGAAGGAGACAACGTTTCAGAAAAGGCATTGTAGCAAACCAAAAAAGAAATTTTAAGCGCAGCAGAGTAACCAGCGCACATACCTGTTAGCTCAGGTGAGTTTAAAAGGCTGCTGTTGATAACAAGGGCATTTGCTAAATAGATGGTGTGTGTGCAACAATATACTGAAAGGTCAATTATATTGTGCAGCTTATCTCACCACCTGTAGTTATTTAGGTGAAAGCTCCAAAATGCTTGCCTAATATGTCTGTTTATCCAAAAGGAAGTAAAAAGGGAGAGCTAGAAAGATAGCATTGCATCACATTACATGGCAATGCAATGCACAGTTGCTGAAGTTGAACCAAAATGAGCTTGTAATCTGGCTTCTGCAACTTTGAACATGAAAAATCCAATGAGGAGAAGAAAAGCAAAGCCAAAGAGTCCATCCCAAAATCCGACAAACAAGCAAAATGAACAAAAAACATTGAATTCAATTCTTTCTGATTTTAGAAACTGCATTAAAGAAGGGGTGCACCGGTCCTGGAGATAATGCAATACCAGGTCAATGCGTGGAGTGGACAGAGCAAGCTCTTTTTCCATCTCCCTGTTCTAAAAATCCATTTAATATATGGTCCCCAGATAGGGGACGTATCAGATATTAAACTGATAAGAACAGATACTACACTTGATCTTAGCCAAAAGGCCGAGAAGCGATAACCAGAATTGGTTTCAAACTACGGAGCCACCCAAGGATCCTGAAAAGTCCATTTGTGGAGATGAGCTCCTGGACTCCCGTTAAGAAGACATGTTGTCAACCTCTAGATCCCTTACATGCCTGCACTTTTCGGCTTGCTGCTGCTGCAATCCACGCGTTTTAGATCTGCATAACTCCACCTCTTTAAACACAGCACCTTCACCCCCTGCTGTTCCCACCCGCCTCAACACCGTTGGAAGGGAGGAGAACCAATTAAGGCGGGGGGTGGGGTGGAACGAGCAGCTGTCTACCCTTAGCAGGAGGGCTCCTGATTACATACCTCTCCTGCTGCTGCTGCTGCTGGCTGTCCAGCAGCAGACTGAAGGTGGCTGCTGCTGTGCACAGGTATATAAAGGCTCAGAGCCTATTATGACACGCGCAGCCAGCGTTCCATTGCCACATTCCATCTACTGCAGGCAGGATACCTGGCTGGCTGAATGTCGCTGAGAAGCTCACAGAGACCGCCATAAGCAACAGTTTAACAGAATGCCACAGACTAATCAACCAAACTTTTTGGGTTGGGTTCTCTTTTATAGTCTGCAGGCATTAAATGAAAGAAGTCAGTGTTCCAGCAGAAGGAGACAACGTTTCAGAAAAGGCATTGTAGCAAACCAAAAAAGAAATTTTAAGCGCAGCAGAGTAACCAGCGCACATACCTGTTAGCTCAGGTGAGTTTAAAAGGCTGCTGTTGATAACAAGGGCATTTGCTAAATAGATGGTGTGTGTGCAACAATATACTGAAAGGTCAATTATATTGTGCAGCTTATCTCACCACCTGTAGTTATTTAGGTGAAAGCTCCAAAATGCTTGCCTAATATGTCTGTTTATCCAAAAGGAAGTAAAAAGGGAGAGCTAGAAAGATAGCATTGCATCACATTACATGGCAATGCAATGCACAGTTGCTGAAGTTGAACCAAAATGAGCTTGTAATCTGGCTTCTGCAACTTTGAACATGAAAAATCCAATGAGGAGAAGAAAAGCAAAGCCAAAGAGTCCATCCCAAAATCCGACAAACAAGCAAAATGAACAAAAAACATTGAATTCAATTCTTTCTGATTTTAGAAACTGCATTAAAGAAGGGGTGCACCGGTCCTGGAGATAATGCAATACCAGGTCAATGCGTGGAGTGGACAGAGCAAGCTCTTTTTCCATCTCCCTGTTCTAAAAATCCATTTAATATATGGTCCCCAGATAGGGGACGTATCAGATATTAAACTGATAAGAACAGATACTACACTTGATCTTAGCCAAAAGGCCGAGAAGCGATAACCAGAATTGGTTTCAAACTACGGAGCCACCCAAGGATCCTGAAAAGTCCATTTGTGGAGATGAGCTCCTGGACTCCCGTTAAGAAGACATGTTGTCAACCTCTAGATCCCTTACATGCCTGCACTTTTCGGCTTGCTGCTGCTGCAATCCACGCGTTTTAGATCTGCATAACTCCACCTCTTTAAACACAGCACCTTCACCCCCTGCTGTTCCCACCCGCCTCAACACCGTTGGAAGGGAGGAGAACCAATTAAGGCGGGGGGTGGGGTGGAACGAGCAGCTGTCTACCCTTAGCAGGAGGGCTCCTGATTACATACCTCTCCTGCTGCTGCTGCTGCTGGCTGTCCAGCAGCAGACTGAAGGTGGCTGCTGCTGTGCACAGGTATATAAAGGCTCAGAGCCTATTATGACACGCGCAGCCAGCGTTCCATTGCCACATTCCATCTACTGCAGGCAGGATACCTGGCTGGCTGAATGTCGCTGAGAAGCTCACAGAGACCGCCATAAGCAACAGTTTAACAGAATGCCACAGACTAATCAACCAAACTTTTTGGGTTGGGTTCTCTTTTATAGTCTGCAGGCATTAAATGAAAGAAGTCAGTGTTCCAGCAGAAGGAGACAACGTTTCAGAAAAGGCATTGTAGCAAACCAAAAAAGAAATTTTAAGCGCAGCAGAGTAACCAGCGCACATACCTGTTAGCTCAGGTGAGTTTAAAAGGCTGCTGTTGATAACAAGGGCATTTGCTAAATAGATGGTGTGTGTGCAACAATATACTGAAAGGTCAATTATATTATGCAGCTTATCTCACCACCTGTAGTTATTTAGGTGAAAGCTCCAAAATGCTTGCCTAATATGTCTGTTTATCCGAAAGGAAGTAAAAAGGGAGAGCTAGAAAGATAGCATTGCATCACATTACATGGCAATGCAATGCACAGTTGCTGAAGTTGAACCAAAATGAGCTTGTAATCTGGCTTCTGCAACTTTGAACATGAAAAATCCAATGAGGAGAAGAAAAGCAAAGCCAAAGAGTCCATCCCAAAATCCGACAAACAAGCAAAATGAACAAAAAACATTGAATTCAATTCTTTCTGATTTTAGAAACTGCATTAAAGAAGGGGTGCACCGGTCCTGGAGATACTGCAATACCAGGTCAATGCGTGGAGTGGACAGAGCAAGCTCTTTTTCCATCTCCCTGTTCTAAAAATCCATTTAATATATGGTCCCCAGATAGGGGACGTATCAGATATTAAACTGATAAGAACAGATTTTTTTTTTTTTTTCTTTTTAACCAAATCAGATAGGCCGGAGCATAAGCTCAATCAAATTGACTTACAAAAGCCTTTCATTGACACTTAGCCTTTCATCACACTTGGTATATAATCAAAAATAAAACCAAACCTTATCATCAGGTACATTATACACTACTAATTAAACTTTACCAAAAACCTCCACTTTTTAAACTTCCAGATCCCTTCAGCATCTATAATACTTCCACGTTCCTGATCCCAGAGGTATATTACATACATACGTGACAGAATCAATCTCAAACATTCATTAAATGACATTTTCTTCCTTTTAAAAACTAACAAATTCCTCGCATCCCACAAACTTTCAATTACACACACCACCAACAACCATAAAATCCAATCCTTAATTCTACTACATGCACCCATCCCAAACATAGCAAGTTTCCAATTAACATACTTTACACCCACCAATTCCTTGCAAAGTCCCCCTATACCCTTCCATACATCATATGCAAAATCACAATCCCATACCATATGTCTAACATGCTCTCTCAAACCACATCCATCCCTCGGGCATACCTCAGATTTAACTAAATCCCTCTTCTTTTGCACATCTCTAACAGGCAAAATGTCATGCAATATCATCCAAGCGATATCTCTCTGTCTGTTAGTCACACCATCTATACTTAATTTTCTCCACATCTCGGTTACTTCCTCCCCTCTCAACCCATTGATATTACATACCACCTCACGCTCACGCACCATCCTAATGACTTTCTTCTTTTGCCTAAAATCACTCATGTTAACGGACAACAAATCATACTTCCTTACAAATTTCTCAACACAACCATACCATACAGGACACTTAAAAGCAACAGGCACTCTAGCATCCCTTTTGACCCACTTTAAGCCATAAAGCATCCATCCAGCCGAATACTTCATCATATAAGCACACTTATTACTTTTCCCTAGAACCACCACCACCATTTTCACGTAACTAATCCCTAAAAAGAAATCAATATTTGGAAAATCCAAACCACCATTTACACATAACTTATAGACATATTCCCGTTTCAATTTCTCCATGCGACTTCCCCAAAGAAAATTAAAGATGAATTTCTCAGTTTTCCTAATTTTCTTAAAAGCAGCAGGATATACATTCGCAACAAACAACAAAATAGGCAAAATAACCGCCTTAATAATCAGAACTTTCCCAGTCAGAGTTAATTCTCTCATTCGCCAAAAATTCAACTTGCGCACCACTCTCACCCCACAATCTTCCCAACTCTCATTTCCTTTCAAATCATCATTAAACTTAATCCCAAGCACCTTTATTGCACCATCCTCACACCTCACACCATTCATCCATACATTCCTCTCACCAAAACATTTAAAGGAACTCTTAGTCCAATTGACCTTAAAAGCTGAGACACTACAAAACAAACTTAATATCAACCTTGCCCTACTCATCGCAGCCATATTCCCACTCACAATCACTACATCATCCATGTAACCTAGAATTCTCACATCCTTTCCATTACTCCCAGGAATCATCACACCTCTCATAACCTTATCCTTCCTAACCATACACATCAACACTTCAATCACACTAATAAACAAAAAAGGGGACATAGGGCACCCCTGACGCACTCCTGATTTAATTCTCACTTTCTCACTCAACCACCCATTCACCAAAAATTCACTTGAAACATTACAATACAAACTCCTAACACAGTTTACAAAATTCCTGGAATAACCCATCTTAGACAAAACCTTAAACATAAAGCTATGTGACACACGGTCAAAAGCTTTTTCAAAATCAACCGAAAACAACAAACATTTCTGCTTACGACTCATACAATCCCCAATCACATCACGCAACAACACCAAATTTTCAGTCATACTTCTCCCAGGCACTGCACACACTTGATCTTCATCCACCACACCGCCAATCACTTCCCGCATCCGGCTAGCCAACAATTTACTAAACACCTTATAGTCTGCATTCAAAAGGGTGATTGGCCTCCAATTCCCCAAATCCTTTTTATCACCTTTCTTATGAACCAAAACCACCACCCCATCTCTCATAGATTCACTCAACATATTCTCCGTGAACATATACTGGCACACCTCCAATAAGTCATTTCCCATCGTGTCCCATTCCTTAACATATAACTCCACGGGCAGTCCATCCTTCCCAGGTGTTTTATTCTTACTCGCAGACATCACCACTTTTTTAACTTCATCCAACACAATTACATCATCCAATATTTCACGTTCATCCTCACCCAAACAACCTTCTAAACACCCCAAAGCATCAGTCAACATCCTATCATCAACCCATTTTTCCCCATACAACTCCTTATAAAACAACACCACCTCCTGCATCACATCCTTCCCACTCACACACACCCCATCACCATTCACCACCTCATCCATATCTACTTTCTTCCCAAAAACTTTTTTGAAAAAAAACCTTGTGCATTTCTCATTTTTCTCCAAATGTTCAATCTTAGAACGGTAAATAATTTCTTTCCCTTTACCCTCAATATATTTCTTAATCTCTTCTTTCACTTGACACATCAAAACATCCACATCCACTCCAATCATCCTTAACTTCCTCAGCCACTCCAGTCTAGAGCTTAAATCATTAAATTTTACTCTATTCATTGCTGCTTTCCTCCTGCCCCTTTTTCTAAAGAAAAAACCAATCTCACTCTTCATCCAGTCCCACCACTCAAGCACATTCCTGAAATCACTTTTTTTATCCCTCCACCTAACATACATTCGCCTAAAATCACACATGATCCTATTATCTTCCAGCAAACGCACATTAAGTTTCCACACGCCACCACCATATACAAAGGAAATCTTACCTTCTAGACGTGCCCTCAAACACACATGGTCAGAGAAGGGAACATCTTCCTGCTGGAAATTCCTACAAATAACATTTTGTGAAGAAAAGAAGATACGGTCTATTCTAGACTCTATGCCTCCCCTGTCGGCCTTATAGGTCGCAGGAGGTGGATTACCTAAAAAAACTTCCGCAGCATCCTGTAAGGAAAAATCCGCCACAAGACTCTTGAGTCTTTTACCTGTAACATCCATCTTATCCCCCTCCGTCACACAATTGAAATCTCCAACAAAAATTATTGGCATTTTGCCAGATAAAAAAAAACATAATTTCTCGAAAATTTCCAGCCTCTCCCCTTTATCTATTGGTGCATACATATTTACCACCCTAACCCTCCACCCCCTACAATTTAACTCACATATTACACACCTCCCCGCCTCCACCACCATGTAACTTTCTATCTTAACACTATAACCCTTCACCAAAACACCTACCCCACAATTTTTATTACATACAGAACCAGACCACACACTTTGACCTAAAGGCCATGCATTTTCACTTAAGGGATCGGAGATCCCACACTCCTGGACACAGTATACGTCCGCATCCAAGTTGCTCAAGTAGTCCAAAATTGCCACTTTTCTCGACTCAGATTTAATCAGCCGAACATTTAGCGACAAGATGCTGAGAGCAACTTGGGCACCCATCTATTAATTTGATGTGGCAGGTCACGACAACATGCCCACCTGTACATCATCCTAACCCTTCTGGGGGTAGGACGCTGGACGTGCAGATATCGTAGTTTGTGCCTTCCCCCAAAAAAGACACATCTTGGGGATCGGATGCAGTAGGGTACACCCGGGCTGGACTCACACTGCAATCACTTAAAGGGGAAAAGGATGGTTCAGTTTTCTTCTTTTTCTTCACTGAAGCGCCTCCATCTTCATCTGAACTATAATCCCGCCGCTGGGGGTCAAAGTCCCCCTGACCTCCCTCCTCCTCAAGGTCAGAAACGACATCGCTCCAGGCCACATGCGGTGTTCTGGTCAGATCAGACTCCTCTTCCCCCTGCAATGTAACCATCATGTCTGGAATTTCAGCCTCCAGATCCTCCACCGGGGCCACTTCCATGCCTATACGATCATCAGTTATCGTCTCAGACTCACTGACATCTGAAGCCACAGACGCGGCCCTCTGCACCGGTGGCTCAGGTGCCAGCTCCATATTTCCTCTTACATTCACACGAACCAGTTCTGGAAAAGCAACCCGAGCCTCCTCCTCATCCAGGAAAGCCAGAGTAGATATCGGAGCAGTCGGAGTTGGAGCAGTCGGAGTTGTAGCTGTGGGTGCAGGAGATTCATTTCTTCTCCTTCCCCTTCCCGCTGCCCCCGCATATGAACCAGGATGGAATATACAGTCTCTGAAGGCATGCCCCTTCTCTCCACAGAGGTTTCAGACTATTTCATTTTTGCAATTATTGGAAGAATGACCCACCTCATTGCACTTCCTGCAAATAATCTGTCTGATGTCGCATGCTTCCTGAGTATGGCCATACCTCCTACAATGACGACAAAACCTGGGCGCATTGGGGAAGAACAGGTAACCCCGCTCACTCCCAATGGAAAAATTTGATGGAGGATAATGTATACCCCCTGGTTCATCAGGACTTTCCCGGAACTTGACCATGAAACGATATTTACCGGTCCATAGTTCCTCCTCATTCATGACTTTTACTGCCACCTTGGTAATATAGCAGTGCCTATTTAGAAAGGCATAAATCAAAGCCAAGTCCACATGTGGGTTGTACATGAAAACAGTCAGAGGTACCTCTTTGGAGCAATACAAGATGACAAAAGTCAGCCCATCCAAATATTGATTGTCCAGATTCTTTTTCAAACAATCATAGAAATTGTTGCAAACAGCCATAGAAGTAAATACAAGATTATACTTGCTTTTGAATTGCTGGAGGCACAAGATTTCTTCCTTCTTCACTTCAAGGAGTCCAAACAAAATCTCCTTCACCACGAAGCTGAGGGTAAAGATTCCTTCTTTGCCTTCTTCCACATCAATCTGGATTCCAAACTTCACTCGAGCCTCACCGGGCCCAGCGTATCGAATGCGTCCCATTATCGCTAGTCGTGTCTACTGGCCAACTCCTTATAGCAGCAAGTGGCTTAAGCCATAAAATGGCGATGCCACAGGGCCAAGAGTTAACGCACAGACAGCCAAATGACTAGACCCATTACAGATCTGAGCCAAAAGGCCGAGAAGCGATAACCAGAATTGGTTTCAAACTACGGAGCCACCCAAGGATCCTGAAAAGTCCATTTGTGGAGATGAGCTCCTGGACTCCCGTTAAGAAGACATGTTGTCAACCTCTAGATCCCTTACATGCCTGCACTTTTCGGCTTGCTGCTGCTGCAATCCACGCGTTTTAGATCTGCATAACTCCACCTCTTTAAACACAGCACCTTCACCCCCTGCTGTTCCCACCCGCCTCAACACCGTTGGAAGGGAGGAGAACCAATTAAGGCGGGGGGTGGGGTGGAACGAGCAGCTGTCTACCCTTAGCAGGAGGGCTCCTGATTACATACCTCTCCTGCTGCTGCTGCTGCTGGCTGTCCAGCAGCAGACTGAAGGTGGCTGCTGCTGTGCACAGGTATATAAAGGCTCAGAGCCTATTATGACACGCGCAGCCAGCGTTCCATTGCCACATTCCATCTACTGCAGGCAGGATACCTGGCTGGCTGAATGTCGCTGAGAAGCTCACAGAGACCGCCATAAGCAACAGTTTAACAGAATGCCACAGACTAATCAACCAAACTTTTTGGGTTGGGTTCTCTTTTATAGTCTGCAGGCATTAAATGAAAGAAGTCAGTGTTCCAGCAGAAGGAGACAACGTTTCAGAAAAGGCATTGTAGCAAACCAAAAAAGAAATTTTAAGCGCAGCAGAGTAACCAGCGCACATACCTGTTAGCTCAGGTGAGTTTAAAAGGCTGCTGTTGATAACAAGGGCATTTGCTAAATAGATGGTGTGTGTGCAACAATATACTGAAAGGTCAATTATATTGTGCAGCTTATCTCACCACCTGTAGTTATTTAGGTGAAAGCTCCAAAATGCTTGCCTAATATGTCTGTTTATCCAAAAGGAAGTAAAAAGGGAGAGCTAGAAAGATAGCATTGCATCACATTACATGGCAATGCAATGCACAGTTGCTGAAGTTGAACCAAAATGAGCTTGTAATCTGGCTTCTGCAACTTTGAACATGAAAAATCCAATGAGGAGAAGAAAAGCAAAGCCAAAGAGTCCATCCCAAAATCCGACAAACAAGCAAAATGAACAAAAAACATTGAATTCAATTCTTTCTGATTTTAGAAACTGCATTAAAGAAGGGGTGCACCGGTCCTGGAGATACTGCAATACCAGGTCAATGCGTGGAGTGGACAGAGCAAGCTCTTTTTCCATCTCCCTGTTCTAAAAATCCATTTAATATATGGTCCCCAGATAGGGGACGTATCAGATATTAAACTGATAAGAACAGATACTACACTTGATCTTAGCCAAAAGGCCGAGAAGCGATAACCAGAATTGGTTTCAAACTACGGAGCCACCCAAGGATCCTGAAAAGTCCATTTGTGGAGATGAGCTCCTGGACTCCCGTTAAGAAGACATGTTGTCAACCTCTAGATCCCTTACATGCCTGCACTTTTCGGCTTGCTGCTGCTGCAATCCACGCATTTTAGATCTGCATAACTCCACCTCTTTAAACACAGCACCTTCACCCCCTGCTGTTCCCACCCGCCTCAACACCGTTGGAAGGGAGGAGAACCAATTAAGGCGGGGGGTGGGGTGGAACGAGCAGCTGTCTACCCTTAGCAGGAGGGCTCCTGATTACATACCTCTCCTGCTGCTGCTGCTGCTGGCTGTCCAGCAGCAGACTGAAGGTGGCTGCTACTGTGCACAGGTATATAAAGGCTCAGAGCCTATTATGACACGCGCAGCCAGCGTTCCATTGCCACATTCCATCTACTGCAGGCAGGATACCTGGCTGGCTGAATGTCGCTGAGAAGCTCACAGAGACCGCCATAAGCAACAGTTTAACAGAATGCCACAGACTAATCAACCAAACTTTTTGGGTTGGGTTCTCTTTTATAGTCTGCAGGCATTAAATGAAAGAAGTCAGTGTTCCAGCAGAAGGAGACAACGTTTCAGAAAAGGCATTGTAGCAAACCAAAAAAGAAATTTTAAGCGCAGCAGAGTAACCAGCGCACATACCTGTTAGCTCAGGTTAGTTTAAAAGGCTGCTGTTGATAACAAGGGCATTTGCTAAATAGATGGTGTGTGTGCAACAATATACTGAAAGGTCAATTATATTGTGCAGCTTATCTCACCACCTGTAGTTATTTAGGTGAAAGCTCCAGAATGCTTGCCTAATATGTCTGTTTATCCAAAAGGAAGTAAAAAGGGAGAGCTAGAAAGATAGCATTGCATCACATTACATGGCAATGCAATGCACAGTTGCTGAAGTTGAACCAAAATGAGCTTGTAATCTGGCTTCTGCAACTTTGAACATGAAAAATCCAATGAGGAGAAGAAAAGCAAAGCCAAAGAGTCCATCCCAAAATCCGACAAACAAGCAAAATGAACAAAAAACATTGAATTCAATTCTTTCTGATTTTAGAAACTGCATTAAAGAAGGGGTGCACCGGTCCTGGAGATACTGCAATACCAGGTCAATGCGTGGAGTGGACAGAGCAAGCTCTTTTTCCATCTCCCTGTTCTAAAAATCCATTTAATATATGGTCCCCAGATAGGGGACGTATCAGATATTAAACTGATAAGAACAGATACTACACTTGATCTTAGCCAAAAGGCCGAGAAGCGATAACCAGAATTGGTTTCAAACTACAGAGCCACCCAAGGATCCTGAAAAGTCCATTTGTGGAGATGAGCTCCTGGACTCCCGTTAAGAAGACATGTTGTCAACCTCTAGATCCCTTACATGCCTGCACTTTTCGGCTTGCTGCTGCTGCAATCCACGCGTTTTAGATCTGCATAACTCCACCTCTTTAAACACAGCACCTTCACCCCCTGCTGTTCCCACCCGCCTCAACACCGTTGGAAGGGAGGAGAACCAATTAAGGCGGGGGGTGGGGTGGAACGAGCAGCTGTCTACCCTTAGCAGGAGGGCTCCTGATTACATACCTCTCCTGCTGCTGCTGCTGCTGGCTGTCCAGCAGCAGACTGAAGGTGGCTGCTACTGTGCACAGGTATATAAAGGCTCAGAGCCTATTATGACACGCGCAGCCAGCGTTCCATTGCCACATTCCATCTACTGCAGGCAGGATACCTGGCTGGCTGAATGTCGCTGAGAAGCTCACAGAGACCGCCATAAGCAACAGTTTAACAGAATGCCACAGACTAATCAACCAAACTTTTTGGGTTGGGTTCTCTTTTATAGTCTGCAGGCATTAAATGAAAGAAGTCAGTGTTCCAGCAGAAGGAGACAACGTTTCAGAAAAGGCATTGTAGCAAACCAAAAAAGAAATTTTAAGCGCAGCAGAGTAACCAGCGCACATACCTGTTAGCTCAGGTGAGTTTAAAAGGCTGCTGTTGATAACAAGGGCATTTGCTAAATAGATGGTGTGTGTGCAACAATATACTGAAAGGTCAATTATATTGTGCAGCTTATCTCACCACCTGTAGTTATTTAGGTGAAAGCTCCAAAATGCTTGCCTAATATGTCTGTTTATCCAAAAGGAAGTAAAAAGGGAGAGCTAGAAAGATAGCATTGCATCACATTACATGGCAATGCAATGCACAGTTGCTGAAGTTGAACCAAAATGAGCTTGTAATCTGGCTTCTGCAACTTTGAACATGAAAAATCCAATGAGGAGAAGAAAAGCAAAGCCAAAGAGTCCATCCCAAAATCCGACAAACAAGCAAAATGAACAAAAAACATTGAATTCAATTCTTTCTGATTTTAGAAACTGCATTAAAGAAGGGGTGCACCGGTCCTGGAGATACTGCAATACCAGGTCAATGCGTGGAGTGGACAGAGCAAGCTCTTTTTCCATCTCCCTGTTCTAAAAATTCATTTAATATATGGTCCCCAGATAGGGGACGTATCAGATATTAAACTGATAAGAACAGATACTACACTTGATCTTAGCCAAAAGGCCGAGAAGCGATAACCAGAATTGGTTTCAAACTACGGAGCCACCCAAGGATCCTGAAAAGTCCATTTGTGGAGATGAGCTCCTGGACTCCCGTTAAGAAGACATGTTGTCAACCTCTAGATCCCTTACATGCCTGCACTTTTCGGCTTGCTGCTGCTGCAATCCACGCGTTTTAGATCTGCATAACTCCACCTCTTTAAACACAGCACCTTCACCCCCTGCTGTTCCCACCCGCCTCAACACCGTTGGAAGGGAGGAGAACCAATTAAGGCGGGGGGTGGGGTGGAACGAGCAGCTGTCTACCCTTAGCAGGAGGGCTCCTGATTACATACCTCTCCTGCTGCTGCTGCTGCTGGCTGTCCAGCAGCAGACTGAAGGTGGCTGCTGCTGTGCACAGGTATATAAAGGCTCAGAGCCTATTATGACACGCGCAGCCAGCGTTCCATTGCCACATTCCATCTACTGCAGGCAGGATACCTGGCTGGCTGAATGTCGCTGAGAAGCTCACAGAGACCGCCATAAGCAACAGTTTAACAGAATGCCACAGACTAATCAACCAAACTTTTTGGGTTGGGTTCTCTTTTATAGTCTGCAGGCATTAAATGAAAGAAGTCAGTGTTCCAGCAGAAGGAGACAACGTTTCAGAAAAGGCATTGTAGCAAACCAAAAAAGAAATTTTAAGCGCAGCAGAGTAACCAGCGCACATACCTGTTAGCTCAGGTGAGTTTAAAAGGCTGCTGTTGATAACAAGGGCATTTGCTAAATAGATGGTGTGTGTGCAACAATATACTGAAAGGTCAATTATATTGTGCAGCTTATCTCACCACCTGTAGTTATTTAGGTGAAAGCTCCAAAATGCTTGCCTAATATGTCTGTTTATCCAAAAGGAAGTAAAAAGGGAGAGCTAGAAAGATAGCATTGCATCACATTACATGGCAATGCAATGCACAGTTGCTGAAGTTGAACCAAAATGAGCTTGTAATCTGGCTTCTGCAACTTTGAACATGAAAAATCCAATGAGGAGAAGAAAAGCAAAGCCAAAGAGTCCATCCCAAAATCCGACAAACAAGCAAAATGAACAAAAAACATTGAAATCAATTCTTTCTGATTTTAGAAACTGCATTAAAGAAGGGGTGCACCGGTCCTGGAGATACTGCAATACCAGGTCAATGCGTGAAGTGGACAGAGCAAGCTCTTTTTCCATCTCCCTGTTCTAAAAATCCATTTAATATATGGTCCCCAGATAGGGGACGTATCAGATATTAAACTGATAAGAACAGATACTACACTTGATCTTAGCCAAAAGGCCGAGAAGCGATAACCAGAATTGGTTTCAAACTACGGAGCCACCCAAGGATCCTGAAAAGTCCATTTGTGGAGATGAGCTCCTGGACTCCCGTTAAGAAGACATGTTGTCAACCTCTAGATCCCTTACATGCCTGCACTTTTCGGCTTGCTGCTGCTGCAATCCACGCGTTTTAGATCTGCATAACTCCACCTCTTTAAACACAGCACCTTCACCCCCTGCTGTTCCCACCCGCCTCAACACCGTTGGAAGGGAGGAGAACCAATTAAGGCGGGGGGTGGGGTGGAACGAGCAGCTGTCTACCCTTAGCAGGAGGGCTCCTGATTACATACCTCTCCTGCTGCTGCTGCTGCTGGCTGTCCAGCAGCAGACTGAAGGTGGCTGCTGCTGTGCACAGGTATATAAAGGCTCAGAGCCTATTATGACACGCGCAGCCAGCGTTCCATTGCCACATTCCATCTACTGCAGGCAGGATACCTGGCTGGCTGAATGTCGCTGAGAAGCTCACAGAGACCGCCATAAGCAACAGTTTAACAGAATGCCACAGACTAATCAACCAAACTTTTTGGGTTGGGTTCTCTTTTATAGTCTGCAGGCATTAAATGAAAGAAGTCAGTGTTCCAGCAGAAGGAGACAACGTTTCAGAAAAGGCATTGTAGCAAACCAAAAAAGAAATTTTAAGCGCAGCAGAGTAACCAGCGCACATAACTGTTAGCTCAGGTTAGTTTAAAAGGCTGATGTTGATAACAAGGGCATTTGCTAAATAGATGGTGTGTGTGCAACAATATACTGAAAGGTTAATTATATTGTGCAGCTTATCTCACCACCTGTAGTTATTTAGGTGAAAGCTCCAAAATGCTTGCCTAATATGTCTGTTTATCCAAAAGGAAGTAAAAAGGGAGAGCTAGAAAGATAGCATTGCATCACATTACATGGCAATGCAATGCACAGTTGCTGAAGTTGAACCAAAATGAGCTTGTAATCTGGCTTCTGCAACTTTGAACATGAAAAATCCAATGAGGAGAAGAAAAGCAAAGCCAAAGAGTCCATCCCAAAATCCGACAAACAAGCAAAATGAACAAAAAACATTGAATTCAATTCTTTCTGATTTTAGAAACTGCATTAAAGAAGGGGTGCACCGGTCCTGGAGATACTGCAATACCAGGTCAATGCGTGGAGTGGACAGAGCAAGCTCTTTTTCCAACTCCCTGTTCTAAAAATCCATTTAATATATGGTCCCCAGATAGGGGACGTATCAGATATTAAACTGATAAGAACAGATACTACACTTGATCTTAGCCAAAAGGCCGAGAAGCGATAACCAGAATTGGTTTCAAACTACGGAGCCACCCAAGGATCCTGAAAAGTCCATTTGTGGAGATGAGCTCCTGGACTCCCGTTAAGAAGACATGTTGTCAACCTCTAGATCCCTTACATGCCTGCACTTTTCGGCTTGCTGCTGCTGCAATCCACGCGTTTTAGATCTGCATAACTCCACCTCTTTAAACACAGCACCTTCACCCCCTGCTGTTCCCACCCGCCTCAACACCGTTGGAAGTGAGGAGAACCAATTAAGGCGGGGGGTGGGGTGGAACGAGCAGCTGTCTACCCTTAGCAGGAGGGCTCCTGATTACATACCTCTCCTGCTGCTGCTGGCTGTCCAGCAGCAGACTGAAGGTGGCTGCTGCTGTGCACAGGTATATAAAGGCTCAGAGCCTATTATGACACGCGCAGCCAGCGTTCCATTGCCACATTCCATCTACTGCAGGCAGGATACCTGGCTGGCTGAATGTCGCTGAGAAGCTCACAGAGACCGCCATAAGCAACAGTTTAACAGAATGCCACAGACTAATCAACCAAACTTTTTGGGTTGGGTTCTCTTTTATAGTCTGCAGGCATTAAATGAAAGAAGTCAGTGTTCCAGCAGAAGGAGACAACGTTTCAGAAAAGGCATTGTAGCAAACCAAAAAAGAAATTTTAAGCGCAGCAGAGTAACCAGCGCACATACCTGTTAGCTCAGGTGAGTTTAAAAGGCTGCTGTTGATAACAAGGGCATTTGCTAAATAGATGGTGTGTGTGCAACAATATACTGAAAGGTCAATTATATTGTGCAGCTTATCTCACCACCTGTAGTTATTTAGGTGAAAGCTCCAAAATGCTTGCCTAATATGTATGTTTATCCAAAAGGAAGTAAAAAGGGAGAGCTAGAAAGATAGCATTGCATCACATTACATGGCAATGCAATGCACAGTTGCTGAAGTTGAACCAAAATGAGCTTGTAATCTGGCTTCTGCAACTTTGAACATGAAAAATCCAATGAGGAGAAGAAAAGCAAAGCCAAAGAGTCCATCCCAAAATCCGACAAACAAGCAAAATGAACAAAAAACATTGAATTCAATTCTTTCTGATTTTAGAAACTGCATTAAAGAAGGGGTGCACCGGTCCTGGAGATACTGCAATACCAGGTCAATGCGTGGAGTGGACAGAGCAAGCTCTTTTTCCATCTCCCTGTTCTAAAAATCCATTTAATATATGGTCCCCAGATAGGGGACGTATCAGATATTAAACTGATAAGAACAGATACTACACTTGATCTTAGCCAAAAGGCCGAGAAGCGATAACCAGAATTGGTTTCAAACTACGGAGCCACCCAAGGATCCTGAAAAGTCCATTTGTGGAGATGAGCTCCTGGACTCCCGTTAAGAAGACATGTTGTCAACCTCTAGATCCCTTACATGCCTGCACTTTTCGGCTTGCTGCTGCTGCAATCCACGCGTTTTAGATCTGCATAACTCCACCTCTTTAAACACAGCACCTTCACCCCCTGCTGTTCCCACCCGCCTCAACACCGTTGGAAGGGAGGAGAACCAATTAAGGCGGGGGGTGGGGTGGAACGAGCAGCTGTCTACCCTTAGCAGGAGGGCTCCTGATTACATACCTCTCCTGCTGCTGCTGCTGCTGGCTGTCCAGCAGCAGACTGAAGGTGGCTGCTGCTGTGCACAGGTATATAAAGGCTCAGAGCCTATTATGACACGCGCAGCCAGCGTTCCATTGCCACATTCCATCTACTGCAGGCAGGATACCTGGCTGGCTGAATGTCGCTGAGAAGCTCACAGAGACCGCCATAAGCAACAGTTTAACAGAATGCCACAGACTAATCAACCAAACTTTTTGGGTTGGGTTCTCTTTTATAGTCTGCAGGCATTAAATGAAAGAAGTCAGTGTTCCAGCAGAAGGAGACAACGTTTCAGAAAAGGCATTGTAGCAAACCAAAAAAGAAATTTTAAGCGCAGCAGAGTAACCAGCGCACATACCTGTTAGCTCAGGTGAGTTTAAAAGGCTGCTGTTGATAACAAGGGCATTTGCTAAATAGATGGTGTGTGTGCAACAATATACTGAAAGGTCAATTATATTGTGCAGCTTATCTCACCACCTGTAGTTATTTAGGTGAGAGCTCCAAAATGCTTGCCTAATATGTCTGTTTATCCAAAAGGAAGTAAAAAGGGAGAGCTAGAAAGATAGCATTGCATCACATTACATGGCAATGCAATGCACAGTTGCTGAAGTTGAACCAAAATGAGCTTGTAATCTGGCTTCTGCAACTTTGAACATGAAAAATCCAATGAGGAGAAGAAAAGCAAAGCCAAAGAGTCCATCCCAAAATCCGACAAACAAGCAAAATGAACAAAAAACATTGAATTCAATTCTTTCTGATTTTAGAAACTGCATTAAAGAAGGGGTGCACCGGTCCTGGAGATACTGCAATACCAGGTCAATGCGTGGAGTGGACAGAGCAAGCTCTTTTTCCATCTCCCTGTTCTAAAAATCCATTTAATATATGGTCCCCAGATAGGGGACATATCAGATATTAAACTGATAAGAACAGATACTACACTTGATCTTAGCCAAAAGGCCGAGAAGCGATAACCAGAATTGGTTTCAAACTACGGAGCCACCCAAGGATCCTGAAAAGTCCATTTGTGGAGATGAGCTCCTGGACTCCCGTTAAGAAGACATGTTGTCAACCTCTAGATCCCTTACATGCCTGCACTTTTCGGCTTGCTGCTGCTGCAATCCACGCGTTTTAGATCTGCATAACTCCACCTCTTTAAACACAGCACCTTCACCCCCTGCTGTTCCCACCCGCCTCAACACCGTTGGAAGGGAGGAGAACCAATTAAGGCGGGGGGTGGGGTGGAACGAGCAGCTGTCTACCCTTAGCAGGAGGGCTCCTGATTACATACCTCTCCTGCTGCTGCTGCTGCTGGCTGTCCAGCAGCAGACTGAAGGTGGCTGCTGCTGTGCACAGGTATATAAAGGCTCAGAGCCTATTTTGACAAGCGCAGCCAGCGTTCCATTGCCACATTCCATCTACTGCAGGCAGGATACCTGGCTGGCTGAATGTCGCTGAGAAGCTCACAGAGACCGCCATAAGCAACAGTTTAACAGAATGCCACAGACTAATCAACCAAACTTTTTGGGTTGGGTTCTCTTTTATAGTCTGCAGGCATTAAATGAAAGAAGTCAGTGTTCCAGCAGAAGGAGACAACGTTTCAGAAAAGGCATTGTAGCAAACCAAAAAAGAAATTTTAAGCGCAGCAGAGTAACCAGCGCACATACCTGTTAGCTCAGGTGAGTTTAAAAGGCTGCTGTTGATAACAAGGGCATTTGCTAAATAGATGGTGTGTGTGCAACAATATACTGAAAGGTCAATTATATTGTGCAGCTTATCTCACCACCTGTAGTTATTTAGGTGAAAGCTCCAAAATGCTTGCCTAATATGTCTGTTTATCCAAAAGGAAGTAAAAAGGGAGAGCTAGAAAGATAGCATTGCATCACATTACATGGCAATGCAATGCACAGTTGCTGAAGTTGAACCAAAATGAGCTTGTAATCTGGCTTCTGCAACTTTGAACATGAAAAATCCAATGAGGAGAAGAAAAGCAAAGCCAAAGAGTCCATCCCAAAATCCGACAAACAAGCAAAATGAACAAAAAACATTGAATTCAATTCTTTCTGATTTTAGAAACTGCATTAAAGAAGGGGTGCACCGGTCCTGGAGATACTGCAATACCAGGTCAATGCGTGGAGTGGACAGAGCAAGCTCTTTTTCCATCTCCCTGTTCTAAAAATCCATTTAATATATGGTCCCCAGATAGGGGACGTATCAGATATTAAACTGATAAGAACAGATACTACACTTGATCTTAGCCAAAAGGCCGAGAAGCGATAACCAGAATTGGTTTCAAACTACGGAGCCACCCAAGGATCCTGAAAAGTCCATTTGTGGAGATGAGCTCCTGGACTCCCGTTAAGAAGACATGTTGTCAACCTCTAGATCCCTTACATGCCTGCACTTTTCGGCTTGCTGCTGCTGCAATCCACGCGTTTTAGATCTGCATAACTCCACCTCTTTAAACACAGCACCTTCACCCCCTGCTGTTCCCACCCGCCTCAACACCGTTGGAAGGGAGGAGAACCAATTAAGGCGGGGGGTGGGGTGGAACGAGCAGCTGTCTACCCTTAGCAGGAGGGCTCCTGATTACATACCTCTCCTGCTGCTGCTGCTGCTGGCTGTCCAGCAGCAGACTGAAGGTGGCTGCTGCTGTGCACAGGTATATAAAGGCTCAGAGCCTATTTTGACAAGCGCAGCCAGCGTTCCATTGCCACATTCCATCTACTGCAGGCAGGATACCTGGCTGGCTGAATGTCGCTGAGAAGCTCACAGAGACCGCCATAAGCAACAGTTTAACAGAATGCCACAGACTAATCAACCAAACTTTTTGGGTTGGGTTCTCTTTTATAGTCTGCAGGCATTAAATGAAAGAAGTCAGTGTTCCAGCAGAAGGAGACAACGTTTCAGAAAAGGCATTGTAGCAAACCAAAAAAGAAATTTTAAGCGCAGCAGAGTAACCAGCGCACATACCTGTTAGCTCAGGTGAGTTTAAAAGGCTGCTGTTGATAACAAGGGCATTTGCTAAATAGATGGTGTGTGTGCAACAATATACTGAAAGGTCAATTATATTGTGCAGCTTATCTCACCACCTGTAGTTATTTAGGTGAAAGCTCCAAAATGCTTGCCTAATATGTCTGTTTATCCAAAAGGAAGTAAAAAGGGAGAGCTAGAAAGATAGCATTGCATCACATTACATGGCAATGCAATGCACAGTTGCTGAAGTTGAACCAAAATGAGCTTGTAATCTGGCTTCTGCAACTTTGAACATGAAAAATCCAATGAGGAGAAGAAAAGCAAAGCCAAAGAGTCCATCCCAAAATCCGACAAACAAGCAAAATGAACAAAAAACATTGAATTCAATTCTTTCTGATTTTAGAAACTGCATTAAAGAAGGGGTGCACCGGTCCTGGAGATACTGCAATACCAGGTCAATGCGTGGAGTGGACAGAGCAAGCTCTTTTTCCATCTCCCTGTTCTAAAAATCCATTTAATATATGGTCCCCAGATAGGGGACGTATCAGATATTAAACTGATAAGAACAGATACTACACTTGATCTTAGCCAAAAGGCCGAGAAGCGATAACCAGAATTGGTTTCAAACTACGGAGCCACCCAAGGATCCTGAAAAGTCCATTTGTGGAGATGAGCTCCTGGACTCCCGTTAAGAAGACATGTTGTCAACCTCTAGATCCCTTACATGCCTGCACTTTTCGGCTTGCTGCTGCTGCAATCCACGCGTTTTAGATCTGCATAACTCCACCTCTTTAAACACAGCACCTTCACCCCCTGCTGTTCCCACCCGCCTCAACACCGTTGGAAGGGAGGAGAACCAATTAAGGCGGGGGGTGGGGTGGAACGAGCAGCTGTCTACCCTTAGCAGGAGGGCTCCTGATTACATACCTCTCCTGCTGCTGCTGCTGCTGGCTGTCCAGCAGCAGACTGAAGGTGGCTGCTGCTGTGCACAGGTATATAAAGGCTCAGAGCCTATTATGACACGCGCAGCCAGCGTTCCATTGCCACATTCCATCTACTGCAGGCAGGATACCTGGCTGGCTGAATGTCGCTGAGAAGCTCACAGAGACCGCCATAAGCAACAGTTTAACAGAATGCCACAGACTAATCAACCAAACTTTTTGGGTTGGGTTCTCTTTTATAGTCTGCAGGCATTAAATGAAAGAAGTCAGTGTTCCAGCAGAAGGAGACAACGTTTCAGAAAAGGCATTGTAGCAAACCAAAAAAGAAATTTTAAGCGCAGCAGAGTAACCAGCGCACATACCTGTTAGCTCAGGTGAGTTTAAAAGGCTGCTGTTGATAACAAGGGCATTTGCTAAATAGATGGTGTGTGTGCAACAATATACTGAAAGGTCAATTATATTGTGCAGCTTATCTCACCACCTGTAGTTATTTAGGTGAAAGCTCCAAAATGCTTGCCTAATATGTCTGTTTATCCAAAAGGAAGTAAAAAGGGAGAGCTAGAAAGATAGCATTGCATCACATTACATGGCAATGCAATGCACAGTTGCTGAAGTTGAACCAAAATGAGCTTGTAATCTGGCTTCTGCAACTTTGAACATGAAAAATCCAATGAGGAGAAGAAAAGCAAAGCCAAAGAGTCCATCCCAAAATCCGACAAACAAGCAAAATGAACAAAAAACATTGAATTCAATTCTTTCTGATTTTAGAAACTGCATTAAAGAAGGGGTGCACCGGTCCTGGAGATACTGCAATACCAGGTCAATGCGTGGAGTGGACAGAGCAAGCTCTTTTTCCATCTCCCTGTTCTAAAAATCCATTTAATATATGGTCCCCAGATAGGGGACGTATCAGATATTAAACTGATAAGAACAGATACTACACTTGATCTTAGCCAAAAGGCCGAGAAGCGATAACCAGAATTGGTTTCAAACTACGGAGCCACCCAAGGATCCTGAAAAGTCCATTTGTGGAGATGCGCTCCTGGACTCCCGTTAAGAAGACATGTTGTCAGCCTCTAGATCCCTTACATGCCTGCACTTTTCGGCTTGCTGCTGCTGCAATCCACGCGTTTTAGATCTGCATAACTCCACCTCTTTAAACACAGCACCTTCACCCCCTGCTGTTCCCACCCGCCTCAACACCGTTGGAAGGGAGGAGAACCAATTAAGGCGGGGGGTGGGGTGGAACGAGCAGCTGTCTACCCTAAGCAGGAGGGCTCCTGATTACATACCTCTCCTGCTGCTGCTGCTGCTGGCTGTCCAGCAGCAGACTGAAGGTGGCTGCTGCTGTGCACAGGTATATAAAGGCTCAGAGCCTATTATGACACGCGCAGCCAGCGTTCCATTGCCACATTCCATCTACTGCAGGCAGGATACCTGGCTGGCTGAATGTCGCTGAGAAGCTCACAGAGACCGCCATAAGCAACAGTTTAACAGAATGCCACAGACTAATCAACCAAACTTTTTGGGTTGGGTTCTCTTTTATAGTCTGCAGGCATTAAATGAAAGAAGTCAGTGTTCCAGCAGAAGGAGACAACGTTTCAGAAAAGGCATTGTAGCAAACCAAAAAAGAAATTTTAAGCGCAGCAGAGTAACCAGCGCACATACCTGTTAGCTCAGGTGAGTTTAAAAGGCTGCTGTTGATAACAAGGGCATTTGCTAAATAGATGGTGTGTGTGCAACAATATACTGAAAGGTCAATTATATTGTGCAGCTTATCTCACCACCTGTAGTTATTTAGGTGAAAGCTCCAAAATGCTTGCCTAATATGTCTGTTTATCCAAAAGGAAGTAAAAAGGGAGAGCTAGAAAGATAGCATTGCATCACATTACATGGCAATGCAATGCACAGTTGCTGAAGTTGAACCAAAATGAGCTTGTAATCTGGCTTCTGCAACTTTGAACATGAAAAATCCAATGAGGAGAAGAAAAGCAAAGCCAAAGAGTCCATCCCAAAATCCGACAAACAAGCAAAATGAACAAAAAACATTGAATTCAATTCTTTCTGATTTTAGAAACTGCATTAAAGAAGGGGTGCACCGGTCCTGGAGATACTGCAATACCAGGTCAATGCGTGGAGTGGACAGAGCAAGCTCTTTTTCCATCTCCCTGTTCTAAAAATCCATTTAATATATGGTCCCCAGATAGGGGACGTATCAGATATTAAACTGATAAGAACAGATACTACACTTGATCTTAGCCAAAAGGCCGAGAAGCGATAACCAGAATTGGTTTCAAACTACGGAGCCACCCAAGGATCCTGAAAAGTCCATTTGTGGAGATGAGCTCCTGGACTCCCGTTAAGAAGACATGTTGTCAGCCTCTAGATCCCTTACATGCCTGCACTTTTCGGCTTGCTGCTGCTGCAATCCACGCGTTTTAGATCTGCATAACTCCACCTCTTTAAACACAGCACCTTCACCCCCTGCTGTTCCCACCCGCCTCAACACCGTTGGAAGGGAGGAGAACCAATTAAGGCGGGGGGTGGGGTGGAACGAGCAGCTGTCTACCCTAAGCAGGAGGGCTCCTGATTACATACCTCTCCTGCTGCTGCTGCTGCTGGCTGTCCAGCAGCAGACTGAAGGTGGCTGCTGCTGTGCACAGGTATATAAAGGCTCAGAGCCTATTATGACACGCGCAGCCAGCGTTCCATTGCCACATTCCATCTACTGCAGGCAGGATACCTGGCTGGCTGAATGTCGCTGAGAAGCTCACAGAGACCGCCATAAGCAACAGTTTAACAGAATGCCACAGACTAATCAACCAAACTTTTTGGGTTGGGTTCTCTTTTATAGTCTGCAGGCATTAAATGAAAGAAGTCAGTGTCCCAGCAGAAGGAGACAACGTTTCAGAAAAGGCATTGTAGCAAACCAAAAAAGAAATTTTAAGCGCAGCAGAGTAACCAGCGCACATACCTGTTAGCTCAGGTGAGTTTAAAAGGCTGCTGTTGATAACAAGGGCATTTGCTAAATAGATGGTGTGTGTGCAACAATATACTGAAAGGTCAATTATATTGTGCAGCTTATCTCACCACCTGTAGTTATTTAGGTGAAAGCTCCAAAATGCTTGCCTAATATGTCTGTTTATCCAAAAGGAAGTAAAAAGGGAGAGCTAGAAAGATAGCATTGCATCACATTACATGGCAATGCAATGCACAGTTGCTGAAGTTGAACCAAAATGAGCTTGTAATCTGGCTTCTGCAACTTTGAACATGAAAAATCCAATGAGGAGAAGAAAAGCAAAGCCAAAGAGTCCATCCCAAAATCCGACAAACAAGCAAAATGAACAAAAAACATTGAATTCAATTCTTTCTGATTTTAGAAACTGCATTAAAGAAGGGGTGCACCGGTCCTGGAGATACTGCAATACCAGGTCAATGCGTGGAGTGGACAGAGCAAGCTCTTTTTCCATCTCCCTGTTCTAAAAATCCATTTAATATATGGTCCCCAGATAGGGGACGTATCAGATATTAAACTGATAAGAACAGATACTACACTTGATCTTAGCCAAAAGGCCGAGAAGCGATAACCAGAATTGGTTTCAAACTACGGAGCCACCCAAGGATCCTGAAAAGTCCATTTGTGGAGATGAGCTCCTGGACTCCCGTTAAGAAGACATGTTGTCAACCTCTAGATCCCTTACATGCCTGCACTTTTCGGCTTGCTGCTGCTGCAATCCACGCGTTTTAGATCTGCATAACTCCACCTCTTTAAACACAGCACCTTCACCCCCTGCTGTTCCCACCCGCCTCAACACCGTTGGAAGGGAGGAGAACCAATTAAGGCGGGGGGTGGGGTGGAACGAGCAGCTGTCTACCCTTAGCAGGAGGGCTCCTGATTACATACCTCTCCTGCTGCTGCTGCTGCTGGCTGTCCAGCAGCAGACTGAAGGTGGCTGCTGCTGTGCACAGGCATATAAAGGCTCAGAGCCTATTATGACACGCGCAGCCAGCGTTCCATTGCCACATTCCATCTACTGCAGGCAGGATACCTGGCTGGCTGAATGTCGCTGAGAAGCTCACAGAGACCGCCATAAGCAACAGTTTAACAGAATGCCACAGACTAATCAACCAAACTTTTTGGGTTGGGTTCTCTTTTATAGTCTGCAGGCATTAAATGAAAGAAGTCAGTGTTCCAGCAGAAGGAGACAACGTTTCAGAAAAGGCATTGTAGCAAACCAAAAAAGAAATTTTAAGCGCAGCAGAGTAACCAGCGCACATACCTGTTAGCTCAGGTGAGTTTAAAAGGCTGCTGTTGATAACAAGGGCATTTGCTAAATAGATGGTGTGTGTGCAACAATATACTGAAAGGTCAATTATATTGTGCAGCTTATCTCACCACCTGTAGTTATTTAGGTGAAAGCTCCAAAATGCTTGCCTAATATGTCTGTTTATCCAAAAGGAAGTAAAAAGGGAGAGCTAGAAAGATAGCATTGCATCACATTACATGGCAATGCAATGCACAGTTGCTGAAGTTGAACCAAAATGAGCTTGTAATCTGGCTTCTGCAACTTTGAACATGAAAAATCCAATGAGGAGAAGAAAAGCAAAGCCAAAGAGTCCATCCCAAAATCCGACAAACAAGCAAAATGAACAAAAAACATTGAATTCAATTCTTTCTGATTTTAGAAACTGCATTAAAGAAGGGGTGCACCGGTCCTGGAGATACTGCAATACCAGGTCAATGCGTGGAGTGGACAGAGCAAGCTCTTTTTCCATCTCCCTGTTCTAAAAATCCATTTAATATATGGTCCCCAGATAGGGGACGTATCAGATATTAAACTGATAAGAACAGATACTACACTTGATCTTAGCCAAAAGGCCGAGAAGCGATAACCAGAATGGGTTTCAAACTACGGAGCCACCCAAGGATCCTGAAAAGTCCATTTGTGGAGATGAGCTCCTGGACTCCCGTTAAGAAGACATGTTGTCAACCTCTAGATCCCTTACATGCCTGCACTTTTCGGCTTGCTGCTGCTGCAATCCACGCGTTTTAGATCTGCATAACTCCACCTCTTTAAACACAGCACCTTCACCCCCTGCTGTTCCCACCCGCCTCAACACCGTTGGAAGGGAGGAGAACCAATTAAGGCGGGGGGTGGGGTGGAACGAGCAGCTGTCTACCCTTAGCAGGAGGGCTCCTGATTACATACCTCTCCTGCTGCTGCTGCTGCTGGCTGTCCAGCAGCAGACTGAAGGTGGCTGCTGCTGTGCACAGGTATATAAAGGCTCAGAGCCTATTATGACACGCGCAGCCAGCGTTCCATTGCCACATTCCATCTACTGCAGGCAGGATACCTGGCTGGCTGAATGTCGCTGAGAAGCTCACAGAGACCGCCATAAGCAACAGTTTAACAGAATGCCACAGACTAATCAACCAAACTTTTTGGGTTGGGTTCTCTTTTATAGTCTGCAGGCATTAAATGAAAGAAGTCAGTGTCCCAGCAGAAGGAGACAACGTTTCAGAAAAGGCATTATAGCAAACCAAAAAAGAAATTTTAAGCGCAGCAGAGTAACCAGCGCACATACTTGTTAGCTCAGCTGAGTTTAAAAGGCTGCTGTTGATAACAAGGGCATTTGCTAAATAGATGGTGTGTGTGCAACAATATACTGAAAGGTCAATTATATTGTGCAGCTTATCTCACCACCTGTAGTTATTTAGGGGAAAGCTCCAAAATGCTTGCCTAATATGTCTGTTTATCCAAAAGGAAGTAAAAAGGGAGAGCTAGAAAGATAGCATTGCATCACATTACATGGCAATGCAATGCACAGTTGCTGAAGTTGAACCAAAATGAGCTTGTAATCTGGCTTCTGCAACTTTGAACATGAAAAGTCCAATGAGGAGAAGGAAAGCAAAGCCAAAGAGTCCATCCCAAAATCCGACAAACAAGCAAAATGAACAAAAAACATTGAATTCAATTCTTTCTGATTTTAGAAACTGCATTAAAGAAGGGGTGCACCGGTCCTGGAGATACTGCAATACCAGATCAATGCGTGGAGTGGACAGAGCAAGCTCTTTTTCCATCTCCCTGTTCTAAAAATCCATTTAATATATGGTCCCCAGATAGGGGACGTATCAGATATTAAACTGATAAGAACAGATACTACACTTGATCTTAGCCAAAAGGCCGAGAAGCGATAACCAGAATTGGTTTCAAACTACGGAGCCACCCAAGGATCCTGAAAAGTCCATTTGTGGAGATGAGCTCCTGGACTCCCGTTAAGAAGACATGTTGTCAACCTCTAGATCCCTTACATGCCTGCACTTTTCGGCTTGCTGCTGCTGCAATCCACGCGTTTTAGATCTGCATAACTCCACCTCTTTAAACACAGCACCTTCACCCCCTGCTGTTCCCACCCGCCTCAACACCGTTGGAAGGGAGGAGAACCAATTAAGGCGGGGGGTGGGGTGGAACGAGCAGCTGTCTACCCTTAGCAGGAGGGCTCCTGATTACATACCTCTCCTGCTGCTGCTGCTGCTGGCTGTCCAGCAGCAGACTGAAGGTGGCTGCTGCTGTGCACAGGTATATAAAGGCTCAGAGCCTATTATGACACGCGCAGCCAGCGTTCCATTGCCACATTCCATCTACTGCAGGCAGGATACCTGGCTGGCTGAATGTCGCTGAGAAGCTCACAGAGACCGCCATAAGCAACAGTTTAACAGAATGCCACAGACTAATCAACCAAACTTTTTGGGTTGGGTTCTCTTTTATAGTCTGCAGGCATTAAATGAAAGAAGTCAGTGTTCCAGCAGAAGGAGACAACGTTTCAGAAAAGGCATTGTAGCAAACCAAAAAAGAAATTTTAAGCGCAGCAGAGTAACCAGCGCACATACCTGTTAGCTCAGGTGAGTTTAAAAGGCTGCTGTTGATAACAAGGGCATTTGCTAAATAGATGGTGTGTGTGCAACAATATACTGAAAGGTCAATTATATTGTGCAGCTTATCTCACCACCTGTAGTTATTTAGGTGAAAGCTCCAAAATGCTTGCCTAATATGTCTGTTTATCCAAAAGGAAGTAAAAAGGGAGAGCTAGAAAGATAGCATTGCATCACATTACATGGCAATGCAATGCACAGTTGCTGAAGTTGAACCAAAATGAGCTTGTAATCTGGCTTCTGCAACTTTGAACATGAAAAATCCAATGAGGAGAAGAAAAGCAAAGCCAAAGAGTCCATCCCAAAATCCGACAAACAAGCAAAATGAACAAAAAACATTGAATTCAATTCTTTCTGATTTTAGAAACTGCATTAAAGAAGGGGTGCACCGGTCCTGGAGATACTGCAATACCAGGTCAATGCGTGGAGTGGACAGAGCAAGCTCTTTTTCCATCTCCCTGTTCTAAAAATCCATTTAATATATGGTCCCCAGATAGGGGACGTATCAGATATTAAACTGATAAGAACACATACTACACTTGATCTTAGCCAAAAGGCCGAGAAGCGATAACCAGAATTGGTTTCAAACTACGGAGCCACCCAAGGATCCTGAAAAGTCCATTTGTGGAGATGAGCTCCTGGACTCCCGTTAAGAAGACATGTTGTCAACCTCTAGATCCCTTACATGCCTGCACTTTTCGGCTTGCTGCTGCTGCAATCCACGCGTTTTAGATCTGCATAACTCCACCTCTTTAAACACAGCACCTTCACCCCCTGCTGTTCCCACCCGCCTCAACACCGTTGGAAGGGAGGAGAACCAATTAAGGCGGGGGGTGGGGTGGAACGAGCAGCTGTCTACCCTTAGCAGGAGGGCTCCTGATTACATACCTCTCCTGCTGCTGCTGCTGCTGGCTGTCCAGCAGCAGACTGAAGGTGGCTGCTGCTGTGCACAGGTATATAAAGGCTCAGAGCCTATTATGACACGCGCAGCCAGCGTTCCATTGCCACATTCCATCTACTGCAGGCAGGATACCTGGCTGGCTGAATGTCGCTGAGAAGCTCACAGAGACCGCCATAAGCAACAGTTTAACAGAATGCCACAGACTAATCAACCAAACTTTTTGGGTTGGGTTCTCTTTTATAGTCTGCAGGCATTAAATGAAAGAAGTCAGTGTTCCAGCAGAAGGAGACAACGTTTCAGAAAAGGCATTGTAGCAAACCAAAAAAGAAATTTTAAGCGCAGCAGAGTAACCAGCGCACATACCTGTTAGCTCAGGTGAGTTTAAAAGGCTGCTGTTGATAACAAGGGCATTTGCTAAATAGATGGTGTGTGTGCAACAATATACTGAAAGGTCAATTATATTGTGCAGCTTATCTCACCACCTGTAGTTATTTAGGTGAAAGCTCCAAAATGCTTGCCTAATATGTCTGTTTATCCAAAAGGAAGTAAAAAGGGAGAGCTAGAAAGATAGCATTGCATCACATTACATGGCAATGCAATGCACAGTTGCTGAAGTTGAACCAAAATGAGCTTGTAATCTGGCTTCTGCAACTTTGAACATGAAAAATCCAATGAGGAGAAGAAAAGCAAAGCCAAAGAGTCCATCCCAAAATCCGACAAACAAGCAAAATGAACAAAAAACATTGAATTCAATTCTTTCTGATTTTAGAAACTGCATTAAAGAAGGGGTGCACCGGTCCTGGAGATACTGCAATATCAGGTCAATGCGTGGAGTGGACAGGGCAAGCTCTTTTTCCATCTCCCTGTTCTAAAAATCCATTTAATATATGGTCCCCAGATAGGGGACGTATCAGATATTAAACTGATAAGAACAGATACTACACTTGATCTTAGCCAAAAGGCCGAGAAGCGATAACCAGAATTGGTTTCAAACTACGGAGCCACCCAAGGATCCTGAAAAGTCCATTTGTGGAGATGAGCTCCTGGACTCCCGTTAAGAAGACATGTTGTCAACCTCTAGATCCCTTACATGCCTGCACTTTTCGGCTTGCTGCTGCTGCAATCCACGTGTTTTAGATCTGCATAACTCCACCTCTTTAAACACAGCACCTTCACCCCCTGCTGTTCCCACCCGCCTCAACACCGTTGGAAGGGAGGAGAACCAATTAAGGCGGGGGGTGGGGTGGAACAAGCAGCTGTCTACCCTTAGCAGGAGGGCTCCTGATTACATACCTCTCCTGCTGCTGCTGCTGCTGGCTGTCCAGCAGCAGACTGAAGGTGGCTGCTGCTGTGCACAGGTATATAAAGGCTCAGAGCCTATTATGACACGCGCAGCCAGCGTTCCATTGCCACATTCCATCTACTGCAGGCAGGATACCTGGCTGGCTGAATGTCGCTGAGAAGCTCACAGAGACCGCCATACGCAACAGTTTAACAGAATGCCACAGACTAATCAACCAAACTTTTTGGGTTGGGTTCTCTTTTATAGTCTGCAGGCATTAAATGAAAGAAGTCAGTGTTCCAGCAGAAGGAGACAACGTTTCAGAAAAGGCATTGTAGCAAACCAAAAAAGAAATTTTAAGCGCAGCAGAGTAACCAGCGCACATACCTGTTAGCTCAGGTGAGTTTAAAAGGCTGCTGTTGATAACAAGGGCATTTGCTAAATAGATGGTGTGTGTGCAACAATATACTGAAAGGTCAATTATATTGTGCAGCTTATCTCACCACCTGTAGTTATTTAGGTGAAAGCTCCAAAATGCTTGCCTAATATGTCTGTTTATCCAAAAGGAAGTAAAAAGGGAGAGCTAGAAAGATAGCATTGCATCACATTACATGGCAATGCAATGCACAGTTGCTGAAGTTGAACCAAAATGAGCTTGTAATCTGGCTTCTGCAACTTTGAACATGAAAAATCCAATGAGGAGAAGAAAAGCAAAGCCAAAGAGTAAATTCCCAAAATCCGACAAACAAGCAAAATGAACAAAAAACATTGAATTCAATTCTTTCTGATTTTAGAAACTGCATTAAAGAAGGGGTGCACCGGTCCTGGAGATACTGCAATACCAGGTCAATGCGTGGAGTGGACAGAGCAAGCTCTTTTTCCATCTCCCTGTTCTAAAAATCCATTTAATATATGGTCCCCAGATAGGGGACGTATCAGATATTAAACTGATAAGAACAGATACTACACTTGATCTTAGCCAAAAGGCCGAGAAGCGATAACCAGAATTGGTTTCAAACTACGGAGCCACCCAAGGATCCTGAAAAGTCCATTTGTGGAGATGAGCTCCTGGACTCCCGTTAAGAAGACATGTTGTCAACCTCTAGATCCCTTACATGCCTGCACTTTTCGGCTTGCTGCTGCTGCAATCCACGCGTTTTAGATCTGCATAACTCCACCTCTTTAAACACAGCACCTTCACCCCCTGCTGTTCCCACCCGCCTCAACACCGTTGGAAGGGAGGAGAACCAATTAAGGCGGGGGGTGGGGTGGAACGAGCAGCTGTCTACCCTTAGCAGGAGGGCTCCTGATTACATACCTCTCCTGCTGCTGCTGCTGCTGGCTGTCCAGCAGCAGACTGAAGGTGGCTGCTGCTGTGCACAGGTATATAAAGACTCAGAGCCTATTATGACACGCGCAGCCAGCGTTCCATTGCCACATTCCATCTACTGCAGGCAGGATACCTGGCTGGCTGAATGTCGCTGAGAAGCTCACAGAGACCGCCATAAGCAACAGTTTAACAGAATGCCACAGACTAATCAACCAAACTTTTTGGGTTGGGTTCTCTTTTATAGTCTGCAGGCATTAAATGAAAGAAGTCAGTGTTCCAGCAGAAGGAGACAACGTTTCAGAAAAGGCATTGTAGCAAACCAAAAAAGAAATTTTAAGCGCAGCAGAGTAACCAGCGCACATACCTGTTAGCTCAGGTGAGTTTAAAAGGCTGCTGTTGATAACAAGGGCATTTGCTAAATAGATGGTGTGTGTGCAACAATATACTGAAAGGTCAATTATATTGTGCAGCTTATCTCACCACCTGTAGTTATTTAGGTGAAAGCTCCAAAATGCTTGCCTAATATGTCTGTTTATCCAAAAGGAAGTAAAAAGGGAGAGCTAGAAAGATAGCATTGCATCACATTACATGGCAATGCAATGCACAGTTGCTGAAGTTGAACCAAAATGAGCTTGTAATCTGGCTTCTGCAACTTTGAACATGAAAAATCCAATGAGGAGAAGAAAAGCAAAGCCAAAGAGTCCATCCCAAAATCTGACAAACAAGCAAAATGAACAAAAAACATTGAATTCAATTCTTTCTGATTTTAGAAACTGCATTAAAGAAGGGGTGCACCGGTCCTGGAGATACTGCAATACCAGGTCAATGCGTGGAGTGGACAGAGCAAGCTCTTTTTCCATCTCCCTGTTCTAAAAATCCATTTAATATATGGTCCCCAGATAGGGGACGTATCAGATATTAAACTGATAAGAACAGATACTACACTTGATCTTAGCCAAAAGGCCGAGAAGCGATAACCAGAATTGGTTTCAAACTACGGAGCCACCCAAGGATCCTGAAAAGTCCATTTGTGGAGATGAGCTCCTGGACTCCCGTTAAGAAGACATGTTGTCAACCTCTAGATCCCTTACATGCCTGCACTTTTCGGCTTGCTGCTGCTGCAATCCACGCGTTTTAGATCTGCATAACTCCACCTCTTTAAACACAGCACCTTCACCCCCTGCTGTTCCCACCCGCCTCAACACCGTTGGAAGGGAGGAGAACCAATTAAGGCGGGGGGTGGGGTGGAACGAGCAGCTGTCTACCCTTAGCAGGAGGGCTCCTGATTACATACCTCTCCTGCTGCTGCTGCTGCTGGCTGTCCAGCAGCAGACTGAAGGTGGCTGCTGCTGTGCACAGGTATATAAAGGCTCAGAGCCTATTATGACACGCGCAGCCAGCGTTCCATTGCCACATTCCATCTACTGCAGGCAGGATACCTGGCTGGCTGAATGTCGCTGAGAAGCTCACAGAGACCGCCATAAGCAACAGTTTAACAGAATGCCACAGACTAATCAACCAAACTTTTTGGGTTGGGTTCTCTTTTATAGTCTGCAGGCATTAAATGAAAGAAGTCAGTGTTCCAGCAGAAGGAGACAACGTTTCAGAAAAGGCATTGTAGCAAACCAAAAAAGAAATTTTAAGCGCAGCAGAGTAACCAGCGCACATACCTGTTAGCTCAGGTGAGTTTAAAAGGCTGCTGTTGATAACAAGGGCATTTGCTAAATAGATGGTGTGTGTGCAACAATATACTGAAAGGTCAATTATATTGTGCAGCTTATCTCACCACCTGTAGTTATTTAGGTGAAAGCTCCAAAATGCTTGCCTAATATGTCTGTTTATCCAAAAGGAAGTAAAAAGGGAGAGCTAGAAAGATAGCATTGCATCACATTACATGGCAATGCAATGCACAGTTGCTGAAGTTGAACCAAAATGAGCTTGTAATCTGGCTTCTGCAACTTTGAACATGAAAAATCCAATGAGGAGAAGAAAAGCAAAGCCAAAGAGTCCATCCCAAAATCCGACAAACAAGCAAAATGAACAAAAAACATTGAATTCAATTCTTTCTGATTTTAGAAACTGCATTAAAGAAGGGGTGCACCGGTCCTGGAGATACTGCAATACCAGGTCAATGCGTGGAGTGGACAGAGCAAGCTCTTTTTCCATCTCCCTGTTCTAAAAATCCATTTAATATATGGTCCCCAGATAGGGGACGTATCAGATATTAAACTGATAAGAACAGATACTACACTTGATCTTAGCCAAAAGGCCGAGAAGCGATAACCAGAATTGGTTTCAAACTACGGAGCCACCCAAGGATCCTGAAAAGTCCATTTGTGGAGATGAGCTCCTGGACTCCCGTTAAGAAGACATGTTGTCAACCTCTAGATCCCTTACATGCCTGCACTTTTCGGCTTGCTGCTGCTGCAATCCACGCGTTTTAGATCTGCATAACTCCACCTCTTTAAACACAGCACCTTCACCCCCTGCTGTTCCCACCCGCCTCAACACCGTTGGAAGGGAGGAGAACCAATTAAGGCGGGGGGTGGGGTGGAACGAGCAGCTGTCTACCCTTAGCAGGAGGGCTCCTGATTACATACCTCTCCTGCTGCTGCTGCTGCTGGCTGTCCAGCAGCAGACTGAAGGTGGCTGCTGCTGTGCACAGGTATATAAAGGCTCAGAGCCTATTATGACACGCGCAGCCAGCGTTCCATTGCCACATTCCATCTACTGCAGGCAGGATACCTGGCTGGCTGAATGTCGCTGAGAAGCTCACAGAGACCGCCATAAGCAACAGTTTAACAGAATGCCACAGACTAATCAACCAAACTTTTTGGGTTGGGTTCTCTTTTATAGTCTGCAGGCATTAAATGAAAGAAGTCAGTGTTCCAGCAGAAGGAGACAACGTTTCAGAAAAGGCATTGTAGCAAACCAAAAAAGAAATTTTAAGCGCAGCAGAGTAACCAGCGCACATACCTGTTAGCTCAGGTGAGTTTAAAAGGCTGCTGTTGATAACAAGGGCATTTGCTAAATAGATGGTGTGTGTGCAACAATATACTGAAAGGTCAATTATATTGTGCAGCTTATCTCACCAGCTGTAGTTATTTAGGTGAAAGCTCCAAAATGCTTGCCTAATATGTCTGTTTATCCAAAAGGAAGTAAAAAGGGAGAGCTAGAAAGATAGCATTGCATCACATTACATGGCAATGCAATGCACAGTTGCTGAAGTTGAACCAAAATGAGCTTGTAATCTGGCTTCTGCAACTTTGAACATGAAAAATCCAATGAGGAGAAGAAAAGCAAAGCCAAAGAGTCCATCCCAAAATCCGACAAACAAGCAAAATGAACAAAAAACATTGAATTCAATTCTTTCTGATTTTAGAAACTGCATTAAAGAAGGGGTGCACCGGTCCTGGAGATACTGCAATACCAGGTCAATGCGTGGAGTGGACAGAGCAAGCTCTTTTTCCATCTCCCTGTTCTAAAAATCCATTTAATATATGGTCCCCAGATAGGGGACGTATCAGATATTAAACTGATAAGAACAGATTTTTTTTTTTTTTATCGAAAGCCCGAATTCGTGTACAAAACCCGAGTGCGCTTAAAAAAGTGACAAGTGCCACAAAAAAAGTGCACTAGGATGCTGGTCTTCTTGAAACCCTCTCCAAAAGGAGAAGGGTCCCCCAAACCATTCCCCGTCCCTCCGAGCCAAAAGGCCACAGCGAGGAACAGGGACAAAAAGCCACCTCCAGCCGAAGCCAGAGGCGACCCAATCTTACCCCCAGCACCTGCCCGAGTTCTCACCCGAGCAAGGCACTGGGAGCCAAAGACTGTGCTCCCCTCCCGGAAGAGGGGAGCCAACAACGCTCTCCTCCCGAAAGAGGAGAGCCAGGGGGGTTCAGGGGGGAGCGGAACCTGATGGCCACACACTCCCCCCCTAGACCTGCCAAGAGAGGAACCCGTAAGGGAACCGCATCCCGACAAAATTCTAGTAGGACGTGACACACGTGAATAAGTGGACACACAGTGACAAAGAAATTAAATAAATAGTGAAGGTTTCACAGTATAATACTGCCCGGACCTTCGACCGGGAATTGAAAAATTCCCCATCCTAAGGCCAGAAGGCCCGGAATAAGGGTGTGTGCGAAGAAAGAAAATTTGAAGTGCTTGTGCAAATGTGCCATAAACTCAAGTGGGGTTCCCAATCCCAGTGAGTTAAGGCACCCCAGGGTCACCATTCCTGGGGCACTTCACACTTCGGGCTTTCGATCTTCCCCGGCCCAATGGCGTCGATCCTGGGGGGCCATGCTTTCCACCAGATGACTATATTAGCCACCTGGCGTACTAACAAGCGCCTAAACCCCAGTGTGCATAATGTATCAATCTACTAGGGCGGCCAACATCCAAAACCGCCTTTTCGAAAGATACTACACTTGATCTTAGCCAAAAGGCCGAGAAGCGATAACCAGAATTGGTTTCAAACTACGGAGCCACCCAAGGATCCTGAAAAGTCCATTTGTGGAGATGAGCTCCTGGACTCCCGTTAAGAAAACATGTTGTCAACCTCTAGATCCCTTACATGCCTGCACTTTTCGGCTTGCTGCTGCTGCAATCCACGCGTTTTAGATCTGCATAACTCCACCTCTTTAAACACAGCACCTTCACCCCCTGCTGTTCCCACCCGCCTCAACACCGTTGGAAGGGAGGAGAACCAATTAAGGCGGGGGGTGGGGTGGAACGAGCAGCTGTCTACCCTTAGCAGGAGGGCTCCTGATTACATACCTCTCCTGCTGCTGCTGCTGCTGGCTGTCCAGCAGCAGACTGAAGGTGGCTGCTGCTGTGCACAGGTATATAAAGGCTCAGAGCCTATTATGACACGCGCAGCCAGCGTTCCATTGCCACATTCCATCTACTGCAGGCAGGATACCTGGCTGGCTGAATGTCGCTGAGAAGCTCACAGAGACCGCCATAAGCAACAGTTTAACAGAATGCCACAGACTAATCAACCAAACTTTTTGGGTTGGGTTCTCTTTTATAGTCTGCAGGCATAAAATGAAAGAAGTCAGTGTTCCAGCAGAAGGAGACAACGTTTCAAAAAAGGCATTGTAGCAAACCAAAAAAGAAATTTTAAGCGCAGCAGAGTAACCAGCGCACATACCTGTTAGCTCAGGTGAGTTTAAAAGGCTGCTGTTGATAACAAGGGCATTTGCTAAATAGATGGTGTGTGTGCAACAATATACTGAAAGGTCAATTATATTGTGCAGCTTATCTCACCACCTGTAGTTATTTAGGTGAAAGCTCCAAAATGCTTGCCTAATATGTCTGTTTATCCAAAAGGAAGTAAAAAGGGAGAGCTAGAAAGATAGCATTGCATCACATTACATGGCAATGCAATGCACAGTTGCTGAAGTTGAACCAAAATGAGCTTGTAATCTGGCTTCTGCAACTTTGAACATGAAAAATCCAATGAGGAGAAGAAAAGCAAAGCCAAAGAGTCCATCCCAAAATCCGACAAACAAGCAAAATGAACAAAAAACATTGAATTCAATTCTTTCTGATTTTAGAAACTGCATTAAAGAAGGGGTGCACCGGTCCTGGAGATACTGCAATACCAGGTCAATGCGTGGAGTGGACAGAGCAAGCTCTTTTTCCATCTCCCTGTTCTAAAAATCCATTTAATATATGGTCCCCAGATAGGGGATGTATCAGATATTAAACTGATAAGAACAGATACTACACTTGATCTTAGCCAAAAGGCCGAGAAGCGATAACCAGAATTGGTTTCAAACTACGGAGCCACCCAAGGATCCTGAAAAGTCCATTTGTGGAGATGAGCTCCTGGACTCCCGTTAAGAAGACATGTTGTCAACCTCTAGATCCCTTACATGCCTGCACTTTTCGGCTTGCTGCTGCTGCAATCCACGCGTTTTAGATCTGCATAACTCCACCTCTTTAAACACAGCACCTTCACCCCCTGCTGTTCCCACCCGCCTCAACACCGTTGGAAGGGAGGAGAACCAATTAAGGCGGGGGGTGGGGTGGAACGAGCAGCTGTCTACCCTTAGCAGGAGGGCTCCTGATTACATACCTCTCCTGCTGCTGCTGCTGGCTGTCCAGCAGCAGACTGAAGGTGGCTGCTGCTGTGCACAGGTATATAAAGGCTCAGAGCCTATTATGACACGCGCAGCCAGCGTTCCATTGCCACATTCCATCTACTGCAGGCAGGATACCTGGCTGGCTGAATGTCGCTGAGAAGCTCACAGAGACCGCCATAAGCAACAGTTTAACAGAATGCCACAGACTAATCAACCAAACTTTTTGGGTTGGGTTCTCTTTTATAGTCTGCAGGCATTAAATGAAAGAAGTCAGTGTTCCAGCAGAAGGAGACAACGTTTCAGAAAAGGCATTGTAGCAAACCAAAAAAGAAATTTTAAGTGCAGCAGAGTAACCAGCGCACATACCTGTTAGCTCAGGTGAGTTTAAAAGGCTGCTGTTGATAACAAGGGCATTTGCTAAATAGATGGTGTGTGTGCAACAATATACTGAAAGGTCAATTATATTGTGCAGCTTATCTCACCACCTGTAGTTATTTAGGTGAAAGCTCCAAAATGCTTGCCTAATATGTCTGTTTATCCAAAAGGAAGTAAAAAGGGAGAGCTAGAAAGATAGCATTGCATCACATTACATGGCAATGCAATGCACAGTTGCTGAAGTTGAACCAAAATGAGCTTGTAATCTGGCTTCTGCAACTTTGAACATGAAAAATCCAATGAGGAGAAGAAAAGCAAAGCCAAAGAGTCCATCCCAAAATCCGACAAACAAGCAAAATGAACAAAAAACATTGAATTCAATTCTTTCTGATTTTAGAAACTGCATTAAAGAAGGGGTGCACCGGTCCTGGAGATACTGCAATACCAGGTCAATGCGTGGAGTGGACAGAGCAAGCTCTTTTTCCATCTCCCTGTTCTAAAAATCCATTTAATATATGGTCCCCAGATAGGGGACGTATCAGATATTAAACTGATAAGAACAGATAAGGTTTCAACGCAATTTTATTGATTCAAAAGTATATTTACAAAGGTTTTAAAAAAGAACATTTATAACATTACAATAAAATGATAAAACATGATAATAATCAATTCAAGTTTTTTGTAAAAACACAATTTACCATCATAAAACCATTGTAACAATTAAGAAAATCATAATTACAGATGTACTTGGGTTTATTTAATTACCACTAATTGTGTTCCATAATTGTACACACCACATAGAAGCCGCTTCTTTTGCTCCATACAGTTTTTTATCTCTGAGATAGTAAATATACATTTCACTTAAAGCAATTTTTATACAGTCTGTTGAATCAATATGATCATGTTTGAAGAGTAAAATATTTCTAACTTTCCACATGGCATTTTTAAAACAATTAATAATAATCCAGGCAACTCGGAATTGTTTAAAATTTGGACACTTAAAAAGACCATAAAAGACATAAAAGTGATTAAAATCTTTCAGGCCACATGCCCATTTTAAAAGTGGGCCTACCTTTCTCCAAACCTCCTGTGCAAAATGACAATTCCAAAAGAGATGCAATACAGACTCACTTTCCCCGCATATATCTCTTGGACATTTGGCTCTCGCCACCAGCCCCCGCCTATGTTGAAACTCACGGGTAGGGAGGCACTGGTGGACGATAGCCCAGGCAAGGTCCTTGTGTACATTTGCAAGATATTTCCCGTACACATTTCGCCACACCGTTTTGGACCTTGCCTGTGAAAAATTGGAGACAGGAATTGTGTCCTCAGAGTGTCTGCAAGCAATAGATACCTTCCTTTGGTCCCCCAATATATCAGGCTCCAATTCCTGGAGACCTAGAAGTCTGACCGTTTTCTCAAGTATCACATACTGTTTAGGTGGGCACAGGAGCACAGGAGAACTTAAAGGTAGGCTAAACCACCTTTTAAAAATCATTCCTGCTGCATATTTTAAAAAATAACTAAAAATGCCATCAGATTTAAAAACCTTAAAACAGAAGCAGAAATACTTTATATGGAAAAAGGTAAAAAAATTGGGTACATCTTTACCTCCATTAGATTTACATTTGTACATCAGATCTCTTTTTAACTTTTCCATTTTTGAACCCCATAAAAACATAAAAACAATTCTTGTTACTTTCTTGATTTGTAAATTGGAAGGGGGAAACACCATTGCAACATACAACATAATGGGAATTAAAACAGCTTTAATAATTAAAATTTTACCTTCCATACTAAGGTTCCTTAAATTCCACAATGAGATCTTTTTTTCTATTTTATCCATTGCAGAGTCCCAGTTAGGGTCCCCCTCATTGGCTTGGTTAAAAATAATTCCTAAAATTTTTATGTGATTTTTCTGTATCACTATCCCAGGGGTCAAAGAGGAGTCCCATCCCCCCACATTAAAACAGTCACATTTATCTATATTTAATTTAAAACCTGAGGCTTCACAGAAAAATTGTGTGTTTCTCAATACCCTCCTCAGAGATGTGGAATCTGGACATAGTATGGTAACATCATCCATGTAACTTAGGGCTTTAAGTTGCATACCCCTACTCCCGGGAATAGGTACCCCTTTAATTACTTTATCTTTTCTCAGTATGGTTAATAGTGGTTCCATAACACAGATAAAGAGCAGTGGTGAGAGAGGGCACCCTTGTTTCACCCCTGATAATAGAGGAACCCCCTTCGTTAAAAACCCATTTACAGAAATTTGACTAAAACAAGAATGATATAAAAGCATAATGCGGGTTAAAATTTTCTCTGGAAACGCCATTTTTTTAAGAACCATAAAAAGAAATTCATGCGATACCCTGTCAAAAGCTTTTTCAAAGTCTAAGGATAAAATAGCAAGGTTTTGACTTCTCTCTTTTGAATACCATATGGTATCCCTAATTATGTTGAGGGACTCAGCTATGGTTCTTCCGGGAACACCACATACCTGGTTAGGGTGAATTAATTTGGCTATAAAGGGTTTTAAACGGACTGCAATAAGTTTAGCTAAAATTTTATAATCAAGGTTTAAAAGCGTAATAGGCCGCCAGTTTTTAAGTTGGCTCCTATCCCCTTTTTTATATATTAAAGATACCAGACCTCTCCTCCAAGATGGGGGTAATTTATTAGTATTAAAAGCTTCTTTAAACAATAAAAACATATCGTTCTTTAAAATTCCCCAAAAAGTCAGATAAAACTCAATCGGTAGACCGTCTTCCCCAGGGGCTTTCCCACTGGAGAAACTTTTAAAAATCTGTAAAAGTTCCTCACTGGTGAGATCCCTAGATAAAATACCCTGGTCTAAAATATCTAACTTAAAATCAAGGGAATTAATAGCATACTCTAAAAAGGATGGATCTATAACTTTAGTGTTAAAAAGAAGTTGATAAAAATTAAAAGCTTTTCCTAACATACCCTTAATATCATTTTCACCTTCAAGATTTAGTATTGCATCCCTCCTCCCCATTACCTTTTTGAAGAAGAATCGGGAGCATTTCTCTCCTTCCTCCAGGTGCTGTACATGGGAGTTAAAAATTATTTGTTTTCCTTTTTCATTAAGAGCATTTTTTATTTCAGACTTAAGATTTGCAATATCATCATCCACATCAATACCAACTTCTTTTAGTTTAAAGAGTACTTGTAATCTCATATTAAAAACATAAAACCACTGCTTTTTCTTTTTTGCTTTCATTTTCCCTGCCTTAATAAAAAATAATTTAATCTTAGGTTTAATGCTCTCCCACCAATCCAGCATCGAGGCGCGGGGGTCTCTCTTTGATTGCCAGCACTGGTAGGCCTGCACAAACCTCTTTTGAATATCAATATCCTCTAGGAGAGTTGTATTTAATCTCCATGGGCCTCTTGAGGTATTTTGTTCCCCTGCTAACTCTAAAAACACAGATAAAACTTTATGATCAGAGAATAAATTAGATAAAAGAAAACATTTACAAGGTTTAAAGGCAGTAGAAGCAAATATGAAATCAATTCTAGAAGAAACTCTTCCATTGGACCATGTAACACCTGGATCCGCCGGCAAGAGTTCCTTCCAGCAGTCCTGTAATCTAAAATCATCAATTAAACTTTTCAACAAATAGGAGGTACGGTCTTTACGATTCACATCCCCACCCTGCCGGGATTCCCCATCACGTAAACAATTAAAATCTCCTCCCACTAGCAGGGGGGTTGACCCAACACAAAATAATGGCAATATTTCAAGTAAATCCGCCCTTTCCTGCTTCCCAGGAGGAGCGTACACATTTAATAAACGTAAAGAAAGTCCATTAAAAACAAGATGTATTAAAATAGCTCTGCCAGGTATAATTTCAGTCACAGATTGAATGATGGTAGAATGTCCACGGCAAAGTAGTCCAACTCCGGCAGCACGACAGTCATTAGCACCGGACCACACAGAAGCGCCCAGTTTCCAGTCTTCTTTTAAGTCCTTATAATTTAAATTACTCTGTATACCACATTCTTGTAGAAAGCAGAAATCAAAGTCCAATGTCTCTAAATAAGAAAATAAAGCAGCCCTACGTGTAGGGCTCTTTAGGGACCTCACATTTAGTGAGGAGATTTTAAGAGGAACAGACATTAAGAAGAATCAGGATCTGAAGATGGGAAGAAGTCAATACACGGCACCTCCTCCTCCGCATCTCCAGGGGTCAGGATTTGTTTAATATTACCGGGATCTGAAGCAGGCAAAAAGGCATCATCCACTTTTGGCTCCTCATCTGGACCTCGACATCCGTGTTTTCTTTGGATATCAGGTTGCTTTACGTCCTCCCGTTGCCTTTTCAGAGGCTGGGAGCTGTCCATCTTTTCCAAGTCCTGTGCATCTGCAGTCCTCATGGCGGTCTGGTCTATGGAACGGGTGTCATCCCTCTGGGTCGTCTTGTCCTCTGGTCTGGTCACGGAACTACTGCGACTTCTGGTTCGAGGACCAGGGCTCGACTGGGTCTTAGCCGGGTCCTTTTTACTTCGCGCCCTAGAGGTCTCTCTTTCCGACACACTGGTTGATCGATTAAGGAGCGTACCCTTTTTGCCCTTACCCAAGATCACCGATGATGGTGTGGCGAATCTGGGTGCTTGCTTAATCGGGGTACTAGAGGTCTCCTCAGTTCCACATAATGCCGGTGGTGCATTCATGCTGGATGAGGACCCTTCCTCTTGACTCTGAGATACGGCAACATCTAGAGCCAGAACATCGATCAATTCCACAGAGAGCGAACCCTCGGTTAATCTTATGGAACCCCTACGACCGTCCTTCTGTGGAACTACCAGCGGGCCCTCTGGCGGAGCCGTTGAAGGATTTGGTCCGGACCCGTCAGCGTGCGCCAACCCAGGTCCAGGGGCAGGTGTAGTAATACTCCCTCCGAAGTATTCTTGGATAGTCAGTTGACCTGACTTAAACATGTCATATGTTTTTGACTTTTTGCTCGGACAATTCCTGAAGGCGTGACCTGCCTTCCCACATAGGTTACATACGATCTCAGAGTCACACGTAGCGGAGGTGTGCCCACTCTTACCGCACTTGTTGCAAAAGACTACATGAGCCCTTGTACAATTTTCTCGTGTATGCCCATATTCATGACAATTCCGGCATTGAAGGGGCATTCCTGGGTAGCGTAGGAATCCCCTGACATTACCAATGGCAAAATTAGCAGGCGGGTGGTGAAGACCACCAATGCCGCTCTGATCTGGATGGAACTTCACCAGGTATTTCCTCTTCCCATTCCAGAAGCGCTGGGAGTTGAGGATATCATGTGAGAAGCGCACTGACTTGCAGTAACGCTTCAAAAAGGTTTCGATATCGCCCTCAGAGACGAATGGGCTGTACATGAAGATCACCAAGGGTACTTCCTCTTCACCGTACAGGAAGTCAAAGCTCAGCCCGTTCAGTCTCTCATCGTCCTTGTCCGCAACCATCAGTGCTGCATGGATATTATCACAGCATGATTTAGCCATAAAGGAAATGGTATATCGCCCACGGAATTCCTGATCGTAAAGACACAGGATCTTATCTCGCTCCAGGTGGAAGAACCCAAAAAGAATCTCATGCACGATGTACTGCAGATTCTTCTCATGGCGCTGGCATTCATCCACCATGATTCTAATGGACTGTCGCAGTGGAGTCTCCCCCACCGCAAATCCAAAAGAAAAAGGCATTTTCGGCCCTCAGGGACTAAGCCCTCACCCAATAGTAACAAGGGAATGAATCCCACAAAAGCAGGAACAAACCCAAGACCGAGGGAGGGGTACCCCAAGAACTTACACAGCCCACTAAGCGATAAAGCTCAGCAAAGGAAAACGCCCTTATTTCCTCGGGTCGCCCCGAAGACAAGACGCGATCGCTCCCCGTTGTCCGGGGACTAAGCCGACCTGCCAATAGCTGCAAGGGGGTGAAGCTCCCTCCGTTAAGAGAGAGCGATCCCCCAAGGCCAACAAGTCGGGTACCCCAGGCACCTCCTAGCCGAGACCAAGGCAGCAACCGTTAGATCACTGCACTTGATCTTAGCCAAAAGGCCGAGAAGCGATAACCAGAATTGGTTTCAAACTACGGAGCCACCCAAGGATCCTGAAAAGTCCATTTGTGGAGATGAGCTCCTGGACTCCCGTTAAGAAGACATGTTGTCAACCTCTAGATCCCTTACATGCCTGCACTTTTCGGCTTGCTGCTGCTGCAATCCACGCGTTTTAGATCTGCATAACTCCACCTCTTTAAACACAGCACCTTCACCCCCTGCTGTTCCCACCCGCCTCAACACCGTTGGAAGGGAGGAGAACCAATTAAGGCGGGGGGTGGGGTGGAACGAGCAGCTGTCTACCCTTAGCAGGAGGGCTCCTGATTACATACCTCTCCTGCTGCTGCTGCTGCTGGCTGTCCAGCAGCAGACTGAAGGTGGCTGCTGCTGTGCACAGGTATATAAAGGCTCAGAGCCTATTATGACACGCGCAGCCAGCGTTCCATTGCCACATTCCATCTACTGCAGGCAGGATACCTGGCTGGCTGAATGTCGCTGAGAAGCTCACAGAGACCGCCATAAGCAACAGTTTAACAGAATGCCACAGACTAATCAACCAAACTTTTTGGGTTGGGTTCTCTTTTATAGTCTGCAGGCATTAAATGAAAGAAGTCAGTGTTCCAGCAGAAGGAGACAACGTTTCAGAAAAGGCATTGTAGCAAACCAAAAAAGAAATTTTAAGCGCAGCAGAGTAACCAGCGCACATACCTGTTAGCTCAGGTGAGTTTAAAAGGCTGCTGTTGATAACAAGGGCATTTGCTAAATAGATGGTGTGTGTGCAACAATATACTGAAAGGTCAATTATATTGTGCAGATTATCTCACCACCTGTAGTTATTTAGGTGAAAGCTCCAAAATGCTTGCCTAATATGTCTGTTTATCCAAAAGGAAGTAAAAAGGGAGAGCTAGAAAGATAGCATTGCATCACATTACATGGCAATGCAATGCACAGTTGCTGAAGTTGAACCAAAATGAGCTTGTAATCTGGCTTCTGCAACTTTGAACATGAAAAATCCAATGAGGAGAAGAAAAGCAAAGCCAAAGAGTCCATCCCAAAATCCGACAAACAAGCAAAATGAACAAAAACATTGAATTCAATTCTTTCTGATTTTAGAAACTGCATTAAAGAAGGGGTGCACCGGTCCTGGAGATACTGCAATACCAGGTCAATGCGTGGAGTGGACAGAGCAAGCTCTTTTTCCATCTCCCTGTTCTAAAAATCCATTTAATATATGGTCCCCAGATAGGGGACGTATCAGATATTAAACTGATAAGAACAGATACTACACTTGATCTTAGCCAAAAGGCCGAGAAGCGATAACCAGAATTGGTTTCAAACTACGGAGCCACCCAAGGATCCTGAAAAGTCCATTTGTGGAGATGAGCTCCTGGACTCCCGTTAAGAAGACATGTTGTCAACCTCTAGATCCCTTACATGCCTGCACTTTTCGGCTTGCTGCTGCTGCAATCCACGCGTTTTAGATCTGCATAACTCCACCTCTTTAAACACAGCACCTTCACCCCCTGCTGTTCCCACCCGCCTCAACACCGTTGGAAGGGAGGAGAACCAATTAAGGCGGGGGGTGGGGTGGAACGAGCAGCTGTCTACCCTTAGCAGGAGGGCTCCTGATTACATACCTCTCCTGCTGCTGCTGCTGCTGGCTGTCCAGCAGCAGACTGAAGGTGGCTGCTGCTGTGCACAGGTATATAAAGGCTCAGAGCCTATTATGACACGCGCAGCCAGCGTTCCATTGCCACATTCCATCTACTGCAGGCAGGATACCTGGCTGGCTGAATGTCGCTGAGAAGCTCACAGAGACCGCCATAAGCAACAGTTTAACAGAATGCCACAGACTAATCAACCAAACTTTTTGGGTTGGGTTCTCTTTTATAGTCTGCAGGCATTAAATGAAAGAAGTCAGTGTTCCAGCAGAAGGAGACAACGTTTCAGAAAAGGCATTGTAGCAAACCAAAAAAGAAATTTTAAGCGCAGCAGAGTAACCAGCGCACATACCTGTTAGCTCAGGTGAGTTTAAAAGGCTGCTGTTGATAACAAGGGCATTTGCTAAATAGATGGTGTGTGTGCAACAATATACTGAAAGGTCAATTATATTGTGCAGCTTATCTCACCACCTGTAGTTATTTAGGTGAAAGCTCCAAAATGCTTGCCTAATATGTCTGTTTATCCAAAAGGAAGTAAAAAGGGAGAGCTAGAAAGATAGCATTGCATCACATTACATGGCAATGCAATGCACAGTTGCTGAAGTTGAACCAAAATGAGCTTGTAATCTGGCTTCTGCAACTTTGAACATGAAAAATCCAATGAGGAGAAGAAAAGCAAAGCCAAAGAGTCCATCCCAAAATCCGACAAACAAGCAAAATGAACAAAAAACATTGAATTCAATTCTTTCTGATTTTAGAAACTGCATTAAAGAAGGGGTGCACCGGTCCTGGAGATACTGCAATACCAGGTCAATGCGTGGAGTGGACAGAGCAAGCTCTTTTTCCATCTCCCTGTTCTAAAAATCCATTTAATATATGGTCCCCAGATAGGGGACGTATCAGATATTAAACTGATAAGAACAGATACTACACTTGATCTTAGCCAAAAGGCCGAGAAGCGATAACCAGAATTGGTTTCAAACTACGGAGCCACCCAAGGATCCTGAAAAGTCCATTTGTGGAGATGAGCTCCTGGACTCCCGTTAAGAAGACATGTTGTCAACCTCTAGATCCCTTACATGCCTGCACTTTTCGGCTTGCTGCTGCTGCAATCCACGCGTTTTAGATCTGCATAACTCCACCTCTTTAAACACAGCACCTTCACCCCCTGCTGTTCCCACCCGCCTCAACACCGTTGGAAGGGAGGAGAACCAATTAAGGCGGGGGGTGGGGTGGAACGAGCAGCTGTCTACCCTTAGCAGGAGGGCTCCTGATTACATACCTCTCCTGCTGCTGCTGCTGCTGGCTGTCCAGCAGCAGACTGAAGGTGGCTGCTGCTGTGCACAGGTATATAAAGGCTCAGAGCCTATTATGACACGCGCAGCCAGCGTTCCATTGCCACATTCCATCTACTGCAGGCAGGATACCTGGCTGGCTGAATGTCGCTGAGAAGCTCACAGAGACCGCCATAAGCAACAGTTTAACAGAATGCCACAGACTAATCAACCAAACTTTTTGGGTTGGGTTCTCTTTTATAGTCTGCAGGCATTAAATGAAAGAAGTCAGTGTTCCAGCAGAAGGAGACAACGTTTCAGAAAAGGCATTGTAGCAAACCAAAAAAGAAATTTTAAGCGCAGCAGAGTAACCAGCGCACATACCTGTTAGCTCAGGTGAGTTTAAAAGGCTGCTGTTGATAACAAGGGCATTTGCTAAATAGATGGTGTGTGTGCAACAATATACTGAAAGGTCAATTATATTGTGCAGCTTATCTCACCACCTGTAGTTATTTAGGTGAAAGCTCCAAAATGCTTGCCTAATATGTCTGTTTATCCAAAAGGAAGTAAAAAGGGAGAGCTAGAAAGATAGCATTGCATCACATTACATGGCAATGCAATGCACAGTTGCTGAAGTTGAACCAAAATGAGCTTGTAATCTGGCTTCTGCAACTTTGAACATGAAAAATCCAATGAGGAGAAGAAAAGCAAAGCCAAAGAGTCCATCCCAAAATCCGACAAACAAGCAAAATGAACAAAAAACATTGAATTCAATTCTTTCTGATTTTAGAAACTGCATTAAAGAAGGGGTGCACCGGTCCTGGAGATACTGCAATACCAGGTCAATGGGTGGAGTGGACAGAGCAAGCTCTTTTTCCATCTCCCTGTTCTAAAAATCCATTTAATATATGGTCCCCAGATAGGGGACGTATCAGATATTAAACTGATAAGAACAGATACTACACTTGATCTTAGCCAAAAGGCCGAGAAGCGATAACCAGAATTGGTTTCAAACTACGGAGCCACCCAAGGATCCTGAAAAGTCCATTTGTGGAGATGAGCTCCTGGACTCCCGTTAAGAAGACATGTTGTCAACCTCTAGATCCCTTACATGCCTGCACTTTTCGGCTTGCTGCTGCTGCAATCCACGCGTTTTAGATCTGCATAACTCCACCTCTTTAAACACAGCACCTTCACCCCCTGCTGTTCCCACCCGCCTCAACACCGTTGGAAGGGAGGAGAACCAATTAAGGCGGGGGGTGGGGTGGAACGAGCAGCTGTCTACCCTTAGCAGGAGGGCTCCTGATTACATACCTCTCCTGCTGCTGCTGCTGCTGGCTGTCCAGCAGCAGACTGAAGGTGGCTGCTGCTGTGCACAGGTATATAAAGGCTCAGAGCCTATTATGACACGCGCAGCCAGCGTTCCATTGCCACATTCCATCTACTGCAGGCAGGATACCTGGCTGGCTGAATGTCGCTGAGAAGCTCACAGAGACCGCCATAAGCAACAGTTTAACAGAATGCCACAGACTAATCAACCAAACTTTTTGGGTTGGGTTCTCTTTTATAGTCTGCAGGCATTAAATGAAAGAAGTCAGTGTTCCAGCAGAAGGAGACAACGTTTCAGAAAAGGCATTGTAGCAAACCAAAAAAGAAATTTTAAGCGCAGCAGAGTAACCAGCGCACATACCTGTTAGCTCAGGTGAGTTTAAAAGGCTGCTGTTGATAACAAGGGCATTTGCTAAATAGATGGTGTGTGTGCAACAATATACTGAAAGGTCAATTATATTGTGCAGCTTATCTCACCACCTGTAGTTATTTAGGTGAAAGCTCCAAAATGCTTGCCTAATATGTCTGTTTATCCAAAAGGAAGTAAAAAGGGAGAGCTAGAAAGATAGCATTGCATCACATTACATGGCAATGCAATGCACAGTTGCTGAAGTTGAACCAAAATGAGCTTGTAATCTGGCTTCTGCAACTTTGAACATGAAAAATCCAATGAGGAGAAGAAAAGCAAAGCCAAAGAGTCTATCCCAAAATCCGACAAACAAGCAAAATGAACAAAAAACATTGAATTCAATTCTTTCTGATTTTAGAAACTGCATTAAAGAAGGGGTGCACCGGTCCTGGAGATACTGCAATACCAGGTCAATGCGTGGAGTGGACAGAGCAAGCTCTTTTTCCATCTCCCTGTTCTAAAAATCCATTTAATATATGGTCCCCAGATAGGGGACGTATCAGATATTAAACTGATAAGAACAGATACTACACTTGATCTTAGCCAAAAGGCCGAGAAGCGATAACCAGAATTGGTTTCAAACTACGGAGCCACCCAAGGATCCTGAAAAGTCCATTTGTGGAGATGAGCTCCTGGACTCCCGTTAAGAAGACATGTTGTCAACCTCTAGATCCCTTACATGCCTGCACTTTTCGGCTTGCTGCTGCTGCAATCCACGCGTTTTAGATCTGCATAACTCCACCTCTTTAAACACAGCACCTTCACCCCCTGCTGTTCCCACCCGCCTCAACACCGTTGGAAGGGAGGAGAACCAATTAAGGCGGGGGGTGGGGTGGAACGAGCAGCTGTCTACCCTTAGCAGGAGGGCTCCTGATTACATACCTCTCCTGCTGCTGCTGCTGCTGGCTGTCCAGCAGCAGACTGAAGGTGGCTGCTGCTGTGCACAGGTATATAAAGGCTCAGAGCCTATTATGACACGCGCAGCCAGCGTTCCATTGCCACATTCCATCTACTGCAGGCAGGATACCTGGCTGGCTGAATGTCGCTGAGAAAGCTCACAGAGACCGCCATAAGCAACAGTTTAACAGAATGCCACAGACTAATCAACCAAACTTTTTGGGTTGGGTTCTCTTTTATAGTCTGCAGGCATTAAATGAAAGAAGTCAGTGTTCCAGCAGAAGGAGACAACGTTTCAGAAAAGGCATTGTAGCAAACCAAAAAAGAAATTTTAAGCGCAGCAGAGTAACCAGCGCACATACCTGTTAGCTCAGGTGAGTTTAAAAGGCTGCTGTTGATAACAAGGGCATTTGCTAAATAGATGGTGTGTGTGCAACAATATACTGAAAGGTCAATTATATTGTGCAGCTTATCTCACCACCTGTAGTTATTTAGGTGAAAGCTCCAAAATGCTTGCCTAATATGTCTGTTTATCAAAAAGGAAGTAAAAAGGGAGAGCTAGAAAGATAGCATTGCATCACATTACATGGCAATGCAATGCACAGTTGCTGAAGTTGAACCAAAATGAGCTTGTAATCTGGCTTCTGCAACTTTGAACATGAAAAATCCAATGAGGAGAAGAAAAGCAAAGCCAAAGAGTCCATCCCAAAATCCGACAAACAAGCAAAATGAACAAAAAACATTGAATTCAATTCTTTCTGATTTTAGAAACTGCATTAAAGAAGGGGTGCACCGGTCCTGGAGATACTGCAATACCAGGTCAATGGTTGGAGTGGACAGAGCAAGCTCTTTTTCCATCTCCCTGTTCTAAAAATCCATTTAATATATGGTCCCCAGATAGGGGACGTATCAGATATTAAACTGATAAGAACAGATACTACACTTGATCTTAGCCAAAAGGCCGAGAAGCGATAACCAGAATTGGTTTCAAACTACGGAGCCACCCAAGGATCCTGAAAAGTCCATTTGTGGAGATGAGCTCCTGGACTCCCGTTAAGAAGACATGTTGTCAACCTCTAGATCCCTTACATGCCTGCACTTTTCGGCTTGCTGCTGCTGCAATCCACGCGTTTTAGATCTGCATAACTCCACCTCTTTAAACACAGCACCTTCACCCCCTGCTGTTCCCACCCGCCTCAACACCGTTGGAAGGGAGGAGAACCAATTAAGGCGGGGGGTGGGGTGGAACGAGCAGCTGTCTACCCTTAGCAGGAGGGCTCCTGATTACATACCTCTCCTGCTGCTGCTGCTGCTGGCTGTCCAGCAGCAGACTGAAGGTGGCTGCTGCTGTGCACAGGTATATAAAGGCTCAGAGCCTATTATGACACGCGCAGCCAGCGTTCCATTGCCACATTCCATCTACTGCAGGCAGGATACCTGGCTGGCTGAATGTCGCTGAGAAGCTCACAGAGACCGCCATAAGCAACAGTTTAACAGAATGCCACAGACTAATCAACCAAACTTTTTGGGTTGGGTTCTCTTTTATAGTCTGCAGGCATTAAATGAAAGAAGTCAGTGTTCCAGCAGAAGGAGACAACGTTTCAGAAAAGGCATTGTAGCAAACCAAAAAAGAAATTTTAAGCGCAGCAGAGTAACCAGCGCACATACCTGTTAGCTCAGGTGAGTTTAAAAGGCTGCTGTTGATAACAAGGGCATTTGCTAAATAGATGGTGTGTGTGCAACAATATACTGAAAGGTCAATTATATTGTGCAGCTTATCTCACCACCTGTAGTTATTTAGGTGAAAGCTCCAAAATGCTTGCCTAATATGTCTGTTTATCCAAAAGGAAGTAAAAAGGGAGAGCTAGAAAGATAGCATTGCATCACATTACATGGCAATGCAATGCACAGTTGCTGAAGTTGAACCAAAATGAGCTTGTAATCTGGCTTCTGCAACTTTGAACATGAAAAATCCAATGAGGAGAAGAAAAGCAAAGCCAAAGAGTCCATCCCAAAATCCGACAAACAAGCAAAATGAACAAAAAACATTGAATTCAATTCTTTCTGATTTTAGAAACTGCATTAAAGAAGGGGTGCACCGGTCCTGGAGATACTGCAATACCAGGTCAATGCGTGGAGTGGACAGAGCAAGCTCTTTTTCCATCTCCCTGTTCTAAAAATCCATTTAATATATGGTCCCCAGATAGGGGGCGTATCAGATATTAAACTGATAAGAACAGATACTACACTTGATCTTAGCCAAAAGGCCGAGAAGCGATAACCAGAATTGGTTTCAAACTACGGAGCCACCCAAGGATCCTGAAAAGTCCATTTGTGGAGATGAGCTCCTGGACTCCCGTTAAGAAGACATGTTGTCAACCTCTAGATCCCTTACATGCCTGCACTTTTCGGCTTGCTGCTGCTGCAATCCACGCGTTTTAGATCTGCATAACTCCACCTCTTTAAACACAGCACCTTCACCCCCTGCTGTTCCCACCCGCCTCAACACCGTTGGAAGGGAGGAGAACCAATTAAGGCGGGGGGTGGGGTGGAAAGAGCAGCTGTCTACCCTTAGCAGGAGGGCTCCTGATTACATACCTCTCCTGCTGCTGCTGCTGCTGGCTGTCCAGCAGCAGACTGAAGGTGGCTGCTGCTGTGCACAGGTATATAAAGGCTCAGAGCCTATTATGACACGCGCAGCCAGCGTTCCATTGCCACATTCCATCTACTGCAGGCAGGATACCTGGCTGGCTGAATGTCGCTGAGAAGCTCACAGAGACCGCCATAAGCAACAGTTTAACAGAATGCCACAGACTAATCAACCAAACTTTTTGGGTTGGGTTCTCTTTTATAGTCTGCAGGCATTAAATGAAAGAAGTCAGTGTTCCAGCAGAAGGAGACAACGTTTCAGAAAAGGCATTGTAGCAAACCAAAAAAGAAATTTTAAGCGCAGCAGAGTAACCAGCGCACATACCTGTTAGCTCAGGTGAGTTTAAAAGGCTGCTGTTGATAACAAGGGCATTTGCTAAATAGATGGTGTGTGTGCAACAATATACTGAACGGTCAATTATATTGTGCAGCTTATCTCACCACCTGTAGTTATTTAGGTGAAAGCTCCAAAATGCTTGCCTAATATGTCTGTTTATCCAAAAGGAAGTAAAAAGGGAGAGCTAGAAAGATAGCATTGCATCACATTACATGGCAATGCAATGCACAGTTGCTGAAGTTGAACCAAAATGAGCTTGTAATCTGGCTTCTGCAACTTTGAACATGAAAAATCCAATGAGGAGAAGAAAAGCAAAGCCAAAGAGTCCATCCCAAAATCCGACAAACAAGCAAAATGAACAAAAAACATTGAATTCAATTCTTTCTGATTTTAGAAACTGCATTAAAGAAGGGGTGCACCGGTCCTGGAGATACTGCAATACCAGGTCAATGCGTGGAGTGGACAGAGCAAGCTCTTTTTCCATCTCCCTGTTCTAAAAATCCATTTAATATATGGTCCCCAGATAGGGGACGTATCAGATATTAAACTGATAGGAACAGATACTACACTTGATCTTAGCCAAAAGGCCGAGAAGCGATAACCAGAATTGGTTTCAAACTACGGAGCCACCCAAGGATCCTGAAAAGTCCATTTGTGGAGATGAGCTCCTGGACTCCCGTTAAGAAGACATGTTGTCAACCTCTAGATCCCTTACATGCCTGCACTTTTCGGCTTGCTGCTGCTGCAATCCACGCGTTTTAGATCTGCATAACTCCACCTCTTTAAACACAGCACCTTCACCCCCTGCTGTTCCCACCCGCCTCAACACCGTTGGAAGGGAGGAGAACCAATTAAGGTGGGGGGTGGGGTGGAACGAGCAGCTGTCTACCCTTAGCAGGAGGGCTCCTGATTACATACCTCTCCTGCTGCTGCTGCTGGCTGTCCAGCAGCAGACTGAAGGTGGCTGCTGCTGTGCACAGGTATATAAAGGCTCAGAGCCTATTATGACACGCGCAGCCAGCGTTCCATTGCCACATTCCATCTACTGCAGGCAGGATACCTGGCTGGCTGAATGTCGCTGAGAAGCTCACAGAGACCGCCATAAGCAACAGTTTAACAGAATGCCACAGACTAATCAACCAAACTTTTTGGGTTGGGTTCTCTTTTATAGTCTGCAGGCATTAAATGAAAGAAGTCAGTGTTCCAGCAGAAGGAGACAACGTTTCAGAAAAGGCATTGTAGCAAACCAAAAAAGAAATTTTAAGCGCAGCAGAGTAACCAGCGCACATACCTGTTAGCTCAGGTGAGTTTAAAAGGCTGCTGTTGATAACAAGGGCATTTGCTAAATAGATGGTGTGTGTGCAACAATATACTGAAAGGTCAATTATATTGTGCAGTTTATCTCACCACCTGTAGTTATTTAGGTGAAAGCTCCAAAATGCTTGCCTAATATGTCTGTTTATCCAAAAGGAAGTAAAAAGGGAGAGCTAGAAAGATAGCATTGCATAACATTACATGGCAATGCAATGCACAGTTGCTGAAGTTGAACCAAAATGAGCTTGTAATCTGGCTTCTGCAACTTTGAACATGAAAAATCCAATGAGGAGAAGAAAAGCAAAGCCAAAGAGTCCATCCCAAAATCCGACAAACAAGCAAAATGAACAAAAAACATTGAATTCAATTCTTTCTGATTTTAGAAACTGCATTAAAGAAGGGGTGCACCGGTCCTGGAGATACTGCAATACCAGGTCAATGCGTGGAGTGGACAGAGCAAGCTCTTTTTCCATCTCCCTGTTCTAAAAATCCATTTAATATATGGTCCCCAGATAGGGGACGTATCAGATATTAAACTGATAAGAACAGATTTTTTTGATTGAATATATCTTTTATTAGCACAAAAAATAAGTTAACAGACAGTGTACAGTGCCGCAGCCCAGTACACACAGAATTCTACATCATATTTACATAGCATGAGGATACGACGCACTAACTAGACACATCACACCCCTATGCTACACAAAACACTCAATCTGAAAGAAAAAGCATGTCAATTAATACAGTACGACGAACCGTGATAAGGGATGGGGATTGGGAAAAAGGGGATGGGGAGGGGAAAATCACAGGCCCGAAGCTTTATTGAAAGACAAGACACATAAGGGGAGAGGGGGAGGAGGGGTTTAGTCCTCGTCCTCGTCCTCCGGACCGTCCATGATGGAATAGTCTCTGAGCAGGCTGTGGATCAGCCTGCGGCAGTCCTGGATGGACATCCTCTCCCTCCTCAAGATGAGCCGGTTCCTGGCGACCCAAACGGCATCCTTGAAGCAGTTCATAAGGCGCCAAGCCTCCTGGATGGCTCCGACGGTATGAACCCCAGGGAAGAGTCCGTAAAGCACAGAATGGTGCGATAGGCTCGCCCTGGGGACAGAGTTCCTCAGGTCGTCCTCAAGTGCAGTCAATAGGCGCTGTGCAAATCCGCAGTCCCAAAAAGTGTGCAAAGATGTTTCCTCCACGAAGGGGCACCTTGGGCAGTACCGGGTCTTGCACAGGTTCCGGGCATGCATGAATGACCGGACGGGCAGTCCGCCCTGAATCGCCATCCACGACAAGTCCTTGTGCCCGTTGGTCAGCCTGTCAGACGACACATTTGTCCACACAGTCTCCAGCGTGTCCTGGTGAAGTCCTGTGATGTTCTCCACGTCATCCTTGGCTCTGATTAGCTTGTGGATAGTTTTGGGCTTCCACAAGTCGGGCTTGAGTCCCTCCAGTTGATGCTCCCCCACAAATCGAACGACGTCTCCGTAGAACCATGGCGTCGTCCAGTTGTAGGGGAAGGAGCTGTCCCACTTGTCCCAGCCGAGTCGCCTCCAAAGAGGAAGCAGGAAGAAGCGAGACATGGACCTGCACGCGGAGCCATTCTTGACTTGCAAAGTCCGGCGGACACAATCACACACAAAAGAGGATCGCAGGAGGGTGGGGATATCTGGAACGCCCTTCCCACCCTTGCGAGGCTCCTTGTACATGACGGCCCGCCTGACTCTGTCCATCTTGGATCCCCAGACAAAGTGAAACACTGTCCTGGTAATGGCCCTGCACACAGTGACGTGTGGGGGCCAGGCCTGCGCCGTGTACTGCAAGACGGGCAGGACCTCATTACGCAGGACGAGTGCCTTACCCTCACAAGTGAGGTGTCTGAGGCTCCAGAGTCCGATCCGTTGCTTCACCTTGGCCAAGCGTTCTTGCCAGGACTTGAGGGCCGCTCCTTCCTTCCCGAACCAGACTCCCAGCACCTTGAGGAAATCCGGTTGAATGTTGAAGGGGAAGGGGGCGGAGGAGGCCGGCTGCCAATCCCCGAAGAGCATGGCTTCCGACTTCCTGCAGTTGACTTTGGCCCCTGAAGCCCGGCCGAACCTCTCACACGTCTGGACGAGGGCGTCGACTGAACCACGATCAGCGCAGAAGACGGTGACGTCGTCCATGTAGAGCGAGCACTTGACCTCGTGTCGTCCCGGACCCGGTGCGGTGATCCCTCTGATCTCTCCATTCTGCCGGATAGCCTCTGCGAAGAGTTCTATAACACAAACAAAAAGAAGAGGTGATAGAGGGCAGCCTTGTCTGACCCCAGAGAGGACAGGGAAGGGGTCAGTCTTCCAGCCGTTCACCAACACCGAGCTGTGGATATCAAAATACATCAGACGGACATACGAACAAAACATGTTACCCAAACCTAACCGGTGCAGAGCTCGGCCCATGAACTCGTGAGAAACCCGGTCGAAGGCCTTCTCCTGATCCAAGGAGACCAGGGCCGCGTGTGCGCGGCGGACCTTGATGTACTCGACCGTGTCCCGCACGAGAGCGAGGCTGTCTGCGATGCGACGTCCAGGGATGCCGCAGGTCTGGTCCGGGTGGATGATCCGTCCGATGACCGTCTTAAGTCGTGTCGCCATCGTCTTGGCCAGGATCTTGTAGTCCACGTTGAGCAGAGTGATGGGACGCCAATTCCTCAGGTCGCACCTCTCTCCCTTCCGCTTGTACAGGATCGTGACCATTCCTTCCCTCAAAGATGGAGGCATTCTACCCTCCACCACCATCTCCTCGTACAGGTCCAACAGGTCCGGACAGATGAGGTCTCCCAGCGCTACATAGAGCTCCGCTGGAAGACCATCACTGCCCGGGGTCCTGCCGGTCCTAAAGGATTTAGCGGCAGAGAGCAATTCGCCCACCATCAGAGGTTTGTCCAAGGCTGCCGTGCCTGCAGGATCAAGATGGTTAGTGATACCTGACAGGAACTTATCAGCAGCGTCGGGGTCGGTAGTCTTGTGGGAGTAGAGTTCGCTGTAGAAGTCGCTGACGACCCTCATCACGTCCTCCTTCCCACGTCGCATGTTTCCGCTCTCGTCTCGCAGCTCGTTCAGGGGCGTGTGACCGGCATGAAGTTTCCTGAAAAAGAATGAGTTACATTACTCACCCTTCTCCAGATTCTCCACTTTGGAACGGAAGATGATTCGCTTGGACTCCTCCTCAAAGTGCCTTTTCAGGCTCTTCTTGGTCTCCTCCAGCTCCTCCCTCACGTCCCAGCCGCAGTGAAGAAGGTCCTGCAGCGACCGCAGCTCGCGCTGCAGCCCTCTGAAGTCCCTCCTCTTCTCACACTCCTGTTGTCGACCCTTGGCCTGAAAGAAACAGCGAAACTCAAGTTTAACATATTCCCACCAATCAGAGACTGTTTGGAAGCTACCCTTGTAGGACTGCCACATTGCGTAGGCTGCTCTCAGCTCCTCCACGACTTCATCCTGAGCCAGCAGAGCACAATTCAGCTTCCAGGAGCCGGGGCCGGACGGAAAACCGTCGCCGAGGACACCTTGTAAGTGAATGGCTCTGTGGTCGGAGAAGAAGCAGGAGACCATCGAGTGCCTACTCTGCCTGACTGCCCGAGAGGTGAACACAAAGTCAATCCTGGAGCGGAGTGAGCCATCGGGTCGGCTCCACGAATAGTTCGTGGAGCCTCTCCCCATGGAGCCCACCACGTCCTGAAGAGAGGCCTCGGTTACCATCTCGATGAGCAGCTTGGACGTGATGTCCAACTTGGCAGATGTGCCAGAACTACGACCGTCCTCCTCGATGGGGCAGTTGAAATCCCCGGCCATCACTAAGGTCCTGGTGGTGGCAAGCTGAAGCCGCAGGGTCTGGAAAAGCTCCAAACGCTCATTCTTCAGTGGGGACGCATACACGTTGATGAACCTGACAGGTTCTCCCGCCCAGTTGCCATCTACAACAAGAGCCCTGCCGCAGATGAGCTCCTGGACGGACTCAAGCGTGAATGCGCCCCCCCTGATCAGAATTGCGACCCCCGCAGACTTGCAGTCACCCCCACCGGACCAGTAGGATGGACCGTGGGACCACTCCCTGGCCAGATGTTTGAAGGACCTAGAGGAGGGAAGGGAACATTCCTGCAACATATAAACATCACACAACTGGGAAGTAAGGAAGGCATAAATAGTCTGACGTCTGAACTTGTCCTTGATGCTCCTGACATTAATGGAAAATAAGTTAATATTAGCCATCATGTAGGGAAAAAAGAAAAAGTTAGCGCAGGCAATACACCTTAGTTACCACTCCGGTCGGGTGGTCCCTCGTCGGTGTTAACTGCTGGTGACGGGATCACCAGCAGGCCCTCTTCCTCCATCTGGTCAAGCAGCGCGGCCTCAATCTCGGCGACCACCAGTTCCTCCTCTTCTGGCTCGGCCACCAGGGTCTCAACCATGTGCTCCATCTCTTCTGGCTCAGGGAGGGTATCCTCCTTTTCGCCTACGAAATCCAGAATCTTCTTTTTGGAGGATTCAGTAGCAGGGCTGTCCTCCACCTTCCTCTTTCCCCGGGTTGGAACTGGGGAGACAAGAAGGGGAAAATCCTCCTCGGAATAGATAGCGGCGGGTGGAGGAAAGGTTAATTCCACCGCTACCATGGTCTGGGGAGGGAGAGTGGCTGCCGGGGCAGGGGAAAGGACACCTGCTGAGGAGTAGGGGAAGGAGGAAGAGGAAGTGGAATCCTCAGCAGGGGTGGCCGGGGTGGGGGGGGGATTGGACGGGGGTGGCAGGGGGAGGGATCGAGAGAGGGGTGACAGAACTCTTACCCTCCTTTGACTTTTTCTTCTGCTTCGGAGCTGCTGGGACCGTCGCTGGGGCTTTGGCCACCGACTCCTTGACCGCTTTGGCCTTGGTCGTCTCGGCCTTGGCCGCTGGGGCCTTGGTCGTCGCGTCCTTGACCTTCACAGGCCTGGTCGTCGGGGCCTTGTCCTCCGTAGCTGGGGTCGTCGCAACCACCGATGCCCAGGATCTCTCACGCCTGGGGCAATCCTTGTACAGATGAGCCGCCAGCCCACACAGGTTGCAGGACGTCTTCTTCGGGCAGTCCTTCGAGCTGTGTCCCGTCACTCGACAAATCCTGCAGGCATCCTCCTTGCAGTCCTTCATCTCGTGGCCGTTCTTGCCGCATCTCCTGCAGTTCCGCGGCATGTCCGGGTAATAGATGAGGCCGTAGGAGTTGCCCAGGGAGAATGTCGGGGGCAGGTGCCGAAGTCCGTCTGAGTACGCCAGGTCCCTGTGAAGTCTAACGGTCACCGACCACTTACCTGTCCAGAAGCCGAGTCCATTCAGGATGTGAGAGGGTTCCTTCACAACCAAACAGAAGCGTCTCAGGAAGGTACAGATGTCTTGGCCTGGGGTGTGCGGGTTGCGCATGGAGACCGTGATCCTCCTTTCATCCCTCTGGATAGGGCAGCTACCTGTAAAGGCAGAGAAAGAATTATCCGGTCCTTTTGCGCTTACCATTTCCCAGAACCTCCTGCAGGTGTTCACAGTGGCGAAGGTGACGAAGAAGATCCCCGTCAAGAAGGTCTGGATGCTGAGGGTGTCCGACCTGGAGAAGCCTCGATCCAGCAGCATCTTCTGGCAGAACACGTCCGAGGACATGTCCGGCACCCTCCCATCCACTTCCTTCAGCTTCAGGGCCACCGTCTGCCGCATCCATGGCTCCAGGGCTGGAGCTTCGTGGCGGGGCTTCTGGGGTCCCTTCTGCTGGCCAGTCGTGGAGGCAGAGTCCTTGGGGTCAGAATCGGCTCCTGGCTGGGCCCTCCTGGCTGTCCCCAGCTCCAGGCTCTTCTTTTCGGCCTTCCTCGCAGCGCTTGCCATGGCTTTCCTCCTGCAGTTACTTCTTGGAGCTGGATCTGGAACTCTTCCCGGAATGGGTGGAGCTATGCAGATTCTTCTCCCGTCGTGTTCTGGACAAATTCCCCGAAAGGTCTTTGTCTCGATGATTTTCTTCCTCGAAGATTCCACAGGACAGCCCGATTCTTCTCCGAGTCTTCGTCTTCTTCTGGATTCTTTAGAGCTTCTTCCTCCCACCGATATCCGCCTTCGTTCTCTGATGTCAGCTGGGCTCCGAAGCTCTTCTCCTTCCGAGTTCGATCGCTCTCGTCAAGTGTAGATCGTAGCTCTTGTGTTCTTAAAAGAACAGATACTACACTTGATCTTAGCCAAAAGGCCGAGAAGCGATAACCAGAATTGGTTTCAAACTACGGAGCCACCCAAGGATCCTGAAAAGTCCATTTGTGGAGATGAGCTCCTGGACTCCCGTTAAGAAGACATGTTGTCAACCTCTAGATCCCTTACATGCCTGCACTTTTCGGCTTGCTGCTGCTGCAATCCACGCGTTTTAGATCTGCATAACTCCACCTCTTTAAACACAGCACCTTCACCCCCTGCTGTTCCCACCCGCCTCAACACCGTTGGAAGGGAGGAGAACCAATTAAGGCGGGGGGTGGGGTGGAACGAGCAGCTGTCTACCCTTAGCAGGAGGGCTCCTGATTACATACCTCTCCTGCTGCTGCTGCTGCTGGCTGTCCAGCAGCAGACTGAAGGTGGCTGCTGCTGTGCACAGGTATATAAAGGCTCAGAGCCTATTATGACACGCGCAGCCAGCGTTCCATTGCCACATTCCATCTACTGCAGGCAGGATACCTGGCTGGCTGAATGTCGCTGAGAAGCTCACAGAGACCGCCATAAGCAACAGTTTAACAGAATGCCACAGACTAATCAACCAAACTTTTTGGGTTGGGTTCTCTTTTATAGTCTGCAGGCATTAAATGAAAGAAGTCAGTGTTCCAGCAGAAGGAGACAACGTTTCAGAAAAGGCATTGTAGCAAACCAAAAAAGAAATTTTAAGCGCAGCAGAGTAACCAGCGCACATACCTGTTAGCTCAGGTGAGTTTAAAAGGCTGCTGTTGATAACAAGGGCATTTGCTAAATAGATGGTGTGTGTGCAAAAATATACTGAAAGGTCAATTATATTGTGCAGCTTATCTCACCACCTGTAGTTATTTAGGTGAAAGCTCCAAAATGCTTGCCTAATATGTCTGTTTATCCAAAAGGAAGTAAAAAGGGAGAGCTAGAAAGATAGCATTGCATCACATTACATGGCAATGCAATGCACAGTTGCTGAAGTTGAACCAAAATGAGCTTGTAATCTGGCTTCTGCAACTTTGAACATGAAAAATCCAATGAGGAGAAGAAAAGCAAAGCCAAAGAGTCCATCCCAAAATCCGACAAACAAGCAAAATGAACAAAAAACATTGAATTCAATTCTTTCTGATTTTAGAAACTGCATTAAAGAAGGGGTGCACCGGTCCTGGAGATACTGCAATACCAGGTCAATGCGTGGAGTGGACAGAGCAAGCTCTTTTTCCATCTCCCTGTTCTAAAAATCCATTTAATATATGGTCCCCAGATAGGGGACGTATCAGATATTAAACTGATAAGAACAGATTTTTTTTTTTTTTATCGAAAGCCCGAATTCGTGTACAAAACCCGAGTGCGCTTAAAAAAGTGACAAGTGCCACAAAAAAAGTGCACTAGGATGCTGGTCTTCTTGAAACCCTCTCCAAAAGGAGAAGGGTCCCCCAAACCATTCCCCGTCCCTCCGAGCCAGAAGGCCACAGCGAGGAACAGGGACAAATAGCCACCTCCAGCCGGAGCCAGAGGCGACCCAATCTTACCCCCAATACCTGCCCGAGTTCTCACCCGAGCAAGGCACTGGGAGCCAAAGACTGTGCTCCCCTCCCGGAAGAGGGGAGACAACAATGCTCTCCTCCCGAAAGAGGAGAGTCAGGGGGGTTCAGGGGGGAGCGGAACCTGATGGACACACACTCCCCCCCTAGACCTGCCAAGAGAGGAACCCGTAAGGGAACCGCATCCCGACAAAATCCTAGTAAGGACGTGGACACACGTGAAAAAGTGGACACACAGTGACAAAAAAAATTAAATAAATAGTGAAGGTTTCACAGTATAATACTGCCCGGACCTTCGACCGGGAATTGAAAAATTCCCCATCCTAAGGCCAGAAGGCCCGGAATAAGGGTGTGTGTGAAGAAAGAAATATTGAAGTGCTAGTGCAAATGTGCCATAAACTCAAGTGGGGTTCCCAATCCCAGTGAGTTAAGGCACCCCAGGGTCACCACTCCTGGGGCACTTCACACTTCGGGCTTTCGATCTTCCCCGGCCCAATGGCGTCGATCCTGGGGGGCCATGCTTTCCACCAGATGACTATATTAGCCAACTGGCGTACTAACAAGTGCCTAAACCCCAGTGTGCATAATGTATCAATCTACTAGGGCGGCCAACATCCAAAACCGCCTTTTCGAAAGATACTACACTTGATCTTAGCCAAAAGGCCGAGAAGCGATAACCAGAATTGGTTTCAAACTACGGAGCCACCCAAGGATCCTGAAAAGTCCATTTGTGGAGATGAGCTCCTGGACTCCCGTTAAGAAGACATGTTGTCAACCTCTAGATCCCTTACATGCCTGCACTTTTCGGCTTGCTGCTGCTGCAATCCACGCGTTTTAGATCTGCATAACTCCACCTCTTTAAACACAGCACCTTCACCCCCTGCTGTTCCCACCCGCCTCAACACCGTTGGAAGGGAGGAGAACCAATTAAGGCGGGGGGTGGGGTGGAACGAGCAGCTGTCTACCCTTAGCAGGAGGGCTCCTGATTACATACCTCTCCTGCTGCTGCTGCTGCTGGCTGTCCAGCAGCAGACTGAAGGTGGCTGCTGCTGTGCACAGGTATATAAAGGCTCAGAGCCTATTATGACACGCGCAGCCAGCGTTCCATTGCCACATTCCATCTACTGCAGGCAGGATACCTGGCTGGCTGAATGTCGCTGAGAAGCTCACAGAGACCGCCATAAGCAACAGTTTAACAGAATGCCACAGACTAATCAACCAAACTTTTTGGGTTGGGTTCTCTTTTATAGTCTGCAGGCATTAAATGAAAGAAGTCAGTGTTCCAGCAGAAGGAGACAACGTTTCAGAAAAGGCATTGTAGCAAACCAAAAAAGAAATTTTAAGCGCAGCAGAGTAACCAGCGCACATACCTGTTAGCTCAGGTGAGTTTAAAAGGCTGCTGTTGATAACAAGGGCATTTGCTAAATAGATGGTGTGTGTGCAACAATATACTGAAAGGTCAATTATATTGTGCAGCTTATCTCACCACCTGTAGTTATTTAGGTGAAAGCTCCAAAATGCTTGCCTAATATGTCTGTTTATCCAAAAGGAAGTAAAAAGGGAGAGCTAGAAAGATAGCATTGCATCACAATACATGGCAATGCAATGCACAGTTGCTGAAGTTGAACCAAAATGAGCTTGTAATCTGGCTTGTGCAACTTTGAACATGAAAAATCCAATGAGGAGAAGAAAAGCAAAGCCAAAGAGTCCATCCCAAAATCCGACAAACAAGCAAAATTAACAAAAAACATTGAATTCAATTCTTTCTGATTTTAGAAACTGCATTAAAGAAGGGGTGCACCGGTCCTGGAGATACTGCAATACCAGGTCAATGCGTGGAGTGGACAGAGCAAGCTCTTTTTCCATCTCCCTGTTCTAAAAATCCATTTAATATATGGTCCCCAGATAGGGGACGTATCAGATATTAAACTGATAAGAACAGATTTTTTTGATTGAATATATCTTTTATTAGCACAAAAAAATAAGTTAACAGACAGTGTACAGTGCCGCAGCCCAGTACACACAGAATTCTACATCATATTTACATAGCATGAGGATACGACGCACTAACTAGACACATCACACCCCTATGCTACACAAAACACTCAATCTGAAAGAAAAAGCATATCAATCAATACAGTACGACGAACCGTGATAAGGGATAGGGATTGGGAAAAAGGGGATGGGGAGGGGAAAATCACAGGCCCGAAGCTTTATTGAAAGACAAGACACATAAGGGGAGAGGGGGAGGAGGGGTTTAGTCCTCATCCTCGTCCTCCGGACCGTCCATGATGGAATAGTCTCTGAGCAGGCTGTGGATCAGCCTGCGGCAGTCCTGGATGGACATCCTCTCCCTCCTCAAGATGAGCCGGTTCCTGGCGACCCAAAGGGCATCCTTGAAGCAGTTCATAAGGCGCCAAGCCTCCTGGATGGCTCCGACGGTATGAACCCCAGGGAAGAGTCCATAAAGCACAGAATGGTGCGATAGGCTCGCCCTGGGGACAGAGTTCCTCAGGTCGTCCTCAAGTGCAGTCAATAGGCGCTGTGCAAATCCGCAGTCCCAAAAAGTGTGCAAAGATGTTTCCTCCACGAAGGGGCACCTTGGGCAGTACCGGGTCTTGCACAGGTTCCGGGCATGCATGAATGACCGGACGGGCAGTCCGCCCTGAATCGCCATCCACGACAAGTCCTTGTGCCCGTTGGTCAGCCTGTCAGACGACACATTTGTCCACACAGTCTCCAGCGTGTCCTGGTGAAGTCCTGTGATGTTCTCCACGTCATCCTTGGCTCTGATTAGCTTGTGGATAGTTTTGGGCTTCCACAAGTCGGGCTTGAGTCCCTCCAGTTGATGCTCCCCCACAAATCGAACGACGTCTCCGTAGAACCATGGCGTCGTCCAGTTGTAGGGGAAGGAGCTGTCCCACTTGTCCCAGCCGAGTCGCCTCCAAAGAGGAAGCAGGAAGAAGCGAGACATGGACCTGCCCGCGGAGCCATTCTTGACTTGCAAAGTCTGGCGGACACAATCACACACAAAAGAGGATCGCAGGAGGGTGGGGATATCTGGAACGCCCTTCCCACCCTTGCGAGGCTCCTTGTACATGACGGCCCGCCTGACTCTGTCCATCTTGGATCCCCAGACAAAGTGAAACACTGTCCTGGTAATGGCCCTGCACACAGTGACGTGTGGGGGCCAGGCCTGCGCCGTGTACTGCAAGACGGGCAGGACCTCATTACGCAGGACGAGTGCCTTACCCTCACAAGTGAGGTGTCTGAGGCTCCAGAGTCCGATCCGTTGCTTCACCTTGGCCAAGCGTTCTTGCCAGGACTTGAGGGCCGCTCCTTCCTTCCCGAACCAGACTCCCAGCACCTTGAGGAAATCCGGTTGAATGTTGAAGGGGAAGGGGGCGGAGGAGGCCGGCTGCCAATCCCCGAAGAGCATGGCTTCCGACTTCCTGCAGTTGACTTTGGCCCCTGAAGCCCGGCCGAACCTCTCACACGTCTGGACGAGGGCGTCGACTGAACCACGATCAGCGCAGAAGACGGTGACGTCGTCCATGTAGAGCGAGCACTTGACCTCGTGTCGTCCCGGACCCGGTGCGGTGATCCCTCTGATCTCTCCATTCTGCCGGATAGCCTCTGCGAAGAGTTCTATAACACAAACAAAAAGAAGAGGTGATAGAGGGCAGCCTTGTCTGACCCCAGAGAGGACAGGGAAGGGGTCAGTCTTCCAGCCGTTCACCAACACCGAGCTGTGGATATCAAAATACATCAGACGGACATACGAACAAAACATGTTACCCAAACCTAACCGGTGCAGAGCTCGGCCCATGAACTCGTGGGAAACCCGGTCGAAGGCCTTCTCCTGATCCAAGGAGACCAGGGCCGCGTGTGCGCGGCGGACCTTGATGTACTCGACCGTGTCCCGCACGAGAGCGAGGCTGTCTGCGATGCGACGTCCAGGGATGCCGCAGGTCTGGTCCGGGTGGATGATCCGTCCGATGACCGTCTTAAGTCGTGTCGCCATCGTCTTGGCCAGGATCTTGTAGTCCACGTTGAGCAGAGTGATGGGACGCCAATTCCTCAGGTCGCACCTCTCTCCCTTCCGCTTGTACAGGATCGTGACCATTCCTTCCCTCAAAGATGGAGGCATTCTACCCTCCACCACCATCTCCTCGTACAGGTCCAACAGGTCCGGACAGATGAGGTCTCCCAGCGCTACATAGAGCTCCGCTGGAAGACCATCACTGCCCGGGGTCCTGCCGGTCCTAAAGGATTTAGCGGCAGAGAGCAATTCGCCCACCATCAGAGGTTTGTCCAAGGCTGCCGTGCCTGCAGGATCAAGATGGTTAGTGATACCTGACAGGAACTTATCAGCAGCGTCGGGGTCGGTAGTCTTGTGGGAGTAGAGTTCGCTGTAGAAGTCGCTGACGACCCTCATCACGTCCTCCTTCCCACGTCGCATGTTTCCGCTCTCGTCTCGCAGCTCGTTCAGGGGCGTGTGACCGGCATGAAGTTTCCTGAAAAAGAATGAGTTACATTTCTCACCCTTCTCCAGATTCTCCACTTTGGAACGGAAGACGATTCGCTTGGACTCCTCCTCAAAGTGCCTTTTCAGGCTCTTCTTGGTCTCCTCCAGCTCCTCCCTCACGTCCCAGCCGCAGTGAAGAAGGTCCTGCAGCGACCGCAGCTCGCGCTGCAGCCCTCTGAAGTCCCTCCTCTTCTCACACGCCTGTTGTCGACCCTTGGCCTGAAAGAAACAGCGAAACTCAAGTTTAACATATTCCCACCAATCAGAGACTGTTTGGAAGCTACCCTTGTAGGACTGACACATTGCGTAGGCTGCTCTCAGCTCCTCCACGACTTCATCCTGAGCCAGCAGAGCACAATTCAGCTTCCAGGAGCCGGGCCCGGACGGAAAACCGTCGCCGAGGACATCTTGTAAGTGAATGGCTCTGTGGTCGGAGAAGAAGCAGGAGACCATCGAGTGCCTACTCTGCCTGACTGCCCGAGAGGTGAACACAAAGTCAATCCTGGAGCGGAGTGAGCCATCGGGTCGGCTCCACGAATAGTTCGTGGAGCCTCTCCCCATGGAGCCCACCACGTCCTGAAGAGAGGCCTCGGTTACCATCTCGATGAGCAGCTTGGACGTGATGTCCAACTTGGCAGATGTGCCAGAACTACGACCATCCTCCTCGATGGGGCAGTTGAAATCCCCGGCCATCACTAAGGTCCTGGTGGTGGCAAGCTGAAGCCGCAGGGTCTGGAAAAGCTCCAAACGCTCATTCTTCAGTGGGGACGCATACACGAACAGATACTACACTTGATCTTAGCCAAAAGGCCGAGAAGCGATAACCAGAATTGGTTTCAAACTACGGAGCCACCCAAGGATCCTGAAAAGTCCATTTGTGGAGATGAGCTCCTGGACTCCCGTTAAGAAGACATGTTGTCAACCTCTAGATCCCTTACATGCCTGCACTTTTCGGCTTGCTGCTGCTGCAATCCACGCGTTTTAGATCTGCATAACTCCACCTCTTTAAACACAGCACCTTCACCCCCTGCTGTTCCCACCCGCCTCAACACCGTTGGAAGGGAGGAGAACCAATTAAGGCGGGGGGTGGGGTGGAACGAGCAGCTGTCTACCCTTAGCAGGAGGGCTCCTGATTACATACCTCTCCTGCTGCTGCTGCTGCTGGCTGTCCAGCAGCAGACTGAAGGTGGCTGCTGCTGTGCACAGGTATATAAAGGCTCAGAGCCTATTATGACACGCGCAGCCAGCGTTCCATTGCCACATTCCATCTACTGCAGGCAGGATACCTGGCTGGCTGAATGTCGCTGAGAAGCTCACAGAGACCGCCATAAGCAACAGTTTAACAGAATGCCACAGACTAATCAACCAAACTTTTTGGGTTGGGTTCTCTTTTATAGTCTGCAGGCATTAAATGAAAGAAGTCAGTGTTCCAGCAGAAGGAGACAACGTTTCAGAAAAGGCATTGTAGCAAACCAAAAAAGAAATTTTAAGCGCAGCAGAGTAACCAGCGCACATACCTGTTAGCTCAGGTGAGTTTAAAAGGCTGCTGTTGATAACAAGGGCATTTGCTAAATAGATGGTGTGTGTGCAACAATATACTGAAAGGTCAATTATATTGTGCAGCTTATCTCACCACCTGTAGTTATTTAGGTGAAAGCTCCAAAATGCTTGCCTAATATGTCTGTTTATCCAAAAGGAAGTAAAAAGGGAGAGCTAGAAAGATAGCATTGCATCACATTACATGGCAATGCAATGCACAGTTGCTGAAGTTGAACCAAAATGAGCTTGTAATCTGGCTTCTGCAACTTTGAACATGAAAAATCCAATGAGGAGAAGAAAAGCAAAGCCAAAGAGTCCATCCCAAAATCCGACAAACAAGCAAAATGAACAAAAAACATTGAATTCAATTCTTTCTGATTTTAGAAACTGCATTAAAGAAGGGGTGCACCGGTCCTGGAGATACTGCAATACCAGGTCAATGCGTGGAGTGGACAGAGCAAGCTCTTTTTCCATCTCCCTGTTCTAAAAATCCATTTAATATATGGTCCCCAGATAGGGGACGTATCAGATATTAAACTGATAAGAACAGATACTACACTTGATCTTAGCCAAAAGGCCGAGAAGCGATAACCAGAATTGGTTTCAAACTACGGAGCCACCCAAGGATCCTGAAAAGTCCATTTGTGGAGATGAGCTCCTGGACTCCCGTTAAGAAGACATGTTGTCAACCTCTAGATCCCTTACATGCCTGCACTTTTCGGCTTGCTGCTGCTGCAATCCACGCGTTTTAGATCTGCATAACTCCACCTCTTTAAACACAGCACCTTCACCCCCTGCTGTTCCCACCCGCCTCAACACCGTTGGAAGGGAGGAGAACCAATTAAGGCGGGGGGTGGGGTGGAACGAGCAGCTGTCTACCCTTAGCAGGAGGGCTCCTGATTACATACCTCTCCTGCTGCTGCTGCTGCTGGCTGTCCAGCAGCAGACTGAAGGTGGCTGCTGCTGTGCACAGGTATATAAAGGCTCAGAGCCTATTATGACACGCGCAGCCAGCGTTCCATTGCCACATTCCATCTACTGCAGGCAGGATACCTGGCTGGCTGAATGTCGCTGAGAAGCTCACAGAGACCGCCATAAGCAACAGTTTAACAGAATGCCACAGACTAATCAACCAAACTTTTTGGGTTGGGTTCTCTTTTATAGTCTGCAGGCATTAAATGAAAGAAGTCAGTGTTCCAGCAGAAGGAGACAACGTTTCAGAAAAGGCATTGTAGCAAACCAAAAAAGAAATTTTAAGCGCAGCAGAGTAACCAGCGCACATACCTGTTAGCTCAGGTGAGTTTAAAAGGCTGCTGTTGATAACAAGGGCATTTGCTAAATAGATGGTGTGTGTGCAACAATATACTGAAAGGTCAATTATATTGTGCAGCTTATCTCACCACCTGTAGTTATTTAGGTGAAAGCTCCAAAATGCTTGCCTAATATGTCTGTTTATCCAAAAGGAAGTAAAAAGGGAGAGCTAGAAAGATAGCATTGCATCACATTACATGGCAATGCAATGCACAGTTGCTGAAGTTGAACCAAAATGAGCTTGTAATCTGGCTTCTGCAACTTTGAACATGAAAAATCCAATGAGGAGAAGAAAAGCAAAGCCAAAGAGTCCATCCCAAAATCCGACAAACAAGCAAAATGAACAAAAAACATTGAATTCAATTCTTTCTGATTTTAGAAACTGCATTAAAGAAGGGGTGCACCGGTCCTGGAGATACTGCAATACCAGGTCAATGCGTGGAGTGGACAGAGCAAGCTCTTTTTCCATCTCCCTGTTCTAAAAATCCATTTAATATATGGTCCCCAGATAGGGGACGTATCAGATATTAAACTGATAAGAACAGATACTACACTTGATCTTAGCCAAAAGGCCGAGAAGCGATAAGCAGAATTGGTTTCAAACTACGGAGCCACCCAAGGATCCTGAAAAGTCCATTTGTGGAGATGAGCTCCTGGACTCCCGTTAAGAAGACATGTTGTCAACCTCTAGATCCCTTACATGCCTGCACTTTTCGGCTTGCTGCTGCTGCAATCCACGCGTTTTAGATCTGCATAACTCCACCTCTTTAAACACAGCACCTTCACCCCCTGCTGTTCCCACCCGCCTCAACACCGTTGGAAGGGAGGAGAACCAATTAAGGCGGGGGGTGGGGTGGAACGAGCAGCTGTCTACCCTTAGCAGGAGGGCTCCTGATTACATACCTCTCCTGCTGCTGCTGCTGCTGACTGTCCAGCAGCAGACTGAAGGTGGCTGCTGCTGTGCACAGGTATATAAAGGCTCAGAGCCTATTATGACACGCGCAGCCAGTGTTCCATTGCCACATTCCCTCTACTGCAGGCAGGATACCTGGCTGGCTGAATGTCGCTGAGAAGCTCACAGAGACCGCCATAAGCAACAGTTTAACAGAATGCCACAGACTAATCAACCAAACTTTTTGGGTTGGGTTCTCTTTTATAGTCTGCAGGCATTAAATGAAAGAAGTCAGTGTTCCAGCAGAAGGAGACAACGTTTCAGAAAAGGCATTGTAGCAAACCAAAAAAGAAATTTTAAGCGCAGCAGAGTAACCAGCGCACATACCTGTTAGCTCAGGTGAGTTTAAAAGGCTGCTGTTGATAACAAGGGCATTTGCTAAATAGATGGTGTGTGTGCAACAATATACTGAAAGGTCAATTATATTGTGCAGCTTATCTCACCACCTGTAGTTATTTAGGTGAAAGCTCCAAAATGCTTGCCTAATATGTCTGTTTATGCAAAAGGAAGTAAAAAGGGAGAGCTAGAAAGATAGCATTGCATCACATTACATGGCAATGCAATGCACAGTTGCTGAAGTTGAACCAAAATGAGCTTGTAATCTGGCTTCTGCAACTTTGAACATGAAAAATCCAATGAGGAGAAGAAAAGCAAAGCCAAAGAGTCCATCCCAAAATCCGACAAACAAGCAAAATGAACAAAAAACATTGAATTCAATTCTTTCTGATTTTAGAAACTGCATTAAAGAAGGGGTGCACCGGTCCTGGAGATACTGCAATACCAGGTCAATGCGTGGAGTGGACAGAGCAAGCTCTTTTTCCATCTCCCTGTTCTAAAAATCCATTTACTATATGGTCCCCAGATAGGGGACGTATCAGATATTAAACTGATAAGAACAGATACTACACTTGATCTTAGCCAAAAGGCCGAGAAGCGATAACCAGAATTGGTTTCAAACTACGGAGCCACCCAAGGATCCTGAAAAGTCCATTTGTGGAGATGAGCTCCTGGACTCCCGTTAAGAAGACATGTTGTCAACCTCTAGATCCCTTACATGCCTGCACTTTTCGGCTTGCTGCTGCTGCAATCCACGCGTTTTAGATCTGCATAACTCCACCTCTTTAAACACAGCACCTTCACCCCCTGCTGTTCCCACCCGCCTCAACACCGTTGGAAGGGAGGAGAACCAATTAAGGCGGGGGGTGGGGTGGAACGAGCAGCTGTCTACCCTTAGCAGGAGGGCTCCTGATTACATACCTCTCCTGCTGCTGCTGCTGCTGGCTGTCCAGCAGCAGACTGAAGGTGGCTGCTGCTGTGCACAGGTATATAAAGGCTCAGAGCCTATTATGACACGCGCAGCCAGCGTTCCATTGCCACATTCCATCTACTGCAGGCAGGATACCTGGCTGGCTGAATGTCGCTGAGAAGCTCACAGAGACCGCCATAAGCAACAGTTTAACAGAATGCCACAGACTAATCAACCAAACTTTTTGGGTTGGGTTCTCTTTTATAGTCTGCAGGCATTAAATGAAAGAAGTCAGTGTTCCAGCAGAAGGAGACAACGTTTCAGAAAAGGCATTGTAGCAAACCAAAAAAGAAATTTTAAGCGCAGCAGAGTAACCAGCGCACATACCTGTTAGCTCAGGTGAGTTTAAAAGGCTGCTGTTGATAACAAGGGCATTTGCTAAATAGATGGTGTGTGTGCAACAATATACTGAAAGGTCAATTATATTGTGCAGCTTATCTCACCACCTGTAGTTATTTAGGTGAAAGCTCCAAAATGCTTGCCTAATATGTCTGTTTATCCAAAAGGAAGTAAAAAGGGAGAGCTAGAAAGATAGCATTGCATCACATTACATGGCAATGCAATGCACAGTTGCTGAAGTTGAACCAAAATGAGCTTGTAATCTGGCTTCTGCAACTTTGAACATGAAAAATCCAATGAGGAGAAGAAAAGCAAAGCCAAAGAGTCCATCCCAAAATCCGACAAACAAGCAAAATGAACAAAAAACATTGAATTCAATTCTTTCTGATTTTAGAAACTGCATTAAAGAAGGGGTGCACCGGTCCTGGAGATACTGCAATACCAGGTCAATGCGTGGAGTGGACAGAGCAAGCTCTTTTTCCATCTCCCTGTTCTAAAAATCCATTTAATATATGGTCCCCAGATAGGGGACGTATCAGATATTAAACTGATAAGAACAGATACTACACTTGATCTTAGCCAAAAGGCCGAGAAGCGATAACCAGAATTGGTTTCAAACTACGGAGCCACCCAAGGATCCTGAAAAGTCCATTTGTGGAGATGAGCTCCTGGACTCCCGTTAAGAAGACATGTTGTCAACCTCTAGATCCCTTACATGCCTGCACTTTTCGGCTTGCTGCTGCTGCAATCCACGCGTTTTAGATCTGCATAACTCCACCTCTTTAAACACAGCACCTTCACCCCCTGCTGTTCCCACCCGCCTCAACACCGTTGGAAGGGAGGAGAACCAATTAAGGCGGGGGGTGGGGTGGAACGAGCAGCTGTCTACCCTTAGCAGGAGGGCTCCTGATTACATACCTCTCCTGCTGCTGCTGCTGCTGGCTGTCCAGCAGCAGACTGAAGGTGGCTGCTGCTGTGCACAGGTATATAAAGGCTCAGAGCCTATTATGACACGCGCAGCCAGCGTTCCATTGCCACATTCCATCTACTGCAGGCAGGATACCTGGCTGGCTGAATGTCGCTGAGAAGCTCACAGAGACCGCCATAAGCAACAGTTTAACAGAATGCCACAGACTAATCAACCAAACTTTTTGGGTTGGGTTCTCTTTTATAGTCTGCAGGCATTAAATGAAAGAAGTCAGTGTTCCAGCAGAAGGAGACAACGTTTCAGAAAAGGCATTGTAGCAAACCAAAAAAGAAATTTTAAGCGCAGCAGAGTAACCAGCGCACATACCTGTTAGCTCAGGTGAGTTTAAAAGGCTGCTGTTGATAACAAGGGCATTTGCTAAATAGATGGTGTGTGTGCAACAATATACTGAAAGGTCAATTATATTGTGCAGCTTATCTCACCACCTGTAGTTATTTAGGTGAAAGCTCCAAAATGCTTGCCTAATATGTCTGTTTATGCAAAAGGAAGTAAAAAGGGAGAGCTAGAAAGATAGCATTGCATCACATTACATGGCAATGCAATGCACAGTTGCTGAAGTTGAACCAAAATGAGCTTGTAATCTGGCTTCTGCAACTTTGAACATGAAAAATCCAATGAGGAGAAGAAAAGCAAAGCCAAAGAGTCCATCCCAAAATCCGACAAACAAGCAAAATGAACAAAAAACATTGAATTCAATTCTTTCTGATTTTAGAAACTGCATTAAAGAAGGGGTGCACCGGTCCTGGAGATACTGCAATACCAGGTCAATGCGTGGAGTGGACAGAGCAAGCTCTTTTTCCATCTCCCTGTTCTAAAAATCCATTTACTATATGGTCCCCAGATAGGGGACGTATCAGATATTAAACTAATAAGAACAGATACTACACTTGATCTTAGCCAAAAGGCCGAGAAGCGATAACCAGAATTGGTTTCAAACTACGGAGCCACCCAAGGATCCTGAAAAGTCCATTTGTGGAGATGAGCTCCTGGACTCCCGTTAAGAAGACATGTTGTCAACCTCTAGATCCCTTACATGCCTGCACTTTTCGGCTTGCTGCTGCTGCAATTCACGCGTTTTAGATCTGCATAACTCCACCTCTTTAAACACAGCACCTTCACCCCCTGCTGTTCCCACCCGCCTCAACACCGTTGGAAGGGAGGAGAACCAATTAAGGCGGGGGGTGGGGTGGAACGAGCAGCTGTCTACCCTTAGCAGGAGGGCTCCTGATTACATACCTCTCCTGCTGCTGCTGCTGCTGGCTGTCCAGCAGCAGACTGAAGGTGGCTGCTGCTGTGCACAGGTATATAAAGGCTCAGAGCCTATTATGACACGCGCAGCCAGCGTTCCATTGCCACATTCCATCTACTGCAGGCAGGATACCTGGCTGGCTGAATGTCGCTGAGAAGCTCACAGAGACCGCCATAAGCAACAGTTTAACAGAATGCCACAGACTAATCAACCAAACTTTTTGGGTTGGGTTCTCTTTTATAGTCTGCAGGCATTAAATGAAAGAAGTCAGTGTTCCAGCAGAAGGAGACAACGTTTCAGAAAAGGCATTGTAGCAAACCAAAAAAGAAATTTTAAGCGCAGCAGAGTAACCAGCGCACATACCTGTTAGCTCAGGTGAGTTTAAAAGGCTGCTGTTGATAACAAGGGCATTTGCTAAATAGATGGTGTGTGTGCAACAATATACTGAAAGGTCAATTATATTGTGCAGCTTATCTCACCACCTGTAGTTATTTAGGTGAAAGCTCCAAAATGCTTGCCTAATATGTCTGTTTATCCAAAAGGAAGTAAAAAGGGAGAGCTAGAAAGATAGCATTGCATCACATTACATGGCAATGCAATGCACAGTTGCTGAAGTTGAACCAAAATGAGCTTGTAATCTGGCTTCTGCAACTTTGAACATGAAAAATCCAATGAGGAGAAGAAAAGCAAAGCCAAAGAGTCCATCCCAAAATCCGACAAACAAGCAAAATGAACAAAAAACATTGAATTCAATTCTTTCTGATTTTAGAAACTGCATTAAAGAAGGGGTGCACCGGTCCTGGAGATACTGCAATACCAGGTCAATGCGTGGAGTGGACAGAGCAAGCTCTTTTTCCATCTCCCTGTTCTAAAAATCCATTTAATATATGGTCCCCAGATAGGGGACGTATCAGATATTAAACTGATAAGAACAGATACTACACTTGATCTTAGCCAAAAGGCCGAGAAGCGATAACCAGAATTGGTTTCAAACTACGGAGCCACCCAAGGATCCTGAAAAGTCCATTTGTGGAGATGAGCTCCTGGACTCCCGTTAAGAAGACATGTTGTCAACCTCTAGATCCCTTACATGCCTGCACTTTTCGGCTTGCTGCTGCTGCAATCCACGCGTTTTAGATCTGCATAACTCCACCTCTTTAAACACAGCACCTTCACCCCCTGCTGTTCCCACCCGCCTCAACACCGTTGGAAGGGAGGAGAACCAATTAAGGCGGGGGGTGGGGTGGAACGAGCAGCTGTCTACCCTTAGCAGGAGGGCTCCTGATTACATACCTCTCCTGCTGCTGCTGCTGCTGCTGGCTGTCCAGCAGCAGACTGAAGGTGGCTGCTGCTGTGCACAGGTATATAAAGGCTCAGAGCCTATTATGACACGCGCAGCCAGCGTTCCATTGCCACATTCCATCTACTGCAGGCAGGATACCTGGCTGGCTGAATGTCGCTGAGAAGCTCACAGAGACCGCCATAAGCAACAGTTTAACAGAATGCCACAGACTAATCAACCAAACTTTTTGGGTTGGGTTCTCTTTTATAGTCTGCAGGCATTAAATGAAAGAAGTCAGTGTTCCAGCAGAAGGAGACAACGTTTCAGAAAAGGCATTGTAGCAAACCAAAAAAGAAATTTTAAGCGCAGCAGAGTAACCAGCGCACATACCTGTTAGCTCAGGTGAGTTTAAAAGGCTGCTGTTGATAACAAGGGCATTTGCTAAATAGATGGTGTGTGTGCAACAATATACTGAAAGGTCAATTATATTGTGCAGCTTATCTCACCACCTGTAGTTATTTAGGTGAAAGCTCCAAAATGCTTGCCTAATATGTCTGTTTATCCAAAAGGAAGTAAAAAGGGAGAGCTAGAAAGATAGCATTGCATCACATTACATGGCAATGCAATGCACAGTTGCTGAAGTTGAACCAAAATGAGCTTGTAATCTGGCTTCTGCAACTTTGAACATGAAAAATCCAATGAGGAGAAGAAAAGCAAAGCCAAAGAGTCCATCCCAAAATCCGACAAACAAGCAAAATGAACAAAAAACATTGAATTCAATTCTTTCTGATTTTAGAAACTGCATTAAAGAAGGGGTGCACCGGTCCTGGAGATACTGCAATACCAGGTCAATGCGTGGAGTGGACAGAGCAAGCTCTTTTTCCATCTCCCTGTTCTAAAAATCCATTTAATATATGGTCCCCAGATAGGGGACGTATCAGATATTAAACTGATAAGAACAGATACTACACTTGATCTTAGCCAAAAGGCCGAGAAGCGATAACCAGAATTGGTTTCAAACTACGGAGCCACCCAAGGATCCTGAAAAGTCCATTTGTGGAGATGAGCTCCTGGACTCCCGTTAAGAAGACATGTTGTCAACCTCTAGATCCCTTACATGCCTGCACTTTTCGGCTTGCTGCTGCTGCAATCCACGCGTTTTAGATCTGCATAACTCCACCTCTTTAAACACAGCACCTTCACCCCCTGCTGTTCCCACCCGCCTCAACACCGTTGGAAGGGAGGAGAACCAATTAAGGCGGGGGGTGGGGTGGAACGAGCAGCTGTCTACCCTTAGCAGGAGGGCTCCTGATTACATACCTCTCCTGCTGCTGCTGCTGCTGGCTGTCCAGCAGCAGACTGAAGGTGGCTGCTGCTGTGCACAGGTATATAAAGGCTCAGAGCCTATTATGACACGCGCAGCCAGCGTTCCATTGCCACATTCCATCTACTGCAGGCAGGATACCTGGCTGGCTGAATGTCGCTGAGAAGCTCACAGAGACCGCCATAAGCAACAGTTTAACAGAATGCCACAGACTAATCAACCAAACTTTTTGGGTTGGGTTCTCTTTTATAGTCTGCAGGCATTAAATGAAAGAAGTCAGTGTTCCAGCAGAAGGAGACAACGTTTCAGAAAAGGCATTGTAGCAAACCAAAAAAGAAATTTTAAGCGCAGCAGAGTAACCAGCGCACATACCTGTTAGCTCAGGTGAGTTTAAAAGGCTGCTGTTGATAACAAGGGCATTTGCTAAATAGATGGTGTGTGTGCAACAATATACTGAAAGGTCAATTATATTGTGCAGCTTATCTCACCACCTGTAGTTATTTAGGTGAAAGCTCCAAAATGCTTGCCTAATATGTCTGTTTATCCAAAAGGAAGTAAAAAGGGAGAGCTAGAAAGATAGCATTGCATCACATTACATGGCAATGCAATGCACAGTTGCTGAAGTTGAACCAAAATGAGCTTGTAATCTGGCTTCTGCAACTTTGAACATGAAAAATCCAATGAGGAGAAGGAAAGCAAAGCCAAAGAGTCCATCCCAAAATCCGACAAACAAGCAAAATGAACAAAAAACATTGAATTCAATTCTTTCTGATTTTAGAAACTGCATTAAAGAAGGGGTGCACCGGTCCTGGAGATACTGCAATACCAGGTCAATGCGTGGAGTGGACAGAGCAAGCTCTTTTTCCATCTCCCTGTTCTAAAAATCCATTTAATATATGGTCCCCAGATAGGGGACGTATCAGATATTAAACTGATAAGAACCGATACTACACTTGATCTTAGCCAAAAGGCCGAGAAGCGATAACCAGAATTGGTTTCAAACTACGGAGCCACCCAAGGATCCTGAAAAGTCCATTTGTGGAGATGAGCTCCTGGACTCCCGTTAAGAAGACATGTTGTCAACCTCTAGATCCCTTACATGCCTGCACTTTTCGGCTTGCTGCTGCTGCAATCCACGCGTTTTAGATCTGCATAACTCCACCTCTTTAAACACAGCACCTTCACCCCCTGCTGTTCCCACCCGCCTCAACACCGTTGGAAGGGAGGAGAACCAATTAAGGCGGGGGGTGGGGTGGAACGAGCAGCTGTCTAACCTTAGCAGGAGGGCTCCTGATTACATACCTCTCCTGCTGCTGCTGCTGGCTGTCCAGCAGCAGACTGAAGGTGGCTGCTGCTGTGCACAGGTATATAAAGGCTCAGAGCCTATTATGACACGCGCAGCCAGCGTTCCATTGCCACATTCCATCTACTGCAGGCAGGATACCTGGCTGGCTGAATGTCGCTGAGAAGCTCACAGAGACCGCCATAAGCAACAGTTTAACAGAATGCCACAGACTAATCAACCAAACTTTTTGGGTTGGGATCTCTTTTATAGTCTGCAGGCATTAAATGAAAGAAGTCAGTGTCCCAGCAGAAGGAGACAACGTTTCAGAAAAGGCATTGTAGCAAACCAAAAAAGAAATTTTAAGCGCAGCAGAGTAACCAGCGCACATACCTGTTAGCTCAGGTGAGTTTAAAAGGCTGCTGTTGATAACAAGGGCATTTGCTAAATAGATGGTGTGTGTGCAACAATATACTGAAAGGTCAATTATATTGTGCAGCTTATCTCACCACCTGTAGTTATTTAGGTGAAAGCTCCAAAATGCTTGCCTAATATGTCTGTTTATCCAAAAGGAAGTAAAAAGGGAGAGCTAGAAAGATAGCATTGCATCACATTACATGGCAATGCAATGCACAGTTGCTGAAGTTGAACCAAAATGAGCTTGCAATCTGGCTTCTGCAACTTTGAACATGAAAAATCCAATGAGGAGAAGGAAAGCAAAGCCAAAGAGTCCATCCCAAAATCCGACAAACAAGCAAAATGAACAAAAAACATTGAATTCAATTCTTTCTGATTTTAGAAACTGCATTAAAGAAGGGGTGCACCGGTCCTGGAGATACTGCAATACCAGGTCAATGCGTGGAGTGGACAGAGCAAGCTCTTTTTCCATCTCCCTGTTCTAAAAATCCATTTAATATATGGTCCCCAGATAGGGGATGTATCAGATATTAAACTGATAAGAACCGATACTACACTTGATCTTAGCCAAAAGGCCGAGAAGCGATAACCAGAATTGGTTTCAAACTACGGAGCCACCCAAGGATCCTGAAAAGTCCATTTGTGGAGATGAGCTCCTGGACTCCCGTTAAGAAGACATGTTGTCAACCTCTAGATCCCTTACATGCCTGCACTTTTCGGCTTGCTGCTGCTGCAATCCACGCGTTTTAGATCTGCATAACTCCACCTCTTTAAACACAGCACCTTCACCCCCTGCTGTTCCCACCCGCCTCAACACCGTTGGAAGGGAGGAGAACCAATTAAGGCGGGGGGTGGGGTGGAACGAGCAGCTGTCTACCCTTAGCAGGAGGGCTCCTGATTACATACCTCTCCTGCTGCTGCTGCTGGCTGTCCAGCAGCAGACTGAAGGTGGCTGCTGCTGTGCACAGGTATATAAAGGCTCAGAGCCTATTATGACACGCGCAGCCAGCGTTCCATTGCCACATTCCATCTACTGCAGGCAGGATACCTGGCTGGCTGAATGTCGCTGAGAAGCTCACAGAGACCGCCATAAGCAACAGTTTAACAGAATGCCACAGACTAATCAACCAAACTTTTTGGGTTGGGATCTCTTTTATAGTCTGCAGGCATTAAATGAAAGAAGTCAGTGTCCCAGCAGAAGGAGACAACGTTTCAGAAAAGGCATTGTAGCAAACCAAAAAAGAAATTTTAAGCGCAGCAGAGTAACCAGCGCACATACCTGTTAGCTCAGGTGAGTTTAAAAGGCTGCTGTTGATAACAAGGGCATTTGCTAAATAGATGGTGTGTGTGCAACAATATACTGAAAGGTCAATTATATTGTGCAGCTTATCTCACCACCTGTAGTTATTTAGGTGAAAGCTCCAAAATGCTTGCCTAATATGTCTGTTTATCCAAAAGGAAGTAAAAAGGGAGAGCTAGAAAGATAGCATTGCATCACATTACATGGCAATGCAATGCACAGTTGCTGAAGTTGAACCAAAATGAGCTTGTAATCTGGCTTCTGCAACTTTGAACATGAAAAATCCAATGAGGAGAAGAAAAGCAAAGCCAAAGAGTCCATCCCAAAATCCGACAAACAAGCAAAATGAACAAAAAACATTGAATTCAATTCTTTCTGATTTTAGAAACTGCATTAAAGAAGGGGTGCACCGGTCCTGGAGATACTGCAATACCAGGTCAATGCGTGGAGTGGACAGAGCAAGCTCTTTTTCCATCTCCCTGTTCTAAAAATCCATTTAATATATGGTCCCCAGATAGGGGACGTATCAGATATTAAACTGATAAGAACAGATACTACACTTGATCTTAGCCAAAAGGCCGAGAAGCGATAACCAGAATTGGTTTCAAACTACGGAGCCACCCAAGGATCCTGAAAAGTCCATTTGTGGAGATGAGCTCCTGGACTCCCGTTAAGAAGACATGTTGTCAACCTCTAGATCCCTTACATGCCTGCACTTTTCGGCTTGCTGCTGCTGCAATCCACGCGTTTTAGATCTGCATAACTCCACCTCTTTAAACACAGCACCTTCACCCCCTGCTGTTCCCACCCGCCTCAACACCGTTGGAAGGGAGGAGAACCAATTAAGGCGGGGGGTGGGGTGGAACGAGCAGCTGTCTACCCTTAGCAGGAGGGCTCCTGATTACATACCTCTCCTGCTGCTGCTGCTGCTGGCTGTCCAGCAGCAGACTGAAGGTGGCTGCTGCTGTGCACAGGTATATAAAGGCTCAGAGCCTATTTTGACACGCGCAGCCAGCGTTCCATTGCCACATTCCATCTACTGCAGGCAGGATACCTGGCTGGCTGACTGTCGCTGAGAAGCTCACAGAGACCGCCATAAGCAACAGTTTAACAGAATGCCACAGACTAATCAACCAAACTTTTTGGGTTGGGTTCTCTTTTATAGTCTGCAGGCATTAAATGAAAGAAGTCAGTGTTCCAGCAGAAGGAGACAACGTTTCAGAAAAGGCATTGTAGCAAACCAAAAAAGAAATTTTAAGCGCAGCAGAGTAACCAGCGCACATACCTGTTAGCTCAGGTGAGTTTAAAAGGCTGCTGTTGATAACAAGGGCATTTGCTAAATAGATGGTGTGTGTGCAACAATATACTGAAAGGTCAATTATATTGTGCAGCTTATCTCACCACCTGTAGTTATTTAGGTGAAAGCTCCAAAATGCTTGCCTAACATGTCTGTTTATCCAAAAGGAAGTAAAAAGGGAGAGCTAGAAAGATAGCATTGCATCACATTACATGGCAATGCAATGCACAGTTGCTGAAGTTGAACCAAAATGAGCTTGTAATCTAGCTTCTGCAACTTTGAACATGAAAAATCCAATGAGGAGAAGAAAAGCAAAGCCAAAGAGTCCATCCCAAAATCCGACAAACAAGCAAAATGAACAAAAAACATTGAATTCAATTCTTTCTGATTTTAGAAACTGCATTAAAGAAGGGGTGCACCGGTCCTGGAGATACTGCAATACCAGGTCAATGCGTGGAGTGGACAGAGCAAGCTCTTTTTCCATCTCCCTGTTCTAAAAATCCATTTAATATATGGTCCCCAGATAGGGGACGTATCAGATATTAAACTGATAAGAACAGATACTACACTTGATCTTAGCCAAAAGGCCGAGAAGCGATAACCAGAATTGGTTTCAAACTACGGAGCCACCCAAGGATCCTGAAAAGTCCATTTGTGGAGATGAGCTCCTGGACTCCCGTTAAGAAGACATGTTGTCAACCTCTAGATCCCTTACATGCCTGCACTTTTCGGCTTGCTGCTGCTGCAATCCACGCGTTTTAGATCTGCATAACTCCACCTCTTTAAACACAGCACCTTCACCCCCTGCTGTTCCCACCCGCCTCAACACCGTTGGAAGGGAGGAGAACCAATTAAGGCGGGGGGTGGGGTGGAACGAGCAGCTGTCTACCCTTAGCAGGAGGGCTCCTGATTACATACCTCTCCTGCTGCTTCTGCTGCTGGCTGTCCAGCAGCAGACTGAAGGTGGCTGCTGCTGTGCACAGGTATATAAAGGCTCAGAGCCTATTATGACACGCGCAGCCAGCGTTCCATTGCCACATTCCATCTACTGCAGGCAGGATACCTGGCTGGCTGAATGTCGCTGAGAAGCTCACAGAGACCGCCATAAGCAACAGTTTAACAGAATGCCACAGACTAATCAACCAAACTTTTTGGGTTGGGTTCTCTTTTATAGTCTGCAGGCATTAAATGAAAGAAGTCAGTGTTCCAGCAGAAGGAGACAACGTTTCAGAAAAGGCATTGTAGCAAACCAAAAAAGAAATTTTAAGCGCAGCAGAGTAACCAGCGCACATACCTGTTAGCTCAGGTGAGTTTAAAAGGCTGCTGTTGATAACAAGGGCATTTGCTAAATAGATGGTGTGTGTGCAACAATATACTGAAAGGTCAATTATATTGTGCAGCTTATCTCACCACCTGTAGTTATTTAGGTGAAAGCTCCAAAATGCTTGCCTAATATGTCTGTTTATCCAAAAGGAAGTAAAAAGGGAGAGCTAGAAAGATAGCATTGCATCACATTACATGGCAATGCAATGCACAGTTGCTGAAGTTGAACCAAAATGAGCTTGTAATCTGGCTTCTGCAACTTTGAACATGAAAAATCCAATGAGGAGAAGAAAAGCAAAGCCAAAGAGTCCATCCCAAAATCCGACAAACAAGCAAAATGAACAAAAAACATTGAATTCAATTCTTTCTGATTTTAGAAACTGCATTAAAGAAGGGGTGCACCGGTCCTGGAGATACTGCAATACCAGGTCAATGCGTGGAGTGGACAGAGCAAGCTCTTTTTCCATCTCCCTGTTCTAAAAATCCATTTAATATATGGTCCCCAGATAGGGGACGTATCAGATATTAAACTGATAAGAACAGATACTACACTTGATCTTAGCCAAAAGGCCGAGAAGCGATAACCAGAATTGGTTTCAAACTACGGAGCCACCCAAGGATCCTGAAAAGTCCATTTGTGGAGATGAGCTCCTGGACTCCCGTTAAGAAGACATGTTGTCAACCTCTAGATCCTTTACATGCCTGCACTTTTCGGCTTGCTGCTGCTGCAATCCACGCGTTTTAGATCTGCATAACTCCACCTCTTTAAACACAGCACCTTCACCCCCTGCTGTTCCCACCCGCCTCAACACCGTTGGAAGGGAGGAGAACCAATTAAGGCGGGGGGTGGGGTGGAACGAGCAGCTGTCTACCCTTAGCAGGAGGGCTCCTGATTACATACCTCTCCTGCTGCTGCTGCTGGCTGTCCAGCAGCAGACTGAAGGTGGCTGCTGCTGTGCACAGGTATATAAAGGCTCAGAGCCTATTATGACACGCGCAGCCAGCGTTCCATTGCCACATTCCATCTACTGCAGGCAGGATACCTGGCTGGCTGAATGTCGCTGAGAAGCTCACAGAGACCGCCATAAGCAACAGTTTAACAGAATGCCACAGACTAATCAACCAAACTTTTTGGGTTGGGTTCTCTTTTATAGTCTGCAGGCATTAAATGAAAGAAGTCAGTGTTCCAGCAGAAGGAGACAACGTTTCAGAAAAGGCATTGTAGCAAACCAAAAAAGAAATTTTAAGCGCAGCAGAGTAACCAGCGCACATACCTGTTAGCTCAGGTGAGTTTAAAAGGCTGCTGTTGATAACAAGGGCATTTGCTAAATAGATGGTGTGTGTGCAACAATATACTGAAAGGTCAATTATATTGTGCAGCTTATCTCACCACCTGTAGTTATTTAGGTGAAAGCTCCAAAATGCTTGCCTAATATGTCTGTTTATCCAAAAGGAAGTAAAAAGGGAGAGCTAGAAAGATAGCATTGCATCACATTACATGGCAATGCAATGCACAGTTGCTGAAGTTGAACCAAAATGAGCTTGTAATCTGGCTTCTGCAACTTTGAACATGAAAAATCCAATGAGGAGAAGAAAAGCAAAGCCAAAGAGTCCATCCCAAAATCCGACAAACAAGCAAAATGAACAAAAAACATTGAATTCAATTCTTTCTGATTTTAGAAACTGCATTAAAGAAGGGGTGCACCGGTCCTGGAGATACTGCAATACCAGGTCAATGCGTGGAGTGGACAGAGCAAGCTCTTTTTCCATCTCCCTGTTCTAAAAATCCATTTAATATATGGTCCCCAGATAGGGGACGTATCAGATATTAAACTGATAAGAACAGATACTACACTTGATCTTAGCCAAAAGGCCGAGAAGCGATAACCAGAATTGGTTTCAAACTACGGAGCCACCCAAGGATCCTGAAAAGTCCATTTGTGGAGATGAGCTCCTGGACTCCCGTTAAGAAGACATGTTGTCAACCTCTAGATCCCTTACATGCCTGCACTTTTCGGCTTGCTGCTGCTGCAATCCACGCGTTTTAGATCTGCATAACTCCACCTCTTTAAACACAGCACCTTCACCCCCTGCTGTTCCCACCCGCCTCAACACCGTTGGAAGGGAGGAGAACCAATTAAGGCGGGGGGTGGGGTGGAACGAGCAGCTGTCTACCCTTAGCAGGAGGGCTCCTGATTACATACCTCTCCTGCTGCTGCTGCTGCTGGCTGTCCAGCAGCAGACTGAAGGTGGCTGCTGCTGTGCACAGGTATATAAAGGCTCAGAGCCTATTATGACACGCACAGCCAGCGTTCCATTGCCACATTCCATCTACTGCAGGCAGGATACCTGGCTGGCTGAATGTCGCTGAGAAGCTCACAGAGACCGCCATAAGCAACAGTTTAACAGAATGCCACAGACTAATCAACCAAACTTTTTGGGTTGGGTTCTCTTTTATAGTCTGCAGGCATTAAATGAAAGAAGTCAGTGTCCCAGCAGAAGGAGACAACGTTTCAGAAAAGGCATTGTAGCAAACCAAAAAAGAAATTTTAAGCGCAGCAGAGTAACCAGCGCACATACCTGTTAGCTCAGGTGAGTTTAAAAGGCTGCTGTTGATAACAAGGGCATTTGCTAAATAGATGGTGTGTGTGCAACAATATACTGAAAGGTCAATTATATTGTGCAGCTTATCTCACCACCTGTAGTTATTTAGGTGAAAGCTCCAAAATGCTTGCCTAATATGTCTGTTTATCCAAAAGGAAGTAAAAAGGGAGAGCTAGAAAGATAGCATTGCATCACATTACATGGCAATGCAATGCACAGTTGCTGAAGTTGAACCAAAATGAGCTTGTAATCTGGCTTCTGCAACTTTGAACATGAAAAATCCAATGAGGAGAAGAAAAGCAAAGCCAAAGAGTCCATCCCAAAATCCGACAAACAAGCAAAATGAACAAAAAACATTGAATTCAATTCTTTCTGATTTTAGAAACTGCATTAAAGAAGGGGTGCACTGGTCCTGGAGATACTGCAATACCAGGTCAATGCGTGGAGTGGACAGAGCAAGCTCTTTTTCCATCTCCCTGTTCTAAAAATCCATTTAATATATGGTCCCCAGATAGGGGACGTATCAGATATTAAACTGATAAGAACAGATACTACACTTGATCTTAGCCAAAAGGCCGAGAAGCGATAACCAGAATTGGTTTCAAACTACGGAGCCACCCAAGGATCCTGAAAAGTCCATTTGTGGAGATGAGCTCCTGGACTCCCGTTAAGAAGACATGTTGTCAACCTCTAGATCCCTTACATGCCTGCACTTTTCGGCTTGCTGCTGCTGCAATCCACGCGTTTTAGATCTGCATAACTCCACCTCTTTAAACACAGCACCTTCACCCCCTGCTGTTCCCACCCGCCTCAACACCGTTGGAAGGGAGGAGAACCAATTAAGGCGGGGGGTGGGGTGGAACGAGCAGCTGTCTACCCTTAGCAGGAGGGCTCCTGATTACATACCTCTCCTGCTGCTGCTGCTGCTGGCTGTCCAGCAGCAGACTGAAGGTGGCTGCTGCTGTGCACAGGTATATAAAGGCTCAGAGCCTATTATGACACGCGCAGCCAGCGTTCCATTGCCACATTCCATCTACTGCAGGCAGGATACCTGGCTGGCTGAATGTCGCTGAGAAGCTCACAGAGACCGCCATAAGCAACAGTTTAACAGAATGCCACAGACTAATCAACCAAACTTTTTGGGTTGGGTTCTCTTTTATAGTCTGCAGGCATTAAATGAAAGAAGTCAGTGTCCCAGCAGAAGGAGACAACGTTTCAGAAAAGGCATTGTAGCAAACCAAAAAAGAAATTTTAAGCGCAGCAGAGTAACCAGCGCACATACCTGTTAGCTCAGGTGAGTTTAAAAGGCTGCTGTTGATAACAAGGGCATTTGCTAAATAGATGGTGTGTGTGCAACAATATACTGAAAGGTCAATTATATTGTGCAGCTTATCTCACCACCTGTAGTTATTTAGGTGAAAGCTCCAAAATGCTTGCCTAATATGTCTGTTTATCCAAAAGGAAGTAAAAAGGGAGAGCTAGAAAGATAGCAATGCATCACATTACATGGCAATGCAATGCACAGTTGCTGAAGTTGAACCAAAATGAGCTTGTAATCTGGCTTCTGCAACTTTGAACATGAAAAATCCAATGAGGAGAAGAAAAGCAAAGCCAAAGAGTCCATCCCAAAATCCGACAAACAAGCAAAATGAACAAAAAACATTGAATTCAATTCTTTCTGATTTTAGAAACTGCATTAAAGAAGGGGTGCACCGGTCCTGGAGATACTGCAATACCAGGTCAATGCGTGGAGTGGACAGAGCAAGCTCTTTTTCCATCTCCCTGTTCTAAAAATCCATTTAATATATGGTCCCCAGATAGGGGACGTATCAGATATTAAACTGATAAGAACAGATACTACACTTGATCTTAGCCAAAAGGCCGAGAAGCGATAACCAGAATTGGTTTCAAACTACGGAGCCACCCAAGGATCCTGAAAAGTCCATTTGTGGAGATGAGCTCCTGGACTCCCGTTAAGAAGACATGTTGTCAACCTCTAGATCCCTTACATGCCTGCACTTTTCGGCTTGCTGCTGCTGCAATCCACGCGTTTTAGATCTGCATAACTCCACCTCTTTAAACACAGCACCTTCACCCCCTGCTGTTCCCACCCGCCTCAACACCGTTGGAAGGGAGGAGAACCAATTAAGGCGGGGGGTGGGGTGGAACGAGCAGCTGTCTACCCTTAGCAGGAGGGCTCCTGATTACATACCTCTCCTGCTGCTGCTGCTGCTGGCTGTCCAGCAGCAGACTGAAGGTGGCTGCTGCTGTGCACAGGTATATAAAGGCTCAGAGCCTATTATGACACGCGCAGCCAGCGTTCCATTGCCACATTCCATCTACTGCAGGCAGGATACCTGGCTGGCTGAATGTCGCTGAGAAGCTCACAGAGACCGCCATAAGCAACAGTTTAACAGAATGCCACAGACTAATCAACCAAACTTTTTGGGTTGGGTTCTCTTTTATAGTCTGCAGGCATTAAATGAAAGAAGTCAGTGTTCCAGCAGAAGGAGACAACGTTTCAGAAAAGGCATTGTAGCAAACCAAAAAAGAAATTTTAAGCGCAGCAGAGTAACCAGCGCACATACCTGTTAGCTCAGGTGAGTTTAAAAGGCTGCTGTTGATAACAAGGGCATTTGCTAAATAGATGGTGTGTGTGCAACAATATACTGAAAGGTCAATTATATTGTGCAGCTTATCTCACCACCTGTAGTTATTTAGGTGAAAGCTCCAAAATGCTTGCCTAATATGTCTGTTTATCCAAAAGGAAGTAAAAAGGGAGAGCTAGAAAGATAGCATTGCATCACATTACATGGCAATGCAATGCACAGTTGCTGAAGTTGAACCAAAATGAGCTTGTAATCTGGCTTCTGCAACTTTGAACATGAAAAATCCAATGAGGAGAAGAAAAGCAAAGCCAAAGAGTCCATCCCAAAATCCGACAAACAAGCAAAATGAACAAAAAACATTGAATTCAATTCTTTCTGATTTTAGAAACTGCATTAAAGAAGGGGTGCACCGGTCCTGGAGATACTGCAATACCAGGTCAATGCGTGGAGTGGACAGAGCAAGCTCTTTTTCCATCTCCCTGTTCTAAAAATCCATTTAATATATGGTCCCCAGATAGGGGACGTATCAGATATTAAACTGATAAGAACAGATACTACACTTGATCTTAGCCAAAAGGCCGAGAAGCGATAACCAGAATTGGTTTCAAACTACGGAGCCACCCAAGGATCCTGAAAAGTCCATTTGTGGAGATGAGCTCCTGGACTCCCGTTAAGAAGACATGTTGTCAACCTCTAGATCCCTTACATGCCTGCACTTTTCGGCTTGCTGCTGCTGCAATCCACGCGTTTTAGATCTGCATAACTCCACCTCTTTAAACACAGCACCTTCACCCCCTGCTGTTCCCACCCGCCTCAACACCGTTGGAAGGGAGGAGAACCAATTAAGGCGGGGGGTGGGGTGGAACGAGCAGCTGTCTACCCTTAGCAGGAGGGCTCCTGATTACATACCTCTCCTGCTGCTGCTGCTGCTGGCTGTCCAGCAGCAGACTGAAGGTGGCTGCTGCTGTGCACAGGTATATAAAGGCTCAGAGCCTATTATGACACGCGCAGCCAGCGTTCCATTGCCACATTCCATCTACTGCAGGCAGGATACCTGGCTGGCTGAATGTCGCTGAGAAGCTCACAGAGACCGCCATAAGCAACAGTTTAACAGAATGCCACAGACTAATCAACCAAACTTTTTGGGTTGGGTTCTCATTTATAGTCTGCAGGCATTAAATGAAAGAAGTCAGTGTTCCAGCAGAAGGAGACAACGTTTCAGAAAAGGCATTGTAGCAAACCAAAAAAGAAATTTTAAGCGCAGCAGAGTAACCAGCGCACATACCTGTTAGCTCAGGTGAGTTTAAAAGGCTGCTGTTGATAACAAGGGCATTTGCTAAATAGATGGTGTGTGTGCAACAATATACTGAAAGGTCAATTATATTGTGCAGCTTATCTCACCACCTGTAGTTATTTAGGTGAAAGCTCCAAAATGCTTGCCTAATATGTCTGTTTATCCAAAAGGAAGTAAAAAGGGAAAGCTAGAAAGATAGCATTGCATCACATTACATGGCAATGCAATGCACAGTTGCTGAAGTTGAACCAAAATGAGCTTGTAATCTGGCTTCTGCAACTTTGAACATGAAAAATCCAATGAGGAGAAGAAAAGCAAAGCCAAAGAGTCCATCCCAAAATCCGACAAACAAGCAAAATGAACAAAAAACATTGAATTCAATTCTTTCTGATTTTAGAAACTGCATTAAAGAAGGGGTGCACCGATCCTGGAGATACTGCAATACCAGGTCAATGCGTGGAGTGGACAGAGCAAGCTCTTTTTCCATCTCCCTGTTCTAAAAATCCATTTAATATATGGTCCCCAGATAGGGGACGTATCAGATATTAAACTGATAAGAACAGATACTACACTTGATCTTAGCCAAAAGGCCGAGAAGCGATAACCAGAATTGGTTTCAAACTACGGAGCCACCCAAGGATCCTGAAAAGTCCATTTGTGGAGATGAGCTCCTGGACTCCCGTTAAGAAGACATGTTGTCAACCTCTAGATCCCTTACATGCCTGCACTTTTCGGCTTGCTGCTGCTGCAATCCACGCGTTTTAGATCTGCATAACTCCACCTCTTTAAACACAGCACCTTCACCCCCTGCTGTTCCCACCCGCCTCAACACCGTTGGAAGGGAGGAGAACCAATTAAGGCGGGGGGTGGGGTGGAACGAGCAGCTGTCTACCCTTAGCAGGAGGGCTCCTGATTACATACCTCTCCTGCTGCTGCTGCTGCTGGCTGTCCAGCAGCAGACTGAAGGTGGCTGCTGCTGTGCACAGGTATATAAAGGCTCAGAGCCTATTATGACACGCGCAGCCAGCGTTCCATTGCCACATTCCATCTACTGCAGGCAGGATACCTGGCTGGCTGAATGTCGCTGAGAAGCTCACAGAGACCGCCATAAGCAACAGTTTAACAGAATGCCACAGACTAATCAACCAAACTTTTTGGGTTGGGTTCTCTTTTATAGTCTGCAGGCATTAAATGAAAGAAGTCAGTGTTCCAGCAGAAGGAGACAACGTTTCAGAAAAGGCATTGTAGCAAACCAAAAAAGAAATTTTAAGCGCAGCAGAGTAACCAGCGCACATACCTGTTAGCTCAGGTGAGTTTAAAAGGCTGCTGTTGATAACAAGGGCATTTGCTAAATAGATGGTGTGTGTGCAACAATATACTGAAAGGTCAATTATATTGTGCAGCTTATCTCACCACCTGTAGTTATTTAGGTGAAAGCTCCAAAATGCTTGCCTAATATGTCTGTTTATCCAAAAGGAAGTAAAAAGGGAGAGCTAGAAAGATAGCATTGCATCACATTACATGGCAATGCAATGCACAGTTGCTGAAGTTGAACCAAAATGAGCTTGTAATCTGGCTTCTGCAACTTTGAACATGAAAAATCCAATGAGGAGAAGAAAAGCAAAGCCAAAGAGTCCATCCCAAAATCCGACAAACAAGCAAAATGAACAAAAAACATTGAATTCAATTCTTTCTGATTTTAGAAACTGCATTAAAGAAGGGGTGCACCGGTCCTGGAGATACTGCAATACCAGGTCAATGCGTGGAGTGGACAGAGCAAGCTCTTTTTCCATCTCCCTGTTCTAAAAATCCATTTAATATATGGTCCCCAGATAGGGGACGTATCAGATATTAAACTGATAAGAACAGATACTACACTTGATCTTAGCCAAAAGGCCGAGAAGCGATAACCAGAATTGGTTTCAAACTACGGAGCCACCCAAGGATCCTGAAAAGTCCATTTGTGGAGATGAGCTCCTGGACTCCCGTTAAGAAGACATGTTGTCAACCTCTAGATCCCTTACATGCCTGCACTTTTCGGCTTGCTGCTGCTGCAATCCACGCGTTTTAGATCTGCATAACTCCACATCTTTAAACACAGCACCTTCACCCCCTGCTGTTCCCACCCGCCTCAACACCGTTGGAAGGGAGGAGAACCAATTAAGGTGGGGGGTGGGGTGGAACGAGCAGCTGTCTACCCTTAGCAGGAGGGCTCCTGATTACATACCTCTCCTGCTGCTGCTGCTGCTGGCTGTCCAGCAGCAGACTGAAGGTGGCTGCTGCTGTGCACAGGTATATAAAGGCTCAGAGCCTATTATGACACGCGCAGCCAGCGTTCCATTGCCACATTCCATCTACTGCAGGCAGGATACCTGGCTGGCTGAATGTCGCTGAGAAGCTCACAGAGACCGCCATAAGCAACAGTTTAACAGAATGCCACAGACTAATCAACCAAACTTTTTGGGTTGGGTTCTCTTTTATAGTCTGCAGGCATTAAATGAAAGAAGTCAGTGTTCCAGCAGAAGGAGACAACGTTTCAGAAAAGGCATTGTAGCAAACCAAAAAAGAAATTTTAAGCGCAGCAGAGTAACCAGCGCACATACCTGTTAGCTCAGGTGAGTTTAAAAGGCTGCAGTTGATAACAAGGGCATTTGCTAAATAGATGGTGTGTGTGCAACAATATACTGAAAGGTCAATTATATTGTGCAGCTTATCTCACCACCTGTAGTTATTTAGGTGAAAGCTCCAAATTGCTTGCCTAATATGTCTGTTTATCCAAAAGGAAGTAAAAAGGGAGAGCTAGAAAGATAGCATTGCATCACATTACATGGCAATGCAATGCACAGTTGCTGAAGTTGAACCAAAATGAGCTTGTAATCTGGCTTCTGCAACTTTGAACATGAAAAATCCAATGAGGAGAAGAAAAGCAAAGCCAAAGAGTCCATCCCAAAATCCGACAAACAAGCAAAATGAACAAAAAACATTGAATTCAATTCTTTCTGATTTTAGAAACTGCATTAAAGAAGGGGTGCACCGGTCCTGGAGATACTGCAATACCAGGTCAATGCGTGGAGTGGACAGAGCAAGCTCTTTTTCCATCTCCCTGTTCTAAAAATCCATTTAATATATGGTCCCCAGATAGGGGACGTATCAGATATTAAACTGATAAGAACAGATACTACACTTGATCTTAGCCAAAAGGCCGAGAAGCGATAACCAGAATTGGTTTCAAACTACGGAGCCACCCAAGGATCCTGAAAAGTCCATTTGTGGAGATGAGCTCCTGGACTCCCGTTAAGAAGACATGTTGTCAACCTCTAGATCCCTTACATGCCTGCACTTTTCGGCTTGCTGCTGCTGCAATCCACGCGTTTTAGATCTGCATAACTCCACCTCTTTAAACACAGCACCTTCACCCCCTGCTGTTCCCACCCGCCTCAACACCGTTGGAAGGGAGGAGAACCAATTAAGGCGGGGGGTGGGGTGGAACGAGCAGCTGTCTACCCTTAGCAGGAGGGCTCCTGATTACATACCTCTCCTGCTGCTGAGGCTGCTGGCTGTCCAGCAGCAGACTGAAGGTGGCTGCTGCTGTGCACAGGTATATAAAGGCTCAGAGCCTATTATGACACGCGCAGCCAGCGTTCCATTGCCACATTCCATCTACTGCAGGCAGGATACCTGGCTGGCTGAATGTCGCTGAGAAGCTCACAGAGACCGCCATAAGCAACAGTTTAACAGAATGCCACAGACTAATCAACCAAACTTTTTGGGTTGGGTTCTCTTTTATAGTCTGCAGGCATTAAATGAAAGAAGTCAGTGTTCCAGCAGAAGGAGACAACGTTTCAGAAAAGGCATTGTAGCAAACCAAAAAAGAAATTTTAAGCGCAGCAGAGTAACCAGCGCACATACCTGTTAGCTCAGGTGAGTTTAAAAGGCTGCTGTTGATAACAAGGGCATTTGCTAAATAGATGGTGTGTGTGCAACAATATACTGAAAGGTCAATTATATTGTGCAGCTTATCTCACCACCTGTAGTTATTTAGGTGAAAGCTCCAAAATGCTTGCCTAATATGTCTGTTTATCCAAAAGGAAGTAAAAAGGGAGAGCTAGAAAGATAGCATTGCATCACATTACATGGCAATGCAATGCACAGTTGCTGAAGTTGAACCAAAATGAGCTTGTAATCTGGCTTCTGCAACTTTGAACATGAAAAATCCAATGAGGAGAAGAAAAGCAAAGCCAAAGAGTCCATCCCAAAATCCGACAAACAAGCAAAATGAACAAAAAACATTGAATTCAATTCTTTCTGATTTTAGAAACTGCATTAAAGAAGGGGTGCACCGGTCCTGGAGATACTGCAATACCAGGTCAATGCGTGGAGTGGACAGAGCAAGCTCTTTTTCCATCTCCCTGTTCTAAAAATCCATTTAATATATGGTCCCCAGATAGGGGACGTATCAGATATTAAACTGATAAGAACAGATACTACACTTGATCTTAGCCAAAAGGCCGAGAAGCGATAACCAGAATTGGTTTCAAACTACGGAGCCACCCAAGGATCCTGAAAAGTCCATTTGTGGAGATGAGCTCCTGGACTCCCGTTAAGAAGACATGTTGTCAACCTCTAGATCCCTTACATGCCTGCACTTTTCGGCTTGCTGCTGCTGCAATCCACGCGTTTTAGATCTGCATAACTCCACCTCTTTAAACACAGCACCTTCACCCCCTGCTGTTCCCACCCGCCTCAACACCGTTGGAAGGGAGGAGAACCAATTAAGGCGGGGGGTGGGGTGGAACGAGCAGCTGTCTACCCTTAGCAGGAGGGCTCCTGATTACATACCTCTCCTGCTGCTGCTGCTGCTGGCTGTCCAGCAGCAGACTGAAGGTGGCTGCTGCTGTGCACAGGTATATAAAGGCTCAGAGCCTATTATGACACGCGCAGCCAGCGTTCCATTGCCACATTCCATCTACTGCAGGCAGGATACCTGGCTGGCTGAATGTCGCTGAGAAGCTCACAGAGACCGCCATAAGCAACAGTTTAACAGAATGCCACAGACTAATCAACCAAACTTTTTGGGTTGGGTTCTCTTTTATAGTCTGCAGGCATTAAATGAAAGAAGTCAGTGTTCCAGCAGAAGGAGACAACGTTTCAGAAAAGGCATTGTAGCAAACCAAAAAAGAAATTTTAAGCGCAGCAGAGTAACCAGCGCACATACCTGTTAGCTCAGGTGAGTTTAAAAGGCTGCAGTTGATAACAAGGGCATTTGCTAAATAGATGGTGTGTGTGCAACAATATACTGAAAGGTCAATTATATTGTGCAGCTTATCTCACCACCTGTAGTTATTTAGGTGAAAGCTCCAAAATGCTTGCCTAATATGTCTGTTTATCCAAAAGGAAGTAAAAAGGGAGAGCTAGAAAGATAGCATTGCATCACATTACATGGCAATGCAATGCACAGTTGCTGAAGTTGAACCAAAATGAGCTTGTAATCTGGCTTCTGCAACTTTGAACATGAAAAATCCAATGAGGAGAAGAAAAGCAAAGCCAAAGAGTCCATCCCAAAATCCGACAAACAAGCAAAATGAACAAAAAACATTGAATTCAATTCTTTCTGATTTTAGAAACTGCATTAAAGAAGGGGTGCACCGGTCCTGGAGATACTGCAATACCAGGTCAATGCGTGGAGTGGACAGAGCAAGCTCTTTTTCCATCTCCCTGTTCTAAAAATCCATTAAATATATGGTCCCCAGATAGGGGACGTATCAGATATTAAACTGATAAGAACAGATACTACACTTGATCTTAGCCAAAAGGCCGAGAAGCGATAACCAGAATTGGTTTCAAACTACGGAACCACCCAAGGATCCTGAAAAGTCCATTTGTGGAGATGAGCTCCTGGACTCCCGTTAAGAAGACATGTTGTCAACCTCTAGATCCCTTACATGCCTGCACTTTTCGGCTTGCTGCTGCTGCAATCCACGCGTTTTAGATCTGCATAACTCCACCTCTTTAAACACAGCACCTTCACCCCCTGCTGTTCCCACCCGCCTCAACACCGTTGGAAGGGAGGAGAACCAATTAAGGCGGGGGGTGGGGTGGAACGAGCAGCTGTCTACCCTTAGCAGGAGGGCTCCTGATTACATACCTCTCCTGCTGCTGCTGCTGCTGGCTGTCCAGCAGCAGACTGAAGGTGGCTGCTGCTGTGCACAGGTATATAAAGGCTCAGAGCCTATTATGACACGCGCAGCCAGCGTTCCATTGCCACATTCCATCTACTGCAGGCAGGATACCTGGCTGGCTGAATGTCGCTGAGAAGCTCACAGAGACCGCCATAAGCAACAGTTTAACAGAATGCCACAGACTAATCAACCAAACTTTTTGGGTTGGGTTCTCTTTTATAGTCTGCAGGCATTAAATGAAAGAAGTCAGTGTTCCAGCAGAAGGAGACAACGTTTCAGAAAAGGCATTGTAGCAAACCAAAAAAGAAATTTTAAGCGCAGCAGAGTAACCAGCGCACATACCTGTTAGCTCAGGTGAGTTTAAAAGGCTGCAGTTGATAACAAGGGCATTTGCTAAATAGATGGTGTGTGTGCAACAATATACTGAAAGGTCAATTATATTGTGCAGCTTATCTCACCACCTGTAGTTATTTAGGTGAAAGCTCCAAAATGCTTGCCTAATATGTCTGTTTATCCAAAAGGAAGTAAAAAGGGAGAGCTAGAAAGATAGCATTGCATCACATTACATGGCAATGCAATGCACAGTTGCTGAAGTTGAACCAAAATGAGCTTGTAATCTGGCTTCTGCAACTTTGAACATGAAAAATCCAATGAGGAGAAGAAAATCAAAGCCAAAGAGTTCATCCCAAAATCCGACAAACAAGCAAAATGAACAAAAAACATTGAATTCAATTCTTTCTGATTTTAGAAACTGCATTAAAGAAGGGGTGCACCGGTCCTGGAGATACTGCAATACCAGGTCAATGCGTGGAGTGGACAGAGCAAGCTCTTTTTCCATCTCCCTGTTCTAAAAATCCATTTAATATATGGTCCCCAGATAGGGGACGTATCTTATATTAAACTGATAAGAACAGATACTACACTTGATCTTAGCCAAAAGGCCGAGAAGCGATAACCAGAATTGGTTTCAAACTACGGAGCCACCCAAGGATCCTGAAAAGTCCATTTGTGGAGATGAGCTCCTGGACTCCCGTTAAGAAGACATGTTGTCAACCTCTAGATCCCTTACATGCCTGCACTTTTCGGCTTGCTGCTGCTGCAATCCACGCGTTTTAGATCTGCATAACTCCACCTCTTTAAACACAGCACCTTCACCCCCTGCTGTTCCCACCCGCCTCAACACCGTTGGAAGGGAGGAGAACCAATTAAGGCGGGGGGTGGGGTGAAACGAGCAGCTGTCTACCCTTAGCAGGAGGGCTCCTGATTACATACCTCTCCTGCTGCTGCTGCTGCTGGCTGTCCAGCAGCAGACTGAAGGTGGCTGCTGCTGTGCACAGGTATATAAAGGCTCAGAGCCTATTATGACACGCGCAGCCAGCGTTCCATTGCCACATTCCATCTACTGCAGGCAGGATACCTGGCTGGCTGAATGTCGCTGAGAAGCTCACAGAGACTGCCATAAGCAACAGTTTAACAGAATGCCACAGACTAATCAACCAAACTTTTTGGGTTGGGTTCTCTTTTATAGTCTGCAGGCATTAAATGAAAGAAGTCAGTGTTCCAGCAGAAGGAGACAACGTTTCAGAAAAGGCATTGTAGCAAACCAAAAAAGAAATTTTAAGCGCAGCAGAGTAACCAGCGCACATACCTGTTAGCTCAGGTGAGTTTAAAAGGCTGCTGTTGATAACAAGGGCATTTGCTAAATAGATGGTGTGTGTGCAACAATATACTGAAAGGTCAATTATATTGTGCAGCTTATCTCACCACCTGTAGTTATTTAGGTGAAAGCTCCAAAATGCTTGCCTAATATGTCTGTTTATCCAAAAGGAAGTAAAAAGGGAGAGCTAGAAAGATAGCATTGCATCACATTACATGGCAATGCAATGCACAGTTGCTGAAGTTGAACCAAAATGAGCTTGTAATCTGGCTTCTGCAACTTTGAACATGAAAAATCCAATGAGGAGAAGAAAAGCAAAGCCAAAGAGTCCATCCCAAAATCCGACAAACAAGCAAAATGAACAAAAAACATTGAATTCAATTCTTTCTGATTTTAGAAACTGCATTAAAGAAGGGGTGCACCGGTCCTGGAGATACTGCAATACCAGGTCAATGCGTGGAGTGGACAGAGCAAGCTCTTTTTCCATCTCCCTGTTCTAAAAATCCATTAAATATATGGTCCCCAGATAGGGGACGTATCAGATATTAAACTGATAAGAACAGATACTACACTTGATCTTAGCCAAAAGGCCGAGAAGCGATAACCAGAATTGGTTTCAAACTACGGAACCACCCAAGGATCCTGAAAAGTCCATTTGTGGAGATGAGCTCCTGGACTCCCGTTAAGAAGACATGTTGTCAACCTCTAGATCCCTTACATGCCTGCACTTTTCGGCTTGCTGCTGCTGCAATCCACGCGTTTTAGATCTGCATAACTCCACCTCTTTAAACACAGCACCTTCACCCCCTGCTGTTCCCACCCGCCTCAACACCGTTGGAAGGGAGGAGAACCAATTAAGGCGGGGGGTGGGGTGGAACGAGCAGCTGTCTACCCTTAGCAGGAGGGCTCCTGATTACATACCTCTCCTGCTGCTGCTGCTGCTGGCTGTCCAGCAGCAGACTGAAGGTGGCTGCTGCTGTGCACAGGTATATAAAGGCTCAGAGCCTATTATGACACGCGCAGCCAGCGTTCCATTGCCACATTCCATCTACTGCAGGCAGGATACCTGGCTGGCTGAATGTCGCTGAGAAGCTCACAGAGACCGCCATAAGCAACAGTTTAACAGAATGCCACAGACTAATCAACCAAACTTTTTGGGTTGGGTTCTCTTTTATAGTCTGCAGGCATTAAATGAAAGAAGTCAGTGTTCCAGCAGAAGGAGACAACGTTTCAGAAAAGGCATTGTAGCAAACCAAAAAAGAAATTTTAAGCGCAGCAGAGTAACCAGCGCACATACCTGTTAGCTCAGGTGAGTTTAAAAGGCTGCAGTTGATAACAAGGGCATTTGCTAAATAGATGGTGTGTGTGCAACAATATACTGAAAGGTCAATTATATTGTGCAGCTTATCTCACCACCTGTAGTTATTTAGGTGAAAGCTCCAAAATGCTTGCCTAATATGTCTGTTTATCCAAAAGGAAGTAAAAAGGGAGAGCTAGAAAGATAGCATTGCATCACATTACATGGCAATGCAATGCACAGTTGCTGAAGTTGAACCAAAATGAGCTTGTAATCTGGCTTCTGCAACTTTGAACATGAAAAATCCAATGAGGAGAAGAAAATCAAAGCCAAAGAGTTCATCCCAAAATCCGACAAACAAGCAAAATGAACAAAAAACATTGAATTCAATTCTTTCTGATTTTAGAAACTGCATTAAAGAAGGGGTGCACCGGTCCTGGAGATACTGCAATACCAGGTCAATGCGTGGAGTGGACAGAGCAAGCTCTTTTTCCATCTCCCTGTTCTAAAAATCCATTTAATATATGGTCCCCAGATAGGGGACGTATCTTATATTAAACTGATAAGAACAGATACTACACTTGATCTTAGCCAAAAGGCCGAGAAGCGATAACCAGAATTGGTTTCAAACTACGGAGCCACCCAAGGATCCTGAAAAGTCCATTTGTGGAGATGAGCTCCTGGACTCCCGTTAAGAAGACATGTTGTCAACCTCTAGATCCCTTACATGCCTGCACTTTTCGGCTTGCTGCTGCTGCAATCCACGCGTTTTAGATCTGCATAACTCCACCTCTTTAAACACAGCACCTTCACCCCCTGCTGTTCCCACCCGCCTCAACACCGTTGGAAGGGAGGAGAACCAATTAAGGCGGGGGGTGGGGTGAAACGAGCAGCTGTCTACCCTTAGCAGGAGGGCTCCTGATTACATACCTCTCCTGCTGCTGCTGCTGCTGGCTGTCCAGCAGCAGACTGAAGGTGGCTGCTGCTGTGCACAGGTATATAAAGGCTCAGAGCCTATTATGACACGCGCAGCCAGCGTTCCATTGCCACATTCCATCTACTGCAGGCAGGATACCTGGCTGGCTGAATGTCGCTGAGAAGCTCACAGAGACTGCCATAAGCAACAGTTTAACAGAATGCCACAGACTAATCAACCAAACTTTTTGGGTTGGGTTCTCTTTTATAGTCTGCAGGCATTAAATGAAAGAAGTCAGTGTTCCAGCAGAAGGAGACAACGTTTCAGAAAAGGCATTGTAGCAAACCAAAAAAGAAATTTTAAGCGCAGCAGAGTAACCAGCGCACATACCTGTTAGCTCAGGTGAGTTTAAAAGGCTGCTGTTGATAACAAGGGCATTTGCTAAATAGATGGTGTGTGTGCAACAATATACTGAAAGGTCAATTATATTGTGCAGCTTATCTCACCACCTGTAGTTATTTAGGTGAAAGCTCCAAAATGCTTGCCTAATATGTCTGTTTATCCAAAAGGAAGTAAAAAGGGAGAGCTAGAAAGATAGCATTGCATCACATTACATGGCAATGCAATGCACAGTTGCTGAAGTTGAACCAAAATGAGCTTGTAATCTGGCTTCTGCAACTTTGAACATGAAAAATCCAATGAGGAGAAGAAAAGCAAAGCCAAAGAGTCCATCCCAACATCCGACAAACAAGCAAAATGAACAAAAAACATTGAATTCAATTCTTTCTGATTTTAGAAACTGCATTAAAGAAGGGGTGCACCGATCCTGGAGATACTGCAATACCAGGTCAATGCGTGGAGTGGACAGAGCAAGCTCTTTTTCCATCTCCCTGTTCTAAAAATCCATTTAATATATGGTCCCCAGATAGGGGACGTATCAGATATTAAACTGATAAGAACAGATACTACACTTGATCTTAGCCAAAAGGCCGAGAAGCGATAACCAGAATTGGTTTCAAACTACGGAGCCACCCAAGGATCCTGAAAAGTCCATTTGTGGAGATGAGCTCCTGGACTCCCGTTAAGAAGACATGTTGTCAACCTCTAGATCCCTTACATGCCTGCACTTTTCGGCTTGCTGCTGCTGCAATCCACGCGTTTTAGATCTGCATAACTCCACCTCTTTAAACACAGCACCTTCACCCTCTGCTGTTCCCACCCGCCTCAACACCGTTGGTAGGGAGGAGAACCAATTAAGGCGGGGGGTGGGGTGGAACGAGCAGCTGTCTACCCTTAGCAGGAGGGCTCCTGATTACATACCTCTCCTGCTGCTGCTGCTGCTGGCTGTCCAGCAGCAGACTGAAGGTGGCTGCTGCTGTGCACAGGTATATAAAGGCTCGGAGCCTATTATGACACGCGCAGCCAGCGTTCCATTGCCACATTCCATCTACTGCAGGCAGGATACCTGGCTGGCTGAATGTCGCTGAGAAGCTCACAGAGACCGCCATAAGCAACAGTTTAACAGAATGCCACAGACTAATCAACCAAACTTTTTGGGTTGGGTTCTCTTTTATAGTCTGCAGGCATTAAATGAAAGAAGTCAGTGTTCCAGCAGAAGGAGACAACGTTTCAGAAAAGGCATTGTAGCAAACCAAAAAAGAAATTTTAAGCGCAGCAGAGTAACCAGCGCACATACCTGTTAGCTCAGGTGAGTTTAAAAGGCTGCTGTTGATAACAAGGGCATTTGCTAAATAGATGGTGTGTGTGCAACAATATACTGAAAGGTCAATTATATTGTGCAGCTTATCTCACCACCTGTAGTTATTTAGGTGAAAGCTCCAAAATGCTTGCCTAATATGTCTGTTTATCCAAAAGGAAGTAAAAAGGGAGAGCTAGAAAGATAGCATTGCATCACATTACATGGCAATGCAATGCACAGTTGCTGAAGTTGAACCAAAATGAGCTTGTAATCTGGCTTCTGCAACTTTGAACATGAAAAATCCAATGAGGAGAAGAAAAGCAAAGCCAAAGAGTCCATCCCAAAATCCGACAAACAAGCAAAATGAACAAAAAACATTGAATTCAATTCTTTCTGATTTTAGAAACTGCATTAAAGAAGGGGTGCACCGGTCCTGGAGATACTGCAATACCAGGTCAATGCGTGGAGTGGACAGAGCAAGCTCTTTTTCCATCTCCCTGTTCTAAAAATCCATTTAATATATGGTCCCCAGATAGGGGACGTATCAGATATTAAACTGATAAGAACAGATACTACACTTGATCTTAGCCAAAAGGCCGAGAAGCGATAACCAGAATTGGTTTCAAACTACGGAGCCACCCAAGGATCCTGAAAAGTCCATTTGTGGAGATGAGCTCCTGGACTCCCGTTAAGAAGACATGTTGTCAACCTCTAGATCCCTTACATGCCTGCACTTTTCGGCTTGCTGCTGCTGCAATCCACGCGTTTTAGATCTGCATAACTCCACCTCTTTAAACACAGCACCTTCACCCCCTGCTGTTCCCACCCGCCTCAACACCGTTGGAAGGGAGGAGAACCAATTAAGGCGGGGGGTGGGGTGGAACGAGCAGCTGTCTACCCTTAGCAGGAGGGCTCCTGATTACATACCTCTCCTGCTGCTGCTGCTGCTGGCTGTCCAGCAGCAGACTGAAGGTGGCTGCTGCTGTGCACAGGTATATAAAGGCTCAGAGCCTATTATGACACTCGCAGCCAGCTTTCCATTGCCACATTCCATCTACTGCAGGCAGGATACCTGGCTGGCTGAATGTCGCTGAGAAGCTCACAGAGACCGCCATAAGCAACAGTTTAACAGAATGCCACAGACTAATCAACCAAACTTTTTGGGTTGGGTTCTCTTTTATAGTCTGCAGGCATTAAATGAAAGAAGTCAGTGTTCCAGCAGAAGGAGACAACGTTTCAGAAAAGGCATTGTAGCAAACCAAAAAAGAAATTTTAAGCGCAGCAGAGTAACCAGCGCACATACCTGTTAGCTCAGGTGAGTTTAAAAGGCTGCTGTTGATAACAAGGGCATTTGCTAAATAGATGGTGTGTGTGCAACAATATACTGAAAGGTCAATTATATTGTGCAGCTTATCTCACCACCTGTAGTTATTTAGGTGAAAGCTCCAAAATGCTTGCCTAATATGTCTGTTTATCCAAAAGGAAGTAAAAAGGGAGAGCTAGAAAGATAGCATTGCATCACATTACATGGCAATGCAATGCACAGTTGCTGAAGTTGAACCAAAATGAGCTTGTAATCTGGCTTCTGCAACTTTGAACATGAAAAATCCAATGAGGAGAAGAAAAGCAAAGCCAAAGAGTCCATCCCAAAATCCGACAAACAAGCAAAATGAACAAAAAACATTGAATTCAATTCTTTCTGATTTTAGAAACTGCATTAAAGAAGGGGTGCACCGGTCCTGGAGATACTGCAATACCAGGTCAATGCGTGGAGTGGACAGAGCAAGCTCTTTTTCCATCTCCCTGTACTAAAAATCCATTTAATATATGGTCCCCAGATAGGGGACGTATCAGATATTAAACTGATAAGAACAGATTTTTTTTTTTTTTTTTTTTTATCCATCATCGTGTTTTTTTTTTTTTTTTTTTTTTTTTTTTTTTTATATATATATATATATATATATATATACATATATATTTCCTTCTTTCCTTTTTCTTAACTTTCTTTTTAACTTTTTTTTTTTTTTTTCCTGTAATTAATATTTGTATTTTTCCAGAAAAAGATTTTCAATGACAACAAAGGCTACACAGTAAGTATATTCCATTCATTTTGCTTCCACAATACATCTGCTTTTCTTATGCCCAAAACCATTTTGTCCTTCCAAAAATACATAAATAAATAACTTAGACACAACTTAATACACTGTTCAACAGACACTTCATTATGTTTAAAAATCAAAATGTTTCTCACCTTCCAAATTGCCATCTTTACACATGTTATAATCACCCACACCACCTTAAAATCTTCTTCCTTTACACCCATCCCATAGAACACCCTGTTAAAATCTAAAAAATTAACATTACTCACAGCTTTAATCAGATTGCACATTTTCCTCCAGACTTTTTGTGCAAACTCGCAATTCCAGAATACGTGCATAGGAGTCTCACTACCTCCACATCTCTGTCTTGGACATTTTTCAAAACGAACAAGACCACGTCTATGCTGAAATTCTCGTGTCTGTAAGCAATCCTTTATTATACACCATAACAAATCTTTATGTTCATTTGATAAGAACACATAGTTTACATTCAGCCAAATCCTGTCCACTATCTTTGGCATAAAGTGCTCCACTGGACTAGTGTTTAACCTTCCTTCCAAGACTTGTAATATCTTTTTATGACACCTCAGTACCTTAAGATCAAAACCTTTTAGATCATAATCTCTCAAAATCTTTTCCAGCACAACATAGTTACTTGGGGGTAAAAATCTATAAGGTCTATTCAATCTCATGTCCACCCACTTATATTTTCTTATATAGAAACCCAAATTATAAATAGAAAAGGCTTTAAGCTTCGATTCTGACCCTAATAAAATATTTATGCAGTTTGCCATATACTTTGCATATAAAAAGGCTTTGATATCAGGATAACCTTTACCACCTTTCTTTTTTGGCTTATACAATTCTTCACGCTTAACCCTTTCCATTTTTGATCTCCATAAAAAATTAAAACATACTTTAATAATTTTTTTCATCGCATTGACAGGTGGAATAAAAATGGTTGCAACATATAAAATCATTGGGAGTAAAACCTGCTTGATAATTAAAATCTTCCCTTCCAACGTTAGCTCTCTCAGATTCCAAAAAGACACCTTTTTCCTAACCCTCTCCAACAGTGATTCCCAATTTTTTACATTTCCACACTCTTCCGAAAAATAGATGCCTAAAATCTTTGCTTCAAAGACTCTCAATAATTTACAATCGGATTCTAAGATAAAACCGCCCATCGTTAAAACACCAGATTTCTCCAAATTGATCTTAAAACCTGATGCCGCCCCAAACCATTCAACCGTTCTTAAAACCCTATTCATACTTCTTAAATCTTTTACAAAAACAGTCACATCATCCATAAAAGCCACCACTTTAACCTGCTCTCCCCAACTCCCAGGAATAAAAAAACCATTAATCACTTTGTCTTTCCTAAAAGCAGTTAAAAGAGGCTCAATCGCACAGATAAAAAGAATAGGGGATAAGGGGCATCCCTGTTTCACCCCACAATTAATCTTTACACTTCCAGATAAAAACCCATTTACAGATACTTTACTAAAACATGCTTGATACAAGGATTTAATACGTTTACTAAAATCATCCGGGCAACCCATTCTCCTTAAAACATCGAATAAAAAATCATGGGCGACTCTATCATAAGCCTTTTCAAAATCCAGAGTAATTAACGCCATCTTCTGTCTTCTATCGGAAACATCCCATATTATGTCTCTAATTAAAATCAACGAGTCACTGATCTTCCGCGTTGGAACTGCACACGTTTGGTCTATATCTATCACCGAACTCACCACTTTCTTTAATCTATTTGCCAACAGCTTCGCATAAACTTTATAATCTGTATTTAAAAGAGTAATCGGTCTCCAGTTTTTTAGCAATTCTCTATCACCTCTTTTGTATAATAAAACAATTACCCCCTCCAACCATGACTCCGGGACACGACATAAAGACTCAACTTTTAAAAACATTTCATAAAATTCATTCCCCACAATATCCCATAATATTTTATAAAACTCAATGGGTAACCCATCCGACCCTGGTGTCTTACCGTTTTGCAATGTATTAACTGTATTAAAAACTTCTTCTTTTGAAATACCCTCTGATAATAATAATTTATTTTCCTTAGTAAAACACTTATCCAACCCTCCTAAAAAATGCTCCTTCAAAGACCTATCTGTATTTTTTGCTGAAAACAGGTTATCATAAAATTCTTTCACTTTCATCTTTTTCCCCTCCAAACTCCTTTCCCCCTCTAAAACCCCCATAAAGGCCTTTTTCTCACAGATTTTTTTAAAAAAGAATTTAGTACATTTCTCGTCTTCCTCCAACACCTTCACACGAGAATTAAAGATAATTTCTTTTCCTTTTTCTCTCAGACATTTTTGAATTTTTTCCTTCGTCACCATAATTTCCTCCTCCACATTAACTCCATTATTCCTAAACTGATACAGACACTGTAGATTTGCATTAAGGTTATTGTATGACTGTCGCTTATCCGCAGCTTTCCTCTTGCCTACTTCCATAAAGAATAATTTAACTTCCTTTTTCATGTAGTCCCACCATTTAAAAGTAGAGTCAAAACATTTCTTTTCTAATTTCAGTTTCTCAAAGAAAAATTTAAAATCCTCCCTTACCTCCTTATGCTGTAACAATGATACATTCAGTTTCCAATGAGACGGCCTTTTTCCCTCATCCGCCTCTACCATCAGTGTACATTCAATTATTCTATGATCAGAAAAAGGTGCTTTATGCGTTTTAAAATTAGAACAAGTAAAATCCTTGGATATAAACAAATAATCTATTCTCGAGGAACAACCTCTTCCTTCCCAAGTAATTTCATACTCCTTCTTCTGCCCGTCCAACCACCAAGCATCTTTTAGGTTAAAAGAAGATAAAATACCCTTGAGACAAGAAACCGAACCATCTTTTACATTATTTAGTTGACAATTAAAATCTCCCCCTAAAATTACTGGAACTACACCTGGGATAAAAAGCTGCAAAATTTCAAACAAATGTAACCTTAAAACTTTTTCTGTATTGGCATAAATATTAAAACATCTATATTTCTTCCCATTCCTTTCTACATCCACTCTTAGAATCCTACCAGGGTATATTTCTTCGTAGTTGGTAATCTCCCATTCCCTGGAACATATAAAACCAACCCCATCACTTCTGAATTCATTCCCGCCTGAAAAACATAAATTACCCTTCCATATACCCCGTAAAAAATCATAATTTAACTTCTTTGACAAATTACATTCTTGAAGAAATACAAAATCAAAATTTTCATTATTAAAATAGTCATAAATCACAGTTCTTTTATATAAGTCATTGAAACCCTGAACATTCAGGGAAGCCGCCCTGATCATCTTTTAGTGACTGGCACCGGGCTATCTCCCCCGCCCTCATCGGATTGCAAAGCACTTTCATCGATACTCAGCCCTTCCGACTCTGATGTACTGGAAATGTCAAAATCCTTTTCACAAGCAAATACTTTTACTACACATGGCCCTACACCACGCTCTTTATCATCTACACTTCTTTTCAAAATTTTTGATGAATCCATCCTTTCCTGACCACAGGGTATACTCTGAGATAAAAACTCCCTAGGGGAAGGCCCTATTACAGGCAGGCTTTGACTTTTCACTACCACCACCTTTCCCCCTGCGCCTCCCTTTTTTACTTCACCCCCTTGTTCTTTTATATTACTCTCTTTGCTTGGTGGAGGGACTTTCTGCATTAATTGTCCCACACCCACCAGCACAGACTTCAATTCTTCAATCCTCCGTTCTTCATTCTTCTTTTCTTCTTTCTTCTTTTCTTCTTTCTTCTGCTCTTCCTTCTCCCGACCTTCTTTCTTCTGCTCTTCTCTGTTCTTATCTTCTTCTAACTCCTTCTCCTTCTTCCTTTCTTCCATCTTTCTTTTCTCATCCTCCTCCGACCTCCTCCCTCTCTCTTCTTTCTTTCTCTTCTCTTCTTCCGGTGTTTTCTTCTTCTTTACTTTTCTCACCTCCTCCATTTCCTGCTCATCAGTTCTCTTTTCACTTGCTTCCTCACCATCCTCGGCTTCATTCTGCCGATGTTCTGATGAAGTATCCATCTCCTCCTCGCCTCCTTTCTTCTTATTTGGACATGCATCCTCCTGATGAGCTGAACCGGGACACCTACAACACTTTTTGCACACAATATCCAAATGTCCATATTTACGGCACCCATAACAGTAATTAGGCATACCCGAAAAAAACAGATATCCACGGCTACGATTAACATAGACATTTGGTGGTGGTCTAAGTACCCCACCTTCTTCTTCTGGGTCCTTCTTGAAGGCTACCAGAAAAACCCTTTTTCCGTTCCACACTCCGAACCTAGTTTCCCCACGTTTTCTTGGGATAACTTTCTCACAATATGCACTTAGATAGTTTATTACTTCACTATCAGTAACAAATGGACTGAACAAATGTATTGTTAGCAGTTTCATGGAGAACTGAAAGGAGGGAATCACTCTCACTCCAACAAAAAGCTCGTTCTCCCTATTAACTTCATAGAGAGTATAGGCTCTTTCACACTGAGAGTTCCCCATTAAAGTTAAATCATTTATCCCTCTCGAAAAAAAGGATTGAAAACAAAAAAGTTCCTCCTTTTCAATCTTCAGAAATTTACAAATCTCTCTGAAGATAAACTTGGAATCCTTTTCCTGCCGATAACCAGGAGCCACCAACAAACGGAGTGTATCCTTCAAAGGATAATCCTCTGAAAAATAGTCATTGGAATTGTTCTCCCGATTTTCCCTCCTACCTCCAAATGGCCTCTTCGATTCCATATTCTTTTCCTCCTTCTTTTTCCACAGATAATCAGGAAAAAAAACGACACAGCAGATCGCAGCTCCACCCGGATTTCAATCCTCTTCGTCCTACCGACCTCCACACCACGAAAAAGAACCGTCCTCCAGGAAGAAAAGGCAAATCTAGACTTTGCTCCACACCCAATAGCAGCAGCTGGACCAAGATCCAGAAGGCCGAGTGCAAAGATCCACCTAGATCACCTTGGCCAAATGACGCAACCCACTACAGATCGCAGCCAAAAGGCCGAGAAGCGATAACCAGAATTGGTTTCAAACTACGGAGCCACCCAAGGATCCTGAAAAGTCCATTTGTGGAGATGAGCTCCTGGACTCCCGTTAAGAAGACATGTTGTCAACCTCTAGATCCCTTACATGCCTGCACTTTTCGGCTTGCTGCTGCTGCAATCCACGCGTTTTAGATCTGCATAACTCCACCTCTTTAAACACAGCACCTTCACCCCCTGCTGTTCCCACCCGCCTCAACACCGTTGGAAGGGAGGAGAACCAATTAAGGCGGGGGGTGGGGTGGAACGAGCAGCTGTCTACCCTTAGCAGGAGGGCTCCTGATTACATACCTCTCCTGCTGCTGCTGCTGCTGGCTGTCCAGCAGCAGACTGAAGGTGGCTGCTGCTGTGCACAGGTATATAAAGGCTCAGAGCCTATTATGACACGCGCAGCCAGCGTTCCATTGCCACATTCCATCTACTGCAGGCAGGATACCTGGCTGGCTGAATGTCGCTGAGAAGCTCACAGAGACCGCCATAAGCAACAGTTTAACAGAATGCCACAGACTAATCAACCAAACTTTTTGGGTTGGGTTCTCTTTTATAGTCTGCAGGCATTAAATGAAAGAAGTCAGTGTTCCAGCAGAAGGAGACAACGTTTCAGAAAAGGCATTGTAGCAAACCAAAAAAGAAATTTTAAGCGCAGCAGAGTAACCAGCGCACATACCTGTTAGCTCAGGTGAGTTTAAAAGGCTGCTGTTGATAACAAGGGCATTTGCTAAATAGATGGTGTGTGTGCAACAATATACTGAAAGGTCAATTATATTGTGCAGCTTATCTCACCACCTGTAGTTATTTAGGTGAAAGCTCCAAAATGCTTGCCTAATATGTCTGTTTATCCAAAAGGAAGTAAAAAGGGAGAGCTAGAAAGATAGCATTGCATCACATTACATGGCAATGCAATGCACAGTTGCTGAAGTTGAACCAAAATGAGCTTGTAATCTGGCTTCTGCAACTTTGAACATGAAAAATCCAATGAGGAGAAGAAAAGCAAAGCCAAAGAGTCCATCCCAAAATCCGACAAACAAGCAAAATGAACAAAAAACATTGAATTCAATTCTTTCTGATTTTAGAAACTGCATTAAAGAAGGGGTGCACCGGTCCTGGAGATACTGCAATACCAGGTCAATGCATGGAGTGGACAGAGCAAGCTCTTTTTCCATCTCCCTGTTCTAAAAATCCATTTAATATATGGTCCCCAGATAGGGGACGTATCAGATATTAAACTGATAAGAACAGATTTTTTTTTTTTTTTTTTTTTTTTAGAACCTATTCAGGTTAAAATTAAAGTCCACTCCACAGTCCTCTTCTCCCCAAAGGGAGACAAGACGTGGACTCCAACTTAAATCATCATCAGATTTTGGTACTTTTAATGTCAGAAAAAAAAATTACAAAAATACAACAATACTTACAAAGAAAGAAATGTTTCAGAACCTGAATGGATACCAAAAAAATAAAAATTAAATTATAACTGTATTAACAACAGTAATAACATCAAGTAAAATACTTGTAACCATTATCAAAAGCATGAACCCCAACCCAACTCAGAACCTTAAGGGACAAATCTTCAAACCTTGATGCTGAAAAAACTTGTTTCGATACACCATCTGGTATTCTATATTTCACACAAAAAACATTTTTATCTCTTATTAGTTCTTTCCTAACATTCTCTATAAGATAGTCCAAACGTTTCTCATCATACAACTTACGGTACAACCGGTTAAAATAGTCTGCATTCTTTATAAACATAGGTTGTTGAAAAACAACTATATTTTCTTCCATTGCCACCTCCACTTCCTGTTCCTTTCTGTTTTCTTGCTTTTTAACCTTACCACGGCCAGTTCCCTGACTTACACCTCCCATTTCACTCTCTACCCTATCCCCCCAATCTACTCTTGTTTTCTCCATCTCCCTCTGCACTCCTACAGGTTTGCTTTCTTTTCCCTTTACCACCAACACCTTTTCTACACTTTCCTCCTTTCTCTCTACCAAAACCTTTTTAACCACTACCTCCTTCTCTTTATTTCTTTTCCTCTTTGGGCAATTCTTAAAAACATGCGTATCTTCCTGACACAAGTTGCACTTCCTCCGATCTTTACAATCCTTTGACTCATGATCACCTTTTTTGCAAAAACCACATACACCACCCGAACAATTTTCCTTTCCATGCCCGTATTGACGACAAACTCGACAAAAAGTGGGTATACCTCTGAAAAAAATATCACCATTTATATTACCCAACTTAAACCTAGCTGGGGGAAGCAACACAGTCCCCTGCTCATCTTCTTTGAAACGGACCAAAAATTTCCACTTCGAAGTCCAAAAACCAAATTCATTATAAATCTTCCCTTTTGGTGTTACTGACAAACAAAAAAACTCCAAAAATGTAAGAACATCCTCTTCGTCCACCAATGGAGAGTACATTTTAACAATGATCCATTTATCTCTAACGAGGAAGTGTGGCATTACACTTATCCCCTCCATTCTTTTATCCTGGCTTGCAGTCATTTTCCTTAGATATCCTTCAAAAAAAAACTTTGTCAACAAAAACTATATCATAAACACCCCTCCTGGGGTAGTCCATTATCGCCAACACTTCTTCTGTCTTCAAACCAAAAAGATCCACAAGAACTTGACTCATCACATACCTAAAATCCTTTTGATCTCGAAAGTTCTCCTGAACAACCAAACGAATAGAATTCTGCACCTTAGCGAATTCAGGCACATGATCTTCCTCTCCTTCATGTGATGCTGCAGACATCTTCTTCACAAACAGGTTCTCCTCTTCTCAATAGAAACCTTCAACACCGAAGTGCCAGGTAGATGATCGCCTCCCGTTGCCCGGGGACTAATCCGACTCCCTAATAGCAGCAGGGAGGTGAAGCCCTGCTGAAAAACAGAGCGATCCCCCCAGGCCAAGGAGCCGGGTACCCCGAGCACCTCTCAGCCAAGACCAAGGCAGCAGCCGCTAGATCACTGCACTTGATCTTAGCCAAAAGGCCGAGAAGCGATAACCAGAATTGGTTTCAAACTACGGAGCCACCCAAGGATCCTGAAAAGTCCATTTGTGGAGATGAGCTCCTGGACTCCCGTTAAGAAGACATGTTGTCAACCTCTAGATCCCTTACATGCCTGCACTTTTCGGCTTGCTGCTGCTGCAATCCACGCGTTTTAGATCTGCATAACTCCACCTCTTTAAACACAGCACCTTCACCCCCTGCTGTTCCCACCCGCCTCAACACCGTTGGAAGGGAGGAGAACCAATTAAGGCGGGGGGTGGGGTGGAACGAGCAGCTGTCTACCCTTAGCAGGAGGGCTCCTGATTACATACCTCTCCTGCTGCTGCTGCTGCTGGCTGTCCAGCAGCAGACTGAAGGTGGCTGCTGCTGTGCACGGGTATATAAAGGCTCAGAGCCTATTATGACACGCGCAGCCAGCGTTCCATTGCCACATTCCATCTACTGCAGGCAGGATACCTGGCTGGCTGAATGTCGCTGAGAAGCTCACAGAGACCGCCATAAGCAACAGTTTAACAGAATGCCACAGACTAATCAACCAAACTTTTTGGGTTGGGTTCTCTTTTATAGTCTGCAGGCATTAAATGAAAGAAGTCAGTGTTCCAGCAGAAGGAGACAACGTTTCAGAAAAGGCATTGTAGCAAACCAAAAAAGAAATTTTAAGCGCAGCAGAGTAACCAGCGCACATACCTGTTAGCTCAGGTGAGTTTAAAAGGCTGCTGTTGATAACAAGGGCATTTGCTAAATAGATGGTGTGTGTGCAACAATATACTGAAAGGTCAATTATATTGTGCAGCTTATCTCACCACCTGTAGTTATTTAGGTGAAAGCTCCAAAATGCTTGCCTAATATGTCTGTTTATCCAAAAGGAAGTAAAAAGGGAGAGCTAGAAAGATAGCATTGCATCATATTACATGGCAATGCAATGCACAGTTGCTGAAGTTGAACCAAAATGAGCTTGTAATCTGGCTTCTGCAACTTTGAACATGAAAAATCCAATGAGGAGAAGAAAAGCAAAGCCAAAGAGTCCATCCCAAAATCCGACAAACAAGCAAAATGAACAAAAAACATTGAATTCAATTCTTTCTGATTTTAGAAACTGCATTAAAGAAGGGGTGCACCGGTCCTGGAGATACTGCAATACCAGGTCAATGCGTGGAGTGGACAGAGCAAGCTCTTTTTCCATCTCCCTGTTCTAAAAATCCATTTAATATATGGTCCCCAGATAGGGGACGTATCAGATATTAAACTGATAAGAACAGATACTACACTTGATCTTAGCTAAAAGGCCGAGAAGCGATAACCAGAATTGGTTTCAAACTACGGAGCCACCCAAGGATCCTGAAAAGTCCATTTGTGGAGATGAGCTCCTGGACTCCCGTTAAGAAGACATGTTGTCAACCTCTAGATCCCTTACATGCTTGCACTTTTCGGCTTGCTGCTGCTGCAATCCACGCGTTTTAGATCTGCATAACTCCACCTCTTTAAACACAGCACCTTCACCCCCTGCTGTTCCCACCCGCCTCAACACCGTTGGAAGGGAGGAGAACCAATTAAGGCGGGGGGTGGGGTGGAACGAGCAGCTGTCTACCCTTAGCAGGAGGGCTCCTGATTACATACCTCTCCTGCTGCTGCTGCTGCTGGCTGTCCAGCAGCAGACTGAAGGTGGCTGCTGCTGTGCACAGGTATATAAAGGCTCAGAGCCTATTATGACACGCGCAGCCAGCGTTCCATTGCCACATTCCATCTACTGCAGGCAGGATACCTGGCTGGCTGAATGTCGCTGAGAAGCTCACAGAGACCGCCATAAGCAACAGTTTAACAGAATGCCACAGACTAATCAACCAAACTTTTTGGGTTGGGTTCTCTTTTATAGTCTGCAGGCATTAAATGAAAGAAGTCAGTGTTCCAGCAGAAGGAGACAACGTTTCAGAAAAGGCATTGTAGCAAACCAAAAAAGAAATTTTAAGCGCAGCAGAGTAACCAGCGCACATACCTGTTAGCTCAGGTGAGTTTAAAAGGCTGCTGTTGATAACAAGGGCATTTGCTAAATAGATGGTGTGTGTGCAACAATATACTGAAAGGTCAATTATATTGTGCAGCTTATCTCACCACCTGTAGTTATTTAGGTGAAAGCTCCAAAATGCTTGCCTAATATGTCTGTTTATCCAAAAGGAAGTAAAAAGGGAGAGCTAGAAAGATAGCATTGCATCACATTACATAGCAATGCAATGCACAGTTGCTGAAGTTGAACCAAAATGAGCTTGTAATCTGGCTTCTGCAACTTTGAACATGAAAAATCCAATGAGGAGAAGAAAAGCAAAGCCAAAGAGTCCATCCCAAAATCCGACAAACAAGCAAAATGAACAAAAAACATTGAATTCAATTCTTTCTGATTTTAGAAACTGCATTAAAGAAGGGGTGCACCGGTCCTGGAGATACTGCAATACCAGGTCAATGCGTGGAGTGGACAGAGCAAGCTCTTTTTCCATCTCCCTGTTCTAAAAATCCATTTAATATATGGTCCTCAGATAGGGGACGTATCAGATATTAAACTGATAAGAACAGATACTACACTTGATCTTAGCCAAAAGGCCGAGAAGCGATAACCAGAATTGGTTTCAAACTACGGAGCCACCCAAGGATCCTGAAAAGTCCATTTGTGGAGATGAGCTCCTGGACTCCCGTTAAGAAGACATGTTGTCAACCTCTAGATCCCTTACATGCCTGCACTTTTCGGCTTGCTGCTGCTGCAATCCACGCGTTTTAGATCTGCATAACTCCACCTCTTTAAACACAGCACCTTCACCCCCTGCTGTTCCCACCCGCCTCAACACCGTTGGAAGGGAGGAGAACCAATTAAGGCGGGGGGTGGGGTGGAACGAGCAGCTGTCTACCCTTAGCAGGAGGGCTCCTGATTACATACCTCTCCTGCTGCTGCTGCTGCTGGCTGTCCAGCAGCAGACTGAAGGTGGCTGCTGCTGTGCACAGGTATATAAAGGCTCAGAGCCTATTATGACACGCGCAGCCAGCGTTCCATTGCCACATTCCATCTACTGCAGGCAGGATACCTGGCTGGCTGAATGTCGCTGAGAAGCTCACAGAGACCGCCATAAGCAACAGTTTAACAGAATGCCACAGACTAATCAACCAAACTTTTTGGGTTGGGTTCTCTTTTATAGTCTGCAGGCATTAAATGAAAGAAGTCAGTGTTCCAGCAGAAGGAGACAACGTTTCAGAAAAGGCATTGTAGCAAACCAAAAAAGAAATTTTAAGCGCAGCAGAGTAACCAGCGCACATACCTGTTAGCTCAGGTGAGTTTAAAAGGCTGCTGTTGATAACAAGGGCATTTGCTAAATAGATGGTGTGTGTGCAACAATATACTGAAAGGTCAATTATATTGTGCAGCTTATCTCACCACCTGTAGTTATTTAGGTGAAAGCTCCAAAATGCTTGCCTAATATGTCTGTTTATCCAAAAGGAAGTAAAAAGGGAGAGCTAGAAAGATAGCATTGCATCACATTACATGGCAATGCAATGCACAGTTGCTGAAGTTGAACCAAAATGAGCTTGTAATCTGGCTTCTGCAACTTTGAACATGAAAAATCCAATGAGGAGAAGAAAAGCAAAGCCAAAGAGTCCATCCCAAAATCCGACAAACAAGCAAAATGAACAAAAAACATTGAATTCAATTCTTTCTGATTTTAGAAACTGCATTAAAGAAGGGGTGCACCGGTCCTGGAGATACTGCAATACCAGGTCAATGCGTGGAGTGGACAGAGCAAGCTCTTTTTCCATCTCCCTGTTCTAAAAATCCATTTAATATATGGTCCCCAGATAGGGGACGTATCAGATATTAAACTGATAAGAACAGATTTTTTTTTTGACTTGGAATGTACCCAAACATAGGTACACCCGTTTATTGGATAAAACTTAATTACAATACATTAGATATGAACATAAAATCATTACATTTTAAAATGCATTCGTACATAAATTGATTTCAGTTCAATAAGGCAGTAAAATTACATTAAAATACAGACAATGTGTTTAGATTGCTGTGTTCCATTCTTTTACCAGCCATTGTTTTGATAAAATTACATTTCTCTTTTTATCCAATAAATAATACATATACATTTCACTAAAAGCCAACTCTAAAACATCTTTCACAGATAAAACATCGTGTTTAAAAAGAAGGATGTTCCTGGCCTTCCATAGAGCTTCTTTGATGGTACTGATTGTCTTCCATGCGATGATCCTCTTGCTGGCGTTGGGGCACTCCACACGACCAAATAAGACAGTTTCAAAAGTAAGATCCTTAATGTTTGTCATTTTTTGAAGCAAAGGAAATATTGTAGTCCATGTTTGTCGTGCAAAGTGACAAGTCCATAAAACATGTAAAACAGTCTCATCTCCGAGGCATCTTTGTCTTGGACATCTGGCAGTTCTCACGAGTCCTCTTCGGTGTTGGAATGCCCGACATGGAAGACAATCATGCACACAGCTCCAGGCCAGGTCCTTCTGGGAATTAAAAAGATAGGGTTCATTAATAACTTTCCATATGTCAGTACATTTATTATCATTAAAATTCCCAATCTGTACAATTGATTCCTTTTGTTTGAAACCATTTAAAATCATCTTGCTATCTCTTAAGTCTTCTGCACTTTTCCCTTTTAAGTCATACGTGTTTACAATAGTTCCTAAAATCTTATAGCTTTCTGGTGTATTAAGAGCATATGGGGAACTTAAAACTGTTTCAAACCATCCATGACGTTTCATAAAATAACCTGTGTTAAAACGGATGAAATATGACCAATAACTATTTTTCGACAGTGCATTAAAACATAAAACAAAAAATCTTATTAAAACAAAAGCTCTAAAATCGGGGAAATCTTTACCGCCTTTCTCTTTAGGCTTGACCACTAACTCTCTTTTCAATTTCTCCATCTTGGAGCTCCAGAAAAAAGTGAAACAAGCTTTGATTATTTTCGTAAAGGTATGTGTGGGGGGGGGAAACACCAAACTTAAGTACAATAACAAAGGCACAATTACCATTTTTATAACTAGTACCTTCCCTTCCATTGTTAATTTCCTCAACCTCCACATACATAGTTTTTGATTTACCTTTTGTGCCACAAGATCCCAGCTTTCTTTACCTTTGTTTGTTTCGTTAAAAATCACACCTAGAATCTTTACAGAGTCACATTCAGGAACCGGTACATCATTTAAAATCATATTCCCCACATTTAAAATACAGCTTTTGTTAAAATTTACTTTAAAACCAGATCCACCACAGAAGTATTCCACTTGCCGTAGTGTTTTCCGGATAGACAGGTCATCTTTACATGTTATGGCTACATCATCCATATATCCAGTAACTTTTGCTTCTAGCCCTCCCCCACCTGGCAAATGGACGCCTCGGATTTGCTTGTCTCTCCTTAAGACACTGAGTAGGGGTTCAAGGGCACAAATAAATAACAAGGGGGACAGAGGGCAACCTTGTTTTACACCAGAATTTAAAAACACATCACTTGTCTTAAAACCATTTACTAAAACCTTACTAGTGCAACCATGATAAAATGCTTTGAGAGAGCATAAAAAACCTTCTGGTATACCCATTTTAGCTAAAACATTAAAAAGGAATTGGTGTGACACTCTATCAAATGCTTTTTCAAAGTCGAGAGACAGGACTGCCAGCTTACTTCCCCTCGACTTTGTGTCATCTATTACATCTTTGATTAGATTCAAATTTTCCCAAACACTCCTTCCTGGTATGCCACACACTTGGTTTGGGTGGATTATGTTACCTATTACCTTTTTAAGTCTATTTGCACAAATTTTTGCCATTATTTTGTAATCACAATTTAGAAGGGTGATAGGTCTCCAATTTCTTAGTTGCGTTTTGTCTTCCTTTTTGTATATAAGGGAGACCTCACCTTTCTTCCAGGAGTTCGGTAGGGTTTTTGTATTAAAAACCTCGTTAAAAACATAAAATAAATCCTCCTGTAAAATATCATAAAAAACCTTATAAAATTCTATGGGTATACCATCAGGCCCCGGTACTTTACCAGACTTAAAGCTTCTTATGGTCTCAGATATCTCATCTTCAGTTAGACTCTGTAATAAAACATCTTGTGAGACAGGGTCTAAAACAGTTGTAATTTCATCCAAAGTACTTTTCATAAAATGGTCATCAACAGATTTTGTGTTAAAAAGCTCGGAATAAAATTCATGCACTTTAGCTAAAATACCCTCTATGTCTTGTTTACCTTCCATTGATTCAATAAAAACACGATTTTTCACCATACATTTAAAAAAATATCGTGAACAGGTTTCATTATTTTCAACATGTTGGACCTTTGCATGGAAAATTAACTCTTTACCTCTCTGTTCTAAGGTATGCTGAATTTCACTTTTTAAGTCACTAATTTCTTTATCTACTTCAATCTCATGGCTCTTCAATTTATATAAGGTCTCCAATCTAGTGTTGAGTTGGCAATAAAATTCTCTTTTCTCTTTAGCTTTCTGGACCCCAACCTTCATAAAAAAATCTCTTATGTTCTTTTTCATCTTTTCCCACCACCTACTTATAGGGATATGGGGGTCTCTTATTCTTTTAAAATGTAAATAAAATTCAGTAAAATCAGATAAAACTTGGGGGTCTTCTAAAAGGGAAATGTTTAACTTCCAGGTACCTTTTCCTTTTTTCTTAAAATCATTACATTTCACATAAAAGGATAAAAGTTTGTGATCAGAAAAAACATTAGATAAAAGCTCACATTTAAAAGGCAATACATTTTTAGAGCAGAAAATAAAATCAATCCTGGAGCTACAATTCACGTTGCTCCAGGTTACCCATTCCTCTGCAGGCAAGTCTTTATTACACTCCTTAAAAACATCTGTTAAATTAAAATCTTGTATGACATTTTTTAACATAAAAGACGTTTTATCATAATTCCTACTTGTGGAGCTTGAGAACCTTTTTTCTCCACCTAAAATGCAATTAAAATCTCCTGATAAAATAAGAGGGACAGAATCATTAATAAATAAGGGTAACATATTCAACATATCAGCTCTTTCTTGCTTATCTGTGGCTCCATAAAAGTTTAAAAATTGCCATTTAAAACCATCAATAAAAGCTTTTACTAATAAAATTCTACCTGGTAAAACCTCTTGAACAGAGTCAATAAAAACATTCCCTTTAAAAAGAATGGCGACCCCTGCTGACCTGGACCCGTTTGATCCTGACCATACTGAGGGTCCATGTGCCCAATCAGTCTCATATTCTGTATAATTTAAACTGTGTGGGATGCAGCATTCCTGTAAAAAGAAAACTGTAGCTGTTAGAGAGGATAAAAAATCAAAGAGAGCAACTCTTCTGGTCTTAGTTTTCAACCCTCTAGCGTTAAGAGAAAAACCGCTAATCCCTGCCATAAGAGAAAAAAAGGAAATTTAGCATTCTTTCAAACTCTTACCTCAGCTGGTTTATATTTCTATTCCAGGAGATGAGGGATCATTGATCGTCAACAGAGAGCCCGTCACGGAGGACTCCTCATCTGTTAGTGTCCCAGACCGTAGACCTCCCAGGATATACTCTTGTTCCATTCTGTCCAACTCTGCTTGGTCGTATTGCCTGCCTCTTTGCTCACGAACCCCCATTTGGACCCCTATCGAGGCACCATCTGGGGGAATCGTATCGAGCACATGCGTCTCAGACGTTGACCACTTATTTTCAGGAGTTTCCAGGATCACTGAGTCAGCCATCTCCATCTCCCCCTCCATTTCTGAAGGGGGTGGGACATTGGCAACCTCCTCACCCTGTAAAGGCACCGTTTGAGGTTTCCCACTTCCATCCGGGGGTTCCGGTGGGGGTACTTCCTTAGGTGCCGTATCCACTCCGTGCAACCTGCGTTTTTTTGGCCCAGACTGTTCGCGCCCTTGAGTATTCCCAGGAGGATTCGAAGGTGAGGATTGGCCTGTAGCACCCACCCTCGGTCCCTCCGCAGGGGTTTCTGTTTGTGGGTTACCACGCCGTTCCCTCTTTTGCTTCGAGTTTCCAACAGTACACCATGGCTCACCATCCTCGGTCGGTATTTCCATACTCTCCCCCTCATTCTCCTCCGCGGGCTTGTCCGAACCAGCCGAGGGTTGGTCAGGGGGTGAGGGCTTTTCTGGTTCAGGGGGTGAAGGTCTCTCTGTTTGCCCAGCTTGAGCTCTCTTTGAGGTATTCCTAAAAGGACAATGAGAAAAAGCATGACCTCTGGAAACACAGTTGCTACAAAAAATTCCAGTTGTACAATTTTCAGTTTTATGGTCTTTGCTCCCACAGGCTACACAAGTAATGTCACAGTTAGAATGGCCGTATTTTTTGCATTTCCTACAGAATGCCGGCATCCCATTAAAAAAGAGGTCACCATTCGTGTTTCCAATTCTAAAACGTGCTGGGGGAAGTCTTATGCCCCCCGGGCTTGAAGGGTCCTTAATACATGTCACCGTAAATTTCCACTTACACGCCCAAACTCCGCACTCATTCATAACTTTTCCATGGCTTACCACTTTGCTGAAATAATTGGATAAAAATGAAATAACATCGCTTTCTTTTGTATAAGGAGAGTAAATTTTAACAATTACAGTTTTTATCACATCTAATTCATGTTCGACAATTTTAACACCTTTAAAGATTGGCTTTCTCTGGTAAATTATATCAGGATCATTCATTTTACGGCAAAAATCTTGGTGGATACCTTTTTCAGTGAATGTGACATCGTATACACCACGCTTCGGGTAGTCTTGGATTGCAAGGATCTCGGATTTCTGGATTGAAAAAAATTTCACAAGAAGATCATCCACAATAAAACGTAAACCTCTGTTATCTTTACCTCCCTCATGGAAGTAAAACCGCACCGTATGCCGTAACCGGGCATAGGTCGGAATTTCACCTGGATCTGAATCCATGGTGAAACAAGGATTTCCGCAACAGGAAAACGGGGATTTCCGCAACCAATAATGGGGGATTTCCGCAACTAAGGAGTCGCTGAACAATCCTAGGACTGTACAGCTGGGATCGCAACCCGTTGCCCAGGGACTAAGCCCACCTCATTATAGCAGCAAGGGCCTAAGCCCCACTACAAGAGTGGGACCCGAACCCAAGGCCAAGAGGCGGGGTACCCCAGGCACCTTCCAACTACAACCAATGCCAGTAAAACCAACACTAGATCGCAGCCATAAGGCCGAGAAGCGATAACCAGAATTGGTTTCAAACTACGGAGCCACCCAAGGATCCTGAAAAGTCCATTTGTGGAGATGAGCTCCTGGACTCCCGTTAAGAAGACATGTTGTCAACCTCTAGATCCCTTACATGCCTGCACTTTTCGGCTTGCTGCTGCTGCAATCCACGCGTTTTAGATCTGCATAACTCCACCTCTTTAAACACAGCACCTTCACCCCCTGCTGTTCCCACCCGCCTCAACACCGTTGGAAGGGAGGAGAACCAATTAAGGCGGGGGGTGGGGTGGAACGAGCAGCTGTCTACCCTTAGCAGGAGGGCTCCTGATTACATACCTCTCCTGCTGCTGCTGCTGCTGGCTGTCCAGCAGCAGACTGAAGGTGGCTGCTGCTGTGCACAGGTATATAAAGGCTCAGAGCCTATTATGACACGCGCAGCCAGCGTTCCATTGCCACATTCCATCTACTGCAGGCAGGATACCTGGCTGGCTGAATGTCGCTGAGAAGCTCACAGAGACCGCCATAAGCAACAGTTTAACAGAATGCCACAGACTAATCAACCAAACTTTTTGGGTTGGGTTCTCTTTTATAGTCTGCAGGCATTAAATGAAAGAAGTCAGTGTTCCAGCAGAAGGAGACAACGTTTCAGAAAAGGCATTGTAGCAAACCAAAAAAGAAATTTTAAGCGCAGCAGAGTAACCAGCGCACATACCTGTTAGCTCAGGTGAGTTTAAAAGGCTGCTGTTGATAACAAGGGCATTTGCTAAATAGATGGTGTGTGTGCAACAATATACTGAAAGGTCAATTATATTGTGCAGCTTATCTCACCACCTGTAGTTATTTAGGTGAAAGCTCCAAAATGCTTGCCTAATATGTCTGTTTATCCAAAAGGAAGTAAAAAGGGAGAGCTAGAAAGATAGCATTGCATCACATTACATGGCAATGCAATGCACAGTTGCTGAAGTTGAACCAAAATGAGCTTGTAATCTGGCTTCTGCAACTTTGAACATGAAAAATCCAATGAGGAGAAGAAAAGCAAAGCCAAAGAGTCCATCCCAAAATCCGACAAACAAGCAAAATGAACAAAAAACATTGAATTCAATTCTTTCTGATTTTAGAAACTGCATTAAAGAAGGGGTGCACCGGTCCTGGAGATACTGCAATACCAGGTCAATGCGTGGAGTGGACAGAGCAAGCTCTTTTTCCATCTCCCTGTTCTAAAAATCCATTTAATATATGGTCCCCAGATAGGGGACGTATCAGATATTAAACTGATAAGAACAGATACTACACTTGATCTTAGCCAAAAGGCCGAGAAGCGATAACCAGAATTGGTTTCAAACTACGGAGCCACCCAAGGATCCTGAAAAGTCCATTTGTGGAGATGAGCTCCTGGACTCCCGTTAAGAAGACATGTTGTCAACCTCTAGATCCCTTACATGCCTGCACTTTTCGGCTTGCTGCTGCTGCAATCCACGCGTTTTAGATCTGCATAACTCCACCTCTTTAAACACAGCACCTTCACCCCCTGCTGTTCCCACCCGCCTCAACACCGTTGGAAGGGAGGAGAACCAATTAAGGCGGGGGGTGGGGTGGAACGAGCAGCTGTCTACCCTTAGCAGGAGGGCTCCTGATTACATACCTCTCCTGCTGCTGCTGCTGCTGGCTGTCCAGCAGCAGACTGAAGGTGGCTGCTGCTGTGCACAGGTATATAAAGGCTCAGAGCCTATTATGACACGCGCAGCCAGCGTTCCATTGCCACATTCCATCTACTGCAGGCAGGATACCTGGCTGGCTGAATGTCGCTGAGAAGCTCACAGAGACCGCCATAAGCAACAGTTTAACAGAATGCCACAGACTAATCAACCAAACTTTTTGGGTTGGGTTCTCTTTTATAGTCTGCAGGCATTAAATGAAAGAAGTCAGTGTTCCAGCAGAAGGAGACAACGTTTCAGAAAAGGCATTGTAGCAAACCAAAAAAGAAATTTTAAGCGCAGCAGAGTAACCAGCGCACATACCTGTTAGCTCAGGTGAGTTTAAAAGGCTGCTGTTGATAACAAGGGCATTTGCTAAATAGATGGTGTGTGTGCAACAATATACTGAAAGGTCAATTATATTGTGCAGCTTATCTCACCACCTGTAGTTATTTAGGTGAAAGCTCCAAAATGCTTGCCTAATATGTCTGTTTATCCAAAAGGAAGTAAAAAGGGAGAGCTAGAAAGATAGCATTGCATCACATTACATGGCAATGCAATGCACAGTTGCTGAAGTTGAACCAAAATGAGCTTGTAATCTGGCTTCTGCAACTTTGAACATGAAAAATCCAATGAGGAGAAGAAAAGCAAAGCCAAAGAGTCCATCCCAAAATCCGACAAACAAGCAAAATGAACAAAAAACATTGAATTCAATTCTTTCTGATTTTAGAAACTGCATTAAAGAAGGGGTGCACCGGTCCTGGAGATACTGCAATACCAGGTCAATGCGTGGAGTGGACAGAGCAAGCTCTTTTTCCATCTCCCTGTTCTAAAAATCCATTTAATATATGGTCCCCAGATAGGGGACGTATCAGATATTAAACTGATAAGAACAGATACTACACTTGATCTTAGCCAAAAGGCCGAGAAGCGATAACCAGAATTGGTTTCAAACTACGGAGCCACCCAAGGATCCTGAAAAGTCCATTTGTGGAGATGAGCTCCTGGACTCCCGTTAAGAAGACATGTTGTCAACCTCTAGATCCCTTACATGCCTGCACTTTTCGGCTTGCTGCTGCTGCAATCCACGCGTTTTAGATCTGCATAACTCCACCTCTTTAAACACAGCACCTTCACCCCCTGCTGTTCCCACCCGCCTCAACACCGTTGGAAGGGAGGAGAACCAATTAAGGCGGGGGGTGGGGTGGAACGAGCAGCTGTCTACCCTTAGCAGGAGGGCTCCTGATTACATACCTCTCCTGCTGCTGCTGCTGCTGGCTGTCCAGCAGCAGACTGAAGGTGGCTGCTGCTGTGCACAGGTATATAAAGGCTCAGAGCCTATTATGACACGCGCAGCCAGCGTTCCATTGCCACATTCCATCTACTGCAGGCAGGATACCTGGCTGGCTGAATGTCGCTGAGAAGCTCACAGAGACCGCCATAAGCAACAGTTTAACAGAATGCCACAGACTAATCAACCAAACTTTTTGGGTTGGGTTCTCTTTTATAGTCTGCAGGCATTAAATGAAAGAAGTCAGTGTTCCAGCAGAAGGAGACAACGTTTCAGAAAAGGCATTGTAGCAAACCAAAAAAGAAATTTTAAGCGCAGCAGAGTAACCAGCGCACATACCTGTTAGCTCAGGTGAGTTTAAAAGGCTGCTGTTGATAACAAGGGCATTTGCTAAATAGATGGTGTGTGTGCAACAATATACTGAAAGGTCAATTATATTGTGCAGCTTATCTCACCACCTGTAGTTATTTAGGTGAAAGCTCCAAAATGCTTGCCTAATATGTCTGTTTATCCAAAAGGAAGTAAAAAGGGAGAGCTAGAAAGATAGCATTGCATCACATTACATGGCAATGCAATGCACAGTTGCTGAAGTTGAACCAAAATGAGCTTGTAATCTGGCTTCTGCAACTTTGAACATGAAAAATCCAATGAGGAGAAGAAAAGCAAAGCCAAAGAGTCCATCCCAAAATCCGACAAACAAGCAAAATGAACAAAAAACATTGAATTCAATTCTTTCTGATTTTAGAAACTGCATTAAAGAAGGGGTGCACCGGTCCTGGAGATACTGCAATACCAGGTCAATGCGTGGAGTGGACAGAGCAAGCTCTTTTTCCATCTCCCTGTTCTAAAAATCCATTTCATATATGGTCCCCAGATAGGGGACGTATCAGATATTAAACTGATAAGAACAGATACTACACTTGATCTTAGCCAAAAGGCCGAGAAGCGATAACCAGAATTGGTTTCAAACTACGGAGCCACCCAAGGATCCTGAAAAGTCCATTTGTGGAGATGAGCTCCTGGACTCCCGTTAAGAAGACATGTTGTCAACCTCTAGATCCCTTACATGCCTGCACTTTTCGGCTTGCTGCTGCTGCAATCCACGCGTTTTAGATCTGCATAACTCCACCTCTTTAAACACAGCACCTTCACCCCCTGCTGTTCCCACCCGCCTCAACACCGTTGGAAGGGAGGAGAACCAATTAAGGCGGGGGGTGGGGTGGAACGAGCAGCTGTCTACCCTTAGCAGGAGGGCTCCTGATTACATACCTCTCCTGCTGCTGCTGCTGCTGGCTGTCCAGCAGCAGACTGAAGGTGGCTGCTGCTGTGCACAGGTATATAAAGGCTCAGAGCCTATTATGACACGCGCAGCCAGCGTTCCATTGCCACATTCCATCTACTGCAGGCAGGATACCTGGCTGGCTGAATGTCGCTGAGAAGCTCACAGAGACCGCCATAAGCAACAGTTTAACAGAATGCCACAGACTAATCAACCAAACTTTTTGGGTTGGGTTCTCTTTTATAGTCTGCAGGCATTAAATGAAAGAAGTCAGTGTTCCAGCAGAAGGAGACAACGTTTCAGAAAAGGCATTGTAGCAAACCAAAAAAGAAATTTTAAGCGCAGCAGAGTAACCAGCGCACATACCTGTTAGCTCAGGTGAGTTTAAAAGGCTGCTGTTGATAACAAGGGCATTTGCTAAATAGATGGTGTGTGTGCAACAATATACTGAAAGGTCAATTATATTGTGCAGCTTATCTCACCACCTGTAGTTATTTAGGTGAAAGCTCCAAAATGCTTGCCTAATATGTCTGTTTATCCAAAAGGAAGTAAAAAGGGAGAGCTAGAAAGATAGCATTGCATCACATTACATGGCAATGCAATGCACAGTTGCTGAAGTTGAACCAAAATGAGCTTGTAATCTGGCTTCTGCAACTTTGAACATGAAAAATCCAATGAGGAGAAGAAAAGCAAAGCCAAAGAGTCCATCCCAAAATCCGACAAACAAGCAAAATGAACAAAAAACATTGAATTCAATTCTTTCTGATTTTAGAAACTGCATTAAAGAAGGGGTGCACCGGTCCTGGAGATACTGCAATACCAGGTCAATGCGTGGAGTGGACAGAGCAAGCTCTTTTTCCATCTCCCTGTTCTAAAAATCCATTTCATATATGGTCCCCAGATAGGGGACGTATCAGATATTAAACTGATAAGAACAGATACTACACTTGATCTTAGCCAAAAGGCCGAGAAGCGATAACCAGAATTGGTTTCAAACTACGGAGCCACCCAAGGATCCTGAAAAGTCCATTTGTGGAGATGAGCTCCTGGACTCCCGTTAAGAAGACATGTTGTCAACCTCTAGATCCCTTACATGCCTGCACTTTTCGGCTTGCTGCTGCTGCAATCCACGCGTTTTAGATCTGCATAACTCCACCTCTTTAAACACAGCACCTTCACCCCCTGCTGTTCCCACCCGCCTCAACACCGTTGGAAGGGAGGAGAACCAATTAAGGCGGGGGGTGGGGTGGAACGAGCAGCTGTCTACCCTTAGCAGGAGGGCTCCTGATTACATACCTCTCCTGCTGCTGCTGCTGCTGGCTGTCCAGCAGCAGACTGAAGGTGGCTGCTGCTGTGCACAGGTATATAAAGGCTCAGAGCCTATTATGACACGCGCAGCCAGCGTTCCATTGCCACATTCCATCTACTGCAGGCAGGATACCTGGCTGGCTGAATGTCGCTGAGAAGCTCACAGAGACCGCCATAAGCAACAGTTTAACAGAATGCCACAGACTAATCAACCAAACTTTTTGGGTTGGGTTCTCTTTTATAGTCTGCAGGCATTAAATGAAAGAAGTCAGTGTTCCAGCAGAAGGAGACAACGTTTCAGAAAAGGCATTGTAGCAAACCAAAAAAGAAATTTTAAGCGCAGCAGAGTAACCAGCGCACATACCTGTTAGCTCAGGTGAGTTTAAAAGGCTGCTGTTGATAACAAGGGCATTTGCTAAATAGATGGTGTGTGTGCAACAATATACTGAAAGGTCAATTATATTGTGCAGCTTATCTCACCACCTGTAGTTATTTAGGTGAAAGCTCCAAAATGCTTGCCTAATATGTCTGTTTATCCAAAAGGAAGTAAAAAGGGAGAGCTAGAAAGATAGCATTGCATCACATTACATGGCAATGCAATGCACAGTTGCTGAAGTTGAACCAAAATGAGCTTGTAATCTGGCTTCTGCAACTTTGAACATGAAAAATCCAATGAGGAGAAGAAAAGCAAAGCCAAAGAGTCCATCCCAAAATCCGACAAACAAGCAAAATGAACAAAAAACATTGAATTCAATTCTTTCTGATTTTAGAAACTGCATTAAAGAAGGGGTGCACCGGTCCTGGAGATACTGCAATACCAGGTCAATGCGTGGAGTGGACAGAGCAAGCTCTTTTTCCATCTCCCTGTTCTAAAAATCCATTTAATATATGGTCCCCAGATAGGGGACGTATCAGATATTAAACTGATAAGAACAGATTTTTTTTTAATTTGGCTATCCCCTGCAGAGGGATAAAACCGTTTATTAAAACTTTAACAAATTACAAGCATAATTACACAAATACCAAACGTTAAAAGACAAATGAAATTTACAAAACAAAAAAATACAAAGATTTTAAATAATTAGGTTCCATTGGTCAACAAGCCATTTTTTGGAAATATGTACATTCTTCTTTTTGTCAATTAAATAATAAGTATACATTTCACATAAACATAAACTTAAAACATCATTCACTGATAAAACATCTTGTTTAAAAATAGCAATGTTGCGCGCTTTCCAGAGAGATGACTTGGCGCAGTTCACTGTCTTCCAAGCCATTGTGTACTGGTCCATTGTGGGGCATTCCATAAGTCCGTATAGCACAGTTTTATATGTAAATTCCTTGAGGTCTGCCACCCTTTCCAGTAGGGGGAGCAGTCTTCTCCAGAAATCCTTTGCAAAATTACATGTCCATAATAGATGTTCCACCGTTTCCTCGTCTTGGCATCCGGCTCTTGGGCAGATGGCAGACCTCACAAATCCTCTTCTGTATTGGAATGCCCGGCAAGGAAGACAGCGGTGCATGCAACTCCAAGCCAGATCTCTCTGTTCATTAAAAAGATAAAAAACGTTAATCATTTTCCAGATAGACATAGATTTGTCATCATCATATCTGTCAACATTACATATTTCCTCACTTTTACGTATTTCTTTAATTAGTTTCTTACTATTTCTTAATTCCTCTATTTTTTTAGTCCCTAAATTAAAATCGGACACTATTTTCCTTAAAATCTCATAATGCGTCGACAAATTAAAAGCATGGGGCACAGATATATTAACTTCATACCATCCAAACTTTCTCATAAAAAATCCTGTATTAAAACGCATAAAAAAGGACCAATAGTGATTCTTAAAAAGGGCATTAAAACAGTAAACGAACAGATGGATTAAAAGAAACCTATTAAAATCTGGAAAATCTTTACCACCTTTTACTTTTGATTTCATCACGATTTCTCTTTTCAGCTTTTCCATTTTTGAGTTCCAAAAGAAGGTAAAACAGGTTTTGGTTATCTTTTTTTAAACATTAACAGGCGGGGGGAAAACCATGCTAAGATACAATAAAAGAGGTAAAATCACCATCTTTAAAACCAATACTTTACCCTCCATTGTAAGTCTCCTCATGTTCCACATACATATTTTCGTATTTACTTTCTGTGTAACTGTTTCCCAACTATTATAACCATCATTATTTTCAGTGAATGATATACCTAAAATGGAAATGGATTCGGAGACATTAATTGGTACATCACGTAAAATCATCCCCCCAACACTTAAAATGTTACACTTATTAAAATTGAATTTAAAACCAGAAGCTAGACAAAAGGATTGCACTTGATGGAGAGTGGCCGTAAGTGATGGTGCATCTGTACACAAGACCGCCACGTCATCCATGTAGCCTTCAACCTTGGCCTCCAAACCACCGCTTCCAGGCAGAGGGACACCGCATATCTGTTTATTTTGGCGTATTGCACATAACATTGGTTCCAGTGCACAGATAAACAGTAGGGGGGACAGAGGGCATCCCTGTTTCACCCCTGACCGTAAAAATACCTCTTGTGTCTTAAAACCATTCACTAAAATCTTACTTGTACAATCCTTGTAAAATGCTTTAAGCGATAGTAAAAACCCTTCTGGTATGCCCATTTTCTCTAAAACTTTAAAAAGATAAAAGTGTGAGACACGGTCAAATGCTTTTTCAAAATCAATAGATAAAATCGCCATTTTCCCCTTTCTGTCTTTCACATCCTCAATACAGTCTTTCACTAAATTCAGATTGTCCCATATACTGCGCCCCGGCACCCCACACACTTGATTAGAATGAATAACTTTGCTGATGACTTCTTTTAGACGATTTGCACAAATTTTAGCCATTATTTTATAGTCACAATTTAAAAGTGTTATTGGTCTCCAGTTTTCTAATTTTGATTTATCGCCTTTTTTGTATAGGAGGGAGACTTCACCTTTCTTCCAGGAATTTAATAAAACCTTATTATTAAAAACCTCAGTAAACAAATAAAACAAATCATCTTTTAAAATATCATAAAAACATACATAAAATTCTATTGGGATGCCATCAGGACCAGGGACCTTTCCAGTTTTAAAACTTTTAATAGTTTTTAACACTTCTTGTTCCGTTAAAACTTGGGATAAAAACTCTTGGGATGCGGGATCTAAAACAGCTGTTAGTCCTTGCAGCGAATCATCCATTAATTTATTATCTATATTTTTTCCATTAAAAAGATTAGAAAAAAAAACCTCAACTTTACCCAGCATATTTTTTAGATTATTCTCACCATCTATATGGTCAATTATCACTTTTTCTTTTTTATTTTTCCTAAAAAAATATCTGGAACACTTTTCATTTTCTTCTATATGTTGTACTCTAGAACGAAAAATTATCTCTTTTCCTTTTTGTTCTAGCCATTTTGAAATCTCTTCTTTTAAGTTTGAAATATCAACTTGTACATCTATCCCATTGTCTCTGAGCTTAAATAATGTTTGTAGGCGGGTATTTAAAATTCTATATTCTTCATATTTTTCTTTGGCTCTACATATACTCTTTTTAATAAAAAAGTCTTTTATTTTTACTTTCATTCTATCCCACCATACACTCATAGTCTCATTTGTTTTTTTCCCTTTTCTACATTTCCTATAAAACTCAATAAAATCTGATAAAATCTGCGGGTCGGTTAAAAGGGATACGTTCATTTTCCAGCTTTTCTTACCACATTTTTTGTTGTCATTTACTTTTATGGTAAAGGATAAAAGTTTATGGTCTGAAAATATATTAGTTAAAACTTCACATTTGGCAGGTATTGTTTTATCTGAACCAAAAATAAAATCAATCCTAGAGCTACAATTAGCATTGCTCCAAGTGAAACCGGCGTCCTCTGGGCTGTCACTATGACACTCTTTATATATGTCTATCAATTTAGCATCTTTGACTATATCATGTAGCATACCTGAGGTTTTATCGTAGTTCCTGCTTACAGAGCTGGAGCGCCGGTTTTCACCTTTTAAAACACAATTAAAATCCCCTGCTAAGATAAAAGGTTCAGAGTTATTAATAAATAATGGTAAAAGATCAAGCATTTCGGCTCTTTCATTTTTCTCTGGGGATCCATAAAAATTTAAAAACTGCCATCTAATACCATCAATAAAAGCTTTCACTAATAAAATACGACCTGGTAAAATTTCCTGAATAAAATCAATTAAAACGTTCCCTTTAAAAAGTATGGCTACACCCGCTGATCCTGCAGCATTCGATCCGGACCAGACAGATGGCCCACACTTCCACTCATCTTTATATTTTTGATATGACATTTCATGTGGGATATTACATTCTTGCAGAAAAAATACAGATGCAGTAAAACACGTAAAAAAATTAAAAAGAGCAGTTCTTCTCGTGTTAGATTTTATGCCTCTCACGTTGAGGGAAATACCTTTGAGTTCAGCCATCATTAGAAAATGTAGAAATTTTAATTAGGTAACTAAGAGCAACGGATTTACCTGTCCGATGAACCTGATCAGACCACTGGGCTTGCGCCTCCCTCCTCATCTGATAGTATCGTCACGAGAGTCTCCGTGGAGGAGGAAAGATTACCACATTTATATAAACCCGACGCTACACTGGCATAGCTCGGAGGGCTGGCTGGCAGAACCCGCTGGGTCTCCATTGGCTGGCCATGCAGTTCCTCATCAGGTGGGTCCCCGAGGGGTTCCGCCGCCCCTGTTTGACCTGTAGAAGGTCGTCCTATAGGAGGAGGTTGCGCACAAGGCAGAGCCTCTGACTCTTCAGAGGCAGCAAGATCCCGGTCCCCACCTGTAGCAGCGGAGACCGAAACCCCTGAGGGTCCAGCGTCCACGTCCCCTTCTGGAGAAGTGTCCATCTGTTCACCTCCTGCTGCCTCCTCCGAAACACCCTTTTTCTTTTTCTTAGGACCCACCTTTATCCACTCAGCGCCCTCAGCACTAGGAGACCCAGACTGGGCATGGGCTTCTGTGTCGGCCTTTTGCCGGTCCCTTTTGACCTTACCAGTAGTGCCCTTCTGCTCCTTCTCAGCCCTCCTTTTGGACTCCCGCAGGTCCTGCAGCCAGGTTTTGGGATTTGGTATTTTACCTGTCATAGACTCTGGAGACACTTCACTATTTGGTACGCCCTTATTGTCTCCAGAGGCTCCAGGTTGTTGTTCCTCCTCCTGAGGGGTGGTCTGATCTTTTGGTCCTTGGTCGGACGTCTTGGACTTCCCCTTTTGCTCATCTTCCCGAAATCTGTGAGGGCAAGAAAAATAAAAGTGACCTGGAGTCTGGCAAAAACTGCATTTCTTTTCCTTAGGGCATTCTTTTGTCTCATGTTCTTCACTAGCACAATTTCTACATGATACATGACAGTTTTCTTTTGAATGACCATAGCGCCCACAATTTCTGCAATATACTGGCATCCCAGAAAAGAAGAAATCCCCATTTGTTTGCCCAATTTTGAAACGGGCAGGGGGGAGCCGTATACCACCTGGTGTATTTGGATCTCTTGTACACTTCACAAGGAATTTCCACTTAGATGTCCATATGTTATATTCGTTTAATATCTTCCCAATACATTTAACACTTTTAAAATAAATTGCTAGAAATGACATTACTTCTGGAGCAGAAACAAAGGGCGAAAATATTTTTACAATAACCAGTCTTACCTCATCCAGGACGTGCTCAACAATTTGTATCCCTTTCAAAACAGGACTATTTTCAACTTTTTTTAACTTTTCTAGTACATCTCTAAAAATACCTTCTCCGGTGAATGTGATGTCATAGTCACCTCTTCTGGGATAATCCTGGATGGAGAGAATTTCATTCCTTTGTACGCCAAGAAGGTTCCTGAGCACGTCCTGGACTACATACCCTAATTTCCTCATATCCGAGCCACCCGCCGTGAAGTGAACTCGGATAGAGTTTTTTAGCCTCGCATAAAGAGGCACGAGGTTAGGGTCAACCTCCATGGAAAAACGCAACAAGGTTGCAAATTGCAGCCGCTTGCAATCTGCGCTCCCAGTGTTCTTGCAGCGAAAAACACCTGGAAGCTGGGGGATCGCAACTCGTTACCCTGGGACTAAGCCCTCTCCCTAATAGCAGCAAGCAGGTTAAGTCCACCAAAGTGGACGATCCTGCCAGGCCAAGGAGAGGGGTACCCGAGTGCCCTTCAACCACAATCTCCTGCAATAAAGCACTTGATCGTAGCCAAAAGGCCGAGAAGCGATAACCAGAATTGGTTTCAAACTACGGAGCCACCCAAGGATCCTGAAAAGTCCATTTGTGGAGATGAGCTCCTGGACTCCCGTTAAGAAGACATGTTGTCAACCTCTAGATCCCTTACATGCCTGCACTTTTCGGCTTGCTGCTGCTGCAATCCACGCGTTTTAGATCTGCATAACTCCACCTCTTTAAACACAGCACCTTCACCCCCTGCTGTTCCCACCCGCCTCAACACCGTTGGAAGGGAGGAGAACCAATTAAGGCGGGGGGTGGGGTGGAACGAGCAGCTGTCTACCCTTAGCAGGAGGGCTCCTGATTACATACCTCTCCTGCTGCTGCTGCTGCTGGCTGTCCAGCAGCAGACTGAAGGTGGCTGCTGCTGTGCACAGGTATATAAAGGCTCAGAGCCTATTATGACACGCGCAGCCAGCGTTCCATTGCCACATTCCATCTACTGCAGGCAGGATACCTGGCTGGCTGAATGTCGCTGAGAAGCTCACAGAGACCGCCATAAGCAACAGTTTAACAGAATGCCACAGACTAATCAACCAAACTTTTTGGGTTGGGTTCTCTTTTATAGTCTGCAGGCATTAAATGAAAGAAGTCAGTGTTCCAGCAGAAGGAGACAACGTTTCAGAAAAGGCATTGTAGCAAACCAAAAAAGAAATTTTAAGCGCAGCAGAGTAACCAGCGCACATACCTGTTAGCTCAGGTGAGTTTAAAAGGCTGCTGTTGATAACAAGGGCATTTGCTAAATAGATGGTGTGTGTGCAACAATATACTGAAAGGTCAATTATATTGTGCAGCTTATCTCACCACCTGTAGTTATTTAGGTGAAAGCTCCAAAATGCTTGCCTAATATGTCTGTTTATCCAAAAGGAAGTAAAAAGGGAGAGCTAGAAAGATAGCATTGCATCACATTACATGGCAATGCAATGCACAGTTGCTGAAGTTGAACCAAAATGAGCTTGTAATCTGGCTTCTGCAACTTTGAACATGAAAAATCCAATGAGGAGAAGAAAAGCAAAGCCAAAGAGTCCATCCCAAAATCCGACAAACAAGCAAAATGAACAAAAAACATTGAATTCAATTCTTTCTGATTTTAGAAACTGCATTAAAGAAGGGGTGCACCGGTCCTGGAGATACTGCAATACCAGGTCAATGCGTGGAGTGGATAGAGCAAGCTCTTTTTCCATCTCTCTGTTCTAAAAATCCATTTAATATATGGTCCCCAGATAGGGGACGTATCAGATATTAAACTGATAAGAACAGATACTACACTTGATCTTAGCCAAAAGGCCGAGAAGCGATAACCAGAATTGGTTTCAAACTACGGAGCCACCCAAGGATCCTGAAAAGTCCATTTGTGGAGATGAGCTCCTGGACTCCCGTTAAGAAGACATGTTGTCAACCTCTAGATCCCTTACATGCCTGCACTTTTCGGCTTGCTGCTGCTGCAATCCACGCGTTTTAGATCTGCATAACTCCACCTCTTTAAACACAGCACCTTCACCCCCTGCTGTTCCCACCCGCCTCAACACCGTTGGAAGGGAGGAGAACCAATTAAGGCGGGGGGTGGGGTGGAACGAGCAGCTGTCTACTCTTAGCAGGAGGGCTCCTGATTACATACCTCTCCTGCTGCTGCTGCTGCTGGCTGTCCAGCAGCAGACTGAAGGTGGCTGCTGCTGTGCACAGGTATATAAAGGCTCAGAGCCTATTATGACACGCGCAGCCAGCGTTCCATTGCCACATTCCATCTACTGCAGGCAGGATACCTGGCTGGCTGAATGTCGCTGAGAAGCTCACAGAGACCGCCATAAGCAACAGTTTAACAGAATGCCACAGACTAATCAACCAAACTTTTTGGGTTGGGTTCTCTTTTATAGTCTGCAGGCATTAAATGAAAGAAGTCAGTGTTCCAGCAGAAGGAGACAACGTTTCAGAAAAGGCATTGTAGCAAACCAAAAAAGAAATTTTAAGCGCAGCAGAGTAACCAGCGCACATACCTGTTAGCTCAGGTGAGTTTAAAAGGCTGCTGTTGATAACAAGGGCATTTGCTAAATAGTTGGTGTGTGTGCAACAATATACTGAAAGGTCAATTATATTGTGCAGCTTATCTCACCACCTGTAGTTATTTAGGTGAAAGCTCCAAAATGCTTGCCTAATATGTCTGTTTATCCAAAAGGAAGTAAAAAGGGAGAGCTAGAAAGATAGCATTGCATCACATTACATGGCAATGCAATGCACAGTTGCTGAAGTTGAACCAAAATGAGCTTGTAATCTGGCTTCTGCAACTTTGAACATGAAAAATCCAATGAGGAGAAGAAAAGCAAAGCCAAAGAGTCCATCCCAAAATCCGACAAACAAGCAAAATGAACAAAAAACATTGAATTCAATTCTTTCTGATTTTAGAAACTGCATTAAAGAAGGGGTGCACCGGTCCTGGAGATACTGCAATACCAGGTCAATGCGTGGAGTGGACAGAGCAAGCTCTTTTTCCATCTCCCTGTTCTAAAAATCCATTTAATATATGGTCCCCAGATAGGGGACGTATCAGATATTAAACTGATAAGAACAGATACTACACTTGATCTTAGCCAAAAGGCCGAGAAGCGATAACCAGAATTGGTTTCAAACTACGGAGCCACCCAAGGATCCTGAAAAGTCCATTTGTGGAGATGAGCTCCTGGACTCCCGTTAAGAAGACATGTTGTCAACCTCTAGATCCCTTACATGCCTGCACTTTTCGGCTTGCTGCTGCTGCAATCCACGCGTTTTAGATCTGCATAACTCCACCTCTTTAAACACAGCACCTTCACCCCCTGCTGTTCCCACCCGCCTCAACACCGTTGGAAGGGAGGAGAACCAATTAAGGCGGGGGGTGGGGTGGAACGAGCAGCTGTCTACCCTTAGCAGGAGGGCTCCTGATTACATACCTCTCCTGCTGCTGCTGCTGCTGGCTGTCCAGCAGCAGACTGAAGGTGGCTGCTGCTGTGCACAGGTATATAAAGGCTCAGAGCCTATTATGACACGCGCAGCCAGCGTTCCATTGCCACATTCCATCTACTGCAGGCAGGATACCTGGCTGGCTGAATGTCGCTGAGAAGCTCACAGAGACCGCCATAAGCAACAGTTTAACAGAATGCCACAGACTAATCAACCAAACTTTTTGGGTTGGGTTCTCTTTTATAGTCTGCAGGCATTAAATGAAAGAAGTCAGTGTTCCAGCAGAAGGAGACAACGTTTCAGAAAAGGTATTGTAGCAAACCAAAAAAGAAATTTTAAGCGCAGCAGAGTAACCAGCGCACATACCTGTTAGCTCAGGTGAGTTTAAAAGGCTGCTGTTGATAACAAGGGCATTTGCTAAATAGATGGTGTGTGTGCAACAATATACTGAAAGGTCAATTATATTGTGCAGCTTATCTCACCACCTGTAGTTATTTACGTGAAAGCTCCAAAATGCTTGCCTAATATGTCTGTTTATCCAAAAGGAAGTAAAAAGGGAGAGCTAGAAACATAGCATTGCATCACATTACATGGCAATGCAATGCACAGTTGCTGAAGTTGAACCAAAATGAGCTTGTAATCTGGCTTCTGCAACTTTGAACATGAAAAATCCAATGAGGAGAAGAAAAGCAAAGCCAAAGAGTCCATCCCAAAATCCGACAAACAAGCAAAATGAACAAAAAACATTGAATTCAATTCTTTCTGATTTTAGAAACTGCATTAAAGAAGGGGTGCACCGGTCCTGGAGATACTGCAATACCAGGTCAATGCGTGGAGTGGACAGAGCAAGCTCTTTTTCCATCTCCCTGTTCTAAAAATCCATTTAATATATGGTCCCCAGATAGGGGACGTATCAGATATTAAACTGATAAGAACAGATACTACACTTGATCTTAGCCAAAAGGCCGAGAAGCGATAACCAGAATTGGTTTCAAACTACGGAGCCACCCAAGGATCCTGAAAAGTCCATTTGTGGAGATGAGCTCCTGGACTCCCGTTAAGAAGACATGTTGTCAACCTCTAGATCCCTTACATGCCTGCACTTTTCGGCTTGCTGCTGCTGCAATCCACACGTTTTAGATCTGCATAACTCCACCTCTTTAAACACAGCACCTTCACCCCCTGCTGTTCCCACCCGCCTCAACACCGTTGGAGGGGAGGAGAACCAATTAAGGCGGGGGGTGGGGTGGAACGAGCAGCTGTCTACCCTTAGCAGGAGGGCTCCTGATTACATACATCTCCTGCTGCTGCTGCTGCTGGCTGTCCAGCAGCAGACTGAAGGTGGCTGCTGCTGTGCACAGGTATATAAAGGCTCAGAGCCTATTATGACACGCGCAGCCAGCGTTCCATTGCCACATTCCATCTACTGCAGGCAGGATACCTGGCTGGCTGAATGTCGCTGAGAAGCTCACAGAGACCGCCATAAGCAACAGTTTAACAGAATGCCACAGACTAATCAACCAAACTTTTTGGGTTGGGTTCTCTTTTATAGTCTGCAGGCATTAAATGAAAGAAGTCAGTGTTCCAGCAGAAGGAGACAACGTTTCAGAAAAGGCATTGTAGCAAACCAAAAAAGAAATTTTAAGCGCAGCAGAGTAACCAGCGCACATACCTGTTAGCTCAGGTGAGTTTAAAAGGCTGCTGTTGATAACAAGGGCATTTGCTAAATAGATGGTGTGTGTGCAACAATATACTGAAAGGTCAATTATATTGTGCAGCTTATCTCACCACCTGTAGTTATTTAGGTGAAAGCTCCAAAATGCTTGCCTAATATGTCTGTTTATCCAAAAGGAAGTAAAAAGGGAGAGCTAGAAAGATAGCATTGCATCACATTACATGGCAATGCAATGCACAGTTGCTAAAGTTGAACCAAAATGAGCTTGTAATCTGGCTTCTGCAACTTTGAACATGAAAAATCCAATGAGGAGAAGAAAAGCAAAGCCAAAGAGTCCATCCCAAAATCCGACAAACAAGCAAAATGAACAAAAAACATTGAATTCAATTCTTTCTGATTTTAGAAACTGCATTAAAGAAGGGGTGCACCGGTCCTGGAGATACTGCAATACCAGGTCAATGCGTGGAGTGGATAGAGCAAGGTCTTTTTCCATCTCTCTGTTCTAAAAATCCATTTAATATATGGTCCCCAGATAGGGGACGTATCAGATATTAAACTGATAAGAACAGATACTACACTTGATCTTAGCCAAAAGGCCGAGAAGCGATAACCAGAATTGGTTTCAAACTACGGAGCCACCCAAGGATCCTGAAAAGTCCATTTGTGGAGATGAGCTCCTGGACTCCCGTTAAGAAGACATGTTGTCAACCTCTAGATCCCTTACATGCCTGCACTTTTCGGCTTGCTGCTGCTGCAATCCACGCGTTTTAGATCTGCATAACTCCACCTCTTTAAACACAGCACCTTCACCCCCTGCTGTTCCCACCCGCCTCAACACCGTTGGAAGGGAGGAGAACCAATTAAGGCGGGGGGTGGGGTGGAACGAGCAGCTGTCTACCCTTAGCAGGAGGGCTCCTGATTACATACCTCTCCTGCTGCTGCTGCTGCTGGCTGTCCAGCAGCAGACTGAAGGTGGCTGCTGCTGTGCACAGGTATATAAAGGCTCAGAGCCTATTATGACACGCGCAGCCAGCGTTCCATTGCCACATTCCATCTACTGCAGGCAGGATACCTGGCTGGCTGAATGTCGCTGAGAAGCTCACAGAGACCGCCATAAGCAACAGTTTAACAGAATGCCACAGACTAATCAACCAAACTTTTTGGGTTGGGTTCTCTTTTATAGTCTGCAGGCATTAAATGAAAGAAGTCAGTGTTCCAGCAGAAGGAGACAACGTTTCAGAAAAGGCATTGTAGCAAACCAAAAAAGAAATTTTAAGCGCAGCAGAGTAACCAGCGCACATACCTGTTAGCTCAGGTGAGTTTAAAAGGCTGCTGTTGATAACAAGGGCATTTGCTAAATAGATGGTGTGTGTGCAACAATATACTGAAAGGTCAATTATATTGTGCAGCTTATCTCACCACCTGTAGTTATTTAGGTGAAAGCTCCAAAATGCTTGCCTAATATGTCTGTTTATCCAAAAGGAAGTAAAAAGGGAGAGCTAGAAAGATAGCATTGCATCACATTACATGGCAATGCAATGCACAGTTGCTGAAGTTGAACCAAAATGAGCTTGTAATCTGGCTTCTGCAACTTTGAACATGAAAAATCCAATGAGGAGAAGAAAAGCAAAGCCAAAGAGTCCATCCCAAAATCCGACAAACAAGCAAAATGAACAAAAAACATTGAATTCAATTCTTTCTGATTTTAGAAACTGCATTAAAGAAGGGGTGCACCGGTCCTGGAGATACTGCAATACCAGGTCAATGCGTGGAGTGGATAGAGCAAGCTCTTTTTCCATCTCTCTGTTCTAAAAATCCATTTAATATATGGTCCCCAGATAGGGGACGTATCAGATATTAAACTGATAAGAACAGATACTACACTTGATCTTAGCCAAAAGGCCGAGAAGCGATAACCAGAATTGGTTTCAAACTACGGAGCCACCCAAGGATCCTGAAAAGTCCATTTGTGGAGATGAGCTCCTGGACTCCCGTTAAGAAGACATGTTGTCAACCTCTAGATCCCTTACATGCCTGCACTTTTCGGCTTGCTGCTGCTGCAATCCACGCGTTTTAGATCTGCATAACTCCACCTCTTTAAACACAGCACCTTCACCCCCTGCTGTTCCCACCCGCCTCAACACCGTTGGAAGGGAGGAGAACCAATTAAGGCGGGGGGTGGGGTGGAACGAGCAGCTGTCTACTCTTAGCAGGAGGGCTCCTGATTACATACCTCTCCTGCTGCTGCTGCTGCTGGCTGTCCAGCAGCAGACTGAAGGTGGCTGCTGCTGTGCACAGGTATATAAAGGCTCAGAGCCTATTATGACACGCGCAGCCAGCGTTCCATTGCCACATTCCATCTACTGCAGGCAGGATACCTGGCTGGCTGAATGTCGCTGAGAAGCTCACAGAGACCGCCATAAGCAACAGTTTAACAGAATGCCACAGACTAATCAACCAAACTTTTTGGGTTGGGTTCTCTTTTATAGTCTGCAGGCATTAAATGAAAGAAGTCAGTGTTCCAGCAGAAGGAGACAACGTTTCAGAAAAGGCATTGTAGCAAACCAAAAAAGAAATTTTAAGCGCAGCAGAGTAACCAGCGCACATACCTGTTAGCTCAGGTGAGTTTAAAAGGCTGCTGTTGATAACAAGGGCATTTGCTAAATAGTTGGTGTGTGTGCAACAATATACTGAAAGGTCAATTATATTGTGCAGCTTATCTCACCACCTGTAGTTATTTAGGTGAAAGCTCCAAAATGCTTGCCTAATATGTCTGTTTATCCAAAAGGAAGTAAAAAGGGAGAGCTAGAAAGATAGCATTGCATCACATTACATGGCAATGCAATGCACAGTTGCTGAAGTTGAACCAAAATGAGCTTGTAATCTGGCTTCTGCAACTTTGAACATGAAAAATCCAATGAGGAGAAGAAAAGCAAAGCCAAAGAGTCCATCCCAAAATCCGACAAACAAGCAAAATGAACAAAAAACATTGAATTCAATTCTTTCTGATTTTAGAAACTGCATTAAAGAAGGGGTGCACCGGTCCTGGAGATACTGCAATACCAGGTCAATGCGTGGAGTGGACAGAGCAAGCTCTTTTTCCATCTCCCTGTTCTAAAAATCCATTTAATATATGGTCCCCAGATAGGGGACGTATCAGATATTAAACTGATAAGAACAGATACTACACTTGATCTTAGCCAAAAGGCCGAGAAGCGATAACCAGAATTGGTTTCAAACTACGGAGCCACCCAAGGATCCTGAAAAGTCCATTTGTGGAGATGAGCTCCTGGACTCCCGTTAAGAAGACATGTTGTCAACCTCTAGATCCCTTACATGCCTGCACTTTTCGGCTTGCTGCTGCTGCAATCCACGCGTTTTAGATCTGCATAACTCCACCTCTTTAAACACAGCACCTTCACCCCCTGCTGTTCCCACCCGCCTCAACACCGTTGGAAGGGAGGAGAACCAATTAAGGCGGGGGGTGGGGTGGAACGAGCAGCTGTCTACCCTTAGCAGGAGGGCTCCTGATTACATACCTCTCCTGCTGCTGCTGCTGCTGGCTGTCCAGCAGCAGACTGAAGGTGGCTGCTGCTGTGCACAGGTATATAAAGGCTCAGAGCCTATTATGACACGCGCAGCCAGCGTTCCATTGCCACATTCCATCTACTGCAGGCAGGATACCTGGCTGGCTGAATGTCGCTGAGAAGCTCACAGAGACCGCCATAAGCAACAGTTTAACAGAATGCCACAGACTAATCAACCAAACTTTTTGGGTTGGGTTCTCTTTTATAGTCTGCAGGCATTAAATGAAAGAAGTCAGTGTTCCAGCAGAAGGAGACAACGTTTCAGAAAAGGTATTGTAGCAAACCAAAAAAGAAATTTTAAGCGCAGCAGAGTAACCAGCGCACATACCTGTTAGCTCAGGTGAGTTTAAAAGGCTGCTGTTGATAACAAGGGCATTTGCTAAATAGATGGTGTGTGTGCAACAATATACTGAAAGGTCAATTATATTGTGCAGCTTATCTCACCACCTGTAGTTATTTACGTGAAAGCTCCAAAATGCTTGCCTAATATGTCTGTTTATCCAAAAGGAAGTAAAAAGGGAGAGCTAGAAACATAGCATTGCATCACATTACATGGCAATGCAATGCACAGTTGCTGAAGTTGAACCAAAATGAGCTTGTAATCTGGCTTCTGCAACTTTGAACATGAAAAATCCAATGAGGAGAAGAAAAGCAAAGCCAAAGAGTCCATCCCAAAATCCGACAAACAAGCAAAATGAACAAAAAACATTGAATTCAATTCTTTCTGATTTTAGAAACTGCATTAAAGAAGGGGTGCACCGGTCCTGGAGATACTGCAATACCAGGTCAATGCGTGGAGTGGACAGAGCAAGCTCTTTTTCCATCTCCCTGTTCTAAAAATCCATTTAATATATGGTCCCCAGATAGGGGACGTATCAGATATTAAACTGATAAGAACAGATACTACACTTGATCTTAGCCAAAAGGCCGAGAAGCGATAACCAGAATTGGTTTCAAACTACGGAGCCACCCAAGGATCCTGAAAAGTCCATTTGTGGAGATGAGCTCCTGGACTCCCGTTAAGAAGACATGTTGTCAACCTCTAGATCCCTTACATGCCTGCACTTTTCGGCTTGCTGCTGCTGCAATCCACACGTTTTAGATCTGCATAACTCCACCTCTTTAAACACAGCACCTTCACCCCCTGCTGTTCCCACCCGCCTCAACACCGTTGGAGGGGAGGAGAACCAATTAAGGCGGGGGGTGGGGTGGAACGAGCAGCTGTCTACCCTTAGCAGGAGGGCTCCTGATTACATACATCTCCTGCTGCTGCTGCTGCTGGCTGTCCAGCAGCAGACTGAAGGTGGCTGCTGCTGTGCACAGGTATATAAAGGCTCAGAGCCTATTATGACACGCGCAGCCAGCGTTCCATTGCCACATTCCATCTACTGCAGGCAGGATACCTGGCTGGCTGAATGTCGCTGAGAAGCTCACAGAGACCGCCATAAGCAACAGTTTAACAGAATGCCACAGACTAATCAACCAAACTTTTTGGGTTGGGTTCTCTTTTATAGTCTGCAGGCATTAAATGAAAGAAGTCAGTGTTCCAGCAGAAGGAGACAACGTTTCAGAAAAGGCATTGTAGCAAACCAAAAAAGAAATTTTAAGCGCAGCAGAGTAACCAGCGCACATACCTGTTAGCTCAGGTGAGTTTAAAAGGCTGCTGTTGATAACAAGGGCATTTGCTAAATAGATGGTGTGTGTGCAACAATATACTGAAAGGTCAATTATATTGTGCAGCTTATCTCACCACCTGTAGTTATTTAGGTGAAAGCTCCAAAATGCTTGCCTAATATGTCTGTTTATCCAAAAGGAAGTAAAAAGGGAGAGCTAGAAAGATAGCATTGCATCACATTACATGGCAATGCAATGCACAGTTGCTAAAGTTGAACCAAAATGAGCTTGTAATCTGGCTTCTGCAACTTTGAACATGAAAAATCCAATGAGGAGAAGAAAAGCAAAGCCAAAGAGTCCATCCCAAAATCCGACAAACAAGCAAAATGAACAAAAAACATTGAATTCAATTCTTTCTGATTTTAGAAACTGCATTAAAGAAGGGGTGCACCGGTCCTGGAGATACTGCAATACCAGGTCAATGCGTGGAGTGGATAGAGCAAGGTCTTTTTCCATCTCTCTGTTCTAAAAATCCATTTAATATATGGTCCCCAGATAGGGGACGTATCAGATATTAAACTGATAAGAACAGATACTACACTTGATCTTAGCCAAAAGGCCGAGAAGCGATAACCAGAATTGGTTTCAAACTACGGAGCCACCCAAGGATCCTGAAAAGTCCATTTGTGGAGATGAGCTCCTGGACTCCCGTTAAGAAGACATGTTGTCAACCTCTAGATCCCTTACATGCCTGCACTTTTCGGCTTGCTGCTGCTGCAATCCACGCGTTTTAGATCTGCATAACTCCACCTCTTTAAACACAGCACCTTCACCCCCTGCTGTTCCCACCCGCCTCAACACCGTTGGAAGGGAGGAGAACCAATTAAGGCGGGGGGTGGGGTGGAACGAGCAGCTGTCTACCCTTAGCAGGAGGGCTCCTGATTACATACCTCTCCTGCTGCTGCTGCTGCTGGCTGTCCAGCAGCAGACTGAAGGTGGCTGCTGCTGTGCACAGGTATATAAAGGCTCAGAGCCTATTATGACACGCGCAGCCAGCGTTCCATTGCCACATTCCATCTACTGCAGGCAGGATACCTGGCTGGCTGAATGTCGCTGAGAAGCTCACAGAGACCGCCATAAGCAACAGTTTAACAGAATGCCACAGACTAATCAACCAAACTTTTTGGGTTGGGTTCTCTTTTATAGTCTGCAGGCATTAAATGAAAGAAGTCAGTGTTCCAGCAGAAGGAGACAACGTTTCAGAAAAGGCATTGTAGCAAACCAAAAAAGAAATTTTAAGCGCAGCAGAGTAACCAGCGCACATACCTGTTAGCTCAGGTGAGTTTAAAAGGCTGCTGTTGATAACAAGGGCATTTGCTAAATAGATGGTGTGTGTGCAACAATATACTGAAAGGTAAATTATATTGTGCAGCTTATCTCACCACCTGTAGTTATTTAGGTGAAAGCTCCAAAATGCTTGCCTAATATGTCTGTTTATCCAAAAGGAAGTAAAAAGGGAGAGCTAGAAAGATAGCATTGCATCACATTACATGGCAATGCAATGCACAGTTGCTGAAGTTGAACCAAAATGAGCTTGTAATCTGGCTTCTGCAACTTTGAACATGAAAAATCCAATGAGGAGAAGAAAAGCAAAGCCAAAGAGTCCATCCCAAAATCCGACAAACAAGCAAAATGAACAAAAAACATTGAATTCAATTCTTTCTGATTTTAGAAACTGCATTAAAGAAGGGGTGCACCGGTCCTGGAGATACTGCAATACCAGGTCAATGCGTGGAGTGGACAGAGCAAGCTCTTTTTCCATCTCCCTGTTCTAAAAATCCATTTAATATATGGTCCCCAGATAGGGGACGTATCAGATATTAAACTGATAAGAACAGATACTACACTTGATCTTAGCCAAAAGGCCGAGAAGCGATAACCAGAATTGGTTTCAAACTACGGAGCCACCCAAGGATCCTGAAAAGTCCATTTGTGGAGATGAGCTCCTGGACTCCCGTTAAGAAGACATGTTGTCAACCTCTAGATCCCTTACATGCCTGCACTTTTCGGCTTGCTGCTGCTGCAATCCACGCGTTTTAGATCTGCATAACTCCACCTCTTTAAACACAGCACCTTCACCCCCTGCTGTTCCCACCCGCCTCAACACCGTTGGAAGGGAGGAGAACCAATTAAGGCGGGGGGTGGGGTGGAACGAGCAGCTGTCTACCCTTAGCAGGAGGGCTCCTGATTACATACCTCTCCTGCTGCTGCTGCTGCTGGCTGTCCAGCAGCAGACTGAAGGTGGCTGCTGCTGTGCACAGGTATATAAAGGCTCAGAGCCTATTATGACACGCGCAGCCAGCGTTCCATTGCCACATTCCATCTACTGCAGGCAGGATACCTGGCTGGCTGAATGTCGCTGAGAAGCTCACAGAGACCGCCATAAGCAACAGTTTAACAGAATGCCACAGACTAATCAACCAAACTTTTTGGGTTGGGTTCTCTTTTATAGTCTGCAGGCATTAAATGAAAGAAGTCAGTGTTCCAGCAGAAGGAGACAACGTTTCAGAAAAGGCATTGTAGCAAACCAAAAAAGAAATTTTAAGCGCAGCAGAGTAACCAGTGCACATACCTGTTAGCTCAGGTGAGTTTAAAAGGCTGCTGTTGATAACAAGGGCATTTGCTAAATAGATGGTGTGTGTGCAACAATATACTGAAAGGTCAATTATATTGTGCAGCTTATCTCACCACCTGTAGTTATTTAGGTGAAAGCTCCAAAATGCTTGCCTAATATGTCTGTTTATCCAAAAGGAAGTAAAAAGGGAGAGCTAGAAAGATAGCATTGCATCACATTACATGGCAATGCAATGCACAGTTGCTGAAGTTGAACCAAAATGAGCTTGTAATCTGGCTTCTGCAACTTTGAACATGAAAAATCCAATGAGGAGAAGAAAAGCAAAGCCAAAGAGTCCATCCCAAAATCCGACAAACAAGCAAAATGAACAAAAAACATTGAATTCAATTCTTTCTGATTTTAGAAACTGCATTAAAGAAGGGGTGCACCGGTCCTGGAGATACTGCAATACCAGGTCAATGCGTGGAGTGGACAGAGCAAGCTCTTTTTCCATCTCCCTGTTCTAAAAATCCATTTAATATATGGTCCCCAGATAGGGGACGTATCAGATATTAAACTGATAAGAACAGATACTACACTTGATCTTAGCCAAAAGGCCGAGAAGCGATAACCAGAATTGGTTTCAAACTACGGAGCCACCCAAGGATCCTGAAAAGTCCATTTGTGGAGATGAGCTCCTGGACTCCCGTTAAGAAGACATGTTGTCAACCTCTAGATCCCTTACATGCCTGCACTTTTCGGCTTGCTGCTGCTGCAATCCACGCGTTTTAGATCTGCATAACTCCACCTCTTTAAACACAGCACCTTCACCCCCTGCTGTTCCCACCCGCCTCAACACCGTTGGAAGGGAGGAGAACCAATTAAGGCGGGGGGTGGGGTGGAACGAGCAGCTGTCTACCCTTAGCAGGAGGGCTCCTGATTACATACCTCTCCTGCTGCTGCTGCTGCTGGCTGTCCAGCAGCAGACTGAAGGTGGCTGCTGCTGTGCACAGGTATATAAAGGCTCAGAGCCTATTATGACACGCGCAGCCAGCGTTCCATTGCCACATTCCATCTACTGCAGGCAGGATACCTGGCTGGCTGAATGTCGCTGAGAAGCTCACAGAGACCGCCATAAGCAACAGTTTAACAGAATGCCACAGACTAATCAACCAAACTTTTTGGGTTGGGTTCTCTTTTATAGTCTGCAGGCATTAAATGAAAGAAGTCAGTGTTCCAGCAGAAGGAGACAACGTTTCAGAAAAGGCATTGTAGCAAACCAAAAAAGAAATTTTAAGCGCAGCAGAGTAACCAGCGCACATACCTGTTAGCTCAGGTGAGTTTAAAAGGCTGCTGTTGATAACAAGGGCATTTGCTAAATAGATGGTGTGTGTGCAACAATATACTGAAAGGTCAATTATATTGTGCAGCTTATCTCACCACCTGTAGTTATTTAGGTGAAAGCTCCAAAATGCTTGCCTAATATGTCTGTTTATCCAAAAGGAAGTAAAAAGGGAGAGCTAGAAAGATAGCATTGCATCACATTACATGGCAATGCAATGCACAGTTGCTGAAGTTGAACCAAAATGAGCTTGTAATCTGGCTTCTGCAACTTTGAACATGAAAAATCCAATGAGGAGAAGAAAAGCAAAGCCAAAGAGTCCATCCCAAAATCCGACAAACAAGCAAAATGAACAAAAAACATTGAATTCAATTCTTTCTGATTTTAGAAACTGCATTAAAGAAGGGGTGCACCGGTCCTGGAGATACTGCAATACCAGGTCAATGCGTGGAGTGGACAGAGCAAGCTCTTTTTCCATCTCCCTGTTCTAAAAATCCATTTAATATATGGTCCCCAGATAGGGGACGTATCAGATATTAAACTGATAAGAACAGATACTACACTTGATCTTAGCCAAAAGGCCGAGAAGCGATAACCAGAATTGGTTTCAAACTACGGAGCCACCCAAGGATCCTGAAAAGTCCATTTGTGGAGATGAGCTCCTGGACTCCCGTTAAGAAGACATGTTGTCAACCTCTAGATCCCTTACATGCCTGCACTTTTCGGCTTGCTGCTGCTGCAATCCACGCGTTTTAGATCTGCATAACTCCACCTCTTTAAACACAGCACCTTCACCCCCTGCTGTTCCCACCCGCCTCAACACCGTTGGAAGGGAGGAGAACCAATTAAGGCGGGGGGTGGGGTGGAACGAGCAGCTGTCTACCCTTAGCAGGAGGGCTCCTGATTACATACCTCTCCTGCTGCTGCTGGCTGTCCAGCAGCAGACTGAAGGTGGCTGCTGCTGTGCACAGGTATATAAAGGCTCAGAGCCTATTATGACACGCGCAGCCAGCGTTCCATTGCCACATTCCATCTACTGCAGGCAGGATACCTGGCTGGCTGAATGTCGCTGAGAAGCTCACAGAGACCGCCATAAGCAACAGTTTAACAGAATGCCACAGACTAATCAACCAAACTTTTTGGGTTGGGTTCTCTTTTATAGTCTGCAGGCATTAAATGAAAGAAGTCAGTGTTCCAGCAGAAGGAGACAACGTTTCAGAAAAGGCATTGTAGCAAACCAAAAAAGAAATTTTAAGCGCAGCAGAGTAACCAGCGCACATACCTGTTAGCTCAGGTGAGTTTAAAAGGCTGCTGTTGATAACAAGGGCATTTGCTAAATAGATGGTGTGTGTGCAACAATATACTGAAAGGTCAATTATATTGTGCAGCTTATCTCACCACCTGTAGTTATTTAGGTGAAAGCTCCAAAATGCTTGCCTAATATGTCTGTTTATCCAAAAGGAAGTAAAAAGGGAGAGCTAGAAAGATAGCATTGCATCACATTACATGGCAATGCAATGCACAGTTGCTGAAGTTGAACCAAAATGAGCTTGTAATCTGGCTTCATCAACTTTGAACATGAAAAATCCAATGAGGAGAAGAAAAGCAAAGCCAAAGAGTCCATCCCAAAATCCGACAAACAAGCAAAATGAACAAAAAACATTGAATTCAATTCTTTCTGATTTTAGAAACTGCATTAAAGAAGGGGTGCACCGGTCCTGGAGATACTGCAATACCAGGTCAATGCGTGGAGTGGACAGAGCAAGCTCTTTTTCCATCTCCCTGTTCTAAAAATCCATTTAATATATGGTCCCCAGATAGGGGACGTATCAGATATTAAACTGATAAGAACAGATACTACACTTGATCTTAGCCAAAAGGCCGAGAAGCGATAACCAGAATTGGTTTCAAACTACGGAGCCACCCAAGGATCCTGAAAAGTCCATTTGTGGAGATGAGCTCCTGGACTCCCGTTAAGAAGACATGTTGTCAACCTCTAGATCCCTTACATGCCTGCACTTTTCGGCTTGCTGCTGCTGCAATCCACGCGTTTTAGATCTGCATAACTCCACCTCTTTAAACACAGCACCTTCACCCCCTGCTGTTCCCACCCGCCTCAACACCGTTGGAAGGGAGGAGAACCAATTAAGGCGGGGGGTGGGGTGGAACGAGCAGCTGTCTACCCTTAGCAGGAGGGCTCCTGATTACATACCTCTCCTGCTGCTGCTGCTGGCTGTCCAGCAGCAGACTGAAGGTGGCTGCTGCTGTGCACAGGTATATAAAGGCTCAGAGCCTATTATGACACGCGCAGCCAGCGTTCCATTGCCACATTCCATCTACTGCAGGCAGGATACCTGGCTGGCTGAATGTCGCTGAGAAGCTCACAGAGACCGCCATAAGCAACAGTTTAACAGAATGCCACAGACTAATCAACCAAACTTTTTGGGTTGGGTTCTCTTTTATAGTCTGCAGGCATTAAATGAAAGAAGTCAGTGTTCCAGCAGAAGGAGACAACGTTTCAGAAAAGGCATTGTAGCAAACCAAAAAAGAAATTTTAAGCGCAGCAGAGTAACCAGCGCACATACCTGTTAGCTCAGGTGAGTTTAAAAGGCTGCTGTTGATAACAAGGGCATTTGCTAAATAGATGGTGTGTGTGCAACAATATACTGAAAGGTCAATTATATTGTGCAGCTTATCTCACCACCTGTAGTTATTTAGGTGAAAGCTCCAAAATGCTTGCCTAATATGTCTGTTTATCCAAAAGGAAGTAAAAAGGGAGAGCTAGAAAGATAGCATTGCATCACATTACATGGCAATGCAATGCACAGTTGCTGAAGTTGAACCAAAATGAGCTTGTAATCTGGCTTCTGCAACTTTGAACATGAAAAATCCAATGAGGAGAAGAAAAGCAAAGCCAAAGAGTCCATCCCAAAATCCGACAAACAAGCAAAATGAACAAAAAACATTGAATTCAATTCTTTCTGATTTTAGAAACTGCATTAAAGAAGGGGTGCACCGGTCCTGGAGATACTGCAATACCAGGTCAATGCGTGGAGTGGACAGAGCAAGCTCTTTTTCCATCTCCCTGTTCTAAAAATCCATTTAATATATGGTCCCCAGATAGGGGACGTATCAGATATTAAACTGATAAGAACAGATACTACACTTGATCTTAGCCAAAAGGCCGAGAAGCGATAACCAGAATTGGTTTCAAACTACGGAGCTACCCAAGGATCCTGAAAAGTCCATTTGTGGAGATGAGCTCCTGGACTCCCGTTAAGAAGACATGTTGTCAACCTCTAGATCCCTTACATGCCTGCACTTTTCGGCTTGCTGCTGCTGCAATCCACGCGTTTTAGATCTGCATAACTCCACCTCTTTAAACACAGCACCTTCACCCCCTGCTGTTCCCACCCGCCTCAACACCGTTGGAAGGGAGGAGAACCAATTAAGGCGGGGGGTGGGGTGGAACGAGCAGCTGTCTACCCTTAGCAGGAGGGCTCCTGATTACATACCTCTCCTGCTGCTGCTGCTGCTGGCTGTCCAGCAGCAGACTGAAGGTGGCTGCTGCTGTGCACAGGTATATAAAGGCTCAGAGCCTATTATGACACGCGCAGCCAGCGTTCCATTGCCACATTCCATCTACTGCAGGCAGGATACCTGGCTGGCTGAATGTCGCTGAAAAGCTCACAGAGACCGCCATAAGCAACAGTTTAACAGAATGCCACAGACTAATCAACCAAACTTTTTGGGTTGGGTTCTCTTTTATAGTCTGCAGGCATTAAATGAAAGAAGTCAGTGTTCCAGCAGAAGGAGACAACGTTTCAGAAAAGGCATTGTAGCAAACCAAAAAAGAAATTTTAAGCGCAGCAGAGTAACCAGCGCACATACCTGTTAGCTCAGGTGAGTTTAAAAGGCTGCTGTTGATAACAAGGGCATTTGCTAAATAGATGGTGTGTGTGCAACAATATACTGAAAGGTCAATTATATTGTGCAGCTTATCTCACCACCTGTAGTTATTTAGGTGAAAGCTCCAAAATGCTTGCCTAATATGTCTGTTTATCCAAAAGGAAGTAAAAAGGGAGAGCTAGAAAGATAGCATTGCATCACATTACATGGCAATGCAATGCACAGTTGCTGAAGTTGAACCAAAATGAGCTTGTAATCTGGCTTCTGCAACTTTGAACATGAAAAATCCAATGAGGAGAAGAAATGCAAAGCCAAAGAGTCCATCCCAAAATCCGACAAACAAGCAAAATGAACAAAAAACATTGAATTCAATTCTTTCTGATTTTAGAAACTGCATTAAAGAAGGGGTGCACCGGTCCTGGAGATACTGCAATACCAGGTCAATGCGTGGAGTGGACAGAGCAAGCTCTTTTTCCATCTCCCTGTTCTAAAAATCCATTTAATATATGGTCCCCAGATAGGGGACGTATCAGATATTAAACTGATAAGAACAGATACTACACTTGATCTTAGCCAAAAGGCCGAGAAGCGATAACCAGAATTGGTTTCAAACTACGGAGCCACCCAAGGATCCTGAAAAGTCCATTTGTGGAGATGAGCTCCTGGACTCCCGTTAAGAAGACATGTTGTCAACCTCTAGATCCCTTACATGCCTGCACTTTTCGGCTTGCTGCTGCTGCAATCCACGCGTTTTAGATCTGCATAACTCCACCTCTTTAAACACAGCACCTTCACCCCCTGCTGTTCCCACCCGCCTCAACACCGTTGGAAGGGAGGAGAACCAATTAAGGCGGGGGGTGGGGTGGAACGAGCAGCTGTCTACCCTTAGCAGGAGGGCTCCTGATTACATACCTCTCCTGCTGCTGCTGGCTGTCCAGCAGCAGACTGAAGGTGGCTGCTGCTGTGCACAGGTATATAAAGGCTCAGAGCCTATTATGACACGCGCAGCCAGCGTTCCATTGCCACATTCCATCTACTGCAGGCAGGATACCTGGCTGGCTGAATGTCGCTGAGAAGCTCACAGAGACCGCCATAAGCAACAGTTTAACAGAATGCCACAGACTAATCAACCAAACTTTTTGGGTTGGGTTCTCTTTTATAGTCTGCAGGCATTAAATGAAAGAAGTCAGTGTTCCAGCAGAAGGAGACAACGTTTCAGAAAAGGCATTGTAGCAAACCAAAAAAGAAATTTTAAGCGCAGCAGAGTAACCAGCGCACATACCTGTTAGCTCAGGTGAGTTTAAAAGGCTGCTGTTGATAACAAGGGCATTTGCTAAATAGATGGTGTGTGTGCAACAATATACTGAAAGGTCAATTATATTGTGCAGCTTATCTCACCACCTGTAGTTATTTAGGTGAAAGCTCCAAAATGCTTGCCTAATATGTCTGTTTATCCAAAAGGAAGTAAAAAGGGAGAGCTAGAAAGATAGCATTGCATCACATTACATGGCAATGCAATGCACAGTTGCTGAAGTTGAACCAAAATGAGCTTGTAATCTGGCTTCTGCAACTTTGAACATGAAAAATCCAATGAGGAGAAGAAAAGCAAAGCCAAAGAGTCCATCCCAAAATCCGACAAACAAGCAAAATGAACAAAAAACATTGAATTCAATTCTTTCTGATTTTAGAAACTGCATTAAAGAAGGGGTGCACCGGTCCTGGAGATACTGCAATACCAGGTCAATGCGTGGAGTGGACAGAGCAAGCTCTTTTTCCATCTCCCTGTTCTAAAAATCCATTTAATATATGGTCCCCAGATAGGGGACGTATCAGATATTAAACTGATAAGAACAGATGCTACACTTGATCTTAGCCAAAAGGCCGAGAAGCGATAACCAGAATTGGTTTCAAACTACGGAGCCACCCAAGGATCCTGAAAAGTCCATTTGTGGAGATGAGCTCCTGGACTCCCGTTAAGAAGACATGTTGTCAACCTCTAGATCCCTTACATGCCTGCACTTTTCGGCTTGCTGCTGCTGCAATCCACGCGTTTTAGATCTGCATAACTCCACCTCTTTAAACACAGCACCTTCACCCCCTGCTGTTCCCACCCGCCTCAACACCGTTGGAAGGGAGGAGAACCAATTAAGGCGGGGGGTGGGGTGGAACGAGCAGCTGTCTACCCTTAGCAGGAGGGCTCCTGTTTACATACCTCTCCTGCTGCTGCTTCTGCTGGCTGTCCAGCAGCAGACTGAAGGTGGCTGCTGCTGTGCACAGGTATATAAAGGCTCAGAGCCTATTATGACACGCGCAGCCAGCGTTCCATTGCCACATTCCATCTACTGCAGGCAGGATACCTGGCTGGCTGAATGTCGCTGAGAAGCTCACAGAGACCGCCATAAGCAACAGTTTAACAGAATGCCACAGACTAATCAACCAAACTTTTTGGGTTGGGTTCTCTTTTATAGTCTGCAGGCATTAAATGAAAGAAGTCAGTGTTCCAGCAGAAGGAGACAACGTTTCAGAAAAGGCATTGTAGCAAACCAAAAAAGAAATTTTAAGCGCAGCAGAGTAACCAGCGCACATACCTGTTAGCTCAGGTGAGTTTAAAAGGCTGCTGTTGATAACAAGGGCATTTGCTAAATAGATGGTGTGTGTGCAACAATATACTGAAAGGTCAATTATATTGTGCAGCTTATCTCACCACCTGTAGTTATTTAGGTGAAAGCTCCAAAATGCTTGCCTAATATGTCTGTTTATCCAAAAGGAAGTAAAAAGGGAGAGCTAGAAAGATAGCATTGCATCACATTACATGGCAATGCAATGCACAGTTGCTGAAGTTGAACCAAAATGAGCTTGTAATCTGGCTTCTGCAACTTTGAACATGAAAAATCCAATGAGGAGAAGAAAAGCAAAGCCAAAGAGTCCATCCCAAAATCCGACAAACAAGCAAAATGAACAAAAAACATTGAATTCAATTCTTTCTGATTTTAGAAACTGCATTAAAGAAGGGGTGCACCGGTCCTGGAGATACTGCAATACCAGGTCAATGCGTGGAGTGGACAGAGCAAGCTCTTTTTCCATCTCCCTGTTCTAAAAATCCATTTAATATATGGTCCCCAGATAGGGGACGTATCAGATATTAAACTGATAAGAACAGATACTACACTTGATCTTAGCCAAAAGGCCGAGAAGCGATAACCAGAATTGGTTTCAAACTACGGAGCCACCCAAGGATCCTGAAAAGTCCATTTGTGGAGATGAGCTCCTGGACTCCCGTTAAGAAGACATGTTGTCAACCTCTAGATCCCTTACATGCCTGCACTTTTCGGCTTGCTGCTGCTGCAATCCACGCGTTTTAGATCTGCATAACTCCACCTCTTTAAACACAGCACCTTCACCCCCTGCTGTTCCCACCCGCCTCAACACCGTTGGAAGGGAGGAGAACCAATTAAGGCGGGGGGTGGGGTGGAACGAGCAGCTGTCTACCCTTAGCAGGAGGGCTCCTGATTACATACCTCTCCTGCTGCTGCTGCTGGCTGTCCAGCAGCAGACTGAAGGTGGCTGCTGCTGTGCACAGGTATATAAAGGCTCAGAGCCTATTATGACACGCGCAGCCAGCGTTCCATTGCCACATTCCATCTACTGCAGGCAGGATACCTGGCTGGCTGAATGTCGCTGAGAAGCTCACAGAGACCGCCATAAGCAACAGTTTAACAGAATGCCACAGACTAATCAACCAAACTTTTTGGGTTGGGTTCTCTTTTATAGTCTGCAGGCATTAAATGAAAGAAGTCAGTGTTCCAGCAGAAGGAGACAACGTTTCAGAAAAGGCATTGTAGCAAACCAAAAAAGAAATTTTAAGCGCAGCAGAGTAACCAGCGCACATACCTGTTAGCTCAGGTGAGTTTAAAAGGCTGCTGTTGATAACAAGGGCATTTGCTAAATAGATGGTGTGTGTGCAACAATATACTGAAAGGTCAATTATATTGTGCAGCTTATCTCACCACCTGTAGTTATTTAGGTGAAAGCTCCAAAATGCTTGCCTAATATGTCTGTTTATCCAAAAGGAAGTAAAAAGGGAGAGCTAGAAAGATAGCATTGCATCACATTACATGGCAATGCAATGCACAGTTGCTGAAGTTGAACCAAAATGAGCTTGTAATCTGGCTTCTGCAACTTTGAACATGAAAAATCCAATGAGGAGAAGAAAAGCAAAGCCAAAGAGTCCATCCCAAAATCCGACAAACAAGCAAAATGAACAAAAAACATTGAATTCAATTCTTTCTGATTTTAGAAACTGCATTAAAGAAGGGGTGCACCGGTCCTGGAGATACTGCAATACCAGGTCAATGCGTGGAGTGGACAGAGCAAGCTCTTTTTCCATCTCCCTGTTCTAAAAATCCATTTAATATATGGTCCCCAGATAGGGGACGTATCAGATATTAAACTGATAAGAACAGATACTACACTTGATCTTAGCCAAAAGGCCGAGAAGCGATAACCAGAATTGGTTTCAAACTACGGAGCCACCCAAGGATCCTGAAAAGTCCATTTGTGGAGATGAGCTCCTGGACTCCCGTTAAGAAGACATGTTGTCAACCTCTAGATCCCTTACATGCCTGCACTTTTCGGCTTGCTGCTGCTGCAATCCACGCGTTTTAGATCTGCATAACTCCACCTCTTTAAACACAGCACCTTCACCCCCTGCTGTTCCCACCCGCCTCAACACCGTTGGAAGGGAGGAGAACCAATTAAGGCGGGGGGTGGGGTGGAACGAGCAGCTGTCTACCCTTAGCAGGAGGGCTCCTGATTACATACCTCTCCTGCTGCTGCTGCTGCTGGCTGTCCAGCAGCAGACTGAAGGTGGCTGCTGCTGTGCACAGGTATATAAAGGCTCAGAGCCTATTATGACACGCGCAGCCAGCGTTCCATTGCCACATTCCATCTACTGCAGGCAGGATACCTGGCTGGCTGAATGTCGCTGAAAAGCTCACAGAGACCGCCATAAGCAACAGTTAAACAGAATGCCACAGACTAATCAACCAAACTTTTTGGGTTGGGTTCTCTTTTATAGTCTGCAGGCATTAAATGAAAGAAGTCAGTGTTCCAGCAGAAGGAGACAACGTTTCAGAAAAGGCATTGTAGCAAACCAAAAAAGAAATTTTAAGCGCAGCAGAGTAACCAGCGCACATACCTGTTAGCTCAGGTGAGTTTAAAAGGCTGCTGTTGATAACAAGGGCATTTGCTAAATAGATGGTGTGTGTGCAACAATATACTGAAAGGTCAATTATATTGTGCAGCTTATCTCACCACCTGTAGTTATTTAGGTGAAAGCTCCAAAATGCTTGCCTAATATGTCTGTTTATCCAAAAGGAAGTAAAAAGGGAGAGCTAGAAAGATAGCATTGCATCACATTACATGGCAATGCAATGCACAGTTGCTGAAGTTGAACCAAAATGAGCTTGTAATCTGGCTTCTGCAACTTTGAACATGAAAAATCCAATGAGGAGAAGAAATGCAAAGCCAAAGAGTCCATCCCAAAATCCGACAAACAAGCAAAATGAACAAAAAACATTGAATTCAATTCTTTCTGATTTTAGAAACTGCATTAAAGAAGGGGTGCACCGGTCCTGGAGATACTGCAATACCAGGTCAATGCGTGGAGTGGACAGAGCAAGCTCTTTTTCCATCTCCCTGTTCTAAAAATCCATTTAATATATGGTCCCCAGATAGGGGACGTATCAGATATTAAACTGATAAGAACAGATACTACACTTGATCTTAGCCAAAAGGCCGAGAAGCGATAACCAGAATTGGTTTCAAACTACGGAGCCACCCAAGGATCCTGAAAAGTCCATTTGTGGAGATGAGCTCCTGGACTCCCGTTAAGAAGACATGTTGTCAACCTCTAGATCCCTTACATGCCTGCACTTTTCGGCTTGCTGCTGCTGCAATCCACGCGTTTTAGATCTGCATAACTCCACCTCTTTAAACACAGCACCTTCACCCCCTGCTGTTCCCACCCGCCTCAACACCGTTGGAAGGGAGGAGAACCAATTAAGGCGGGGGGTGGGGTGGAACGAGCAGCTGTCTACCCTTAGCAGGAGGGCTCCTGATTACATACCTCTCCTGCTGCTGCTGCTGCTGGCTGTCCAGCAGCAGACTGAAGGTGGCTGCTGCTGTGCACAGGTATATAAAGGCTCAGAGCCTATTATGACACGCGCAGCCAGCGTTCCATTGCCACATTCCATCTACTGCAGGCAGGATACCTGGCTGGCTGAATGTCGCTGAGAAGCTCACAGAGACCGCCATAAGCAACAGTTTAACAGAATGCCACAGACTAATCAACCAAACTTTTTGGGTTGGGTTCTCTTTTATAGTCTGCAGGCATTAAATGAAAGAAGTCAGTGTTCCAGCAGAAGGAGACAACGTTTCAGAAAAGGCATTGTAGCAAACCAAAAAAGAAATTTTAAGCGCAGCAGAGTAACCAGCGCACATACCTGTTAGCTCAGGTGAGTTTAAAAGGCTGCTGTTGATAACAAGGGCATTTGCTAAATAGATGGTGTGTGTGCAACAATATACTGAAAGGTCAATTATATTGTGCAGCTTATCTCACCACCTGTAGTTATTTAGGTGAAAGCTCCAAAATGCTTGCCTAATATGTCTGTTTATCCAAAAGGAAGTAAAAAGGGAGAGCTAGAAAGATAGCATTGCATCACATTACATGGCAATGCAATGCACAGTTGCTGAAGTTGAACCAAAATGAGCTTGTAATCTGGCTTCTGCAACTTTGAACATGAAAAATCCAATGAGGAGAAGAAAAGCAAAGCCAAAGAGTCCATCCCAAAATCCGACAAACAAGCAAAATGAACAAAAAACATTGAATTCAATTCTTTCTGATTTTAGAAACTGCATTAAAGAAGGGGTGCACCGGTCCTGGAGATACTGCAATACCAGGTCAATGCGTGGAGTGGACAGAGCAAGCTCTTTTTCCATCTCCCTGTTCTAAAAATCCATTTAATATATGGTCCCCAGATAGGGGACGTATCAGATATTAAACTGATAAGAACAGATTTTTTTTTTTTTTTTTTTTTTCACTCAGATTTCGAAATTAAATGATTTATGTCTTTCATATTTCACAGAAATTAAGACTAAATCCAAGAAATCATCACCGTGAAACACAGAAAAGGTAAGTAGAAACATTTATATTAATACGAACTATTAATCCAAAATATTATTCCACTCCTTCTGCCTCCAGATTTTTTCTGCTTCTTCTATACCTACATCTTTCCTATCTTTCCAATAGTAGATAAATAAATAACTAAAGCTAAGTTTAATACAATCATTAACAGATAACATGGTCCTTTTAAACAATAAAATATTTCTACATTTCCATAAAGCCATTTTAACTACAGAAACAATTAGCCAAACCACTTTAAATTCTACATTTCTTATACCAATTCCATAAAATATTAAGTTAAAATCAAAAGACCTAAGACTACTTACAACTCCAACCAATGTACTTATCTTCCTCCAAACCCTTTGTGCAAAGTCGCAATTCCAAAAGATGTGTAAACACGTCTCGTCCTCTATACAACCATGCCTCGGACACTGAGAATTCCTTACCAACCCTCTCCTATGATTAAAATCTTTAGTTGGAAGACACTTCTTTATGATGCTCCATAATAAATCCTTTTGCTCATTTGCAATAAATGGCACATTAACCCGTAGCCAAATTTCTTTTGATAATTGTGATGAGAATTGGTCAACCATACATGTATAACTTCTATTCTCCAAAAACTTTAAAATTTTCCTATGATTTGTTAGTATTTCACATCCCCCACTCATCAAGTTAAACTCTCTCATTATTCTTTCCAAAATTATATAATGTTCTGGAGGTAGCCATCTATGGGGTTTCTTCAGATCCATCACACACCATTTATATTTCCTTATAAAAAAACCGCAGTTATATGTTAAAATAGCTTTCAGATTCGATTCTTCGCCAACCAGAACATTAAAACACAAAGAGAGATATTTACAATATAAAAACCTTCTAATATCTGGGAAGTTCTTCCCTCCGTCTTCTTTCTTCTTATACAACTCCTCCCTTCTAACCCTCTCCATCTTTGTACCCCAGAAAAAATTAAAACACTCCTTAATAATCTTCTTCATTACAGAGTCCGGTGGTATAAAAACAACGGCAACATATAAAATCAAGGGTAAAAGCACTTGTCTTATCACTAATATCTTCCCTTCCATCGACAAGCATCTTAGCTTCCACAGGCTGATCTTTTTTCTTACACGCTCCAAAAGTGATTCCCAATTCTTAATATTCCCACAATTTGATGAAAAGAATACCCCTAAAATTTTTATCTCTGGAACCACTAAAAGCCTACAAGCCCCATCCATCATAAAACCACCAATTGATAAAACCCCTGATTTTTCAAAGTTAACCTTAAAACCAGAAGCACCGCTGAACCATTCCGCTGTCCTTAAAACTCTGTTAAAACTTCTCATACTCCTCACAAATACTGTTACGTCGTCCATATATGCCACAAACTTAAGAGGTACATTATTATTTCCCGGTAGAAACACTCCATCCACCACCTTATCGTTTCTAATAGCACTTAAAAGAGGTTCTATCGCACATATGAATAAAATAGGAGACAAAGGGCAGCCCTGTTTAACGCCACAAGTTATCTTAATACTTCCAGATAAAAACCCGTTAACAGACACTTTACTAAAAGATAAATCATATAAACATTTAATACGATTAATAAACTCTTCCGGGCAACCAATTTTCTTTAAAACTTCAAATAAAAAACAATGTGATACTCTATCATATGCCTTTTCAAAATCTAATGTGATCAATGCTAGTTTTTGTGCCCTATCTTTAAAATCCCATATCACGTCCCTTACCAATAAAAGTGAATCTGTAATTTTTCTCCCAGGAACTGCGCATGATTGCTCCCCTCCAATTACCATAGATATTACCTTTTTTAAACGGTTTGCAAGTATTTTCGCATAAATTTTGTAGTCTGCATTAAGAAGAGTTATAGGTCTCCAATTCTTGATAAGACTCTTTTCCCCCTTTTTAAAAAGTAACACTATCAACCCTTCTGCCCATGACCCTGGAGTACAACATGAACACATTACATGATAAAATAACTCAAAAAAATCTTCTTTTAAAAAACTCCAAAAACACTTATAAAATTCTATAGGCAAACCGTCCATACCCGGGGTTTTAGAATTTGCAAAGGATTTGATTGTTTCCCATAATTCATTAATCGTAAAATCACTAATTAAAACCTCTTTCCCCTCCTCTGAAAAGGCATACTTTAGGTTATTCAAAAAATGATCCCTCAAAACGCCATCACTTTTTTTCTCTGAAAATAAATCGCTATAAAATTCCTCCACCTTCTTAATCTTTCCTTCCAGTACAATTTCACCTTCCACATTTTCCATAAAGTCTTTTTTCCCAACAATTTTTTTAAAGAAGAATTTGGAGCATTTCTCATCTTCTTCCAAAACTCTCACTCTAGCATTAAAAATAATCTCTTTCCCTTTTTCATGTAAAATTTTTTGTATTTGACTTTTAACACACTCAATTTCTTCGTCAAAATTATTTCCATTATTCCTGAAAGTATAAAAACATTGTAACCTAGCATTCAACAACCGATATTGTTCTCTCTTCTCTCTGGCCATTCTTCTACCCACTTTAATAAAAAATACCTTAGTTTCTCTTTTAAAAAAATCCCACCACTCCAGAACATCTTTAAAACTCCTCCTCTTCAATCTCAGTTTTTTATAAAATGTACAAAACTCTAAAACTACTTCCTTGTCCTCTAACAGAGAAGTGTTTAGTTTCCAATGCGTGGATTTCCTGTTTTCTACATTATTACAATCAACAACACATCTTATTAATTTATGATCAGAGAAGCAGCTTAATTCGGATTTAAAAGAGTCACATTTAAAATGGGTAGATATAAAAAAATAGTCAATTCTAGAACTAGCACGATTACTCGACCATGTTAATTCTTCACCTTTGTTTCTCCCACAAGCAACCCATGCATCTTGCAAGTTACTAGCAGAAATAATACCATTTAAAACCGTAACGGAGCTGTCTTTTTTGCTATTCAGATGACAATTAAAATCTCCACTGACAATTATTGGTCCCGACCCAGTTAAAAATATCTGTAAAATTTCAAATAATTCTGTCCTTCTGCTTTTAACAGGATGGGCATAGACACAGAAGCATTTAATTATCAGATTAGATTTTTTGATCTCCACTTTTAGAATTCGACCCGGGTATATCTCCTCATAATCCACTATGTCCCAGTGTTGACTACATAAGAAACCAACTCCATCACTCTTATTTTCATTCCCACCTGAAAAAATAGCTTTTCCACACCAATGTTCTTTAAAAAAATCATAATCAACAGGTTTTCTTAGGTTACATTCCTGTAAAAAAATAAAGTCCAAATTTTTCAATCCTAAAAAATCATATAGAGCAACTCTTTTTTGTTCATTATTTAACCCCTGAACATTCAGGGAAGCAAATTGGATCATCCTGGTCTGTCATTCTTAGGGCATGCCCCATCACCCTCGTCTGAAGTAGAAAAATCTTGAATCTCCTGCTCATCTGAACTGGAGACTACAATGTCCTTTGCTACATCTACTTTTTCTATAGCTTTCACTTTCCCTCCACCTAGTATATTCACCTCTCCAACTTCTTCTACCCTTCTTTTCAGAACTCTATCCGAACAGTCCATCTGGACCTGAGTACACGACTGACCACCGGACTGAGACCCAGAAGGTAACGGCTCCACCAGAGGTAAAGTTTTCTGCATGATTCTCACTTTACTTGCCGGCGGGAATTTCTGTATAATTTTACCCAATTCAAATAACACAGAATGTCTCTTCCCCTCTTCTTCCTTTTTTTGTTCTTTCTTCTGTTCCTTTCCCTTCTGCTCTTCTATCTTCTGCTCTTCTTTCTTCTGATCTTCTTTCTTCTCATCTTCTTTCTTCTTTTCTTCTCTCTTCTGTTCTTCTCTCTTCCTCACTTCCTTTTCAGTCTCCACCCGACTCTTCTCCTCTTTATTCTGTTTATATTCCTCTTCCATTTTCTTGAACCTCTGTGCCTTCTTCTTCTCCTTTTCCACCTTTTCTTTCTCCTTCCTTTCATTCTCCATCCTCAGATCCTCCTCCTCATTCCTTGTTCCTTCCATGTCCTCATCAGCTTTTCCTTGTTGCTGACTTCCAGGCACGGTATCCATCTCTTCATCGCCCTTCTGATTCCTCTTTGCAGGGCAATCTTCCTCCTGATGTCCAGCTCCTGGACATTCTGAACACTTTTTGCAACCATTGTCATTATGGCCATATATTCGACATTTTCTACAATATTCAGGCATCCCCGCAAAAAATAAATACCCACGGCTACGGTTTATAAAAACGACCGGCGGGGGCCTCAGTACACCACCCTCTACATCAGGATCTTTTTTGAAAGCCACCAAATAAGTTCTTTTCCCATTCCATACCCCAAATTGCGTTTTTCCTCTTCCCTTCTCAATCACCTTCTCACAGTAAGTACTAAGAAAACACAGGACCTCCTGATCAGAAATGAAAGGGCTGAACATGTGGACTGTCAAGAGTCTAAATGAAAATTGAAACGAGGGGATTACTTTAACCCCCTCGAACAGCGCATTCTCCTTATTAATTTCATAAAGAGAAAATACCCGTTCACACTGGGAACTTCTCATTAAAGTAACGTCATGGAAGCCCCTTGAAAAGAAACTTTGAAAACAATAATATTCGTCTTTTTCAATTTTCAAAAAGCTGCAAATCTTCTCATAGACAAAAGTTGCATCCTTCTCTTGCCTATGACCAGGAGACACCACAAACCTAATTGTGTCCTTAAGCGGGTATTCCTCATGAAAATAGTCATTGGGATTTCCCCCTTGATCAGTCCTCCTACCTCCAGTATTCCTCCTGGACTCCATATTCTCTTCTTTCTTTCTTTCCACAGATAACACCAGGAAAAAAATGAAGAAAAACACCTCCTAGGATCGCCAAACGTCTCTGGATTCCGACCTCTTCTCCGACCGTCCACCACTACACAAAGAAAAGACCGTCCACCAGCGATAAAAGGGTATTCCCAGCTTTGGTCCACCACTCCCAATAGCAGCAATTGGGTAAACCCAAAAGGCCGAGAGCAGCAACCTCCACACAGGTCACCTTTAGCCCAATGACAGGATCCACTACAGATCGTGCCAAAAGGCCGAGAAGCGATAACCAGAATTGGTTTCAAACTACGGAGCCACCCAAGGATCCTGAAAAGTCCATTTGTGGAGATGAGCTCCTGGACTCCCGTTAAGAAGACATGTTGTCAACCTCTAGATCCCTTACATGCCTGCACTTTTCGGCTTGCTGCTGCTGCAATCCACGCGTTTTAGATCTGCATAACTCCACCTCTTTAAACACAGCACCTTCACCCCCTGCTGTTCCCACCCGCCTCAACACCGTTGGAAGGGAGGAGAACCAATTAAGGCGGGGGGTGGGGTGGAACGAGCAGCTGTCTACCCTTAGCAGGAGGGCTCCTGATTACATACCTCTCCTGCTGCTGCTGCTGCTGGCTGTCCAGCAGCAGACTGAAGGTGGCTGCTGCTGTGCACAGGTATATAAAGGCTCAGAGCCTATTATGACACGCGCAGCCAGCGTTCCATTGCCACATTCCATCTACTGCAGGCAGGATACCTGGCTGGCTGAATGTCGCTGAGAAGCTCACAGAGACCGCCATAAGCAACAGTTTAACAGAATGCCACAGACTAATCAACCAAACTTTTTGGGTTGGGTTCTCTTTTATAGTCTGCAGGCATTAAATGAAAGAAGTCAGTGTTCCAGCAGAAGGAGACAACGTTTCATAAAAGGCATTGTAGCAAACCAAAAAAGAAATTTTAAGCGCAGCAGAGTAACCAGCGCACATACCTGTTAGCTCAGGTGAGTTTAAAAGGCTGCTGTTGATAACAAGGGCATTTGCTAAATAGATGGTGTGTGTGCAACAATATACTGAAAGGTCAATTATATTGTGCAGCTTATCTCACCACCTGTAGTTATTTAGGTGAAAGCTCCAAAATACTTGCCTAATATGTCTGTTTATCCAAAAGGAAGTAAAAAGGGAGAGCTAGAAAGATAGCATTGCATCACATTACATGGCAATGCAATGCACAGTTGCTGAAGTTGAACCAAAATGAGCTTGTAATCTGGCTTCTGCAACTTTGAACATGAAAAATCCAATGAGGAGAAGAAAAGCAAAGCCAAAGAGTCCATCCCAAAATCCGACAAACAAGCAAAATGAACAAAAAACATTGAATTCAATTCTTTCTGATTTTAGAAACTGCATTAAAGAAGGGGTGCACCGGTCCTGGAGATACTGCAATACCAGGTCAATGCGTGGAGTGGACAGAGCAAGCTCTTTTTCCATCTCCCTGTTCTAAAAATCCATTTAATATATGGTCCCCAGATAGGGGACGTATCAGATATTAAACTGATAAGAACAGATACTACACTTGATCTTAGCCAAAAGGCCGAGAAGCGATAACCAGAATTGGTTTCAAACTACGGAGCCACCCAAGGATCCTGAAAAGTCCATTTGTGGAGATGAGCTCCTGGACTCCCGTTAAGAAGACATGTTGTCAACCTCTAGATCCCTTACATGCCTGCACTTTTCGGCTTGCTGCTGCTGCAATCCACGCGTTTTAGATCTGCATAACTCCACCTCTTTAAACACAGCACCTTCACCCCCTGCTGTTCCCACCCGCCTCAACACCGTTGGAAGGGAGGAGAACCAATTAAGGCGGGGGGTGGGGTGGAACGAGCAGCTGTCTACCCTTAGCAGGAGGGCTCCTGATTACATACCTCTCCTGCTGCTGCTGCTGGCTGTCCAGCAGCAGACTGAAGGTGGCTGCTGCTGTGCACAGGTATATAAAGGCTCAGAGCCTATTATGACACGCGCAGCCAGCGTTCCATTGCCACATTCCATCTACTGCAGGCAGGATACCTGGCTGGCTGAATGTCGCTGAGAAGCTCACAGAGACCGCCATAAGCAACAGTTTAACAGAATGCCACAGACTAATCAACCAAACTTTTTGGGTTGGGTTCTCTTTTATAGTCTGCAGGCATTAAATGAAAGAAGTCAGTGTTCCAGCAGAAGGAGACAACGTTTCAGAAAAGGCATTGTAGCAAACCAAAAAAGAAATTTTAAGCGCAGCAGAGTAACCAGCGCACATACCTGTTAGCTCAGGTGAGTTTAAAAGGCTGCTGTTGATAACAAGGGCATTTGCTAAATAGATGGTGTGTGTGCAACAATATACTGAAAGGTCAATTATATTGTGCAGCTTATCTCACCACCTGTAGTTATTTAGGTGAAAGCTCCAAAATGCTTGCCTAATATGTCTGTTTATCCAAAAGGAAGTAAAAAGGGAGAGCTAGAAAGATAGCATTGCATCACATTACATGGCAATGCAATGCACAGTTGCTGAAGTTGAACCAAAATGAGCTTGTAATCTGGCTTCTGCAACTTTGAACATGAAAAATCCAATGAGGAGAAGAAAAGCAAAGCCAAAGAGTCCATCCCAAAATCCGACAAACAAGCAAAATGAACAAAAAACATTGAATTCAATTCTTTCTGATTTTAGAAACTGCATTAAAGAAGGGGTGCACCGGTCCTGGAGATACTGCAATACCAGGTCAATGCGTGGAGTGGACAGAGCAAGCTCTTTTTCCATCTCCCTGTTCTAAAAATCCATTTAATATATGGTCCCCAGATAGGGGACGTATCAGATATTAAACTGATAAGAACAGATACTACACTTGATCTTAGCCAAAAGGCCGAGAAGCGATAACCAGAATTGGTTTCAAACTACGGAGCCACCCAAGGATCCTGAAAAGTCCATTTGTGGAGATGAGCTCCTGGACTCCCGTTAAGAAGACATGTTGTCAACCTCTAGATCCCTTACATGCCTGCACTTTTCGGCTTGCTGCTGCTGCAATCCACGCGTTTTAGATCTGCATAACTCCACCTCTTTAAACACAGCACCTTCACCCCCTGCTGTTCCCACCCGCCTCAACACCGTTGGAAGGGAGGAGAACCAATTAAGGCGGGGGGTGGGGTGGAACGAGCAGCTGTCTACCCTTAGCAGGAGGGCTCCTGATTACATACCTCTCCTGCTGCTGCTGCTGCTGGCTGTCCAGCAGCAGACTGAAGGTGGCTGCTGCTGTGCACAGGTATATAAAGGCTCAGAGCCTATTATGACACGCGCAGCCAGCGTTCCATTGCCACATTCCATCTACTGCAGGCAGGATACCTGGCTGGCTGAATGTCGCTGAGAAGCTCACAGAGACCGCCATAAGCAACAGTTTAACAGAATGCCACAGACTAATCAACCAAACTTTTTGGGTTGGGTTCTCTTTTATAGTCTGCAGGCATTAAATGAAAGAAGTCAGTGTTCCAGCAGAAGGAGACAACGTTTCAGAAAAGGCATTGTAGCAAACCAAAAAAGAAATTTTAAGCGCAGCAGAGTAACCAGCGCACATACCTGTTAGCTCAGGTGAGTTTAAAAGGCTGCTGTTGATAACAAGGGCATTTGCTAAATAGATGGTGTGTGTGCAACAATATACTGAAAGGTCAATTATATTGTGCAGCTTATCTCACCACCTGTAGTTATTTAGGTGAAAGCTCCAAAATGCTTGCCTAATATGTCTGTTTATCCAAAAGGAAGTAAAAAGGGAGAGCTAGAAAGATAGCATTGCATCACATTACATGGCAATGCAATGCACAGTTGCTGAAGTTGAACCAAAATGAGCTTGTAATCTGGCTTCTGCAACTTTGAACATGAAAAATCCAATGAGGAGAAGAAAAGCAAAGCCAAAGAGTCCATCCCAAAATCCGACAAACAAGCAAAATGAACAAAAAACATTGAATTCAATTCTTTCTGATTTTAGAAACTGCATTAAAGAAGGGGTGCACCGGTCCTGGAGATACTGCAATACCAGGTCAATGCGTGGAGTGGACAGAGCAAGCTCTTTTTCCATCTCCCTGTTCTAAAAATACATTTAATATATGGTCCCCAGATAGGGGACGTATCAGATATTAAACTGATAAGAACAGATTTTTTTTTTTTTTTATCGAAAGCCCGAATTCGTGTACAAAACCCGAGTGCGCTTAAAAAAGTGCCACAAGTGCCACAAAAAAAGTGCACTAGGATGCTGGTCTTCTTGAAACCCTCTCCAAAAGGAGAAGGGTCCCCCAAACCATTCCCCGTCCCTCCGAGCCAAAAGGCCACAGCGAGGAACAGGGACAAAAAGCCACCTCCAGCCGAAGCCAGAGGCGACCCAATCTTACCCCCAGCACCTGCCCGAGTTATCACCCGAGCAAGGCACTGCGAGCCAAAGACTGTGCTCCCCTCCCGGAAGAGGGGAGCCAACAACGCTCTCCTCCCGAAAGAGGAGAGCCAGGGGGGTTCAGGAGGGAGCGGAACCTGATGGCCACACACTCCCCCCCTAGACCTGCCAAGAGAGGAACCCGTAAGGGAACCGCATCCCGACAAAATCCTAGTAGGACGTGACACACGTGAATAAGTGGACACAAAGTGACAAAGAAATTAAATAAATAGTGAAGGTTTCACAGTATAATACTGCCCGGACCTTCGACCGGGAATTGAAAAATTCCCCATCCTAAGGCCAGAAGGCCCGGAATAAGGGTGTGTGCGAAGAAAGAAAATTTGAAGTGCTTGTGCAAATGTGCCATAAACTCAAGTGGGGTTCCCAATCCCAGTGAGTTAAGGCACCCCAGGGTCACCACTCCTGGGGCACTTCACACTTCGGGCTTTCGATCTTCCCCGGCCCAATGGCGTCGATCCTGGGGGGCCATGCTTTCCACCAGATGACTATATTAGCCACCTGGCGTACTAACAAGCGCCTAAACCCCAGTGTGCATAATGTATCAATCTACTAGGGCGGCCAACATCCAAAACCGCCTTTTCGAAAGATACTACACTTGATCTTAGCCAAAAGGCCGAGAAGCGATAACCAGAATTGGTTTCAAACTACGGAGCCACCCAAGGATCCTGAAAAGTCCATTTGTGGAGATGAGCTCCTGGACTCCCGTTAAGAAGACATGTTGTCAACCTCTAGATCCCTTACATGCCTGCACTTTTCGGCTTGCTGCTGCTGCAATCCACGCGTTTTAGATCTGCATAACTCCACCTCTTTAAACACAGCACCTTCACCCCCTGCTGTTCCCACCCGCCTCAACACCGTTGGAAGGGAGGAGAACCAATTAAGGCGGCGGGTGGGGTGGAACGAGCAGCTGTCTACCCTTAGCAGGAGGGCTCCTGATTACATACCTCTCCTGCTGCTGCTGCTGCTGGCTGTCCAGCAGCAGACTGAAGGTGGCTGCTGCTGTGCACAGGTATATAAAGGCTCAGAGCCTATTATGACACGCGCAGCCAGCGTTCCATTGCCACATTCCATCTACTGCAGGCAGGATACCTGGCTGGCTGAATGTCGCTGAGAAGCTCACAGAGACCGCCATAAGCAACAGTTTAACAGAATGCCACAGACTAATCAACCAAACTTTTTGGGTTGGGTTCTCTTTTATAGTCTGCAGGCATTAAATGAAAGAAGTCAGTGTTCCAGCAGAAGGAGACAACGTTTCAGAAAAGGCATTGTAGCAAACCAAAAAAGAAATTTTAAGCGCAGCAGAGTAACCAGCGCGCATACCTGTTAGCTCAGGTGAGTTTAAAAGGCTGCTGTTGATAACAAGGGCATTTGCTAAATAGATGGTGTGTGTGCAACAATATACTGAAAGGTCAATTATATTGTGCAGCTTATCTCACCACCTGTAGTTATTTAGGTGAAAGCTCCAAAATGCTTGCCTAATATGTCTGTTTATCCAAAAGGAAGTAAAAAGGGAGAGCTAGAAAGATAGCATTGCATCACATTACATGGCAATGCAATGCACAGTTGCTGAAGTTGAACCAAAATGAGCTTGTAATCTGGCTTCTGCAACTTTGAACATGAAAAATCCAATGAGGAGAAGAAAAGCAAAGCCAAAGAGTCCATCCCAAAATCCGACAAACAAGCAAAATGAACAAAAAACATTGAATTCAATTCTTTCTGATTTTAGAAACTGCATTAAAGAAGGGGTGCACCGGTCCTGGAGATACTGCAATACCAGGTCAATGCGTGGAGTGGACAGAGCAAGCTCTTTTTCCATCTCCCTGTTCTAAAAATCCATTTAATATATGGTCCCCAGATAGGGGACGTATCAGATATTAAACTGATAAGAACAGATACTACACTTGATCTTAGCCAAAAGGCCGAGAAGCGATAACCAGAATTGGTTTCAAACTACGGAGCCACCCAAGGATCCTGAAAAGTCCATTTGTGGAGATGAGCTCCTGGACTCCCGTTAAGAAGACATGTTGTCAACCTCTAGATCCCTTACATGCCTGCACTTTTCGGCTTGCTGCTGCTGCAATCCACGCGTTTTAGATCTGCATAACTCCACCTCTTTAAACACAGCACCTTCACCCCCTGCTGTTCCCACCCGCCTCAACACCGTTGGAAGGGAGGAGAACCAATTAAGGCGGGGGGTGGGGTGGAACGAGCAGCTGTCTACCCTTAGCAGGAGGGCTCCTGATTACATACCTCTCCTGCTGCTGCTGCTGCTGGCTGTCCAGCAGCAGACTGAAGGTGGCTGCTGCTGTGCACAGGTATATAAAGGCTCAGAGCCTATTATGACACGCGCAGCCAGCGTTCCATTGCCACATTCCATCTACTGCAGGCAGGATACCTGGCTGGCTGAATGTCGCTGAGAAGCTCACAGAGACCGCCATAAGCAACAGTTTAACAGAATGCCACAGACTAATCAACCAAACTTTTTGGGTTGGGTTCTCTTTTATAGTCTGCAGGCATTAAATGAAAGAAGTCAGTGTTCCAGCAGAAGGAGACAACGTTTCAGAAAAGGCATTGTAGCAAACCAAAAAAGAAATTTTAAGCGCAGCAGAGTAACCAGCGCACATACCTGTTAGCTCAGGTGAGTTTAAAAGGCTGCTGTTGATAACAAGGGCATTTGCTAAATAGATGGTGTGTGTGCAACAATATACTGAAAGGTCAATTATATTGTGCAGCTTATCTCACCACCTGTAGTTATTTAGGTGAAAGCTCCAAAATGCTTGCCTAATATGTCTGTTTATCCAAAAGGAAGTAAAAAGGGAGAGCTAGAAAGATAGCATTGCATCACATTACATGGCAATGCAATGCACAGTTGCTGAAGTTGAACCAAAATGAGCTTGTAATCTGGCTTCTGCAACTTTGAACATGAAAAATCCAATGAGGAGAAGAAAAGCAAAGCCAAAGAGTCCATCCCAAAATCCGACAAACAAGCAAAATGAACAAAAAACATTGAATTCAATTCTTTCTGATTTTAGAAACTGCATTAAAGAAGGGGTGCACCGGTCCTGGAGATACTGCAATACCAGGTCAATGCGTGGAGTGGACAGAGCAAGCTCTTTTTCCATCTCCCTGTTCTAAAAATCCATTTAATATATGGTCCCCAGATAGGGGACGTATCAGATATTAAACTGATAAGAACAGATACTACACTTGATCTTAGCCAAAAGGCCGAGAAGCGATAACCAGAATTGGTTTCAAACTACGGAGCCACCCAAGGATCCTGAAAAGTCCATTTGTGGAGATGAGCTCCTGGACTCCCGTTAAGAAGACATGTTGTCAACCTCTAGATCCCTTACATGCCTGCACTTTTCGGCTTGCTGCTGCTGCAATCCACGCGTTTTAGATCTGCATAACTCCACCTCTTTAAACACAGCACCTTCACCCCCTGCTGTTCCCACCCGCCTCAACACCGTTGGAAGGGAGGAGAACCAATTAAGGCGGGGGGTGGGGTGGAACGAGCAGCTGTCTACCCTTAGCAGGAGGGCTCCTGATTACATACCTCTCCTGCTGCTGCTGCTGCTGGCTGTCCAGCAGCAGACTGAAGGTGGCTGCTGCTGTGCACAGGTATATAAAGGCTCAGAGCCTATTATGACACGCGCAGCCAGCGTTCCATTGCCACATTCCATCTACTGCAGGCAGGATACCTGGCTGGCTGAATGTCGCTGAGAAGCTCACAGAGACCGCCATAAGCAACAGTTTAACAGAATGCCACAGACTAATCAACCAAACTTTTTGGGTTGGGTTCTCTTTTATAGTCTGCGGGCATTAAATGAAAGAAGTCAGTGTTCCAGCAGAAGGAGACAACGTTTCAGAAAAGGCATTGTAGCAAACCAAAAAAGAAATTTTAAGCGCAGCAGAGTAACCAGCGCACATACCTGTTAGCTCAGGTGAGTTTAAAAGGCTGCTGTTGATAACAAGGGCATTTGCTAAATAGATGGTGTGTGTGCAACAATATACTGAAAGGTCAATTATATTGTGCAGCTTATCTCACCACCTGTAGTTATTTAGGTGAAAGCTCCAAAATACTTGCCTAATATGTCTGTTTATCCAAAAGGAAGTAAAAAGGGAGAGCTAGAAAGATAGCATTGCATCACATTACATGGCAATGCAATGCACAGTTGCTGAAGTTGAACCAAAATGAGCTTGTAATCTGGCTTCTGCAACTTTGAACATGAAAAATCCAATGAGGAGAAGAAAAGCAAAGCCAAAGAGTCCATCCCAAAATCCGACAAACAAGCAAAATGAACAAAAAACATTGAATTCAATTCTTTCTGATTTTAGAAACTGCATTAAAGAAGGGGTGCACCGGTCCTGGAGATACTGCAATACCAGGTCAATGCGTGGAGTGGACAGAGCAAGCTCTTTTTCCATCTCCCTGTTCTAAAAATCCATTTAATATATGGTCCCCAGATAGGGGACGTATCAGATATTAAACTGATAAGAACAGATACTACACTTGATCTTAGCCAAAAGGCCGAGAAGCGATAACCAGAATTGGTTTCAAACTACGGAGCCACCCAAGGATCCTGAAAAGTCCATTTGTGGAGATGAGCTCCTGGACTCCCGTTAAGAAGACATGTTGTCAACCTCTAGATCCCTTACATGCCTGCACTTTTCGGCTTGCTGCTGCTGCAATCCACGCGTTTTAGATCTGCATAACTCCACCTCTTTAAACACAGCACCTTCACCCCCTGCTGTTCCCACCCGCCTCAACACCGTTGGAAGGGAGGAGAACCAATTAAGGCGGGGGGTGGGGTGGAACGAGCAGCTGTCTACCCTTAGCAGGAGGGCTCCTGATTACATACCTCTCCTGCTGCTGCTGCTGCTGGCTGTCCAGCAGCAGACTGAAGGTGGCTGCTGCTGTGCACAGGTATATAAAGGCTCAGAGCCTATTATGACACGTGCAGCCAGCGTTCCATTGCCACATTCCATCTACTGCAGGCAGGATACCTGGCTGGCTGAATGTCGCTGAGAAGCTCACAGAGACCGCCATAAGCAACAGTTTAACAGAATGCCACAGACTAATCAACCAAACTTTTTGGGTTGGGTTCTCTTTTATAGTCTGCAGGCATTAAATGAAAGAAGTCAGTGTTCCAGCAGAAGGAGACAACGTTTCAGAAAAGGCATTGTAGCAAACCAAAAAAGAAATTTTAAGCGCAGCAGAGTAACCAGCGCACATACCTGTTAGCTCAGGTGAGTTTAAAAGGCTGCTGTTGATAACAAGGGCATTTGCTAAATAGATGGTGTGTGTGCAACAATATACTGAAAGGTCAATTATATTGTGCAGCTTATCTCACCACCTGTAGTTATTTAGGTGAAAGCTCCAAAATGCTTGCCTAATATGTCTGTTTATCCAAAAGGAAGTAAAAAGGGAGAGCTAGAAAGATAGCATTGCATCACATTACATGGCAATGCAATGCACAGTTGCTGAAGTTGAACCAAAATGAGCTTGTAATCTGGCTTCTGCAACTTTGAACATGAAAAATCCAATGAGGAGAAGAAAAGCAAAGCCAAAGAGTCCATCCCAAAATCCGACAAACAAGCAAAATGAACAAAAAACATTGAATTCAATTCTTTCTGATTTTAGAAACTGCATTAAAGAAGGGGTGCACCGGTCCTGGAGATACTGCAATACCAGGTCAATGCGTGGAGTGGACAGAGCAAGCTCTTTTTCCATCTCCCTGTTCTAAAAATCCATTTAATATATGGTCCCCAGATAGGGGACGTATCAGATATTAAACTGATAAGAACAGATACTACACTTGATCTTAGCCAAAAGGCCGAGAAGCGATAACCAGAATTGGTTTCAAACTACGGAGCCACCCAAGGATCCTGAAAAGTCCATTTGTGGAGATGAGCTCCTGGACTCCCGTTAAGAAGACATGTTGTCAACCTCTAGATCCCTTACATGCCTGCACTTTTCGGCTTGCTGCTGCTGCAATCCACGCGTTTTAGATCTGCATAACTCCACCTCTTTAAACACAGCACCTTCACCCCCTGCTGTTCCCACCCGCCTCAACACCATTGGAAGGGAGGAGAACCAATTAAGGCGGGGGGTGGGGTGGAACGAGCAGCTGTCTACCCTTAGCAGGAGGGCTCCTGATTACATACCTCTCCTGCTGCTGCTGCTGCTGGCTGTCCAGCAGCAGACTGAAGGTGGCTGCTGCTGTGCACAGGTATATAAAGGCTCAGAGCCTATTATGACACGCGCAGCCAGCGTTCCATTGCCACATTCCATCTACTGCAGGCAGGATACCTGGCTGGCTGAATGTCGCTGAGAAGCTCACAGAGACCGCCATAAGCAACAGTTTAACAGAATGCCACAGACTAATCAACCAAACTTTTTGGGTTGGGTTCTCTTTTATAGTCTGCAGGCATTAAATTAAAGAAGTCAGTGTTCCAGCAGAAGGAGACAACGTTTCAGAAAAGGCATTGTAGCAAACCAAAAAAGAAATTTTAAGCGCAGCAGAGTAACCAGCGCACATACCTGTTAGCTCAGGTGAGTTTAAAAGGCTGCTGTTGATAACAAGGGCATTTGCTAAATAGATGGTGTGTGTGCAACAATATACTGAAAGGTCAATTATATTGTGCAGCTTATCTCACCACCTGTAGTTATTTAGGTGAAAGCTCCAAAATGCTTGCCTAATATGTCTGTTTATCCAAAAGGAAGTAAAAAGGGAGAGCTAGAAAGATAGCATTGCATCACATTACATGGCAATGCAATGCACAGTTGCTGAAGTTGAACCAAAATGAGCTTGTAATCTGGCTTCTGCAATTTTGAACATGAAAAATCCAATGAGGAGAAGAAAAGCAAAGCCAAAGAGTCCATCCCAAAATCCGACAAACAAGCAAAATGAACAAAAAACATTGAATTCAATTCTTTCTGATTTTAGAAACTGCATTAAAGAAGGGGTGCACCGGTCCTGGAGATACTGCAATACCAGGTCAATGCGTGGAGTGGACAGAGCAAGCTCTTTTTCCATCTCCCTGTTCTAAAAATCCATTTAATATATGGTCCCCAGATAGGGGACGTATCAGATATTAAACTGATAAGAACAGATACTACACTTGATCTTAGCCAAAAGGCCGAGAAGCGATAACCAGAATTGGTTTCAAACTACGGAGCCACCCAAGGATCCTGAAAAGTCCATTTGTGGAGATGAGCTCCTGGACTCCCGTTAAGAAGACATGTTGTCAACCTCTAGATCCCTTACATGCCTGCACTTTTCGGCTTGCTGCTGCTGCAATCCACGCGTTTTAGATCTGCATAACTCCACCTCTTTAAACACAGCACCTTCACCCCCTGCTGTTCCCACCCGCCTCAACACCGTTGGAAGGGAGGAGAACCAATTAAGGCGGGGGGTGGGGTGGAACGAGCAGCTCTCTACCCTTAGCAGGAGGGCTCCTGATTACATACCTCTCCTGCTGCTGCTGCTGCTGGCTGTCCAGCAGCAGACTGAAGGTGGCTGCTGCTGTGCACAGGTATATAAAGGCTCAGAGCCTATTATGACACGCGCAGCCAGCGTTCCATTGCCACATTCCATCTACTGCAGGCAGGATACCTGGCTGGCTGAATGTCGCTGAGAAGCTCACAGAGACCGCCATAAGCAACAGTTTAACAGAATGCCACAGACTAATCAACCAAACTTTTTGGGTTGGGTTCTCTTTTATAGTCTGCAGGCATTAAATGAAAGAAGTCAGTGTTCCAGCAGAAGGAGACAACATTTCAGAAAAGGCATTGTAGCAAACCAAAAAAGAAATTTTAAGCGCAGCAGAGTAACCAGCGCACATACCTGTTAGCTCAGGTGAGTTTAAAAGGCTGCTGTTGATAACAAGGGCATTTGCTAAATAGATGGTGTGTGTGCAACAATATACTGAAAGGTCAATTATATTGTGCAGCTTATCTCACCACCTGTAGTTATTTAGGTGAAAGCTCCAAAAATGCTTGCCTAATATGTCTGTTTATCCAAAAGGAAGTAAAAAGGGAGAGCTAGAAAGATAGCATTGCATCACATTACATGGCAATGCAATGCACAGTTGCTGAAGTTGAACCAAAATGAGCTTGTAATCTGGCTTCTGCAACTTTGAACATGAAAAATCCAATGAGGAGAAGAAAAGCAAAGCCAAAGAGTCCATCCCAAAATCCGACAAACAAGCAAAATGAACAAAAAACATTGAATTCAATTCTTTCTGATTTTAGAAACTGCATTAAAGAAGGGGTGCACCGGTCCTGGAGATACTGCAATACCAGGTCAATGCGTGGAGTGGACAGAGCAAGCTCTTTTTCCATCTCCCTGTTCTAAAAATCCATTTAATATATGGTCCCCAGATAGGGGACGTATCAGATATTAAACTGATAAGAACAGATACTACACTTGATCTTAGCCAAAAGGCCGAGAAGCGATAACCAGAATTGGTTTCAAACTACGGAGCCACCCAAGGATCCTGAAAAGTCCATTTGTGGAGATGAGCTCCTGGACTCCCGTTAAGAAGACATGTTGTCAACCTCTAGATCCCTTACATGCCTGCACTTTTCGGCTTGCTGCTGCTGCAATCCACGCGTTTTAGATCTGCATAACTCCACCTCTTTAAACACAGCACCTTCACCCCCTGCTGTTCCCACCCGCCTCAACACCGTTGGAAGGGAGGAGAACCAATTAAGGCGGGGGGTGGGGTGGAACGAGCAGCTGTCTACCCTTAGCAGGAGGGCTCCTGATTACATACCTCTCCTGCTGCTGCTGCTGCTGGCTGTCCAGCAGCAGACTGAAGGTGGCTGCTGCTGTGCACAGGTATATAAAGGCTCAGAGCCTATTATGACACGCGCAGCCAGCGTTCCATTGCCACATTCCATCTACTGCAGGCAGGATACCTGGCTGGCTGAATGTCGCTGAGAAGCTCACAGAGACCGCCATAAGCAACAGTTTAACAGAATGCCACAGACTAATCAACCAAACTTTTTGGGTTGGGTTCTCTTTTATAGTCTGCAGGCATTAAATGAAAGAAGTCAGTGTTCCAGCAGAAGGAGACAACGTTTCAGAAAAGGCATTGTAGCAAACCAAAAAAGAAATTTTAAGCGCAGCAGAGTAACCAGCGCACATACCTGTTAGCTCAGGTGAGTTTAAAAGGCTGCTGTTGATAACAAGGGCATTTGCTAAATAGATGGTGTGTGTGCAACAATATACTGAAAGGTCAATTATATTGTGCAGCTTATCTCACCACCTGTAGTTATTTAGGTGAAAGCTCCAAAATGCTTGCCTAATATGTCTGTTTATCCAAAAGGAAGTAAAAAGGGAGAGCTAGAAAGATAGCATTGCATCACATTACATGGCAATGCAATGCACAGTTGCTGAAGTTGAACCAAAATGAGCTTGTAATCTGGCTTCTGCAACTTTGAACATGAAAAATCCAATGAGGAGAAGAAAAGCAAAGCCAAAGAGTCCATCCCAAAATCCGACAAACAAGCAAAATGAACAAAAAACATTGAATTCAATTCTTTCTGATTTTAGAAACTGCATTAAAGAAGGGGTGCACCGGTCCTGGAGATACTGCAATACCAGGTCAATGCGTGGAGTGGACAGAGCAAGCTCTTTTTCCATCTCCCTGTTCTAAAAATCCATTTAATATATGGTCCCCAGATAGGGGACGTATCAGATATTAAACTGATAAGAACAGATTTTTTTTTTTTTTATCGAAAGCCCGAATTCGTGTACAAAACCCGAGTGCGCTTAAAAAAGTGACAAGTGCCACAAAAAAAGTGCACTAGGATGCTGGTCTTCTTGAAACCCTCTCCAAAAGGAGAAGGGTCCCCCAAACCATTCCCCGTCCCTCCGAGCCAAAAGGCCACAGCGAGGAACAGGGACAAAAAGCCACCTCCAGCCGAAGCCAGAGGCGACCCAATCTTACCCCCAGCACCTGCCCGAGTTATCACCCGAGCAAGGCACTGCGAGCCAAAGACTGTGCTCCCCTCCCGGAAGAGGGGAGCCAACAACGCTCTCCTCCCGAAAGAGGAGAGCCAGGGGGGTTCAGGGGGGAGCGGAACCTGATGGCCACACACTCCCCCCCTAGACCTGCCAAGAGAGGAACCCGTAAGGGAACCGCATCCCGACAAAATCCTAGTAGGACGTGACACACGTGAATAAGTGGACACAAAGTGACAAAGAAATTAAATAAATAGTGAAGGTTTCACAGTATAATACTGCCCGGACCTTCGACCGGGAATTGAAAAATTCCCCATCCTAAGGCCAGAAGGCCCGGAATAAGGGTGTGTGCGAAGAAAGAAAATTTGAAGTGCTTGTGCAAATGTGCCATAAACTCAAGTGGGGTTCCCAATCCCAGTGAGTTAAGGCACCCCAGGGTCACCACTCCTGGGGCACTTCACACTTCGGGCTTTCGATCTTCCCCGGCCCAATGGCGTCGATCCTGGGGGGCCATGCTTTCCACCAGATGACTATATTAGCCACCTGGCGTACTAACAAGCGCCTAAACCCCAGTGTGCATAATGTATCAATCTACTAGGGCGGCCAACATCCAAAACCGCCTTTTCGAAAGATACTACACTTGATCTTAGCCAAAAGGCCGAGAAGCGATAACCAGAATTGGTTTCAAACTACGGAGCCACCCAAGGATCCTGAAAAGTCCATTTGTGGAGATGAGCTCCTGGACTCCCGTTAAGAAGACATGTTGTCAACCTCTAGATCCCTTACATGCCTGCACTTTTCGGCTTGCTGCTGCTGCAATCCACGCGTTTTAGATCTGCATAACTCCACCTCTTTAAACACAGCACCTTCACCCCCTGCTGTTCCCACCCGCCTCAACACCGTTGGAAGGGAGGAGAACCAATTAAGGCGGGGGGTGGGGTGGAACGAGCAGCTCTCTACCCTTAGCAGGAGGGCTCCTGATTACATACCTCTCCTGCTGCTGCTGCTGCTGGCTGTCCAGCAGCAGACTGAAGGTGGCTGCTGCTGTGCACAGGTATATAAAGGCTCAGAGCCTATTATGACACGCGCAGCCAGCGTTCCATTGCCACATTCCATCTACTGCAGGCAGGATACCTGGCTGGCTGAATGTCGCTGAGAAGCTCACAGAGACCGCCATAAGCAACAGTTTAACAGAATGCCACAGACTAATCAACCAAACTTTTTGGGTTGGGTTCTCTTTTATAGTCTGCAGGCATTAAATGAAAGAAGTCAGTGTTCCAGCAGAAGGAGACAACATTTCAGAAAAGGCATTGTAGCAAACCAAAAAAGAAATTTTAAGCGCAGCAGAGTAACCAGCGCACATACCTGTTAGCTCAGGTGAGTTTAAAAGGCTGCTGTTGATAACAAGGGCATTTGCTAAATAGATGGTGTGTGTGCAACAATATACTGAAAGGTCAATTATATTGTGCAGCTTATCTCACCACCTGTAGTTATTTAGGTGACAGCTCCAAAAATGCTTGCCTAATATGTCTGTTTATCCAAAAGGAAGTAAAAAGGGAGAGCTAGAAAGATAGCATTGCATCACATTACATGGCAATGCAATGCACAGTTGCTGAAGTTGAACCAAAATGAGCTTGTAATCTGGCTTCTGCAACTTTGAACATGAAAAATCCAATGAGGAGAAGAAAAGCAAAGCCAAAGAGTCCATCCCAAAATCCGACAAACAAGCAAAATGAACAAAAAACATTGAATTCAATTCTTTCTGATTTTAGAAACTGCATTAAAGAAGGGGTGCACCGGTCCTGGAGATACTGCAATACCAGGTCAATGCGTGGAGTGGACAGAGCAAGCTCTTTTTCCATCTCCCTGTTCTAAAAATCCATTTAATATATGGTCCCCAGATAGGGGACGTATCAGATATTAAACTGATAAGAACAGATACTACACTTGATCTTAGCCAAAAGGCCGAGAAGCGATAACCAGAATTGGTTTCAAACTACGGAGCCACCCAAGGATCCTGAAAAGTCCATTTGTGGAGATGAGCTCCTGGACTCCCGTTAAGAAGACATGTTGTCAACCTCTAGATCCCTTACATGCCTGCACTTTTCGGCTTGCTGCTGCTGCAATCCACGCGTTTTAGATCTGCATAACTCCACCTCTTTAAACACAGCACCTTCACCCCCTGCTGTTCCCACCCGCCTCAACACCGTTGGAAGGGAGGAGAACCAATTAAGGCGGGGGGTGGGGTGGAACGAGCAGCTGTCTACCCTTAGCAGGAGGGCTCCTGATTACATACCTCTCCTGCTGCTGCTGCTGCTGGCTGTCCAGCAGCAGACTGAAGGTGGCTGCTGCTGTGCACAGGTATATAAAGGCTCAGAGCCTATTATGACACGCGCAGCCAGCGTTCCATTGCCACATTCCATCTACTGCAGGCAGGATACCTGGCTGGCTGAATGTCGCTGAGAAGCTCACAGAGACCGCCATAAGCAACAGTTTAACAGAATGCCACAGACTAATCAACCAAACTTTTTGGGTTGGGTTCTCTTTTATAGTCTGCAGGCATTAAATTAAAGAAGTCAGTGTTCCAGCAGAAGGAGACAACGTTTCAGAAAAGGCATTGTAGCAAACCAAAAAAGAAATTTTAAGCGCAGCAGAGTAACCAGCGCACATACCTGTTAGCTCAGGTGAGTTTAAAAGGCTACTGTTGATAACAAGGGCATTTGCTAAATAGATGGTGTGTGTGCAACAATATACTGAAAGGTCAATTATATTGTGCAGCTTATCTCACCACCTGTAGTTATTTAGGTGAAAGCTCCAAAATGCTTGCCTAATATGTCTGTTTATCCAAAAGGAAGTAAAAAGGGAGAGCTAGAAAGATAGCATTGCATCACATTACATGGCAATGCAATGCACAGTTGCTGAAGTTGAACCAAAATGAGCTTGTAATCTGGCTTCTGCAACTTTGAACATGAAAAATCCAATGAGGAGAAGAAAAGCAAAGCCAAAGAGTCCATCCCAAAATCCGACAAACAAGCAAAATGAACAAAAAACATTGAATTCAATTCTTTCTGATTTTAGAAACTGCATTAAAGAAGGGGTGCACCGGTCCTGGAGATACTGCAATACCAGGTCAATGCGTGGAGTGGACAGAGCAAGCTCTTTTTCCATCTCCCTGTTCTAAAAATCCATTTAATATATGGTCCCCAGATAGGGGACGTATCAGATATTAAACTGATAAGAACAGATACTACACTTGATCTTAGCCAAAAGGCCGAGAAGCGATAACCAGAATTGGTTTCAAACTACGGAGCCACCCAAGGATCCTGAAAAGTCCATTTGTGGAGATGAGCTCCTGGACTCCCGTTAAGAAGACATGTTGTCAACCTCTAGATCCCTTACATGCCTGCACTTTTCGGCTTGCTGCTGCTGCAATCCACGCGTTTTAGATCTGCATAACTCCACCTCTTTAAACACAGCACCTTCACCCCCTGCTGTTCCCACCCGCCTCAACACCGTTGGAAGGGAGGAGAACCAATTAAGGCGGGGGGTGGGGTGGAACGAGCAGCTGTCTACCCTTAGCAGGAGGGCTCCTGATTACATACCTCTCCTGCTGCTGCTGCTGCTGGCTGTCCAGCAGCAGACTGAAGGTGGCTGATGCTGTGCACAGGTATATAAAGGCTCAGAGCCTATTATGACACGCGCAGCCAGCGTTCCATTGCCACATTCCATCTACTGCAGGCAGGATACCTGGCTGGCTGAATGTCGCTGAGAAGCTCACAGAGACCGCCATAAGCAACAGTTTAACAGAATGCCACAGACTAATCAACCAAACTTTTTGGGTTGGGTTCTCTTTTATAGTCTGCAGGCATTAAATGAAAGAAGTCAGTGTTCCAGCAGAAGGAGACAACATTTCAGAAAAGGCATTGTAGCAAACCAAAAAAGAAATTTTAAGCGCAGCAGAGTAACCAGCGCACATACCTGTTAGCTCAGGTGAGTTTAAAAGGCTGCTGTTGATAACAAGGGCATTTGCTAAATAGATGGTGTGTGTGCAACAATATACTGAAAGGTCAATTATATTGTGCAGCTTATCTCACCACCTGTAGTTATTTAGGTGAAAGCTCCAAAAATGCTTGCCTAATATGTCTGTTTATCCAAAAGGAAGTAAAAAGGGAGAGCTAGAAAGATAGCATTGCATCACATTACATGGCAATGCAATGCACAGTTGCTGAAGTTGAACCAAAATGAGCTTGTAATCTGGCTTCTGCAACTTTGAACATGAAAAATCCAATGAGGAGAAGAAAAGCAAAGCCAAAGAGTCCATCCCAAAATCCGACAAACAAGCAAAATGAACAAAAAAACATTGAATTCAATTCTTTCTGATTTTAGAAACTGCATTAAAGAAGGGGTGCACCGGTCCTGGAGATACTGCAATACCAGGTCAATGCGTGGAGTGGACAGAGCAAGCTCTTTTTCCATCTCCCTGTTCTAAAAATCCATTTAATATATGGTCCCCAGATAGGGGACGTATCAGATATTAAACTGATAAGAACAGATACTACACTTGATCTTAGCCAAAAGGCCGAGAAGCGATAACCAGAATTGGTTTCAAACTACGGAGCCACCCAAGGATCCTGAAAAGTCCATTTGTGGAGATGAGCTCCTGGACTCCCGTTAAGAAGACATGTTGTCAACCTCTAGATCCCTTACATGCCTGCACTTTTCGGCTTGCTGCTGCTGCAATCCACGCGTTTTAGATCTGCATAACTCCACCTCTTTAAACACAGCACCTTCACCCCCTGCTGTTCCCACCCGCCTCAACACCGTTGGAAGGGAGGAGAACCAATTAAGGCGGGGGGTGGGGTGGAACGAGCAGCTGTCTACCCTTAGCAGGAGGGCTCCTGATTACATACCTCTCCTGCTGCTGCTGCTGCTGGCTGTCCAGCAGCAGACTGAAGGTGGCTGCTGCTGTGCACAGGTATATAAAGGCTCAGAGCCTATTATGACACGCGCAGCCAGCGTTCCATTGCCACATTCCATCTACTGCAGGCAGGATACCTGGCTGGCTGAATGTCGCTGAGAAGCTCACAGAGACCGCCATAAGCAACAGTTTAACAGAATGCCACAGACTAATCAACCAAACTTTTTGGGTTGGGTTCTCTTTTATAGTCTGCAGGCATTAAATTAAAGAAGTCAGTGTTCCAGCAGAAGGAGACAACGTTTCAGAAAAGGCATTGTAGCAAACCAAAAAAGAAATTTTAAGCGCAGCAGAGTAACCAGCGCACATACCTGTTAGCTCAGGTGAGTTTAAAAGGCTGCTGTTGATAACAAGGGCATTTGCTAAATAGATGGTGTGTGTGCAACAATATACTGAAAGGTCAATTATATTGTGCAGCTTATCTCACCACCTGTAGTTATTTAGGTGAAAGCTCCAAAATGCTTGCCTAATATGTCTGTTTATCCAAAAGGAAGTAAAAAGGGAGAGCTAGAAAGATAGCATTGCATCACATTACATGGCAATGCAATGCACAGTTGCTGAAGTTGAACCAAAATGAGCTTGTAATCTGGCTTCTGCAACTTTGAACATGAAAAATCCAATGAGGAGAAGAAAAGCAAAGCCAAAGAGTCCATCCCAAAATCCGACAAACAAGCAAAATGAACAAAAAACATTGAATTCAATTCTTTCTGATTTTAGAAACTGCATTAAAGAAGGGGTGCACCGGTCCTGGAGATACTGCAATACCAGGTCAATGCGTGGAGTGGACAGAGCAAGCTCTTTTTCCATCTCCCTGTTCTAAAAATCCATTTAATATATGGTCCCCAGATAGGGGACGTATCAGATATTAAACTGATAAGAACAGATACTACACTTGATCTTAGCCAAAAGGCCGAGAAGCGATAACCAGAATTGGTTTCAAACTACGGAGCCACCCAAGGATCCTGAAAAGTCCATTTGTGGAGATGAGCTCCTGGACTCCCGTTAAGAAGACATGTTGTCAACCTCTAGATCCCTTACATGCCTGCACTTTTCGGCTTGCTGCTGCTGCAATCCACGCGTTTTAGATCTGCATAACTCCACCTCTTTAAACACAGCACCTTCACCCCCTGCTGTTCCCACCCGCCTCAACACCGTTGGAAGGGAGGAGAACCAATTAAGGCGGGGGGTGGGGTGGAACGAGCAGCTGTCTACCCTTAGCAGGAGGGCTCCTGATTACATACCTCTCCTGCTGCTGCTGCTGCTGGCTGTCCAGCAGCAGACTGAAGGTGGCTGCTGCTGTGCACAGGTATATAAAGGCTCAGAGCCTATTATGACACGCGCAGCCAGCGTTCCATTGCCACATTCCATCTACTGCAGGCAGGATACCTGGCTGGCTGAATGTCGCTGAGAAGCTCACAGAGACCGCCATAAGCAACAGTTTAACAGAATGCCACAGACTAATCAACCAAACTTTTTGGGTTGGGTTCTCTTTTATAGTCTGCAGGCATTAAATGAAAGAAGTCAGTGTTCCAGCAGAAGGAGACAACGTTTCAGAAAAGGCATTGTAGCAAACCAAAAAAGAAATTTTAAGCGCAGCAGAGTAACCAGCGCACATACCTGTTAGCTCAGGTGAGTTTAAAAGGCTGCTGTTGATAACAAGGGCATTTGCTAAATAGATGGTGTGTGTGCAACAATATACTGAAAGGTCAATTATATTGTGCAGCTTATCTCACCACCTGTAGTTATTTAGGTGAAAGCTCCAAAATGCTTGCCTAATATGTCTGTTTATCCAAAAGGAAGTAAAAAGGGAGAGCTAGAAAGATAGCATTGCATCACATTACATGGCAATGCAATGCACAGTTGCTGAAGTTGAACCAAAATGAGCTTGTAATCTGGCTTCTGCAACTTTGAACATGAAAAATCCAATGAGGAGAAGAAAAGCAAAGCCAAAGAGTCCATCCCAAAATCCGACAAACAAGCAAAATGAACAAAAAACATTGAATTCAATTCTTTCTGATTTTAGAAACTGCATTAAAGAAGGGGTGCACCGGTCCTGGAGATATTGCAATACCAGGTCAATGCGTGGAGTGGACAGAGCAAGCTCTTTTTCCATCTCCCTGTTCTAAAAATCCATTTAATATATGGTCCCCAGATAGGGGACGTATCAGATATTAAACTGATAAGAACAGATACTACACTTGATCTTAGCCAAAAGGCCGAGAAGCGATAACCAGAATTGGTTTCAAACTACGGAGCCACCCAAGGATCCTGAAAAGTCCATTTGTGGAGATGAGCTCCTGGACTCCCGTTAAGAAGACATGTTGTCAACCTCTAGATCCCTTACATGCCTGCACTTTTCGGCTTGCTGCTGCTGCAATCCACGCGTTTTAGATCTGCATAACTCCACCTCTTTAAACACAGCACCTTCACCCCCTGCTGTTCCCACCCGCCTCAACACCGTTGGAAGGGAGGAGAACCAATTAAGGCGGGGGGTGGGGTGGAACGAGCAGCTGTCTACCCTTAGCAGGAGGGCTCCTGATTACATACCTCTCCTGCTGCTGCTGCTGCTGGCTGTCCAGCAGCAGACTGAAGGTGGCTGCTGCTGTGCACAGGTATATAAAGGCTCAGAGCCTATTATGACACGCGCAGCCAGCGTTCCATTGCCACATTCCATCTACTGCAGGCAGGATACCTGGCTGGCTGAATGTCGCTGAGAAGCTCACAGAGACCGCCATAAGCAACAGTTTAACAGAATGCCACAGACTAATCAACCAAACTTTTTGGGTTGGGTTCTCTTTTATAGTCTGCAGGCATTAAATGAAAGAAGTCAGTGTTCCAGCAGAAGGAGACAACGTTTCAGAAAAGGCATTGTAGCAAACCAAAAAAGAAATTTTAAGCGCAGCAGAGTAACCAGCGCACATACCTGTTAGCTCAGGTGAGTTTAAAAGGCTGCTGTTGATAACAAGGGCATTTGCTAAATAGATGGTGTGTGTGCAACAATATACTGAAAGGTCAATTATATTGTGCAGCTTATCTCACCACCTGTAGTTATTTAGGTGAAAGCTCCAAAATGCTTGCCTAATATGTCTGTTTATCCAAAAGGAAGTAAAAAGGGAGAGCTAGAAAGATAGCATTGCATCACATTACATGGCAATGCAATGCACAGTTGCTGAAGTTGAACCAAAATGAGCTTGTAATCTGGCTTCTGCAACTTTGAACATGAAAAATCCAATGAGGAGAAGAAAAGCAAAGCCAAAGAGTCCATCCCAAAATCCGACAAACAAGCAAAATGAACAAAAAACATTGAATTCAATTCTTTCTGATTTTAGAAACTGCATTAAAGAAGGGGTGCACCGGTCCTGGAGATACTGCAATACCAGGTCAATGCGTGGAGTGGACAGAGCAAGCTCTTTTTCCATCTCCCTGTTCTAAAAATCCATTTAATATATGGTCCCCAGATAGGGGACGTATCAGATATTAAACTGATAAGAACAGATTTTTTGATTGAATATATCTTTTATTAGCACAAAAAATAAGTTAACAGACAGTGTACAGTGCCGCAGCCCAGTACACACAGAATTCTACATCATATTTACATAGCATGAGGATACGACGCACTAACTAGACACATCGCACCCCTATGCTACACAAAACACTCAATCTGAAAGAAAAAGCATGTCAATCAATACAGTACGACGAACCGTGATAAGGGATAGGGATTGGGAAAAAGGGGATGGGGAGGGGAAAATCACAGGCCCGAAGCTTTATTGAAAGACAAGACACATAAGGGGAGAGGGGGAGGAGGGGTTTAGTCCTCATCCTCGTCCTCCGGACCGTCCATGATGGAATAGTCTCTGAGCAGGCTGTGGATCAGCCTGCGGCAGTCCTGGATGGACATCCTCTCCCTCCTCAAGATGAGCCGGTTCCTGGCGACCCAAACGGCATCCTTGAAGCAGTTCATAAGGCGCCAAGCCTCCTGGATGGCTCCGACGGTATGAACCCCAGGGAATAGTCCATAAAGCACAGAATGGTGCGATAGGCTCGCCCTGGGGACAGAGTTCCTCAGGTCGTCCTCAAGTGCAGTCAATAGGCGCTGTGCAAATCCGCAGTCCCAAAAAGTGTGCAAAGATGTTTCCTCCACGAAGGGGCACCTTGGGCAGTACCGGGTCTTGCACAGGTTCCGGGCATGCATGAATGACCGGACGGGCAGTCCGCCCTGAATCGCCATCCACGACAAGTCCTTGTGCCCGTTGGTCAGCCTGTCAGACGACACATTTGTCCACACAGTCTCCAGCGTGTCCTGGTGAAGTCCTGTGATGTTCTCCACGTCATCCTTGGCTCTGATTAGCTTGTGGATAGTTTTGGGCTTCCACAAGTCGGGCTTGAGTCCCTCCAGTTGATGCTCCCCCACAAATCGAACGACGTCTCCGTAGAACCATGGCGTCGTCCAGTTGTAGGGGAAGGAGCTGTCCCACTTGTCCCAGCCGAGTCGCCTCCAAAGAGGAAGCAGGAAGAAGTGAGACATGGACCTGCCCGCGGAGCCATTCTTGACTTGCAAAGTCCGGCGGACACAATCACACACAAAAGAGGATCGCAGGAGGGTGGGGATATCTGGAACGCCCTTCCCACCCTTGCGAGGCTCCTTGTACATGACGGCCCGCCTGACTCTGTCCATCTTGGATCCCCAGACAAAGTGAAACACTGTCTTGGTAATGGCCCTGCACACAGTGACGTGTGGGGGCCAGGCCTGCGCCGTGTACTGCAAGACGGGCAGGACCTCATTACGCAGGACGAGTGCCTTACCCTCACAAGTGAGGTGTCTGAGGCTCCAGAGTCCGATCCGTTGCTTCACCTTGGCCAAGCGTTCTTGCCAGGACTTGAGGGCCGCTCCTTCCTTCCTGAACCAGACTCCCAGCACCTTGAGGAAATCCGGTTGAATGTTGAAGGGGAAGGGGGCAGAGGAGGCCGGCTGCCAATCCCCGAAGAGCATGGCTTCCGACTTCCTGCAGTTGACTTTGGCCCCTGAAGCCCGACCGAACCTCTCACACGTCTGGACGAGGGCGTCGACTGAACCACGATCAGCGCAGAAGACGGTGACGTCGTCCATGTAGAGCGAGCACTTGACCTCGTGTCGTCCCGGACCCGGTGCGGTGATCCCTCTGATCTCTCCATTCTGCCGGATAGCCTCTGCGAAGAGTTCTATAACACAAACAAAAAGAAGAGGTGATAGAGGGCAGCCTTGTCTGACCCCAGAGAGGACAGGGAAGGGGTCAGTCTTCCAGCCGTTCACCAACACCGAGCTGTGGATATCAAAATACATCAGACGGACATACGAACAAAACATGTTACCCAAACCTAACCGGTGCAGAGCTCGGCCCATGAACTCGTGGGAAACCCGGTCGAAGGCCTTCTCCTTATCCAAGGAGACCAGGGCCGCGTGTGCGCGGCGGACCTTGATGTACTCGACCGTGTCCCGCACGAGAGCGAGGCTGTCTGCGATGCGACGTCCAGGGATGCCGCAGGTCTGGTCCGGGTGGATGATCCGTCCGATGACCGTCTTAAGTCGTGTCGCCATCGTCTTGGCCAGGATCTTGTAGTCCACGTTGAGCAGAGTGATGGGACGCCAATTCCTCAGGTCGCACCTCTCTCCCTTCCGCTTGTACAGGATCGTGACCATTCCTTCCCTCAAAGATGGAGGCATTCTACCCTCCACCACCATCTCCTCGTACAGGTCCAACAGGTCCGGACAGATGAGGTCTCCCAGCGCTACATAGAGCTCCGCTGGAAGACCATCACTGCCCGGGGTCCTGCCGGTCCTAAAGGATTTAGCGGCAGAGAGCAATTCGCCCACCATCAGAGGTTTGTCCAAGGCTGCCGTGCCTGCAGGATCAAGATGGTTAGTGATACCTGACAGGAACTTATCAGCAGCGTCGGGGTCGGTAGTCTTGTGGGAGTAGAGTTCGCTGTAGAAGTCGCTGACGACCCTCATCACGTCCTCCTTCCCACGTCGCATGTTTCCGCTCTCGTCTCGCAGCTCGTTCAGGGGCGTGTGACCGGCATGAAGTTTCCTGAAAAAGAATGAGTTACATTTCTCACCCTTCTCCAGATTCTCCACTTTGGAACGGAAGACGATTCGCTTGGACTCCTCCTCAAAGTGCCTTTTCAGGCTCTTCTTGGTCTCCTCCAGCTCCTCCCTCACGTCCCAGCCGCAGTGAAGAAGGTCCTGCAGCGACCGCAGCTCGCGCTGCAGCCCTCTGAAGTCCCTCCTCTTCTCACACGCCTGTTGTCGACCCTTGGCCTGAAAGAAACAGCGAAACTCAAGTTTAACATATTCCCACCAATCAGAGACTGTTTGGAAGCTACCCTTGTAGGACTGCCACATTGCGTAGGCTGCTCTCAGCTCCTCCACGACTTCATCCTGAGCCAGCAGAGCACAATTCAGCTTCCAGGAGCCGGGGCCGGACGGAAAACCGTCGCCGAGGACACCTTGTAAGTGAATGGCTCTGTGGTCGGAGAAGAAGCAGGAGACCATCGAGTGCCTACTCTGCCTGACTGCCCGAGAGGTGAACACAAAGTCAATCCTGGAGCGGAGTGAGCCATCGGGTCGGCTCCACGAATAGTTCGTGGAGCCTCTCCCCATGGAGCCCACCACGTCCTGAAGAGAGGCCTCGGTTACCATCTCGATGAGCAGCTTGGACGTGATGTCCAACTTGGCAGATGTGCCAGAACTACGACCATCCTCCTCGATGGGGCAGTTGAAATCCCCGGCCATCACTAAGGTCCTGGTGGTGGCAAGCTGAAGCCGCAGGGTCTGGAAAAGCTCCAAACGCTCATTCTTCAGTGGGGACGCATACACGTTGATGAACCTGACAGGTTCTCCCGCCCAGTTGCCATCTACAACAAGAGCCCTGCCGCAGATGAGCTCCTGGACGGACTCAAGCGTGAATGCGCCCCCCCTGATCAGAATTGCGACCCCCGCAGACTTGCAGTCACCCCCACCGGACCAGTAGGATGGACCGTGGGACCACTCCCTGGCCAGATGTTTGAAGGACCTAGAGGAGGGAAGGGAACATTCCTGCAACATATAAACATCACACAACTGGGAAGTAAGGAAGGCATAAATAGTCTGACATCTGAACTTGTCCTTGATGCTCCTGACATTAATGGAAAATAAGTTAATATTAGCCATCATGTAGGGAAAAAAGAAAAAGTTAGCGCAGGCAATACACCTTAGTTACCACTCCGGTCGGGTGGTCCCTCGTCGGTGTTGACTGCTGGTGACGGGATCACCAGCAGGCCCTCTTCCTCCATCTGGTCAAGCAGCGCGGCCTCGATCTCGGCGACCACCAGTTCCTCCTCTTCTGGCTCGGCCACCAGGGTCTCAACCATGTGCTCCATCTCTTCTGGCTCAGGGAGGGTATCCTCCTTTTCGCCTACGAAATCCAGAATCTTCTTTTTGGAGGATTCAGTAGCAGGGCTGTCCTCCACCTTCCTCTTTCCCCGGGTTGGAACTGGGGAGACAAGAAGGGGAAAATCCTCCTCGGAATAGATAGCGGCGGGTGGAGGAAAGGTTAATTCCACCGCTACCATGGTCTGGGGAGGGAGAGTGGCTGCCGGGGCAGGGGAAAGGACACCTGCTGAGGAGTAGGGGAAGGAGGAAGAGGAAGTGGAATCCTCAGCAGGGGTGGCCGGGGTGGGGGGGGATTGGACGGGGGTGGCAGGGGGAGGGATCGAGAGAGGGGTGACAGAACTCTTACCCTCCTTTGACTTTTTCTTCTGCTTCGGAGCTGCTGGGACCGTCGCTGGGGCTTTGGCCACCGACTCCTTGACCGCTTTGGCCTTGGTCGTCTCGGCCTTGGCCGCTGGGGCCTTGGTCGTCGCGTCCTTGACCTTCACAGGCCTGGTCATCGGGGCCTTGTCCTCCGTAGCTGGGGTCGTCGCAACCACCGATGCCCAGGATCTCTCACGCTTGGGGCAATCCTTGTACAGATGAGCCGCCAGCCCACACAGGTTGCAGGACGTCTTCTTCGGGCAGTCCTTCGAGCTGTGTCCCGTCACTCGACAAATCCTGCAGGCATCCTCCTTGCAGTCCTTCATCTCGTGGCCGTTCTTGCCGCATCTCCTGCAGTTCCGCGGCATGTCCGGGTAATAGATGAGGCCGTAGGAGTTGCCCAGGGAGAATGTCGGGGGCAGGTGCCGAAGTCCGTCTGAGTACGCCAGGTCCCTGTGAAGTCTAACGGTCACCGACCACTTACCTGTCCAGAAGCCGAGTCCATTCAGGATGTGAGAAGGTTCCTTCACAACCAAACAGAAGCGTCTCAGGAAGGTACAGATGTCTTGGTCTGGGGTGTGCGGGTTGCGCATGGAGACCGTGATCCTCCTTTCGTCCCTCTGGATAGGGCAGCTACCTGTAAAGGCAGAGAAAGAATTATCTGGTCCTTTTGCGCTTACCATTTCCCAGAACCTCCTGCAGGTGTTCACAGTGGCGAAGGTGACGAAGAAGATCCCCGTCAAGAAGGTCTGGATGCTGAGGGTGTCCGACCTGGAGAAGCCTCGATCCAGCAGCATCTTCTGGCAGAACACGTCCGAGGACATGTCCGGCACCCTCCCATCCACTTCCTTCAGCTTCAGGGCCACCGTCTGCCGCATCCATGGCTCCAGGGCTGGAGCTTCGTGGCGGGGCTTCTGGGGTCCCTTCTGTTGGCCAGTCGTGGAGGCAGAGTCCTTGGGGTCAGAATCGGCTCCTGGCTGGGCCCTCCTGGCTGTCCCCTGCTCCAGGCTCTTCTTTTCGGCCTTCCTCGCAGCGCTTGCCATGGCTTTCCTCCTGCAGTTACTTCTTGGAGCTGGATCTGGAACTTTTCCCGGAATGGGTGGAGCTATGCAGATTCTTCTCCCGTCGTGTTCTGGACAAATTCCCCGAAAGGTCTTTGTCTCGATGATTTTCTTCCTCGAAGATTCCACAGGACAGCCCGATTCTTCTCCGAGTCTTCGTCTTCTTCTGGATTCTTTAGAGCTTCTTCTTCCCACCGATATCCGCCTTCCTTCTCCGATGTCAGCTGGGCTCCGAAGCTCTTCTCCTTCCGAGTTCGATCGCTCTCGTCAAGTGTAGATCGTAGCTCTTGTGTTCTTTTAAGAACAGATACTACACTTGATCTTAGCCAAAAGGCCGAGAAGCGATAACCAGAATTGGTTTCAAACTACGGAGCCACCCAAGGATCCTGAAAAGTCCATTTGTGGAGATGAGCTCCTGGACTCCCGTTAAGAAGACATGTTGTCAACCTCTAGATCCCTTACATGCCTGCACTTTTCGGCTTGCTGCTGCTGCAATCCACGCGTTTTAGATCTGCATAACTCCACCTCTTTAAACACAGCACCTTCACCCCCTGCTGTTCCCACCCGCCTCAACACCGTTGGAAGGGAGGAGAACCAATTAAGGCGGGGGGTGGGGTGGAACGAGCAGCTGTCTACCCTTAGCAGGAGGGCTCCTGATTACATACCTCTCCTGCTGCTGCTGCTGCTGGCTGTCCAGCAGCAGACTGAAGGTGGCTGCTGCTGTGCACAGGTATATAAAGGCTCAGAGCCTATTATGACACGCGCAGCCAGCGTTCCATTGCCACATTCCATCTACTGCAGGCAGGATACCTGGCTGGCTGAATGTCGCTGAGAAGCTCACAGAGACCGCCATAAGCAACAGTTTAACAGAATGCCACAGACTAATCAACCAAACTTTTTGGGTTGGGTTCTCTTTTATAGTCTGCAGGCATTAAATGAAAGAAGTCAGTGTTCCAGCAGAAGGAGACAACGTTTCAGAAAAGGCATTGTAGCAAACCAAAAAAGAAATTTTAAGCGCAGCAGAGTAACCAGCGCACATACCTGTTAGCTCAGGTGAGTTTAAAAGGCTGCTGTTGATAACAAGGGCATTTGCTAAATAGATGGTGTGTGTGCAACAATATACTGAAAGGTCAATTATATTGTGCAGCTTATCTCACCACCTGTAGTTATTTAGGTGAAAGCTCCAAAATGCTTGCCTAATATGTCTGTTTATCCAAAAGGAAGTAAAAAGGGAGAGCTAGAAAGATAGCATTGCATCACATTACATGGCAATGCAATGCACAGTTGCTGAAGTTGAACCAAAATGAGCTTGTAATCTGGCTTCTGCAACTTTGAACATGAAAAATCCAATGAGGAGAAGAAAAGCAAAGCCAAAGAGTCCATCCCAAAATCCGACAAACAAGCAAAATGAACAAAAAACATTGAATTCAATTCTTTCTGATTTTAGAAACTGCATTAAAGAAGGGGTGCACCGGTCCTGGAGATACTGCAATACCAGGTCAATGCGTGGAGTGGACAGAGCAAGCTCTTTTTCCATCTCCCTGTTCTAAAAATCCATTTAATATATGGTCCCCAGATAGGGGACGTATCAGATATTAAACTGATAAGAACAGATACTACACTTGATCTTAGCCAAAAGGCCGAGAAGCGATAACCAGAATTGGTTTCAAACTACGGAGCCACCCAAGGATCCTGAAAAGTCCATTTGTGGAGATGAGCTCCTGGACTCCCGTTAAGAAGACATGTTGTCAACCTCTAGATCCCTTACATGCCTGCACTTTTCGGCTTGCTGCTGCTGCAATCCACGCGTTTTAGATCTGCATAACTCCACCTCTTTAAACACAGCACCTTCACCCCCTGCTGTTCCCACCCGCCTCAACACCGTTGAAAGGGAGGAGAACCAATTAAGGCGGGGGTGGGGTGGAACGAGCAGCTGTCTACCCTTAGCAGGAGGGCTCCTGATTACATACCTCTCCTGCTGCTGCTGCTGCTGGCTGTCCAGCAGCAGACTGAAGGTGGCTGCTGCTGTGCACAGGTATATAAAGGCTCAGAGCCTATTATGACACGCGCAGCCAGCGTTCCATTGCCACATTCCATCTACTGCAGGCAGGATACCTGGCTGGCTGAATGTCGCTGAGAAGCTCACAGAGACCGCCATAAGCAACAGTTTAACAGAATGCCACAGACTAATCAACCAAACTTTTTGGGTTGGGTTCTCTTTTATAGTCTGCAGGCATTAAATGAAAGAAGTCAGTGTTCCAGCAGAAGGAGACAACGTTTCAGAAAAGGCATTGTAGCAAACCAAAAAAGAAATTTTAAGCGCAGCAGAGTAACCAGCGCACATACCTGTTAGCTCAGGTGAGTTTAAAAGGCTGCTGTTGATAACAAGGGCATTTGCTAAATAGATGGTGTGTGTGCAACAATATACTGAAAGGTCAATTATATTGTGCAGCTTATCTCACCACCTGTAGTTATTTAGGTGAAAGCTCCAAAATGCTTGCCTAATATGTCTGTTTATCCAAAAGGAAGTAAAAAGGGAGAGCTAGAAAGATAGCATTGCATCACATTACATGGCAATGCAATGCACAGTTGCTGAAGTTGAACCAAAATGAGCTTGTAATCTGGCTTCTGCAACTTTGAACATGAAAAATCCAATGAGGAGAAGAAAAGCAAAGCCAAAGAGTCCATCCCAAAATCCGACAAACAAGCAAAATGAACAAAAAACATTGAATTCAATTCTTTCTGATTTTAGAAACTGCATTAAAGAAGGGGTGCACCGGTCCTGGAGATACTGCAATACCAGGTCAATGCGTGGAGTGGACAGAGCAAGCTCTTTTTCCATCTCCCTGTTCTAAAAATCCATTTAATATATGGTCCCCAGATAGGGGACGTATCAGATATTAAACTGATAAGAACAGATACTACACTTGATCTTAGCCAAAAGGCCGAGAAGCGATAACCAGAATTGGTTTCAAACTACGGAGCCACCCAAGGATCCTGAAAAGTCCATTTGTGGAGATGAGCTCCTGGACTCCCGTTAAGAAGACATGTTGTCAACCTCTAGATCCCTTACATGCCTGCACTTTTCGGCTTGCTGCTGCTGCAATCCACGCGTTTTAGATCTGCATAACTCCACCTCTTTAAACACAGCACCTTCACCCCCTGCTGTTCCCACCCGCCTCAACACCGTTGGAAGGGAGGAGAACCAATTAAGGCGGGGGGTGGGGTGGAACGAGCAGCTGTCTACCCTTAGCAGGAGGGCTGCTGATTACATACCTCTCCTGCTGCTGTTGCTGCTGGCTGTCCAGCAGCAGACTGAAGGTGGCTGCTGCTGTGCACAGGTATATAAAGGCTCAGAGCCTATTATGACACGCGCAGCCAGCGTTCCATTGCCACATTCCATCTACTGCAGGCAGGATACCTGGCTGGCTGAATGTCGCTGAGAAGCTCACAGAGACCGCCATAAGCAACAGTTTAACAGAATGCCACAGACTAATCAACCAAACTTTTTGGGTTGGGCTCTCTTTTATAGTCTGCAGGCATTAAATGAAAGAAGTCAGTGTTCCAGCAGAAGGAGACAACGTTTCAGAAAAGGCATTGTAGCAAACCAAAAAAGAAATTTTAAGCGCAGCAGAGTAACCAGCGCACATACCTGTTAGCTCAGGTGAGTTTAAAAGGCTGCTGTTGATAACAAGGGCATTTGCTAAATAGATGGTGTGTGTGCAACAATATACTGAAAGGTCAATTATATTGTGCAGCTTATCTCACCACCTGTAGTTATTTAGGTGAAAGCTCCAAAATGCTTGCCTAATATGTCTGTTTATCCAAAAGGAAGTAAAAAGGGAGAGCTAGAAAGATAGCATTGCATCACATTACATGGCAATGCAATGCACAGTTGCTGAAGTTGAACCAAAATGAGCTTGTAATCTGGCTTCTGCAACTTTGAACATGAAAAATCCAATGAGGAGAAGAAAAGCAAAGCCAAAGAGTCCATCCCAAAATCCGACAAACAAGCAAAATGAACAAAAAACATTGAATTCAATTCTTTCTGATTTTAGAAACTGCATTAAAGAAAGGGTGCACCGGTCCTGGAGATACTGCAATATCAGGTCAATGCGTGGAGTGGACAGAGCAAGCTCTTTTTCCATCTCCCTGTTCTAAAAATCCATTTAATATATGGTCTCCAGATAGGGGACGTATCAGATATTAAACTGATAAGAACAGATACTACACTTGATCTTAGCCAAAAGGCTGAGAAGCGATAACCAGAATTGGTTTCAAACTACGGAGCCACCCAAGGATCCTGAAAAGTCCATTTGTGGAGATGAGCTCCTGGACTCCCGTTAAGAAGACATGTTGTCAACCTCTAGATCCCTTACATGCCTGCACTTTTCGGCTTGCTGCTGCTGCAATCCACGCGTTTTAGATCTGCATAACTCCACCTCTTTAAACACAGCACCTTCACCCCCTGCTGTTCCCACCCGCCTCAACACCGTTGGAAGGGAGGAGAACCAATTAAGGCGGGGGGTGGGGTGGAACGAGCAGCTGTCTACCCTTAGCAGGAGGGCTCCTGATTACATACCTCTCCTGCTGCTGCTGCTGCTGGCTGTCCAGCAGCAGACTGAAGGTGGCTGCTGCTGTGCACAGGTATATAAAGGCTCAGAGCCTATTATGACACGCGCAGCCAGCGTTCCATTGCCACATTCCATCTACTGCAGGCAGGATACCTGGCTGGCTGAATGTCGCTGAGAAGCTCACAGAGACCGCCATAAGCAACAGTTTAACAGAATGCCACAGACTAATCAACCAAACTTTTTGGGTTGGGTTCTCTTTTATAGTCTGTAGGCATTAAATGAAAGAAGTCAGTGTTCCAGCAGAAGGAGACAACGTTTCAGAAAAGGCATTGTAGCAAACCAAAAAAGAAATTTTAAGCGCAGCAGAGTAACCAGCGCACATACCTGTTAGCTCAGGTGAGTTTAAAAGGCTGCTGTTGATAACAAGGGCATTTGCTAAATAGATGGTGTGTGTGCAACAATATACTGAAAGGTCAATTATATTGTGCAGCTTATCTCACCACCTGTAGTTATTTAGGTGAAAGCTCCAAAATGCTTGCCTAATATGTCTGTTTATCCAAAAGGAAGTAAAAAGGGAGAGCTAGAAAGATAGCATTGCATCACATTACATGGCAATGCAATGCACAGTTGCTGAAGTTGAACCAAAATGAGCTTGTAATCTGGCTTCTGCAACTTTGAACATGAAAAATCCAATGAGGAGAAGAAAAGCAAAGCCAAAGAGTCCATCCCAAAATCCGACAAACAAGCAAAATGAACAAAAAACATTGAATTCAATTCTTTCTGATTTTAGAAACTGCATTAAAGAAGGGGTGCACCGGTCCTGGAGATACTGCAATACCAGGTCAATGCGTGGAGTGGACAGAGCAAGCTCTTTTTCCATCTCCCTGTTCTAAAAATCCATTTAATATATGGTCCCCAGATAGGGGACGTATCAGATATTAAACTGATAAGAACAGATACTACACTTGATCTTAGCCAAAAGGCCGAGAAGCGATAACCAGAATTGGTTTCAAACTACGGAGCCACCCAAGGATCCTGAAAAGTCCATTTGTGGAGATGAGCTCCTGGACTCCCGTTAAGAAGACATGTTGTCAACCTCTAGATCCCTTACATGCCTGCACTTTTCGGCTTGCTGCTGCTGCAATCCACGCGTTTTAGATCTGCATAACTCCACCTCTTTAAACACAGCACCTTCACCCCCTGCTGTTCCCACCCGCCTCAACACCGTTGGAAGGGAGGAGAACCAATTAAGGCGGGGGGTGGGGTGGAACGAGCAGCTGTCTACCCTTAGCAGGAGGGCTCCTGATTACATACCTCTCCTGCTGCTGCTGCTGCTGGCTGTCCAGCAGCAGACTGAAGGTGGCTGCTGCTGTGCACAGGTATATAAAGGCTCAGAGCCTATTATGACACGCGCAGCCAGCGTTCCATTGCCACATTCCATCTACTGCAGGCAGGATACCTGGCTGGCTGAATGTCGCTGAGAAGCTCACAGAGACCGCCATAAGCAACAGTTTAACAGAATGCCACAGACTAATCAACCAAACTTTTTGGGTTGGGTTCTCTTTTATAGTCTGCAGGCATTAAATGAAAGAAGTCAGTGTTCCAGCAGAAGGAGACAACGTTTCAGAAAAGGCATTGTAGCAAACCAAAAAAGAAATTTTAAGCGCAGCAGAGTAACCAGCGCACATACCTGTTAGCTCAGGTGAGTTTAAAAGGCTGCTGTTGATAACAAGGGCATTTGCTAAATAGATGGTGTGTGTGCAACAATATACTGAAAGGTCAATTATATTGTGCAGCTTATCTCACCACCTGTAGTTATTTAGGTGAAAGCTCCAAAATGCTTGCCTAATATGTCTGTTTATCCAAAAGGAAGTAAAAAGGGAGAGCTAGAAAGATAGCATTGCATCACATTACATGGCAATGCAATGCACAGTTGCTGAAGTTGAACCAAAATGAGCTTGTAATCTGGCTTCTGCAACTTTGAACATGAAAAATCCAATGAGGAGAAGAAAAGCAAAGCCAAAGAGTCCATCCCAAAATCCGACAAACAAGCAAAATGAACAAAAAACATTGAATTCAATTCTTTCTGATTTTAGAAACTGCATTAAAGAAGGGGTGCACCGGTCCTGGAGATACTGCAATACCAGGTCAATGCGTGGAGTGGACAGAGCAAGCTCTTTTTCCATCTCCCTGTTCTAAAAATCCATTTAATATATGGTCCCCAGATAGGGGACGTATCAGATATTAAACTGATAAGAACAGATTTTTTTTTTTTTTTTTTTTTATCGAAAGCCCGAACAGATACTACACTTGATCTTAGCCAAAAGGCCGAGAAGCGATAACCAGAATTGGTTTCAAACTACGGAGCCACCCAAGGATCCTGAAAAGTCCATTTGTGGAGATGAGCTCCTGGACTCCCGTTAAGAAGACATGTTGTCAACCTCTAGATCCCTTACATGCCTGCACTTTTCGGCTTGCTGCTGCTGCAATCCACGCGTTTTAGATCTGCATAACTCCACCTCTTTAAACACAGCACCTTCACCCCCTGCTGTTCCCACCCGCCTCAACACCGTTGAAAGGGAGGAGAACCAATTAAGGCGGGGGTGGGGTGGAACGAGCAGCTGTCTACCCTTAGCAGGAGGGCTCCTGATTACATACCTCTCCTGCTGCTGCTGCTGCTGGCTGTCCAGCAGCAGACTGAAGGTGGCTGCTGCTGTGCACAGGTATATAAAGGCTCAGAGCCTATTATGACACGCGCAGCCAGCGTTCCATTGCCACATTCCATCTACTGCAGGCAGGATACCTGGCTGGCTGAATGTCGCTGAGAAGCTCACAGAGACCGCCATAAGCAACAGTTTAACAGAATGCCACAGACTAATCAACCAAACTTTTTGGGTTGGGTTCTCTTTTATAGTCTGCAGGCATTAAATGAAAGAAGTCAGTGTTCCAGCAGAAGGAGACAACGTTTCAGAAAAGGCATTGTAGCAAACCAAAAAAGAAATTTTAAGCGCAGCAGAGTAACCAGCGCACATACCTGTTAGCTCAGGTGAGTTTAAAAGGCTGCTGTTGATAACAAGGGCATTTGCTAAATAGATGGTGTGTGTGCAACAATATACTGAAAGGTCAATTATATTGTGCAGCTTATCTCACCACCTGTAGTTATTTAGGTGAAAGCTCCAAAATGCTTGCCTAATATGTCTGTTTATCCAAAAGGAAGTAAAAAGGGAGAGCTAGAAAGATAGCATTGCATCACATTACATGGCAATGCAATGCACAGTTGCTGAAGTTGAACCAAAATGAGCTTGTAATCTGGCTTCTGCAACTTTGAACATGAAAAATCCAATGAGGAGAAGAAAAGCAAAGCCAAAGAGTCCATCCCAAAATCCGACAAACAAGCAAAATGAACAAAAAACATTGAATTCAATTCTTTCTGATTTTAGAAACTGCATTAAAGAAGGGGTGCACCGGTCCTGGAGATACTGCAATACCAGGTCAATGCGTGGAGTGGACAGAGCAAGCTCTTTTTCCATCTCCCTGTTCTAAAAATCCATTTAATATATGGTCCCCAGATAGGGGACGTATCAGATATTAAACTGATAAGAACAGATACTACACTTGATCTTAGCCAAAAGGCCGAGAAGCGATAACCAGAATTGGTTTCAAACTACGGAGCCACCCAAGGATCCTGAAAAGTCCATTTGTGGAGATGAGCTCCTGGACTCCCGTTAAGAAGACATGTTGTCAACCTCTAGATCCCTTACATGCCTGCACTTTTCGGCTTGCTGCTGCTGCAATCCACGCGTTTTAGATCTGCATAACTCCACCTCTTTAAACACAGCACCTTCACCCCCTGCTGTTCCCACCCGCCTCAACACCGTTGGAAGGGAGGAGAACCAATTAAGGCGGGGGGTGGGGTGGAACGAGCAGCTGTCTACCCTTAGCAGGAGGGCTGCTGATTACATACCTCTCCTGCTGCTGTTGCTGCTGGCTGTCCAGCAGCAGACTGAAGGTGGCTGCTGCTGTGCACAGGTATATAAAGGCTCAGAGCCTATTATGACACGCGCAGCCAGCGTTCCATTGCCACATTCCATCTACTGCAGGCAGGATACCTGGCTGGCTGAATGTCGCTGAGAAGCTCACAGAGACCGCCATAAGCAACAGTTTAACAGAATGCCACAGACTAATCAACCAAACTTTTTGGGTTGGGCTCTCTTTTATAGTCTGCAGGCATTAAATGAAAGAAGTCAGTGTTCCAGCAGAAGGAGACAACGTTTCAGAAAAGGCATTGTAGCAAACCAAAAAAGAAATTTTAAGCGCAGCAGAGTAACCAGCGCACATACCTGTTAGCTCAGGTGAGTTTAAAAGGCTGCTGTTGATAACAAGGGCATTTGCTAAATAGATGGTGTGTGTGCAACAATATACTGAAAGGTCAATTATATTGTGCAGCTTATCTCACCACCTGTAGTTATTTAGGTGAAAGCTCCAAAATGCTTGCCTAATATGTCTGTTTATCCAAAAGGAAGTAAAAAGGGAGAGCTAGAAAGATAGCATTGCATCACATTACATGGCAATGCAATGCACAGTTGCTGAAGTTGAACCAAAATGAGCTTGTAATCTGGCTTCTGCAACTTTGAACATGAAAAATCCAATGAGGAGAAGAAAAGCAAAGCCAAAGAGTCCATCCCAAAATCCGACAAACAAGCAAAATGAACAAAAAACATTGAATTCAATTCTTTCTGATTTTAGAAACTGCATTAAAGAAAGGGTGCACCGGTCCTGGAGATACTGCAATATCAGGTCAATGCGTGGAGTGGACAGAGCAAGCTCTTTTTCCATCTCCCTGTTCTAAAAATCCATTTAATATATGGTCTCCAGATAGGGGACGTATCAGATATTAAACTGATAAGAACAGATACTACACTTGATCTTAGCCAAAAGGCTGAGAAGCGATAACCAGAATTGGTTTCAAACTACGGAGCCACCCAAGGATCCTGAAAAGTCCATTTGTGGAGATGAGCTCCTGGACTCCCGTTAAGAAGACATGTTGTCAACCTCTAGATCCCTTACATGCCTGCACTTTTCGGCTTGCTGCTGCTGCAATCCACGCGTTTTAGATCTGCATAACTCCACCTCTTTAAACACAGCACCTTCACCCCCTGCTGTTCCCACCCGCCTCAACACCGTTGGAAGGGAGGAGAACCAATTAAGGCGGGGGGTGGGGTGGAACGAGCAGCTGTCTACCCTTAGCAGGAGGGCTCCTGATTACATACCTCTCCTGCTGCTGCTGCTGCTGGCTGTCCAGCAGCAGACTGAAGGTGGCTGCTGCTGTGCACAGGTATATAAAGGCTCAGAGCCTATTATGACACGCGCAGCCAGCGTTCCATTGCCACATTCCATCTACTGCAGGCAGGATACCTGGCTGGCTGAATGTCGCTGAGAAGCTCACAGAGACCGCCATAAGCAACAGTTTAACAGAATGCCACAGACTAATCAACCAAACTTTTTGGGTTGGGTTCTCTTTTATAGTCTGTAGGCATTAAATGAAAGAAGTCAGTGTTCCAGCAGAAGGAGACAACGTTTCAGAAAAGGCATTGTAGCAAACCAAAAAAGAAATTTTAAGCGCAGCAGAGTAACCAGCGCACATACCTGTTAGCTCAGGTGAGTTTAAAAGGCTGCTGTTGATAACAAGGGCATTTGCTAAATAGATGGTGTGTGTGCAACAATATACTGAAAGGTCAATTATATTGTGCAGCTTATCTCACCACCTGTAGTTATTTAGGTGAAAGCTCCAAAATGCTTGCCTAATATGTCTGTTTATCCAAAAGGAAGTAAAAAGGGAGAGCTAGAAAGATAGCATTGCATCACATTACATGGCAATGCAATGCACAGTTGCTGAAGTTGAACCAAAATGAGCTTGTAATCTGGCTTCTGCAACTTTGAACATGAAAAATCCAATGAGGAGAAGAAAAGCAAAGCCAAAGAGTCCATCCCAAAATCCGACAAACAAGCAAAATGAACAAAAAACATTGAATTCAATTCTTTCTGATTTTAGAAACTGCATTAAAGAAGGGGTGCACCGGTCCTGGAGATACTGCAATACCAGGTCAATGCGTGGAGTGGACAGAGCAAGCTCTTTTTCCATCTCCCTGTTCTAAAAATCCATTTAATATATGGTCCCCAGATAGGGGACGTATCAGATATTAAACTGATAAGAACAGATACTACACTTGATCTTAGCCAAAAGGCCGAGAAGCGATAACCAGAATTGGTTTCAAACTACGGAGCCACCCAAGGATCCTGAAAAGTCCATTTGTGGAGATGAGCTCCTGGACTCCCGTTAAGAAGACATGTTGTCAACCTCTAGATCCCTTACATGCCTGCACTTTTCGGCTTGCTGCTGCTGCAATCCACGCGTTTTAGATCTGCATAACTCCACCTCTTTAAACACAGCACCTTCACCCCCTGCTGTTCCCACCCGCCTCAACACCGTTGGAAGGGAGGAGAACCAATTAAGGCGGGGGGTGGGGTGGAACGAGCAGCTGTCTACCCTTAGCAGGAGGGCTCCTGATTACATACCTCTCCTGCTGCTGCTGCTGCTGGCTGTCCAGCAGCAGACTGAAGGTGGCTGCTGCTGTGCACAGGTATATAAAGGCTCAGAGCCTATTATGACACGCGCAGCCAGCGTTCCATTGCCACATTCCATCTACTGCAGGCAGGATACCTGGCTGGCTGAATGTCGCTGAGAAGCTCACAGAGACCGCCATAAGCAACAGTTTAACAGAATGCCACAGACTAATCAACCAAACTTTTTGGGTTGGGTTCTCTTTTATAGTCTGCAGGCATTAAATGAAAGAAGTCAGTGTTCCAGCAGAAGGAGACAACGTTTCAGAAAAGGCATTGTAGCAAACCAAAAAAGAAATTTTAAGCGCAGCAGAGTAACCAGCGCACATACCTGTTAGCTCAGGTGAGTTTAAAAGGCTGCTGTTGATAACAAGGGCATTTGCTAAATAGATGGTGTGTGTGCAACAATATACTGAAAGGTCAATTATATTGTGCAGCTTATCTCACCACCTGTAGTTATTTAGGTGAAAGCTCCAAAATGCTTGCCTAATATGTCTGTTTATCCAAAAGGAAGTAAAAAGGGAGAGCTAGAAAGATAGCATTGCATCACATTACATGGCAATGCAATGCACAGTTGCTGAAGTTGAACCAAAATGAGCTTGTAATCTGGCTTCTGCAACTTTGAACATGAAAAATCCAATGAGGAGAAGAAAAGCAAAGCCAAAGAGTCCATCCCAAAATCCGACAAACAAGCAAAATGAACAAAAAACATTGAATTCAATTCTTTCTGATTTTAGAAACTGCATTAAAGAAGGGGTGCACCGGTCCTGGAGATACTGCAATACCAGGTCAATGCGTGGAGTGGACAGAGCAAGCTCTTTTTCCATCTCCCTGTTCTAAAAATCCATTTAATATATGGTCCCCAGATAGGGGACGTATCAGATATTAAACTGATAAGAACAGATTTTTTTTTTTTTTTTTTTTTATCGAAAGCCCGAACAGATACTACACTTGATCTTAGCCAAAAGGCCGAGAAGCGATAACCAGAATTGGTTTCAAACTACGGAGCCACCCAAGGATCCTGAAAAGTCCATTTGTGGAGATGAGCTCCTGGACTCCCGTTAAGAAGACATGTTGTCAACCTCTAGATCCCTTACATGCCTGCACTTTTCGGCTTGCTGCTGCTGCAATCCACGCGTTTTAGATCTGCATAACTCCACCTCTTTAAACACAGCACCTTCACCCCCTGCTGTTCCCACCCGCCTCAACACCGTTGGAAGGGAGGAGAACCAATTAAGGCGGGGGGTGGGGTGGAACGAGCAGCTGTCTACCCTTAGCAGGAGGGCTCCTGATTACATACCTCTCCTGCTGCTGCTGCTGCTGGCTGTCCAGCAGCAGACTGAAGGTGGCTGCTGCTGTGCACAGGTATATAAAGGCTCAGAGCCTATTATGACACGTGCAGCCAGCGTTCCATTGCCACATTCCATCTACTGCAGGCAGGATACCTGGCTGGCTGAATGTCGCTGAGAAGCTCACAGAGACCGCCATAAGCAACAGTTTAACAGAATGCCACAGACTAATCAACCAAACTTTTTGGGTTGGGTTCTCTTTTATAGTCTGCAGGCATTAAATGAAAGAAGTCAGTGTTCCTGCAGAAGGAGACAACGTTTCAGAAAAGGCATTGTAGCAAACCAAAAAAGAAATTTTAAGCGCAGCAGAGTAACCAGCGCACATACCTGTTAGCTCAGGTGAGTTTAAAAGGCTGCTGTTGATAACAAGGGCATTTGCTAAATAGATGGTGTGTGTGCAACAATATACTGAAAGGTCAATTATATTGTGCAGCTTATCTCACCACCTGTAGTTATTTAGGTGAAAGCTCCAAAATGCTTGCCTAATATGTCTGTTTATCCAAAAGGAAGTAAAAAGGGAGAGCTAGAAAGATAGCATTGCATCACATTACATGGCAATGCAATGCACAGTTGCTGAAGTTGAACCAAAATGAGCTTGCAATCTGGCTTCTGCAACTTTGAACATGAAAAATCCAATGAGGAGAAGAAAAGCAAAGCCAAAGAGTCCATCCCAAAATCCGACAAACAAGCAAAATGAACAAAAAACATTGAATTCAATTCTTTCTGATTTTAGAAACTGCATTAAAGAAGGGGTGCACCGGTCCTGGAGATACTGCAATACCAGGTCAATGCGTGGAGTGGACAGAGCAAGCTCTTTTTCCATCTCCCTGTTCTAAAAATCCATTTAATATATGGTCCCCAGATAGGGGACGTATCAGATATTAAACTGATAAGAACAGATACTACACTTGATCTTAGCCAAAAGGCCGAGAAGCGATAACCAGAATTGGTTTCAAACTACGGAGCCACCCAAGGATCCTGAAAAGTCCATTTGTGGAGATGAGCTCCTGGACTCCCGTTAAGAAGACATGTTGTCAACCTCTAGATCCCTTACATGCCTGCACTTTTCGGCTTGCTGCTGCTGCAATCCACGCGTTTTAGATCTGCATAACTCCACCTCTTTAAACACAGCACCTTCACCCCCTGCTGTTCCCACCCGCCTCAACACCGTTGGAAGGGAGGAGAACCAATTAAGGCGGGGGGTGGGGTGGAACGAGCAGCTGTCTACCCTTAGCAGGAGGGCTCCTGATTACATACCTCTCCTGCTGCTGCTGCTGCTGGCTGTCCAGCAGCAGACTGAAGGTGGCTGCTGCTGTGCACAGGTATATAAAGGCTCAGAGCCTATTATGACACGCGCAGCCAGCGTTCCATTGCCACATTCCATCTACTGCAGGCAGGATACCTGGCTGGCTGAATGTCGCTGAGAAGCTCACAGAGACCGCCATAAGCAACAGTTTAACAGAATGCCACAGACTAATCAACCAAACTTTTTGGGTTGGGTTCTCTTTTATAGTCTGCAGGCATTAAATGAAAGAAGTCAGTGTTCCAGCAGAAGGAGACAACGTTTCAGAAAAGGCATTGTAGCAAACCAAAAAAGAAATTTTAAGCGCAGCAGAGTAACCAGCGCACATACCTGTTAGCTCAGGTGAGTTTAAAAGGCTGCTGTTGATAACAAGGGCATTTGCTAAATAGATGGTGTGTGTGCAACAATATACTGAAAGGTCAATTATATTGTGCAGCTTATCTCACCACCTGTAGTTATTTAGGTGAAAGCTCCAAAATGCTTGCCTAATATGTCTGTTTATCCAAAAGGAAGTAAAAAGGGAGAGCTAGAAAGATAGCATTGCATCACATTACATGGCAATGCAATGCACAGTTGCTGAAGTTGAACCAAAATGAGCTTGTAATCTGGCTTCTGCAACTTTGAACATGAAAAATCCAATGAGGAGAAGAAAAGCAAAGCCAAAGAGTCCATCCCAAAATCCGACAAACAAGCAAAATGAACAAAAAACATTGAATTCAATTCTTTCTGATTTTAGAAACTGCATTAAAGAAGGGGTGCACCGGTCCTGGAGATACTGCAATACCAGGTCAATGCGTGGAGTGGACAGAGCAAGCTCTTTTTCCATCTCCCTGTTCTAAAAATCCATTTAATATATGGTCCCCAGATAGGGGACGTATCAGATATTAAACTGATAAGAACAGATTTTTTTTTTTTTTTTTTTTTTTTAAAACCTATTCAGGTTAAAATTAAAGTCCACTCCACAGTCCTCTTCTCCCCAAAGGGAGACAAGACGTGGACTCCAACTTAAATCATCATCAGGTTTTGGTACTTTTAATGTCAGAAAAAAAAATTACAAAAATACAACAATACTTTCAAAGAAAGAAATGTTTCAGAACCTGAATGGATACCAAAAAAATAAAAATTAAATTATAACTGTATTAACAACAGTAATAACATCAAGTAAAATACTTGTAACCATTATCAAAAGCATGAACCCCAACCCAACTCAGAACCTTAAGGGACAAATCTTCAACCCTTGATGCTGAAAAAACTTGTTTCGATACACCATCTGGTATTCTATATTTCACACAAAAAACATTTTTATCTCTTATTAGTTCTTTCCTAACATTCTCTATAAGATAGTCCAAACGTTTCTCATCATACAACTTACGGTACAACCGGTTAAAATATTCTGCATTCTTTATAAACATAGGTTGTTGAAAAACAACTATATTTTCTTCCATTGCCACCTCCACTTCCTGTTCCTTTCTCTTTTCTTGCTTTTTAACCTTACCACGGCCAGTTCCCTGACTTACACCTCCCATTTCACTCTCTACCCTATCCCCCCAATCTACTCTTGTTTTCTCCATCTCCCTCTGCACTCCTACAGGTTTGCTTTCTTTTCCCTTTACCACCAACACCTTTTCTACACTTTCCTCCTTTCTCTCTACCAAAACCTTTTTAACCACTACCTCCTTCTCTTTATTTCTTTTCCTCTTTGGGCAATTCTTAAAAACATGCGTATCTTCCTGACACAAGTTGCACTTCCTCCGATCTTTACAATCCTTTGACTCATGATCACCTTTTTTGCAAAAACCACATACACCACCCGAACAATTTTCCTTTCCATGCCCGTATTGACGACAAACTCGACAAAAAGTGGGTATACCACTGAAAAAAATATCACCATTTATATTACCCAACTTAAACCTAGCTGGGGGAAGCAACACAGTCCCCTGCTCATCTTCTTTGAAACGGACCAAAAATTTCCACTTCGAAGTCCAAAAACCAAATTCATTATAAATCTTCCCTTTTGGTGTTACTGACAAACAAAAAAACTCCAAAAATGTAAGAACATCCTCTTCGTCCACCAATGGAGAGTACATTTTAACAATGATCCATTTATCTCTAACGGGGAAGTGTGGCATTACACTTATCCCCTCCATTCTTTTATCCTGGCTTGCAGTCATTTTCCTTGGATATCCTTCAAAAAAAACTTTGTCAACAAAAACTATATCATAAACACCCCTCCTGGGGTAGTCCATTATCGCCAACACTTCTTCTGTCTTCAAACCAAAAAGATCCACAAGAACTTAACTCATCACATACCTAAAATCCTTTTGATCTCGAAAGTTCTCCTGAACAACCAAACGAATAGAATTCTGCACCTTAGCGAATTCAGGCACATGATCTTCCTCTCCTTCATGTGATGCTGCAGACATCTTCTTCACAAACAGGTTCTCTTCTTCTCAATAGAAACCTTCAACACCGAAGTGCCAGGTAGATGATCGCCTCCCGTTGCCCGGGGACTAATCCGACTCCCTAATAGCAGCAGGGAGGTGAAGCCCTGCTGAAAAACAGAGCGATCCCCCCAGGCCAAGGAGCCGGGTACCCCGAGCACCTCTCAGCCAAGACCAAGGCAGCAGCCGCTAGATCACTGCACTTGATCTTAGCCAAAAGGCCGAGAAGCGATAACCAGAATTGGTTTCAAACTACGGAGCCACCCAAGGATCCTGAAAAGTCCATTTGTGGAGATGAGCTCCTGGACTCCCGTTAAGAAGACATGTTGTCAACCTCTAGATCCCTTACATGCCTGCACTTTTCGGCTTGCTGCTGCTGCAATCCACGCGTTTTAGATCTGCATAACTCCACCTCTTTAAACACAGCACCTTCACCCCCTGCTGTTCCCACCCGCCTCAACACCATTGGAAGGGAGGAGAACCAATTAAGGCGGGGGGTGGGGTGGAACGAGCAGCTGTCTACCCTTAGCAGGAGGGCTCCTGATTACATACCTCTCCTGCTGCTGCTGCTGCTGGCTGTCCAGCAGCAGACTGAAGGTGGCTGCTGCTGTGCACAGGTATATAAAGGCTCAGAGCCTATTATGACACGCGCAGCCAGCGTTCCATTGCCACATTCCATCTACTGCAGGCAGGATACCTGGCTGGCTGAATGTCGCTGAGAAGCTCACAGAGACCGCCATAAGCAACAGTTTAACAGAATGCCACAGACTAATCAACCAAACTTTTTGGGTTGGGTTCTCTTTTATAGTCTGCAGGCATTAAATGAAAGAAGTCAGTGTTCCAGCAGAAGGAGACAACGTTTCAGAAAAGGCATTGTAGCAAACCAAAAAAGAAATTTTAAGCGCAGCAGAGTAACCAGCGCACATACCTGTTAGCTCAGGTGAGTTTAAAAGGCTGCTGTTGATAACAAGGGCATTTGCTAAATAGATGGTGTGTGTGCAACAATATACTGAAAGGTCAATTATATTGTGCAGCTTATCTCACCACCTGTAGTTATTTAGGTGAAAGCTCCAAAATGCTTGCCTAATATGTCTGTTTATCCAAAAGGAAGTAAAAAGGGAGAGCTAGAAAGATAGCATTGCATCACATTACATGGCAATGCAATGCACAGTTGCTGAAGTTGAACCAAAATGAGCTTGTAATCTGGCTTCTGCAACTTTGAACATGAAAAATCCAATGAGGAGAAGAAAAGCAAAGCCAAAGAGTCCATCCCAAAATCCAACAAACAAGCAAAATGAACAAAAAACATTGAATTCAATTCTTTCTGATTTTAGAAACTGCATTAAAGAAGGGGTGCACCGGTCCTGGAGATACTGCAATACCAGGTCAATGCGTGGAGTGGACAGAGCAAGCTCTTTTTCCATCTCCCTGTTCTAAAAATCCATTTAATATATGGTCCCCAGATAGGGGACGTATCAGATATTAAACTAAGAACAGATACTACACTTGATCTTAGCCAAAAGGCCGAGAAGCGATAACCAGAATTGGTTTCAAACTACGGAGCCACCCAAGGATCCTGAAAAGTCCATTTGTGGAGATGAGCTCCTGGACTCCCGTTAAGAAGACATGTTGTCAACCTCTAGATCCCTTACATGCCTGCACTTTTCGGCTTGCTGCTGCTGCAATCCACGCGTTTTAGATCTGCATAACTCCACCTCTTTAAACACAGCACCTTCACCCCCTGCTGTTCCCACCCGCCTCAACACCGTTGGAAGGGAGGAGAACCAATTAAGGCGGGGGGTGGGGTGGAACGAGCAGCTGTCTACCCTTAGCAGGAGGGCTCCTGATTACATACCTCTCCTGCTGCTGCTGCTGCTGGCTGTCCAGCAGCAGACTGAAGGTGGCTGCTGCTGTGCACAGGTATATAAAGGCTCAGAGCCTATTATGACACGCGCAGCCAGCGTTCCATTGCCACATTCCATCTACTGCAGGCAGGATACCTGGCTGGCTGAATGTCGCTGAGAAGCTCACAGAGACCGCCATAAGCAACAGTTTAACAGAATGCCAAAGACTAATCAACCAAACTTTTTGGGTTGGGTTCTCTTTTATAGTCTGCAGGCATTAAATGAAAGAAGTCAGTGTTCCAGCAGAAGGAGACAACGTTTCAGAAAAGGCATTGTAGCAAACCAAAAAAGAAATTTTAAGCGCAGCAGAGTAACCAGCGCACATACCTGTTAGCTCAGGTGAGTTTAAAAGGCTGCTGTTGATAACAAGGGCATTTGCTAAATAGATGGTGTGTGTGCAACAATATACTGAAAGGTCAATTATATTGTGCAGCTTATCTTACCACCTGTAGTTATTTAGGTGAAAGCTCCAAAATGCTTGCCTAATATGTCTGTTTATCCAAAAGGAAGTAAAAAGGGAGAGCTAGAAAGATAGCATTGCATCACATTACATGGCAATGCAATGCACAGTTGCTGAAGTTGAACCAAAATGAGCTTGTAATCTGGCTTCTGCAACTTTGAACATGAAAAATCCAATGAGGAGAAGAAAAGCAAAGCCAAAGAGTCCATCCCAAAATCCGACAAACAAGCAAAATGAACAAAAAACATTGAATTCAATTCTTTCTGATTTTAGAAACTGCATTAAAGAAGGGGTGCACCGGTCCTGGAGATATTGCAATACCAGGTCAATGCGTGGAGTGGACAGAGCAAGCTCTTTTTCCATCTCCCTGTTCTAAAAATCCATTTAATATATGGTCCCCAGATAGGGGATGTATCAGATATTAAACTGATAAGAACAGATTTTTTTTGATTGAAGCTGCATCCAAGGCACTGAAAAATGTGACCGAAGTCACACCAAAACAGCGCACGAGGCGAGGATTCATGTGGACCCTTCCCGGAGGAGAGGGTCCCCAATAAACCATCCCCATCCCTCCGAGCCAGAAGGCCACAGCGAGGGTCGGGGATCTCCGATGCTCTCTCTTGCCGAAGCCAGAGAAGAGCCGTTTTCGTGCTCCCAGCGTCCAGCTAGGCTGCCACCCTAGTGGAGCTGGAGCCTGTGTTGGTTTCTCAGCCCAAAGCTGACCGGACCTCCGACCGGGTTTATAAAAATTCCCCTTCCTAGCCCGGAGGCCAGGAATAGGGGGTGTTGCTCAGAAAGTATGATTGGCAAAGGTGCGGCGTGCTACGAAGCCCAAGTCTTTCTGGGGTTCCCAGTCCCAGTAAGCTTGGACTCCCACCAGGGCGCCTACTCCTGGGGCACATTGCTCCAAAGCCCTCACACTTACCCAGCCTAGTGACTTCGATCCTGGAGGGCCATGTTTTCCATCAGATGACTCTATGAGCCACCTGGCGTACTAACAAGTGCACCAAACCAGTGTGTAATGTGCATCAATTTACTAGAGCAGCCCAAGGACAAAACCGCCTTTTCAAAAGATACTACACTTGATCTTAGCCAAAAGGCCGAGAAGCGATAACCAGAATTGGTTTCAAACTACGGAGCCACCCAAGGATCCTGAAAAGTCCATTTGTGGAGATGAGCTCCTGGACTCCCGTTAAGAAGACATGTTGTCAACCTCTAGATCCCTTACATGCCTGCACTTTTCGGCTTGCTGCTGCTGCAATCCACGCGTTTTAGATCTGCATAACTCCACCTCTTTAAACACAGCACCTTCACCCCCTGCTGTTCCCACCCGCCTCAACACCGTTGGAAGGGAGGAGAACCAATTAAGGCGGGGGGTGGGGTGGAACGAGCAGCTGTCTACCCTTAGCAGGAGGGCTCCTGATTACATAGCTCTCCTGCTGCTGCTGCTGCTGGCTGTCCAGCAGCAGACTGAAGGTGGCTGCTGCTGTGCACAGGTATATAAAGGCTCAGAGCCTATTATGACACGCGCAGCCAGCGTTCCATTGCCACATTCCATCTACTGCAGGCAGGATACCTGGCTGGCTGAATGTCGCTGAGAAGCTCACAGAGACCGCCATAAGCAACAGTTTAACAGAATGCCACAGACTAATCAACCAAACTTTTTGGGTTGGGTTCTCTTTTATAGTCTGCAGGCATTAAATGAAAGAAGTCAGTGTTCCAGCAGAAGGAGACAACGTTTCAGAAAAGGCATTGTAGCAAACCAAAAAAGAAATTTTAAGCGCAGCAGAGTAACCAGCGCACATACCTGTTAGCTCAGGTGAGTTTAAAAGGCTGCTGTTGATAACAAGGGCATTTGCTAAATAGATGGTGTGTGTGCAACAATATACTGAAAGGTCAATTATATTGTGCAGCTTATCTCACCACCTGTAGTTATTTAGGTGAAAGCTCCAAAATGCTTGCCTAATATGTCTGTTTATCCAAAAGGAAGTAAAAAGGGAGAGCTAGAAAGATAGCATTGCATCACATTACATGGCAATGCAATGCACAGTTGCTGAAGTTGAACCAAAATGAGCTTGTAATCTGGCTTCTGCAACTTTGAACATGAAAAATCCAATGAGGAGAAGAAAAGCAAAGCCAAAGAGTCCATCCCAAAATCCGACAAACAAGCAAAATGAACAAAAAACATTGAATTCAATTCTTTCTGATTTTAGAAACTGCATTAAAGAAGGGGTGCACCGGTCCTGGAGATACTGCAATACCAGGTCAATGCGTGGAGTGGACAGAGCAAGCTCTTTTTCCATCTCCCTGTTCTAAAAATCCATTTAATATATGGTCCCCAGATAGGGGACGTATCAGATATTAAACTGATAAGAACAGATACTACACTTGATCTTAGCCAAAAGGCCGAGAAGCGATAACCAGAATTGGTTTCAAACTACGGAGCCACCCAAGGATCCTGAAAAGTCCATTTGTGGAGATGAGCTCCTGGACTCCCGTTAAGAAGACATGTTGTCAACCTCTAGATCCCTTACATGCCTGCACTTTTCGGCTTGCTGCTGCTGCAATCCACGCGTTTTAGATCTGCATAACTCCACCTCTTTAAACACAGCACCTTCACCCCCTGCTGTTCCCACCCACCTCAACACCGTTGGAAGGGAGGAGAACCAATTAAGGCGGGGGGTGGGGTGGAACGAGCAGCTGTCTACCCTTAGCAGGAGGGCTCCTGATTACATACCTCTCCTGCTGCTGCTGCTGCTGGCTGTCCAGCAGCAGACTGAAGGTGGCTGCTGCTGTGCACAGGTATATAAAGGCTCAGAGCCTATTATGACACGCGCAGCCAGCGTTCCATTGCCACATTCCATCTACTGCAGGCAGGATACCTGGCTGGCTGAATGTCGCTGAGAAGCTCACAGAGACCGCCATAAGCAACAGTTTAACAGAATGCCACAGACTAATCAACCAAACTTTTTGGGTTGGGTTCTCTTTTATAGTCTGCAGGCATTAAATGAAAGAAGTCAGTGTTCCAGCAGAAGGAGACAACGTTTCAGAAAAGGCATTGTAGCAAACCAAAAAAGAAATTTTAAGCGCAGCAGAGTAACCAGCGCACATACCTGTTAGCTCAGGTGAGTTTAAAAGGCTGCTGTTGATAACAAGGGCATTTGCTAAATAGATGGTGTGTGTGCAACAATATACTGAAAGGTCAATTATATTGTGCAGCTTATCTCACCACCTGTAGTTATTTAGGTGAAAGCTCCAAAATGCTTGCCTAATATGTCTGTTTATCCAAAAGGAAGTAAAAAGGGAGAGCTAGAAAGATAGCATTGCATCACATTACATGGCAATGCAATGCACAGTTGCTGAAGTTGAACCAAAATGAGCTTGTAATCTGGCTTCTGCAACTTTGAACATGAAAAATCCAATGAGGAGAAGAAAAGCAAAGCCAAAGAGTCCATCCCAAAATCCGACAAACAAGCAAAATGAACAAAAAACATTGAATTCAATTCTTTCTGATTTTAGAAACTGCATTAAAGAAGGGGTGCACCGGTCCTGGAGATACTGCAATACCAGGTCAATGCGTGGAGTGGACAGAGCAAGCTCTTTTTCCATCTCCCTGTTCTAAAAATCCATTTAATATATGGTCCCCAGATAGGGGACGTATCAGATATTAAACTGATAAGAACAGATACTACACTTGATCTTAGCCAAAAGGCCGAGAAGCGATAACCAGAATTGGTTTCAAACTACGGAGCCACCCAAGGATCCTGAAAAGTCCATTTGTGGAGATGAGCTCCTGGACTCCCGTTAAGAAGACATGTTGTCAACCTCTAGATCCCTTACATGCCTGCACTTTTCGGCTTGCTGCTGCTGCAATCCACGCGTTTTAGATCTGCATAACTCCACCTCTTTAAACACAGCACCTTCACCCCCTGCTGTTCCCACCCGCCTCAACACCGTTGGAAGGGAGGAGAACCAATTAAGGCGGGGGGTGGGGTGGAACGAGCAGCTGTCTACCCTTAGCAGGAGGGCTCCTGATTACATACCTCTCCTGCTGCTGCTGCTGCTGGCTGTCCAGCAGCAGACTGAAGGTGGCTGCTGCTGTGCACAGGTATATAAAGGCTCAGAGCCTATTATGACACGCGCAGCCAGCGTTCCATTGCCACATTCCATCTACTGCAGGCAGGATACCTGGCTGGCTGAATGTCGCTGAGAAGCTCACAGAGACCGCCATAAGCAACAGTTTAACAGAATGCCACAGACTAATCAACCAAACTTTTTGGGTTGGGTTCTCTTTTATAGTCTGCAGGCATTAAATGAAAGAAGTCAGTGTTCCAGCAGAAGGAGACAACGTTTCAGAAAAGGCATTGTAGCAAACCAAAAAAGAAATTTTAAGCGCAGCAGAGTAACCAGCGCACATACCTGTTAGCTCAGGTGAGTTTAAAAGGCTGCTGTTGATAACAAGGGCATTTGCTAAATAGATGGTGTGTGTGCAACAATATACTGAAAGGTCAATTATATTGTGCAGCTTATCTCACCACCTGTAGTTATTTAGGTGAAAGCTCCAAAATGCTTGCCTAATATGTCTGTTTATCCAAAAGGAAGTAAAAAGGGAGAGCTAGAAAGATAGCATTGCATCACATTACATGGCAATGCAATGCACAGTTGCTGAAGTTGAACCAAAATGAGCTTGTAATCTGGCTTCTGCAACTTTGAACATGAAAAATCCAATGAGGAGAAGAAAAGCAAAGCCAAAGAGTCCATCCCAAAATCCGACAAACAAGCAAAATGAACAAAAAACATTGAATTCAATTCTTTCTGATTTTAGAAACTGCATTAAAGAAGGGGTGCACCGGTCCTGGAGATACTGCAATACCAGGTCAATGCGTGGAGTGGACAGAGCAAGCTCTTTTTCCATCTCCCTGTTCTCAAAATCCATTTAATATATGGTCCCCAGATAGGGGACGTATCAGATATTAAACTGATAAGAACAGATTTTTTCTTTTTCGAAAGCCCGAATTCGTGTACAAAACCCGAGTGCGCTTAAAAAAGTGACAAGTGCCACAAAAAAAGTGCACTAGGATGCTGATCTTCTTGAAACCCTCTCCAAAAGGAGAAGGGTCCCCCAAACCATTCCCCGTCCCTCCGAGCCAAAAGGCCACAGCGAGGAACAGGGACAAAAAGCCACCTCCAGCCAAAGCCAGAGGCGACCCAATCTTACCCCCAGCACCTGCCCGAGTTCTCACCCGAGCAAGGCACTGGGAGCCAAAGACTGTGCTCCCCTCCCGGAAGAGGGGAGCCAACAACGCCCTCCTCCCAAAAGAGGAGAGCCAGGGGGGTTCAGGGGGGAGCGGAACCTGATGGCCACACACTCCCCCCCTAGACCTGCCAAGAGAGGAACCCGTAAGGGAACCGCATCCCGACAAAATCCTAGTAGGACGTGACACACGTGAATAAGTGGACACACAGTGACAAAGAAATTAAATAAATAGTGAAGGTTTCACAGTATAATACTGCCCGGACCTTCGACCGGGAATTGAAAAATTCCCCATCCTAAGGCCAGAAGGCCCGGAATAAGGGTGTGTGCGAAGAAAGAAAATTTGAAGTGCTTGTGCAAATGTGCCATAAACTCAAGTGGGGTTCCCAATCCCAGTGAGTTAAGGCACCCCAGGGTCACCACTCCTGGGGCACTTCACACTTCGGGCTTTCGATCTTCCCCGGCCCAATGGCGTCGATCCTGGGGGGCCATGCTTTCCACCAGATGACTATATTAGCCACCTGGCGTACTAACAAGCGCCTAAACCCCAGTGTGCATAATGTATCAATCTACTAGGGCGGCCAACATCCAAAACCGCCTTTTCGAAAGATACTACACTTGATCTTAGCCAAAAGGCCGAGAAGCGATAACCAGAATTGGTTTCAAACTACGGAGCCACCCAAGGATCCTGAAAAGTCCATTTGTGGAGATGAGCTCCTGGACTCCCGTTAAGAAGACATGTTGTCAACCTCTAGATCCCTTACATGCCTGCACTTTTCGGCTTGCTGCTGCTGCAATCCACGCGTTTTAGATCTGCATAACTCCACCTCTTTAAACACAGCACCTTCACCCCGTGCTGTTCACACCCGCCTCAACACCGTTGGAAGGGAGGAGAACCAATTAAGGCGGGGGGTGGGGTGGAACGAGCAGCTGTCTACCCTTAGCAGGAGGGCTCCTGATTACATACCTCTCCTGCTGCTGCTGCTGCTGGCTGTCCAGCAGCAGACTGAAGGTGGCTGCTGCTGTGCACAGGTATATAAAGGCTCAGAGCCTATTATGACACGCGCAGCCAGCGTTCCATTGCCACATTCCATCTACTGCAAGCAGGATACCTGGCTGGCTGAATGTCGCTGAGAAGCTCACAGAGACCGCCATAAGCAACAGTTTAACAGAATGCCACAGACTAATCAACCAAACTTTTTGGGTTGGGTTCTCTTTTATAGTCTGCAGGCATTAAATGAAAGAAGTCAGTGTTCCAGCAGAAGGAGACAACGTTTCAGAAAAGGCATTGTAGCAAACCAAAAAAGAAATTTTAAGCGCAGCAGAGTAACCAGCGCACATACCTGTTAGCTCAGGTGAGTTTAAAAGGCTGCTGTTGATAACAAGGGCATTTGCTAAATAGATGGTGTGTGTGCAACAATATACTGAAAGGTCAATTATATTGTGCAGCTTATCTCACCACCTGTAGTTATTTAGGTGAAAGCTCCAAAATGCTTGCCTAATATGTCTGTTTATCCAAAAGGAAGTAAAAAGGGAGAGCTAGAAAGATAGCATTGCATCACATTACATGGCAATGCAATGCACAGTTGCTGAAGTTGAACCAAAATGAGCTTGTAATCTGGCTTCTGCAACTTTGAACATGAAAAATCCAATGAGGAGAAGAAAAGCAAAGCCAAAGAGTCCATCCCAAAATCCGACAAACAAGCAAAATGAACAAAAAACATTGAATTCAATTCTTTCTGATTTTAGAAACTGCATTAAAGAAGGGGTGCACCGGTCCTGGAGATACTGCAATACCAGGTCAATGCGTGGAGTGGACAGAGCAAGCTCTTTTTCCATCTCCCTGTTCTAAAAATCCATTTAATATATGGTCCCCAGATAGGGGACGTATCAGATATTAAACTGATAAGAACAGATACTACACTTGATCTTAGCCAAAAGGCCGAGAAGCGATAACCAGAATTGGTTTCAAACTACGGAGCCACCCAAGGATCCTGAAAAGTCCATTTGTGGAGATGAGCTCCTGGACTCCCGTTAAGAAGACATGTTGTCAACCTCTAGATCCCTTACATGCCTGCACTTTTCGGCTTGCTGCTGCTGCAATCCACGCGTTTTAGATCTGCATAACTCCACCTCTTTAAACACAGCACCTTCACCCCCTGCTGTTCCCACCCGCCTCAACACCGTTGGAAGGGAGGAGAACCAATTAAGGCGGGGGGTGGGGTGGAACGAGCAGCTGTCTACCCTTAGCAGGAGGGCTCCTGATTACATACCTCTCCTGCTGCTGCTGCTGCTGGCTGTCCAGCAGCAGACTGAAGGTGGCTGCTGCTGTGCACAGGTATATAAAGGCTCAGAGCCTATTATGACACGCGCAGCCAGCGTTCCATTGCCACATTCCATCTACTGCAGGCAGGATACCTGGCTGGCTGAATGTCGCTGAGAAGCTCACAGAGACCGCCATAAGCAACAGTTTAACAGAATGCCACAGACTAATCAACCAAACTTTTTGGGTTGGGTTCTCTTTTATAGTCTGCAGGCATTAAATGAAAGAAGTCAGTGTTCCAGCAGAAGGAGACAACGTTTCAGAAAAGGCATTGTAGCAAACCAAAAAAGAAATTTTAAGCGCAGCAGAGTAACCAGCGCACATACCTGTTAGCTCAGGTGAGTTTAAAAGGCTGCTGTTGATAACAAGGGCATTTGCTAAATAGATGGTGTGTGTGCAACAATATACTGAAAGGTCAATTATATTGTGCAGCTTATCTCACCACCTGTAGTTATTTAGGTGAAAGCTCCAAAATGCTTGCCTAATATGTCTGTTTATCCAAAAGGAAGTAAAAAGGGAGAGCTAGAAAGATAGCATTGCATCACATTACATGGCAATGCAATGCACAGTTGCTGAAGTTGAACCAAAATGAGCTTGTAATCTGGCTTCTGCAACTTTGAACATGAAAAATCCAATGAGGAGAAGAAAAGCAAAGCCAAAGAGTCCATCCCAAAATCCGACAAACAAGCAAAATGAACAAAAAACATTGAATTCAATTCTTTCTGATTTTAGAAACTGCATTAAAGAAGGGGTGCACCGGTCCTGGAGATACTGCAATACCAGGTCAATGCGTGGAGTGGACAGAGCAAGCTCTTTTTCCATCTCCCTGTTCTAAAAATCCATTTAATATATGGTCCCCAGATAGGGGACGTATCAGATATTAAACTGATAAGAACAGATACTACACTTGATCTTAGCCAAAAGGCCGAGAAGCGATAACCAGAATTGGTTTCAAACTACGGAGCCACCCAAGGATCCTGAAAAGTCCATTTGTGGAGATGAGCTCCTGGACTCCCGTTAAGAAGACATGTTGTCAACCTCTAGATCCCTTACATGCCTGCACTTTTCGGCTTGCTGCTGCTGCAATCCACGCGTTTTAGATCTGCATAACTCCACCTCTTTAAACACAGCACCTTCACCCCCTGCTGTTCCCACCCGCCTCAACACCGTTGGAAGGGAGGAGAACCAATTAAGGCGGGGGGTGGGGTGGAACGAGCAGCTGTCTACCCTTAGCAGGAGGGCTCCTGATTACATACCTCTCCTGCTGCTGCTGCTGCTGGCTGTCCAGCAGCAGACTGAAGGTGGCTGCTGCTGTGCACAGGTATATAAAGGCTCAGAGCCTATTATGACACGCGCAGCCAGCGTTCCATTGCCACATTCCATCTACTGCAGGCAGGATACCTGGCTGGCTGAATGTCGCTGAGAAGCTCACAGAGACCGCCATAAGCAACAGTTTAACAGAATGCCACAGACTAATCAACCAAACTTTTTGGGTTGGGTTCTCTTTTATAGTCTGCAGGCATTAAATGAAAGAAGTCAGTGTTCCAGCAGAAGGAGACAACGTTTCAGAAAAGGCATTGTAGCAAACCAAAAAAGAAATTTTAAGCGCAGCAGAGTAACCAGCGCACATACCTGTTAGCTCAGGTGAGTTTAAAAGGCTGCTGTTGATAACAAGGGCATTTGCTAAATAGATGGTGTGTGTGCAACAATATACTGAAAGGTCAATTATATTGTGCAGCTTATCTCACCACCTGTAGTTATTTAGGTGAAAGCTCCAAAATGCTTGCCTAATATGTCTGTTTATCCAAAAGGAAGTAAAAAGGGAGAGCTAGAAAGATAGCATTGCATCACATTACATGGCAATGCAATGCACAGTTGCTGAAGTTGAACCAAAATGAGCTTGTAATCTGGCTTCTGCAACTTTGAACATGAAAAATCCAATGAGGAGAAGAAAAGCAAAGCCAAAGAGTCCATCCCAAAATCCGACAAACAAGCAAAATGAACAAAAAACATTGAATTCAATTCTTTCTGATTTTAGAAACTGCATTAAAGAAGGGGTGCACCGGTCCTGGAGATACTGCAATACCAGGTCAATGCGTGGAGTGGACAGAGCAAGCTCTTTTTCCATCTCCCTGTTCTAAAAATCCATTTAATATATGGTCCCCAGATAGGGGACGTATCAGATATTAAACTGATAAGAACAGATACTACACTTGATCTTAGCCAAAAGGCCGAGAAGCGATAACCAGAATTGGTTTCAAACTACGGAGCCACCCAAGGATCCTGAAAAGTCCATTTGTGGAGATGAGCTCCTGGACTCCCGTTAAGAAGACATGTTGTCAACCTCTAGATCCCTTACATGCCTGCACTTTTCGGCTTGCTGCTGCTGCAATCCACGCGTTTTAGATCTGCATAACTCCACCTCTTTAAACACAGCACCTTCACCCCCTGCTGTTCCCACCCGCCTCAACACCGTTGGAAGGGAGGAGAACCAATTAAGGCGGGGGGTGGGGTGGAACGAGCAGCTGTCTACCCTTAGCAGGAGGGCTCCTGATTACATACCTCTCCTGCTGCTGCTGCTGCTGGCTGTCCAGCAGCAGACTGAAGGTGGCTGCTGCTGTGCACAGGTATATAAAGGCTCAGAGCCTATTATGACACGCGCAGCCAGCGTTCCATTGCCACATTCCATCTACTGCAGGCAGGATACCTGGCTGGCTGAATGTCGCTGAGAAGCTCACAGAGACCGCCATAAGCAACAGTTTAACAGAATGCCACAGACTAATCAACCAAACTTTTTGGGTTGGGTTCTCTTTTATAGTCTGCAGGCATTAAATGAAAGAAGTCAGTGTTCCAGCAGAAGGAGACAACGTTTCAGAAAAGGCATTGTAGCAAACCAAAAAAGAAATTTTAAGCGCAGCAGAGTAACCAGCGCACATACCTGTTAGCTCAGGTGAGTTTAAAAGGCTGCTGTTGATAACAAGGGCATTTGCTAAATAGATGGTGTGTGTGCAACAATATACTGAAAGGTCAATTATATTGTGCAGCTTATCTCACCACCTGTAGTTATTTAGGTGAAAGCTCCAAAATGCTTGCCTAATATGTCTGTTTATCCAAAAGGAAGTAAAAAGGGAGAGCTAGAAAGATAGCATTGCATCACATTACATGGCAATGCAATGCACAGTTGCTGAAGTTGAACCAAAATGAGCTTGTAATCTGGCTTCTGCAACTTTGAACATGAAAAATCCAATGAGGAGAAGAAAAGCAAAGCCAAAGAGTCCATCCCAAAATCCGACAAACAAGCAAAATGAACAAAAAACATTGAATTCAATTCTTTCTGATTTTAGAAACTGCATTAAAGAAGGGGTGCACCGGTCCTGGAGATACTGCAATACCAGGTCAATGCGTGGAGTGGACAGAGCAAGCTCTTTTTCCATCTCCCTGTTCTAAAAATCCATTTAATATATGGTCCCCAGATAGGGGACGTATCAGATATTAAACTGATAAGAACAGATACTACACTTGATCTTAGCCAAAAGGCCGAGAAGCGATAACCAGAATTGGTTTCAAACTACGGAGCCACCCAAGGATCCTGAAAAGTCCATTTGTGGAGATGAGCTCCTGGACTCCCGTTAAGAAGACATGTTGTCAACCTCTAGATCCCTTACATGCCTGCACTTTTCGGCTTGCTGCTGCTGCAATCCACGCGTTTTAGATCTGCATAACTCCACCTCTTTAAACACAGCACCTTCACCCCCTGCTGTTCCCACCCGCCTCAACACCGTTGGAAGGGAGGAGAACCAATTAAGGCGGGGGGTGGGGTGGAACGAGCAGCTGTCTACCCTTAGCAGGAGGGCTCCTGATTACATACCTCTCCTGCTGCTGCTGCTGCTGGCTGTCCAGCAGCAGACTGAAGGTGGCTGCTGCTGTGCACAGGTATATAAAGGCTCAGAGCCTATTATGACACGCGCAGCCAGCGTTCCATTGCCACATTCCATCTACTGCAGGCAGGATACCTGGCTGGCTGAATGTCGCTGAGAAGCTCACAGAGACCGCCATAAGCAACAGTTTAACAGAATGCCACAGACTAATCAACCAAACTTTTTGGGTTGGGTTCTCTTTTATAGTCTGCAGGCATTAAATGAAAGAAGTCAGTGTTCCAGCAGAAGGAGACAACGTTTCAGAAAAGGCATTGTAGCAAACCAAAAAAGAAATTTTAAGCGCAGCAGAGTAACCAGCGCACATACCTGTTAGCTCAGGTGAGTTTAAAAGGCTGCTGTTGATAACAAGGGCATTTGCTAAATAGATGGTGTGTGTGCAACAATATACTGAAAGGTCAATTATATTGTGCAGCTTATCTCACCACCTGTAGTTATTTAGGTGAAAGCTCCAAAATGCTTGCCTAATATGTCTGTTTATCCAAAAGGAAGTAAAAAGGGAGAGCTAGAAAGATAGCATTGCATCACATTACATGGCAATGCAATGCACAGTTGCTGAAGTTGAACCAAAATGAGCTTGTAATCTGGCTTCTGCAACTTTGAACATGAAAAATCCAATGAGGAGAAGAAAAGCAAAGCCAAAGAGTCCATCCCAAAATCCGACAAACAAGCAAAATGAACAAAAAACATTGAATTCAATTCTTTCTGATTTTAGAAACTGCATTAAAGAAGGGGTGCACCGGTCCTGGAGATACTGCAATACCAGGTCAATGCGTGGAGTGGACAGAGCAAGCTCTTTTTCCATCTCCCTGTTCTAAAAATCCATTTAATATATGGTCCCCAGATAGGGGACGTATCAGATATTAAACTGATAAGAACAGATACTACACTTGATCTTAGCCAAAAGGCCGAGAAGCGATAACCAGAATTGGTTTCAAACTACGGAGCCACCCAAGGATCCTGAAAAGTCCATTTGTGGAGATGAGCTCCTGGACTCCCGTTAAGAAGACATGTTGTCAACCTCTAGATCCCTTACATGCCTGCACTTTTCGGCTTGCTGCTGCTGCAATCCACGCGTTTTAGATCTGCATAACTCCACCTCTTTAAACACAGCACCTTCACCCCCTGCTGTTCCCACCCGCCTCAACACCGTTGGAAGGGAGGAGAACCAATTAAGGCGGGGGGTGGGGTGGAACGAGCAGCTGTCTACCCTTAGCAGGAGGGCTCCTGATTACATACCTCTCCTGCTGCTGCTGCTGCTGGCTGTCCAGCAGCAGACTGAAGGTGGCTGCTGCTGTGCACAGGTATATAAAGGCTCAGAGCCTATTATGACACGCGCAGCCAGCGTTCCATTGCCACATTCCATCTACTGCAGGCAGGATACCTGGCTGGCTGAATGTCGCTGAGAAGCTCACAGAGACCGCCATAAGCAACAGTTTAACAGAATGCCACAGACTAATCAACCAAACTTTTTGGGTTGGGTTCTCTTTTATAGTCTGCAGGCATTAAATGAAAGAAGTCAGTGTTCCAGCAGAAGGAGACAACGTTTCAGAAAAGGCATTGTAGCAAACCAAAAAAGAAATTTTAAGCGCAGCAGAGTAACCAGCGCACATACCTGTTAGCTCAGGTGAGTTTAAAAGGCTGCTGTTGATAACAAGGGCATTTGCTAAATAGATGGTGTGTGTGCAACAATATACTGAAAGGTCAATTATATTGTGCAGCTTATCTCACCACCTGTAGTTATTTAGGTGAAAGCTCCAAAATGCTTGCCTAATATGTCTGTTTATCCAAAAGGAAGTAAAAAGGGAGAGCTAGAAAGATAGCATTGCATCACATTACATGGCAATGCAATGCACAGTTGCTGAAGTTGAACCAAAATGAGCTTGTAATCTGGCTTCTGCAACTTTGAACATGAAAAATCCAATGAGGAGAAGAAAAGCAAAGCCAAAGAGTCCATCCCAAAATCCGACAAACAAGCAAAATGAACAAAAAACATTGAATTCAATTCTTTCTGATTTTAGAAACTGCATTAAAGAAGGGGTGCACCGGTCCTGGAGATACTGCAATACCAGGTCAATGCGTGGAGTGGACAGAGCAAGCTCTTTTTCCATCTCCCTGTTCTAAAAATCCATTTAATATATGGTCCCCAGATAGGGGACGTATCAGATATTAAACTGATAAGAACAGATACTACACTTGATCTTAGCCAAAAGGCCGAGAAGCGATAACCAGAATTGGTTTCAAACTACGGAGCCACCCAAGGATCCTGAAAAGTCCATTTGTGGAGATGAGCTCCTGGACTCCCGTTAAGAAGACATGTTGTCAACCTCTAGATCCCTTACATGCCTGCACTTTTCGGCTTGCTGCTGCTGCAATCCACGCGTTTTAGATCTGCATAACTCCACCTCTTTAAACACAGCACCTTCACCCCCTGCTGTTCCCACCCGCCTCAACACCGTTGGAAGGGAGGAGAACCAATTAAGGCGGGGGGTGGGGTGGAACGAGCAGCTGTCTACCCTTAGCAGGAGGGCTCCTGATTACATACCTCTCCTGCTGCTGCTGCTGCTGGCTGTCCAGCAGCAGACTGAAGGTGGCTGCTGCTGTGCACAGGTATATAAAGGCTCAGAGCCTATTATGACACGCGCAGCCAGCGTTCCATTGCCACATTCCATCTACTGCAGGCAGGATACCTGGCTGGCTGAATGTCGCTGAGAAGCTCACAGAGACCGCCATAAGCAACAGTTTAACAGAATGCCACAGACTAATCAACCAAACTTTTTGGGTTGGGTTCTCTTTTATAGTCTGCAGGCATTAAATGAAAGAAGTCAGTGTTCCAGCAGAAGGAGACAACGTTTCAGAAAAGGCATTGTAGCAAACCAAAAAAGAAATTTTAAGCGCAGCAGAGTAACCAGCGCACATACCTGTTAGCTCAGGTGAGTTTAAAAGGCTGCTGTTGATAACAAGGGCATTTGCTAAATAGATGGTGTGTGTGCAACAATATACTGAAAGGTCAATTATATTGTGCAGCTTATCTCACCACCTGTAGTTATTTTGGTGAAAGCTCCAAAATGCTTGCCTAATATGTCTGTTTATCCAAAAGGAAGTAAAAAGGGAGAGCTAGAAAGATAGCATTGCATCACATTACATGGCAATGCAATGCACAGTTGCTGAAGTTGAACCAAAATGAGCTTGTAATCTGGCTTCTGCAACTTTGAACATGAAAAATCCAATGAGGAGAAGAAAAGCAAAGCCAAAGAGTCCATCCCAAAATCCGACAAACAAGCAAAATGAACAAAAAACATTGAATTCAATTCTTTCTGATTTTAGAAACTGCATTAAAGAAGGGGTGCACCGGTCCTGGAGATACTGCAATACCAGGTCAATGCGTGGAGTGGACAGAGCAAGCTCTTTTTCCATCTCCCTGTTCTAAAAATCCATTTAATATATGGTCCCCAGATAGGGGACGTATCAGATATTAAACTGATAAGAACAGATACTACACTTGATCTTAGCCAAAAGGCCGAGAAGCGATAACCAGAATTGGTTTCAAACTACGGAGCCACCCAAGGATCCTGAAAAGTCCATTTGTGGAGATGAGCTCCTGGACTCCCGTTAAGAAGACATGTTGTCAACCTCTAGATCCCTTACATGCCTGCACTTTTCGGCTTGCTGCTGCTGCAATCCACGCGTTTTAGATCTGCATAACTCCACCTCTTTAAACACAGCACCTTCACCCCCTGCTGTTCCCACCCGCCTCAACACCGTTGGAAGGGAGGAGAACCAATTAAGGCGGGGGGTGGGGTGGAACGAGCAGCTGTCTACCCTTAGCAGGAGGGCTCCTGATTACATACCTCTCCTGCTGCTGCTGCTGCTGGCTGTCCAGCAGCAGACTGAAGGTGGCTGCTGCTGTGCACAGGTATATAAAGGCTCAGAGCCTATTATGACACGCGCAGCCAGCGTTCCATTGCCACATTCCATCTACTGCAGGCAGGATACCTGGCTGGCTGAATGTCGCTGAGAAGCTCACAGAGACCGCCATAAGCAACAGTTTAACAGAATGCCACAGACTAATCAACCAAACTTTTTGGGTTGGGTTCTCTTTTATAGTCTGCAGGCATTAAATGAAAGAAGTCAGTGTTCCAGCAGAAGGAGACAACGTTTCAGAAAAGGCATTGTAGCAAACCAAAAAAGAAATTTTAAGCGCAGCAGAGTAACCAGCGCACATACCTGTTAGCTCAGGTGAGTTTAAAAGGCTGCTGTTGATAACAAGGGCATTTGCTAAATAGATGGTGTGTGTGCAACAATATACTGAAAGGTCAATTATATTGTGCAGCTTATCTCACCACCTGTAGTTATTTAGGTGAAAGCTCCAAAATGCTTGCCTAATATGTCTGTTTATCCAAAAGGAAGTAAAAAGGGAGAGCTAGAAAGATAGCATTGCATCACATTACATGGCAATGCAATGCACAGTTGCTGAAGTTGAACCAAAATGAGCTTGTAATCTGGCTTCTGCAACTTTGAACATGAAAAATCCAATGAGGAGAAGAAAAGCAAAGCCAAAGAGTCCATCCCAAAATCCGACAAACAAGCAAAATGAACAAAAAACATTGAATTCAATTCTTTCTGATTTTAGAAACTGCATTAAAGAAGGGGTGCACCGGTCCTGGAGATACTGCAATACCAGGTCAATGCGTGGAGTGGACAGAGCAAGCTCTTTTTCCATCTCCCTGTTCTAAAAATCCATTTAATATATGGTCCCCAGATAGGGGACGTATCAGATATTAAACTGATAAGAACAGATTTTTTTGATTGAATATATCTTTTATTAGCACAAAAAATAAGTTAACAGACAGTGTACAGTGCCGCAGCCCAGTACACACAGAATTCTACATCATATTTACATAGCATGAGGATACGACGCACTAACTAGACACATCACACCCCTATGCTACACAAAACACTCAATCTGAAAGAAAAAGCATGTCAATCAATACAGTACGACGAACCGTGATAAGGGATGGGGATTGGGAAAAAGGGGATGGGGAGGGGAAAATCACAGGCCCGAAGCTTTATTGAAAGACAAGACACATAAGGGGAGAGGGGGAGGAGGGGTTTAGTCCTCGTCCTCGTCCTCCGGACCGTCCATGATGGAATAGTCTCTGAGCAGGCTGTGGATCAGCCTGCGGCAGTCCTGGATGGACATCCTCTCCCTCCTCAAGATGAGCCGGTTCCTGGCGACCCAAACGGCATCCTTGAAGCAGTTCATAAGGCGCCAAGCCTCCTGGATGGCTTCGACGGTATGAACCCCAGGGAAGAGTCCGTAAAGCACAGAATGGTGCGATAGGCTCGCCCTGGGGACAGAGTTCCTCAGGTCGTCCTCAAGTGCAGTCAATAGGCGCTGTGCAAATCCGCAGTCCCAAAAAGTGTGCAAAGATGTTTCCTCCACGAAGGGGCACCTTGGGCAGTACCGGGTCTTGCACAGGTTCCGGGCATGCATGAATGACCGGACGGGCAGTCCGCCCTGAATCGCCATCCACGACAAGTCCTTGTGCCCGTTGGTCAGCCTGTCAGACGACACATTTGTCCACACAGTCTCCAGCATGTCCTGGTGAAGTCCTGTGATGTTCTCCACGTCATCCTTGGCTCTGATTAGCTTGTGGATAGTTTTGGGCTTCCACAAGTCGGGCTTGAGTCCCTCCAGTTGATGCTCCCCCACAAATCGAACGACGTCTCCGTAGAACCATGGCGTCGTCCAGTTGTAGGGGAAGGAGCTGTCCCACTTGTCCCAGCCGAGTCGCCTCCAAAGAGGAAGCAGGAAGAAGCGAGACATGGACCTGCCCGCGGAGCCATTCTTGACTTGCAAAGTCCGGCGGACACAATCACACACAAAAGAGGATCGCAGGAGGGTGGGGATATCTGGAACGCCCTTCCCACCCTTGCGAGGCTCCTTGTACATGACGGCCCGCCTGACTCTGTCCATCTTGGATCCCCAGACAAAGTGAAACACTGTCCTGGTAATGGCCCTGCACACAGTGACGTGTGGGGGCCAGGCCTGCGCCGTGTACTGCAAGACGGGCAGGACCTCATTACGCAGGATGAGTGCCTTACCCTCACAAGTGAGGTGTCTGAGGCTCCAGAGTCCGATCCGTTGCTTCACCTTGGCCAAGCGTTCTTGCCAGGACTTGAGGGCCGCTCCTTCCTTCCCGAACCAGACTCCCAGCACCTTGAGGAAATCCGGTTGAATGTTGAAGGGGAAGGGGCGGAGGAGGCCGGCTGCCAATCCCCGAAGAGCATGGCTTCCGACTTCCTGCAGTTGACTTTGGCCCCTGAAGCCCGGCCGAACCTCTCACACGTCTGGACGAGGGCGTCGACTGAACCACGATCAGCGCAGAAGACGGTGACGTCGTCCATGTAGAGCGAGCACTTGACCTCGTGTCGTCCCGGACCCGGTGCGGTGATCCCTCTGATCTCTCCATTCTGCCGGATAGCCTCTGCGAAGAGTTCTATAACACAAACAAAAAGAAGAGGTGATAGAGGGCAGCCTTGTCTGACCCCAGAGAGGACAGGGAAGGGGTCAGTCTTCCAGCCGTTCACCAACACCGAGCTGTGGATATCAAAATACATCAGACGGACATACGAACAAAACATGTTACCCAAACCTAACCGGTGCAGAGCTCGGCCCATGAACTCGTGGGAAACCCGGTCGAAGGCCTTCTCCTGATCCAAGGAGACCAGGGCCGCGTGTGCGCGGCGGACCTTGATGTACTCGACCGTGTCCCGCACGAGAGCGAGGCTGTCTGCGATGCGACGTCCAGGGATGCCGCAGGTCTGGTCCGGGTGGATGATCCGTCCGATGACCGTCTTAAGTCGTGTCGCCATCGTCTTGGCCAGGATCTTGTAGTCCACGTTGAGCAGAGTGATGGGACGCCAATTCCTCAGGTCGCACCTCTCTCCCTTCCGCTTGTACAGGATCGTGACCATTCCTTCCCTCAAAGATGGAGGCATTCTACCCTCCACCACCATCTCCTCGTACAGGTCCAACAGGTCCGGACAGATGAGGTCTCCCAGCGCTACATAGAGCTCCGCTGGAAGACCATCACTGCCCGGGGTCCTGCCGGTCCTAAAGGATTTAGCGGCAGAGAGCAATTCGCCCACCATCAGAGGTTTGTCCAAGGCTGCCGTGCCTGCAGGATCAAGATGGTTAGTGATACCTGACAGGAACTTATCAGCAGCGTCGGGGTCGGTAGTCTTGTGGTAGTAGAGTTCGCTGTAGAAGTCGCTGACGACCCTCATCACGTCCTCCTTCCCACGTCGCATGTTTCCGCTCTCGTCTCGCAGCTCATTCAGGGGCGTGTGACCGGCATGAAGTTTCCTGAAAAAGAATGAGTTACATTTCTCACCCTTCTCCAGATTCTCCACTTTGGAACGGAAGATGATTCGCTTGGACTCCTCCTCAAAGTGCCTTTTCAGGCTCTTCTTGGTCTCCTCCAGCTCCTCCCTCACGTCCCAGCCGCAGTGAAGAAGGTCCTGCAGCGACCGCAGCTCGCGCTGCAGCCCTCTGAAGTCCCTCCTCTTCTCACACGCCTGTTGTCGACCCTTGGCCTGAAAGAAACAGCGAAACTCAAGTTTAACATATTCCCACCAATCAGAGACTGTTTGGAAGCTACCCTTGTAGGACTGCCACATTGCGTAGGCTGCTCTCAGCTCCTCCACGACTTCATCCTGAGCCAGCAGAGCACAATTCAGCTTCCAGGAGCCGGGGCCGGACGGAAAACCGTCGCCGAGGACACCTTGTAAGTGAATGGCTCTGTGGTCGGAGAAGAAGCAGGAGACCATCGAGTGCCTACTCTGCCTGACTGCCCGAGAGGTGAACACAAAGTCAATCCTGGAGCGGAGTGAGCCATCGGGTCGGCTCCACGAATAGTTCGTGGAGCCTCTCCCCATGGAGCCCACCACGTCCTGAAGAGAGGCCTCGGTTACCATCTCGATGAGCAGCTTGGACGTGATGTCCAACTTGGCAGATGTGCCAGAACTACGACCGTCCTCCTCGATGGGGCAGTTGAAATCCCCGGCCATCACTAAGGTCCTGGTGGTGGCAAGCTGAAGCCGCAGGGTCTGGAAAAGCTCCAAACGCTCATTCTTCAGTGGGGACGCATACATGTTGATGAACCTGACAGGTTCTCCCGCCCAGTTGCCATCTACAACAAGAGCCCTGCCGCAGATGAGCTCCTGGACGGACTCAAGCGTGAATGCGCCCCCCCTGATCAGAATTGCGACCCCCGCAGACTTGCAGTCACCCCCACCGGACCAGTAGGATGGACCGTGGGACCACTCCCTGGCCAGATGTTTGAAGGACCTAGAGGAGGGAAGGGAACATTCCTGCAACATATAAACATCACACAACTGGGAAGTAAGGAAGGCATAAATAGTCTGACGTCTGAACTTGTCCTTGATGCTCCTGACATTAATGGAAAATAAGTTAATATTAGCCATCATGTAGGGAAAAAAGAAAAAGTTAGCGCAGGCAATACACCTTAGTTACCACTCCGGTCGGGTGGTCCCTCGTCGGTGTTGACTGCTGGTGACGGGATCACCAGCAGGCCCTCTTCCTCCATCTGGTCAAGCAGCGCGGCCTCGATCTCGGCGACCACCAGTTCCTCCTCTTCTGGCTCGGCCACCAGGGTCTCAACCATGTGCTCCATCTCTTCTGGCTCAGGGAGGGTATCCTCCTTTTCGCCTACGAAATCCAGAATCTTCTTTTTGGAGGATTCAGTAGCAGGGCTGTCCTCCACCTTCCTCTTTCCCCGGGTTGGAACTGGGGAGACAAGAAGGGGAAAATCCTCCTCGGAATAGATAGCGGCGGGTGGAGGAAAGGTTAATTCCACCGCTACCATGGTCTGGGGAGGGAGAGTGGCTGCCGGGGCAGGGGAAAGGACACCTGCTGAGGAGTAGGGGAAGGAGGAAGAGGAAGTGGAATCCTCAGCAGGGGTGGCCGGGGTGGGGGGGGATTGGACGGGGGTGGCAGGGGGAGGGATCGAGAGAGGGGTGACAGAACTCTTACCCTCCTTTGACTTTTTCTTCTGCTTCGGAGCTGCTGGGACCGTCGCTGGGGCTTTGGCCACCGACTCCTTGACCGCTTTGGCCTTGGTCGTCTCGGCCTTGGCCGCTGGGGCCTTGGTCGTCGCGTCCTTGACCTTCACAGGCCTGGTCGTCGGGGCCTTGTCCTCCGTAGCTGGGGTCGTCGCAACCACCGATGCCCAGGATCTCTCACGCCTGGGGCAATCCTTGTACAGATGAGCCGCCAGCCCACACAGGTTGCAGGACGTCTTCTTCGGGCAGTCCTTCGAGCTGTGTCCCGTCACTCGACAAATCCTGCAGGCATCCTCCTTGCAGTCCTTCATCTCGTGGCCGTTCTTGCCGCATCTCCTGCAGTTCCGCGGCATGTCCGGGTAATAGATGAGGCCGTAGGAGTTGCCCAGGGAGAATGTCGGGGGCAGGTGCCGAAGTCCGTCTGAGTACGCCAGGTCCCTGTGAAGTCTAACGGTCACCGACCACTTACCTGTCCAGAAGCCGAGTCCATTCAGGATGTGAGAGGGTTCCTTCACAACCAAACAGAAGCGTCTCAGGAAGGTACAGATGTCTTGGCCTGGGGTGTGCGGGTTGCGCATGGAGACCGTGATCCTCCTTTCATCCCTCTGGATAGGGCAGCTACCTGTAAAGGCAGAGAAAGAATTATCCGGTCCTTTTGCGCTTACCATTTCCCAGAACCTCCTGCAGGTGTTCACAGTGGCGAAGGTGACGAAGAAGATCCCCGTCAAGAAGGTCTGGATGCTGAGGGTGTCCGACCTGGAGAAGCCTCGATCCAGCATCATCTTCTGGCAGAACACGTCCGAGGACATGTCCGGCACCCTCCCATCCACTTCCTTCAGCTTCAGGGCCACCGTCTGCCGCATCCATGGCTCCAGGGCTGGAGCTTCGTGGCGGGGCTTCTGGGGTCCCTTCTGCTGGCCAGTCGTGGAGGCAGAGTCCTTGGGGTCAGAATCGGCTCCTGGCTGGGCCCTCCTGGCTGTCCCCAGCTCCAGGCTCTTCTTTTCGGCCTTCCTCGCAGCGCTTGCCATGGCTTTCCTCCTGCAGTTACTTCTTGGAGCTGGATCTGGAACTCTTCCCGGAATGGGTGGAGCTATGCAGATTCTTCTCCCGTCGTGTTCTGGACAAATTCCCCGAAAGGTCTTTGTCTCGATGATTTTCTTCCTCGAAGATTCCACAGGACAGCCCGATTCTTCTCCGAGTCTTCGTCTTCTTCTGGATTCTTTAGAGCTTCTTCCTCCCACCGATATCCGCCTTCGTTCTCCGATGTCAGCTGGGCTCCGAAGCTCTTCTCCTTCCGAGTTCGATCGCTCTCGTGAAGTGTAGATCGTAGCTCTTGTGTTTTTAAAAGAACAGATACTACACTTGATCTTAGCCAAAAGGCCGAGAAGCGATAACCAGAATTGGTTTCAAACTACGGAGCCACCCAAGGATCCTGAAAAGTCCATTTGTGGAGATGAGCTCCTGGACTCCCGTTAAGAAGACATGTTGTCAACCTCTAGATCCCTTACATGCCTGCACTTTTCGGCTTGCTGCTGCTGCAATCCACGCGTTTTAGATCTGCATAACTCCACCTCTTTAAACACAGCACCTTCACCCCCTGCTGTTCCCACCCGCCTCAACACCGTTGGAAGGGAGGAGAACCAATTAAGGCGGGGGGTGGGGTGGAACGAGCAGCTGTCTACCCTTAGCAGGAGGGCTCCTGATTACATACCTCTCCTGCTGCTGCTGCTGCTGGCTGTCCAGCAGCAGACTGAAGGTGGCTGCTGCTGTGCACAGGTATATAAAGGCTCAGAGCCTATTATGACACGCGCAGCCAGCGTTCCATTGCCACATTCCATCTACTGCAGGCAGGATACCTGGCTGGCTGAATGTCGCTGAGAAGCTCACAGAGACCGCCATAAGCAACAGTTTAACAGAATGCCACAGACTAATCAACCAAACTTTTTGGGTTGGGTTCTCTTTTATAGTCTGCAGGCATTAAATGAAAGAAGTCAGTGTTCCAGCAGAAGGAGACAACGTTTCAGAAAAGGCATTGTAGCAAACCAAAAAAGAAATTTCAAGCGCAGCAGAGTAACCAGCGCACATACCTGTTAGCTCAGGTGAGTTTAAAAGGCTGCTGTTGATAACAAGGGCATTTGCTAAATAGATGGTGTGTGTGCAACAATATACTGAAAGGTCAATTATATTGTGCAGCTTATCTCACCACCTGTAGTTATTTAGGTGAAAGCTCCAAAATGCTTGCCTAATATGTCTGTTTATCCAAAAGGAAGTAAAAAGGGAGAGCTAGAAAGATAGCATTGCATCACATTACATGGCAATGCAATGCACAGTTGCTGAAGTTGAACCAAAATGAGCTTGTAATCTGGCTTCTGCAACTTTGAACATGAAAAATCCAATGAGGAGAAGAAAAGCAAAGCCAAAGAGTCCATCCCAAAATCCGACAAACAAGCAAAATGAACAAAAAACATTGAATTCAATTCTTTCTGATTTTAGAAACTGCATTAAAGAAGGGATGCACCGGTCCTGGAGATACTGCAATACCAGGTCAATGCGTGGAGTGGACAGAGCAAGCTCTTTTTCCATCTCCCTGTTCTAAAAATCCATTTAATATATGGTCCCCAGATAGGGGACGTATCAGATATTAAACTGATAAGAACAGATACTACACTTGATCTTAGCCAAAAGGCCGAGAAGCGATAACCAGAATTGGTTTCAAACTACGGAGCCACCCAAGGATCCTGAAAAGTCCATTTGTGGAGATGAGCTCCTGGACTCCCGTTAAGAAGACATGTTGTCAACCTCTAGATCCCTTACATGCCTGCACTTTTCGGCTTGCTGCTGCTGCAATCCACGCGTTTTAGATCTGCATAACTCCACCTCTTTAAACACAGCACCTTCACCCCCTGCTGTTCCCACCCGCCTCAACACCGTTGGAAGGGAGGAGAACCAATTAAGGCGGGGGGTGGGGTGGAACGAGCAGCTGTCTACCCTTAGCAGGAGGGCTCCTGATTACATACCTCTCCTGCTGCTGCTGCTGCTGGCTGTCCAGCAGCAGACTGAAGGTGGCTGCTGCTGTGCACAGGTATATAAAGGCTCAGAGCCTATTATGACACGCGCAGCCAGCGTTCCATTGCCACATTCCATCTACTGCAGGCAGGATACCTGGCTGGCTGAATGTCGCTGAGAAGCTCACAGAGACCGCCATAAGCAACAGTTTAACAGAATGCCACAGACTAATCAACCAAACTTTTTGGGTTGGTTCTCTTTTATAGTCTGCAGGCATTAAATGAAAGAAGTCAGTGTTCCAGCAGAAGGAGACAACGTTTCAGAAAAGGCATTGTAGCAAACCAAAAAAGAAATTTTAAGCGCAGCAGAGTAACCAGCGCACATACCTGTTAGCTCAGGTGAGTTTAAAAGGCTGCTGTTGATAACAAGGGCATTTGCTAAATAGATGGTGTGTGTGCAACAATATACTGAAAGGTCAATTATATTGTGCAGCTTATCTCACCACCTGTAGTTATTTAGGTGAAAGCTCCAAAATGCTTGCCTAATATGTCTGTTTATCCAAAAGGAAGTAAAAAGGGAGAGCTAGAAAGATAGCATTGCATCACATTACATGGCAATGCAATGCACAGTTGCTGAAGTTGAACCAAAATGAGCTTGTAATCTGGCTTCTGCAACTTTGAACATGAAAAATCCAATGAGGAGAAGAAAAGCAAAGCCAAAGAGTCCATCCCAAAATCCGACAAACAAGCAAAATGAACAAAAAACATTGAATTCAATTCTTTCTGATTTTAGAAACTGCATTAAAGAAGGGGTGCACCGGTCCTGGAGATACTGCAATACCAGGTCAATGCGTGGAGTGGACAGAGCAAGCTCTTTTTCCATCTCCCTGTTCTAAAAATCCATTTAATATATGGTCCCCAGATAGGGGACGTATCAGATATTAAACTGATAAGAACAGATACTACACTTGATCTTAGCCAAAAGGCCGAGAAGCGATAACCAGAATTGGTTTCAAACTACGGAGCCACCCAAGGATCCTGAAAAGTCCATTTGTGGAGATGAGCTCCTGGACTCCCGTTAAGAAGACATGTTGTCAACCTCTAGATCCCTTACATGCCTGCACTTTTCGGCTTGCTGCTGCTGCAATCCACGCGTTTTAGATCTGCATAACTCCACCTCTTTAAACACAGCACCTTCACCCCCTGCTGTTCCCACCCGCCTCAACACCGTTGGAAGGGAGGAGAACCAATTAAGGCGGGGGGTGGGGTGGAACGAGCAGCTGTCTACCCTTAGCAGGAGGGCTCCTGATTACATACCTCTCCTGCTGCTGCTGCTGGCTGTCCAGCAGCAGACTGAAGGTGGCTGCTGCTGTGCACAGGTATATAAAGGCTCAGAGCCTATTATGACACGCGCAGCCAGCGTTCCATTGCCACATTCCATCTACTGCAGGCAGGATACCTGGCTGGCTGAATGTCGCTGAGAAGCTCACAGAGACCGCCATAAGCAACAGTTTAACAGAATGCCACAGACTAATCAACCAAACTTTTTGGGTTGGGTTCTCTTTTATAGTCTGCAGGCATTAAATGAAAGAAGTCAGTGTTCCAGCAGAAGGAGACAACGTTTCAGAAAAGGCATTGTAGCAAACCAAAAAAGAAATTTTAAGCGCAGCAGAGTAACCAGCGCACATACCTGTTAGCTCAGGTGAGTTTAAAAGGCTGCTGTTGATAACAAGGGCATTTGCTAAATAGATGGTGTGTGTGCAACAATATACTGAAAGGTCAATTATATTGTGCAGCTTATCTCACCACCTGTAGTTATTTAGGTGAAAGCTCCAAAATGCTTGCCTAATATGTCTGTTTATCCAAAAGGAAGTAAAAAGGGAGAGCTAGAAAGATAGCATTGCATCACATTACATGGCAATGCAATGCACAGTTGCTGAAGTTGAACCAAAATGAGCTTGTAATCTGGCTTCTGCAACTTTGAACATGAAAAATCCAATGAGGAGAAGAAAAGCAAAGCCAAAGAGTCCATCCCAAAATCCGACAAACAAGCAAAATGAACAAAAAACATTGAATTCAATTCTTTCTGATTTTAGAAACTGCATTAAAGAAGGGGTGCACCGGTCCTGGAGATACTGCAATACCAGGTCAATGCGTGGAGTGGACAGAGCAAGCTCTTTTTCCATCTCCCTGTTCTAAAAATCCATTTAATATATGGTCCCCAGATAGGGGACGTATCAGATATTAAACTGATAAGAACAGATACTACACTTGATCTTAGCCAAAAGGCCGAGAAGCGATAACCAGAATTGGTTTCAAACTACGGAGCCACCCAAGGATCCTGAAAAGTCCATTTGTGGAGATGAGCTCCTGGACTCCCGTTAAGAAGACATGTTGTCAACCTCTAGATCCCTTACATGCCTGCACTTTTCGGCTTGCTGCTGCTGCAATCCACGCGTTTTAGATCTGCATAACTCCACCTCTTTAAACACAGCACCTTCACCCCCTGCTGTTCCCACCCGCCTCAACACCGTTGGAAGGGAGGAGAACCAATTAAGGCGGGGGGTGGGGTGGAACGAGCAGCTGTCTACCCTTAGCAGGAGGGCTCCTGATTACATACCTCTCCTGCTGCTGCTGCTGCTGGCTGTCCAGCAGCAGACTGAAGGTGGCTGCTGCTGTGCACAGGTATATAAAGGCTCAGAGCCTATTATGACACGCGCAGCCAGCGTTCCATTGCCACATTCCATCTACTGCAGGCAGGATACCTGGCTGGCTGAATGTCGCTGAGAAGCTCACAGAGACCGCCATAAGCAACAGTTTAACAGAATGCCACAGACTAATCAACCAAACTTTTTGGGTTGGGTTCTCTTTTATAGTCTGCAGGCATTAAATGAAAGAAGTCAGTGTTCCAGCAGAAGTAGACAACGTTTCAGAAAAGGCATTGTAGCAAACCAAAAAAGAAATTTTAAGCACAGCAGAGTAACCAGCGCACATACCTGTTAGCTCAGGTGAGTTTAAAAGGCTGCTGTTGATAACAAGGGCATTTGCTAAATAGATGGTGTGTGTGCAACAATATACTGAAAGGTCAATTATATTGTGCAGCTTATCTCACCACCTGTAGTTATTTAGGTGAAAGCTCCAAAATGCTTGCCTAATATGTCTGTTTATCCAAAAGGAAGTAAAAAGGGAGAGCTAGAAAGATAGCATTGCATCACATTACATGGCAATGCAATGCACAGTTGCTGAAGTTGAACCAAAATGAGCTTGTAATCTGGCTTCTGCAACTTTGAACATGAAAAATCCAATGAGGAGAAGAAAAGCAAAGCCAAAGAGTCCATCCCAAAATCCGACAAACAAGCAAAATGAACAAAAAACATTGAATTCAATTCTTTCTGATTTTAGAAACTGCATTAAAGAAGGGGTGCACCGGTCCTGGAGATACTGCAATACCAGGTCAATGCGTGGAGTGGACAGAGCAAGCTCTTTTTCCATCTCCCTGTTCTAAAAATCCATTTAATATATGGTCCCCAGATAGGGGACGTATCAGATATTAAACTGATAAGAACAGATACTACACTTGATCTTAGCCAAAAGGCCGAGAAGCGATAACCAGAATTGGTTTCAAACTACGGAGCCACCCAAGGATCCTGAAAAGTCCATTTGTGGAGATGAGCTCCTGGACTCCCGTTAAGAAGACATGTTGTCAACCTCTAGATCCCTTACATGCCTGCACTTTTCGGCTTGCTGCTGCTGCAATCCACGCGTTTTAGATCTGCATAACTCCACCTCTTTAAACACAGCACCTTCACCCCCTGCTGTTCCCACCCGCCTCAACACCGTTGGAAGGGAGGAGAACCAATTAAGGCGGGGGGTGGGGTGGAACGAGCAGCTGTCTACCCTTAGAAGGAGGGCTCCTGATTACATACCTCTCCTGCTGCTGCTGCTGCTGGCTGTCCAGCAGCAGACTGAAGGTGGCTGCTGCTGTGCACAGGTATATAAAGGCTCAGAGCCTATTATGACACGCGCAGCCAGCGTTCCATTGCCACATTCCATCTACTGCAGGCAGGATACCTGGCTGGCTGAATGTCGCTGAGAAGCTCACAGAGACCGCCATAAGCAACAGTTTAACAGAATGCCACAGACTAATCAACCAAACTTTTTGGGTTGGGTTCTCTTTTATAGTCTGCAGGAATTAAATGAAAGAAGTCAGTGTTCCAGCAGAAGGAGACAACGTTTCAGAAAAGGCATTGTAGCAAACCAAAAAAGAAATTTTAAGCACAGCAGAGTAACCAGCGCACATACCTGTTAGCTCAGGTGAGTTTAAAAGGCTGCTGTTGAAAACAAGGGCATTTGCTAAATAGATGGTGTGTGTGCAACAATATACTGAAAGGTCAATTATATTGTGCAGCTTATCTCACCACCTGTAGTTATTTAGGTGAAAGCTCCAAAATGCTTGCCTAATATGTCTGTTTATCCAAAAGGAAGTAAAAAGGGAGAGCTAGAAAGATAGCATTGCATCACATTACATGGCAATGCAATGCACAGTTGCTGAAGTTGAACCAAAATGAGCTTGTAATCTGGCTTCTGCAACTTTGAACATGAAAAATCCAATGAGGAGAAGAAAAGCAAAGCCAAAGAGTCCATCCCAAAATCCGACAAACAAGCAAAATGAACAAAAAACATTGAATTCAATTCTTTCTGATTTTAGAAACTGCATTAAAGAAGGGGTGCACCGGTCCTGGAGATACTGCAATACCAGGTCAATGCGTGGAGTGGACAGAGCAAGCTCTTTTTCCATCTCCCTGTTCTAAAAATCCATTTAATATATGGTCCCCAGATAGGGGACGTATCAGATATTAAACTGATAAGAACAGATACTACACTTGATCTTAGCCAAAAGGCCGAGAAGCGATAACCAGAATTGGTTTCAAACTACGGAGCCACCCAAGGATCCTGAAAAGTCCATTTGTGGAGATGAGCTCCTGGACTCCCGTTAAGAAGACATGTTGTCAACCTCTAGATCCCTTACATGCCTGCACTTTTCGGCTTGCTGCTGCTGCAATCCACGCGTTTTAGATCTGCATAACTCCACCTCTTTAAACACAGCACCTTCACCCCCTGCTGTTCCCACCCGCCTCAACACCGTTGGAAGGGAGGAGAACCAATTAAGGCGGGGGGTGGGGTGGAACGAGCAGCTGTCTACCCTTAGCAGGAGGGCTCCTGATTACATACCTCTCCTGCTGCTGCTGCTGCTGGCTGTCCAGCAGCAGACTGAAGGTGGCTGCTGCTGTGCACAGGTATATAAAGGCTCAGAGCCTATTATGACACGCGCAGCCAGCGTTCCATTGCCACATTCCATCTACTGCAGGCAGGATACCTGGCTGGCTGAATGTCGCTGAGAAGCTCACAGAGACCGCCATAAGCAACAGTTTAACAGAATGCCACAGACTAATCAACCAAACTTTTTGGGTTGGGTTCTCTTTTATAGTCTGCAGGCATTAAATGAAAGAAGTCAGTGTTCCAGCAGAAGGAGACAACGTTTCAGAAAAGGCATTGTAGCAAACCAAAAAAGAAATTTTAAGCGCAGCAGAGTAACCAGCGCACATACCTGTTAGCTCAGGTGAGTTTAAAAGGCTGCTGTTGATAACAAGGGCATTTGCTAAATAGATGGTGTGTGTGCAACAATATACTGAAAGGTCAATTATATTGTGCAGCTTATCTCACCACCTGTAGTTATTTAGGTGAAAGCTCCAAAATGCTTGCCTAATATGTCTGTTTATCCAAAAGGAAGTAAAAAGGGAGAGCTAGAAAGATAGCATTGCATCACATTACATGGCAATGCAATGCACAGTTGCTGAAGTTGAACCAAAATGAGCTTGTAATCTGGCTTCTGCAACTTTGAACATGAAAAATCCAATGAGGAGAAGAAAAGCAAAGCCAAAGAGTCCATCCCAAAATCCGACAAACAAGCAAAATGAACAAAAAACATTGAATTCAATTCTTTCTGATTTTAGAAACTGCATTAAAGAAGGGGTGCACCGGTCCTGGAGATACTGCAATACCAGGTCAATGCGTGGAGTGGACAGAGCAAGCTCTTTTTCCATCTCCCTGTTCTAAAAATCCATTTAATATATGGTCCCCAGATAGGGGACGTATCAGATATTAAACTGATAAGAACAGATACTACACTTGATCTTAGCCAAAAGGCCGAGAAGCGATAACCAGAATTGGTTTCAAACTACGGAGCCACCCAAGGATCCTGAAAAGTCCATTTGTGGAGATGAGCTCCTGGACTCCCGTTAAGAAGACATGTTGTCAACCTCTAGATCCCTTACATGCCTGCACTTTTCGGCTTGCTGCTGCTGCAATCCACGCGTTTTAGATCTGCATAACTCCACCTCTTTAAACACAGCACCTTCACCCCCTGCTGTTCCCACCCGCCTCAACACCGTTGGAAGGGAGGAGAACCAATTAAGGCGGGGGGTGGGGTGGAACGAGCAGCTGTCTACCCTTAGCAGGAGGGCTCCTGATTACATACCTCTCCTGCTGCTGCTGCTGCTGGCTGTCCAGCAGCAGACTGAAGGTGGCTGCTGCTGTGCACAGGTATATAAAGGCTCAGAGCCTATTATGACACGCGCAGCCAGCGTTCCATTGCCACATTCCATCTACTGCAGGCAGGATACCTGGCTGGCTGAATGTCGCTGAGAAGCTCACAGAGACCGCCATAAGCAACAGTTTAACAGAATGCCACAGACTAATCAACCAAACTTTTTGGGTTGGGTTCTCTTTTATAGTCTGCAGGCATTAAATGAAAGAAGTCAGTGTTCCAGCAGAAGTAGACAACGTTTCAGAAAAGGCATTGTAGCAAACCAAAAAAGAAATTTTAAGCACAGCAGAGTAACCAGCGCACATACCTGTTAGCTCAGGTGAGTTTAAAAGGCTGCTGTTGATAACAAGGGCATTTGCTAAATAGATGGTGTGTGTGCAACAATATACTGAAAGGTCAATTATATTGTGCAGCTTATCTCACCACCTGTAGTTATTTAGGTGAAAGCTCCAAAATGCTTGCCTAATATGTCTGTTTATCCAAAAGGAAGTAAAAAGGGAGAGCTAGAAAGATAGCATTGCATCACATTACATGGCAATGCAATGCACAGTTGCTGAAGTTGAACCAAAATGAGCTTGTAATCTGGCTTCTGCAACTTTGAACATGAAAAATCCAATGAGGAGAAGAAAAGCAAAGCCAAAGAGTCCATCCCAAAATCCGACAAACAAGCAAAATGAACAAAAAACATTGAATTCAATTCTTTCTGATTTTAGAAACTGCATTAAAGAAGGGGTGCACCGGTCCTGGAGATACTGCAATACCAGGTCAATGCGTGGAGTGGACAGAGCAAGCTCTTTTTCCATCTCCCTGTTCTAAAAATCCATTTAATATATGGTCCCCAGATAGGGGACGTATCAGATATTAAACTGATAAGAACAGATACTACACTTGATCTTAGCCAAAAGGCCGAGAAGCGATAACCAGAATTGGTTTCAAACTACGGAGCCACCCAAGGATCCTGAAAAGTCCATTTGTGGAGATGAGCTCCTGGACTCCCGTTAAGAAGACATGTTGTCAACCTCTAGATCCCTTACATGCCTGCACTTTTCGGCTTGCTGCTGCTGCAATCCACGCGTTTTAGATCTGCATAACTCCACCTCTTTAAACACAGCACCTTCACCCCCTGCTGTTCCCACCCGCCTCAACACCGTTGGAAGGGAGGAGAACCAATTAAGGCGGGGGGTGGGGTGGAACGAGCAGCTGTCTACCCTTAGCAGGAGGGCTCCTGATTACATACCTCTCCTGCTGCTGCTGCTGCTGGCTGTCCAGCAGCAGACTGAAGGTGGCTGCTGCTGTGCACAGGTATATAAAGGCTCAGAGCCTATTATGACACGCGCAGCCAGCGTTCCATTGCCACATTCCATCTACTGCAGGCAGGATACCTGGCTGGCTGAATGTCGCTGAGAAGCTCACAGAGACCGCCATAAGCAACAGTTTAACAGAATGCCACAGACTAATCAACCAAACTTTTTGGGTTGGGTTCTCTTTTATAGTCTGCAGGCATTAAATGAAAGAAGTCAGTGTTCCAGCAGAAGGAGACAACGTTTCAGAAAAGGCATTGTAGCAAACCAAAAAAGAAATTTTAAGCGCAGCAGAGTAACCAGCGCACATACCTGTTAGCTCAGGTGAGTTTAAAAGGCTGCTGTTGATAACAAGGGCATTTGCTAAATAGATGGTGTGTGTGCAACAATATACTGAAAGGTCAATTATATTGTGCAGCTTATCTCACCACCTGTAGTTATTTAGGTGAAAGCTCCAAAATGCTTGCCTAATATGTCTGTTTATCCAAAAGGAAGTAAAAAGGGAGAGCTAGAAAGATAGCATTGCATCACATTACATGGCAATGCAATGCACAGTTGCTGAAGTTGAACCAAAATGAGCTTGTAATCTGGCTTCTGCAACTTTGAACATGAAAAATCCAATGAGGAGAAGAAAAGCAAAGCCAAAGAGTCCATCCCAAAATCCGACAAACAAGCAAAATGAACAAAAAACATTGAATTCAATTCTTTCTGATTTTAGAAACTGCATTAAAGAAGGGGTGCACCGGTCCTGGAGATACTGCAATACCAGGTCAATGCGTGGAGTGGACAGAGCAAGCTCTTTTTCCATCTCCCTGTTCTAAAAATCCATTTAATATATGGTCCCCAGATAGGGGACGTATCAGATATTAAACTGATAAGAACAGATACTACACTTGATCTTAGCCAAAAGGCCGAGAAGCGATAACCAGAATTGGTTTCAAACTACGGAGCCACCCAAGGATCCTGAAAAGTCCATTTGTGGAGATGAGCTCCTGGACTCCCGTTAAGAAGACATGTTGTCAACCTCTAGATCCCTTACATGCCTGCACTTTTCGGCTTGCTGCTGCTGCAATCCACGCGTTTTAGATCTGCATAACTCCACCTCTTTAAACACAGCACCTTCACCCCCTGCTGTTCCCACCCGCCTCAACACCGTTGGAAGGGAGGAGAACCAATTAAGGCGGGGGGTGGGGTGGAACGAGCAGCTGTCTACCCTTAGCAGGAGGGCTCCTGATTACATACCTCTCCTGCTGCTGCTGCTGCTGGCTGTCCAGCAGCAGACTGAAGGTGGCTGCTGCTGTGCACAGGTATATAAAGGCTCAGAGCCTATTATGACACGCGCAGCCAGCGTTCCATTGCCACATTCCATCTACTGCAGGCAGGATACCTGGCTGGCTGAATGTCGCTGAGAAGCTCACAGAGACCGCCATAAGCAACAGTTTAACAGAATGCCACAGACTAATCAACCAAACTTTTTGGGTTGGGTTCTCTTTTATAGTCTGCAGGCATTAAATGAAAGAAGTCAGTGTTCCAGCAGAAGGAGACAACGTTTCAGAAAAGGCATTGTAGCAAACCAAAAAAGAAATTTTAAGCGCAGCAGAGTAACCAGCGCACATACCTGTTAGCTCAGGTGAGTTTAAAAGGCTGCTGTTGATAACAAGGGCATTTGCTAAATAGATGGTGTGTGTGCAACAATATACTGAAAGGTCAATTATATTGTGCAGCTTATCTCACCACCTGTAGTTATTTAGGTGAAAGCTCCAAAATGCTTGCCTAATATGTCTGTTTATCCAAAAGGAAGTAAAAAGGGAGAGCTAGAAAGATAGCATTGCATCACATTACATGGCAATGCAATGCACAGTTGCTGAAGTTGAACCAAAATGAGCTTGTAATCTGGCTTCTGCAACTTTGAACATGAAAAATCCAATGAGGAGAAGAAAAGCAAAGCCAAAGAGTCCATCCCAAAATCCGACAAACAAGCAAAATGAACAAAAAACATTGAATTCAATTCTTTCTGATTTTAGAAACTGCATTAAAGAAGGGGTGCACCGGTCCTGGAGATACTGCAATACCAGGTCAATGCGTGGAGTGGACAGAGCAAGCTCTTTTTCCATCTCCCTGTTCTAAAAATCCATTTAATATATGGTCCCCAGATAGGGGACGTATCAGATATTAAACTGATAAGAACAGATACTACACTTGATCTTAGCCAAAAGGCCGAGAAGCGATAACCAGAATTGGTTTCAAACTACGGAGCCACCCAAGGATCCTGAAAATTCCATTTGTGGAGATGAGCTCCTGGACTCCCGTTAAGAAGACATGTTGTCAACCTCTAGATCCCTTACATGCCTGCACTTTTCGGCTTGCTGCTGCTGCAATCCACGCGTTTTAGATCTGCATAACTCCACCTCTTTAAACACAGCACCTTCACCCCCTGCTGTTCCCACCCGCCTCAACACCGTTGGAAGGGAGGAGAACCAATTAAGGCGGGGGGTGGGGTGGAACGAGCAGCTGTCTACCCTTAGCAGGAGGGCTCCTGATTACATACCTCTCCTGCTGCTGCTGCTGCTGGCTGTCCAGCAGCAGACTGAAGGTGGCTGCTGCTGTGCACAGGTATATAAAGGCTCAGAGCCTATTATGACACGCGCAGCCAGCGTTCCATTGCCACATTCCATCTACTGCAGGCAGGATACCTGGCTGGCTGAATGTCGCTGAGAAGCTCACAGAGACCGCCATAAGCAACAGTTTAACAGAATGCCACAGACTAATCAACCAAACTTTTTGGGTTGGGTTCTCTTTTATAGTCTGCAGGCATTAAATGAAAGAAGTCAGTGTTCCAGCAGAAGGAGACAACGTTTCAGAAAAGGCATTGTAGCAAACCAAAAAAGAAATTTTAAGCGCAGCAGAGTAACCAGCGCACATACCTGTTAGCTCAGGTGAGTTTAAAAGGCTGCTGTTGATAACAAGGGCATTTGCTAAATAGATGGTGTGTGTGCAACAATATACTGAAAGGTCAATTATATTGTGCAGCTTATCTCACCACCTGTAGTTATTTAGGTGAAAGCTCCAAAATGCTTGCCTAATATGTCTGTTTATCCAAAAGGAAGTAAAAAGGGAGAGCTAGAAAGATAGCATTGCATCACATTACATGGCAATGCAATGCACAGTTGCTGAAGTTGAACCAAAATGAGCTTGTAATCTGGCTTCTGCAACTTTGAACATGAAAAATCCAATGAGGAGAAGAAAAGCAAAGCCAAAGAGTCCATCCCAAAATCCGACAAACAAGCAAAATGAACAAAAAACATTGAATTCAATTCTTTCTGATTTTAGAAACTGCATTAAAGAAGGGGTGCACCGGTCCTGGAGATACTGCAATACCAGGTCAATGCGTGGAGTGGACAGAGCAAGCTCTTTTTCCATCTCCCTGTTCTAAAAATCCATTTAATATATGGTCCCCAGATAGGGGACGTATCAGATATTAAACTGATAAGAACAGATTTTTTTTTTTTTTTTTTTTTTTTTTTTAAGCCCGAATTCGTGTACAAAACCCGAGTGTGCTTAAAAAAGTGACAAGTGCCACAAAAAAAGTGCACTAGGATGCTGGTCTTCTTGAAACCCTCTCCAAAAGGAGAAGGGTCCCCCAAACCATTCCCCGTCCCTCCGAGCCAAAAGGCCACAGCGAGGAACAGGGACAAAAAGCCACCTCCAGCCGAAGCCAGAGGCGACCCAATCTTACCCCCAGCACCTGCCCGAGTTCTCACCCGAGCAAGGCACTGGGAGCCAAAGACTGTGCTCCCCTCCCGGAAGAGGGGAGCCAACAACGCTCTCCTCCCGAAAGAGGAGAGCCAGGGGGGTTCAGGGGGGAGCGGAACCTGATGGCCACACACTCCCCCCCTAGACCTGCCAAGAGAGGAACCCGTAAGGGAACCGCATCCCGACAAAATCCTAGTAGGACGTGACACACGTGAATAAGTGGACACACAGTGACAAAGAAATTAAATAAATAGTGAAGGTTTCACAGTATAATACTGCCCGGACCTTCGACCGGGAATTGAAAAATTCCCCATCCTAAGGCCAGAAGGCCCGGAATAAGGGTGTGTGCGAAGAAAGAAAATTTGAAGTGCTTGTGCAAATGTGCCATAAACTCAAGTGGGGTTCCCAATCCCAGTGAGTTAAGGCACCCCAGGGTCACAACTCCTGGGGCACTTCACACTTCGGGCTTTCGATCTTCCCCGGCCCAATGACGTCGATCCTGGGGGGCCATGCTTTCCACCAGATGACTATATTAGCCACCTGGCGTACTAACAAGCGCCTAAACCCCAGTGTGCATAATGTATCAATCTACTAGGGCGGCCAACATCCAAAACCGCCTTTTCGAAAGATACTACACTTGATCTTAGCCAAAAGGCCGAGAAGCGATAACCAGAATTGGTTTCAAACTACGGAGCCACCCAAGGATCCTGAAAAGTCCATTTGTGGAGATGAGCTCCTGGACTCCCGTTAAGAAGACATGTTGTCAACCTCTAGATCCCTTACATGCCTGCACTTTTCGGCTTGCTGCTGCTGCAATCCACGCGTTTTAGATCTGCATAACTCCACCTCTTTAAACACAGCACCTTCACCCCCTGCTGTTCCCACCCGCCTCAACACCGTTGGAAGGGAGGAGAACCAATTAAGGCGGGGGGTGGGGTGGAACGAGCAGCTGTCTACCCTTAGCAGGAGGGCTCCTGATTACATACCTCTCCTGCTGCTGCTGCTGCTGCTGGCTGTCCAACAGCAGACTGAAGGTGGCTGCTGCTGTGCACAGGTATATAAAGGCTCAGAGCCTATTATGACACGCGCAGCCAGCATTCCATTGCCACTTTCCATCTACTGCAGGCAGGATACCTGGCTGGCTGAATGTCGCTGAGAAGCTCACAGAGACCGCCATAAGCAACAGTTTAACAGAATGCCACAGACTAATCAACCAAACTTTTTGGGTTGGGTTCTCTTTTATAGTCTGCAGGCATTAAATGAAAGAAGTCAGTGTTCCAGCAGAAGGAGACAACGTTTCAGAAAAGGCATTGTAGCAAACCAAAAAAGAAATTTTAAGCGCAGCAGAGTAACCAGCGCACATACCTGTTAGCTCAGGTGAGTTTAAAAGGCTGCTGTTGATAACAAGGGCATTTGCTAAATAGATGGTGTGTGTGCAACAATATACTGAAAGGTCAATTATATTGTGCAGCTTATCTCACCACCTGTAGTTATTTAGGTGAAAGCTCCAAAATGCTTGCCTAATATGTCTGTTTATCCAAAAGGAAGTAAAAAGGGAGAGCTAGAAAGATAGCATTGCATCACATTACATGGCAATGCAATGCACAGTTGCTGAAGTTGAACCAAAATGAGCTTGTAATCTGGCTTCTGCAACTTTGAACATGAAAAATCCAATGAGGAGAAGAAAAGCAAAGCCAAAGAGTCCATCCCAAAATCCGACAAACAAGCAAAATGAACAAAAAACATTGAATTCAATTCTTTCTGATTTTAGAAACTGCATTAAAGAAGGGGTGCACCGGTCCTGGAGATACTGCAATACCAGGTCAATGCGTGGAGTGGACAGAGCAAGCTCTTTTTCCATCTCCCTGTTCTAAAAATCCATTTAATATATGGTCCCCAGATAGGGGACGTATCAGATATTAAACTGATAAGAACAGATACTACACTTGATCTTAGCCAAAAGGCCGAGAAGCGATAACCAGAATTGGTTTCAAACTACGGAGCCACCCAAGGATCCTGAAAAGTCCATTTGTGGAGATGAGCTCCTGGACTCCCGTTAAGAAGACATGTTGTCAACCTCTAGATCCCTTACATGCCTGCACTTTTCGGCTTGCTGCTGCTGCAATCCACGCGTTTTAGATCTGCATAACTCCACCTCTTTAAACACAGCACCTTCACCCCCTGCTGTTCCCACCCGCCTCAACACCGTTGGAAGGGAGGAGAACCAATTAAGGCGGGGGGTGGGGTGGAACGAGCAGCTGTCTACCCTTAGCAGGAGGGCTCCTGATTACATACCTCTCCTGCTGCTGCTGCTGCTGGCTGTCCAGCAGCAGACTGAAGGTGGCTGCTGCTGTGCACAGGTATATAAAGGCTCAGAGCCTATTATGACACGCGCAGCCAGCGTTCCATTGCCACATTCCATCTACTGCAGGCAGGATACCTGGCTGGCTGAATGTCGCTGAGAAGCTCACAGAGACCGCCATAAGCAACAGTTTAACAGAATGCCACAGACTAATCAACCAAACTTTTTGGGTTGGGTTCTCTTTTATAGTCTGCAGGCATTAAATGAAAGAAGTCAGTGTTCCAGCAGAAGGAGACAACGTTTCAGAAAAGGCATTGTAGCAAACCAAAAAAGAAATTTTAAGCGCAGCAGAGTAACCAGCGCACATACCTGTTAGCTCAGGTGAGTTTAAAAGGCTGCTGTTGATAACAAGGGCATTTGCTAAATAGATGGTGTGTGTGCAACAATATACTGAAAGGTCAATTATATTGTGCAGCTTATCTCACCACCTGTAGTTATTTAGGTGAAAGCTCCAAAATGCTTGCCTAATATGTCTGTTTATCCAAAAGGAAGTAAAAAGGGAGAGCTAGAAAGATAGCATTGCATCACATTACATGGCAATGCAATGCACAGTTGCTGAAGTTGAACCAAAATGAGCTTGTAATCTGGCTTCTGCAACTTTGAACATGAAAAATCCAATGAGGAGAAGAAAAGCAAAGCCAAAGAGTCCATCCCAAAATCCGACAAACAAGCAAAATGAACAAAAAACATTGAATTCAATTCTTTCTGATTTTAGAAACTGCATTAAAGAAGGGGTGCACCGGTCCTGGAGATACTGCAATACCAGGTCAATGCGTGGAGTGGACAGAGCAAGCTCTTTTTCCATCTCCCTGTTCTAAAAATCCATTTAATATATGGTCCCCAGATAGGGGACGTATCAGATATTAAACTGATAAGAACAGATACTACACTTGATCTTAGCCAAAAGGCCGAGAAGCGATAACCAGAATTGGTTTCAAACTACGGAGCCACCCAAGGATCCTGAAAAGTCCATTTGTGGAGATGAGCTCCTGGACTCCCGTTAAGAAGACATGTTGTCAACCTCTAGATCCCTTACATGCCTGCACTTTTCGGCTTGCTGCTGCTGCAATCCACGCGTTTTAGATCTGCATAACTCCACCTCTTTAAACACAGCACCTTCACCCCCTGCTGTTCCCACCCGCCTCAACACCGTTGGAAGGGAGGAGAACCAATTAAGGCGGGGGGTGGGGTGGAACGAGCAGCTGTCTACCCTTAGCAGGAGGGCTCCTGATTACATACCTCTCCTGCTGCTGCTGCTGCTGGCTGTCCAGCAGCAGACTGAAGGTGGCTGCTGCTGTGCACAGGTATATAAAGGCTCAGAGCCTATTATGACACGCGCAGCCAGCGTTCCATTGCCACATTCCATCTACTGCAGGCAGGATACCTGGCTGGCTGAATGTCGCTGAGAAGCTCACAGAGACCGCCATAAGCAACAGTTTAACAGAATGCCACAGACTAATCAACCAAACTTTTTGGGTTGGGTTCTCTTTTATAGTCTGCAGGCATTAAATGAAAGAAGTCAGTGTTCCAGCAGAAGGAGACAACGTTTCAGAAAAGGCATTGTAGCAAACCAAAAAAGAAATTTTAAGCGCAGCAGAGTAACCAGCGCACATACCTGTTAGCTCAGGTGAGTTTAAAAGGCTGCTGTTGATAACAAGGGCATTTGCTAAATAGATGGTGTGTGTGCAACAATATACTGAAAGGTCAATTATATTGTGCAGCTTATCTCACCACCTGTAGTTATTTAGGTGAAAGCTCCAAAATGCTTGCCTAATATGTCTGTTTATCCAAAAGGAAGTAAAAAGGGAGAGCTAGAAAGATAGCATTGCATCACATTACATGGCAATGCAATGCACAGTTGCTGAAGTTGAACCAAAATGAGCTTGTAATCTGGCTTCTGCAACTTTGAACATGAAAAATCCAATGAGGAGAAGAAAAGCAAAGCCAAAGAGTCCATCCCAAAATCCGACAAACAAGCAAAATGAACAAAAAACATTGAATTCAATTCTTTCTGATTTTAGAAACTGCATTAAAGAAGGGGTGCACCGGTCCTGGAGATACTGCAATACCAGGTCAATGCGTGGAGTGGACAGAGCAAGCTCTTTTTCCATCTCCCTGTTCTAAAAATCCATTTAATATATGGTCCCCAGATAGGGGACGTATCAGATATTAAACTGATAAGAACAGATACTACACTTGATCTTAGCCAAAAGGCCGAGAAGCGATAACCAGAATTGGTTTCAAACTACGGAGCCACCCAAGGATCCTGAAAAGTCCATTTGTGGAGATGAGCTCCTGGACTCCCGTTAAGAAGACATGTTGTCAACCTCTAGATCCCTTACATGCCTGCACTTTTCGGCTTGCTGCTGCTGCAATCCACGCGTTTTAGATCTGCATAACTCCACCTCTTTAAACACAGCACCTTCACCCCCTGCTGTTCCCACCCGCCTCAACACCGTTGGAAGGGAGGAGAACCAATTAAGGCGGGGGGTGGGGTGGAACGAGCAGCTGTCTACCCTTAGCAGGAGGGCTCCTGATTACATACCTCTCCTGCTGCTGCTGCTGCTGGCTGTCCAGCAGCAGACTGAAGGTGGCTGCTGCTGTGCACAGGTATATAAAGGCTCAGAGCCTATTATGACACGCGCAGCCAGCGTTCCATTGCCACATTCCATCTACTGCAGGCAGGATACCTGGCTGGCTGAATGTCGCTGAGAAGCTCACAGAGACCGCCATAAGCAACAGTTTAACAGAATGCCACAGACTAATCAACCAAACTTTTTGGGTTGGGTTCTCTTTTATAGTCTGCAGGCATTAAATGAAAGAAGTCAGTGTTCCAGCAGAAGGAGACAACGTTTCAGAAAAGGCATTGTAGCAAACCAAAAAAGAAATTTTAAGCGCAGCAGAGTAACCAGCGCACATACCTGTTAGCTCAGGTGAGTTTAAAAGGCTGCTGTTGATAACAAGGGCATTTGCTAAATAGATGGTGTGTGTGCAACAATATACTGAAAGGTCAATTATATTGTGCAGCTTATCTCACCACCTGTAGTTATTTAGGTGAAAGCTCCAAAATGCTTGCCTAATATGTCTGTTTATCCAAAAGGAAGTAAAAAGGGAGAGCTAGAAAGATAGCATTGCATCACATTACATGGCAATGCAATGCACAGTTGCTGAAGTTGAACCAAAATGAGCTTGTAATCTGGCTTCTGCAACTTTGAACATGAAAAATCCAATGAGGAGAAGAAAAGCAAAGCCAAAGAGTCCATCCCAAAATCCGACAAACAAGCAAAATGAACAAAAAACATTGAATTCAATTCTTTCTGATTTTAGAAACTGCATTAAAGAAGGGGTGCACCGGTCCTGGAGATACTGCAATACCAGGTCAATGCGTGGAGTGGACAGAGCAAGCTCTTTTTCCATCTCCCTGTTCTAAAAATCCATTTAATATATGGTCCCCAGATAGGGGACGTATCAGATATTAAACTGATAAGAACAGATACTACACTTGATCTTAGCCAAAAGGCCGAGAAGCGATAACCAGAATTGGTTTCAAACTACGGAGCCACCCAAGGATCCTGAAAAGTCCATTTGTGGAGATGAGCTCCTGGACTCCCGTTAAGAAGACATGTTGTCAACCTCTAGATCCCTTACATGCCTGCACTTTTCGGCTTGCTGCTGCTGCAATCCACGCGTTTTAGATCTGCATAACTCCACCTCTTTAAACACAGCACCTTCACCCCCTGCTGTTCCCACCCGCCTCAACACCGTTGGAAGGGAGGAGAACCAATTAAGGCGGGGGGTGGGGTGGAACGAGCAGCTGTCTACCCTTAGCAGGAGGGCTCCTGATTACATACCTCTCCTGCTGCTGCTGCTGCTGCTGGCTGTCCAACAGCAGACTGAAGGTGGCTGCTGCTGTGCACAGGTATATAAAGGCTCAGAGCCTATTATGACACGCGCAGCCAGCGTTCCATTGCCACTTTCCATCTACTGCAGGCAGGATACCTGGCTGGCTGAATGTCGCTGAGAAGCTCACAGAGACCGCCATAAGCAACAGTTTAACAGAATGCCACAGACTAATCAACCAAACTTTTTGGGTTGGGTTCTCTTTTATAGTCTGCAGGCATTAAATGAAAGAAGTCAGTGTTCCAGCAGAAGGAGACAACGTTTCAGAAAAGGCATTGTAGCAAACCAAAAAAGAAATTTTAAGCGCAGCAGAGTAACCAGCGCACATACCTGTTAGCTCAGGTGAGTTTAAAAGGCTGCTGTTGATAACAAGGGCATTTGCTAAATAGATGGTGTGTGTGCAACAATATACTGAAAGGTCAATTATATTGTGCAGCTTATCTCACCACCTGTAGTTATTTAGGTGAAAGCTCCAAAATGCTTGCCTAATATGTCTGTTTATCCAAAAGGAAGTAAAAAGGGAGAGCTAGAAAGATAGCATTGCATCACATTACATGGCAATGCAATGCACAGTTGCTGAAGTTGAACCAAAATGAGCTTGTAATCTGGCTTCTGCAACTTTGAACATGAAAAATCCAATGAGGAGAAGAAAAGCAAAGCCAAAGAGTCCATCCCAAAATCCGACAAACAAGCAAAATGAACAAAAAACATTGAATTCAATTCTTTCTGATTTTAGAAACTGCATTAAAGAAGGGGTGCACCGGTCCTGGAGATACTGCAATACCAGGTCAATGCGTGGAGTGGACAGAGCAAGCTCTTTTTCCATCTCCCTGTTCTAAAAATCCATTTAATATATGGTCCCCAGATAGGGGACGTATCAGATATTAAACTGATAAGAACAGATACTACACTTGATCTTAGCCAAAAGGCCGAGAAGCGATAACCAGAATTGGTTTCAAACTACGGAGCCACCCAAGGATCCTGAAAAGTCCATTTGTGGAGATGAGCTCCTGGACTCCCGTTAAGAAGACATGTTGTCAACCTCTAGATCCCTTACATGCCTGCACTTTTCGGCTTGCTGCTGCTGCAATCCACGCGTTTTAGATCTGCATAACTCCACCTCTTTAAACACAGCACCTTCACCCCCTGCTGTTCCCACCCGCCTCAACACCGTTGGAAGGGAGGAGAACCAATTAAGGCGGGGGGTGGGGTGGAACGAGCAGCTGTCTACCCTTAGCAGGAGGGCTCCTGATTACATACCTCTCCTGCTGCTGCTGCTGCTGGCTGTCCAGCAGCAGACTGAAGGTGGCTGCTGCTGTGCACAGGTATATAAAGGCTCAGAGCCTATTATGACACGCGCAGCCAGCGTTCCATTGCCACATTCCATCTACTGCAGGCAGGATACCTGGCTGGCTGAATGTCGCTGAGAAGCTCACAGAGACCGCCATAAGCAACAGTTTAACAGAATGCCACAGACTAATCAACCAAACTTTTTGGGTTGGGTTCTCTTTTATAGTCTGCAGGCATTAAATGAAAGAAGTCAGTGTTCCAGCAGAAGGAGACAACGTTTCAGAAAAGGCATTGTAGCAAACCAAAAAAGAAATTTTAAGCGCAGCAGAGTAACCAGCGCACATACCTGTTAGCTCAGGTGAGTTTAAAAGGCTGCTGTTGATAACAAGGGCATTTGCTAAATAGATGGTGTGTGTGCAACAATATACTGAAAGGTCAATTATATTGTGCAGCTTATCTCACCACCTGTAGTTATTTAGGTGAAAGCTCCAAAATGCTTGCCTAATATGTCTGTTTATCCAAAAGGAAGTAAAAAGGGAGAGCTAGAAAGATAGCATTGCATCACATTACATGGCAATGCAATGCACAGTTGCTGAAGTTGAACCAAAATGAGCTTGTAATCTGGCTTCTGCAACTTTGAACATGAAAAATCCAATGAGGAGAAGAAAAGCAAAGCCAAAGAGTCCATCCCAAAATCCGACAAACAAGCAAAATGAACAAAAAACATTGAATTCAATTCTTTCTGATTTTAGAAACTGCATTAAAGAAGGGGTGCACCGGTCCTGGAGATACTGCAATACCAGGTCAATGCGTGGAGTGGACAGAGCAAGCTCTTTTTCCATCTCCCTGTTCTAAAAATCCATTTAATATATGGTCCCCAGATAGGGGACGTATCAGATATTAAACTGATAAGAACAGATACTACACTTGATCTTAGCCAAAAGGCCGAGAAGCGATAACCAGAATTGGTTTCAAACTACGGAGCCACCCAAGGATCCTGAAAAGTCCATTTGTGGAGATGAGCTCCTGGACTCCCGTTAAGAAGACATGTTGTCAACCTCTAGATCCCTTACATGCCTGCACTTTTCGGCTTGCTGCTGCTGCAATCCACGCGTTTTAGATCTGCATAACTCCACCTCTTTAAACACAGCACCTTCACCCCCTGCTGTTCCCACCCGCCTCAACACCGTTGGAAGGGAGGAGAACCAATTAAGGCGGGGGGTGGGGTGGAACGAGCAGCTGTCTACCCTTAGCAGGAGGGCTCCTGATTACATACCTCTCCTGCTGCTGCTGCTGCTGGCTGTCCAGCAGCAGACTGAAGGTGGCTGCTGCTGTGCACAGGTATATAAAGGCTCAGAGCCTATTATGACACGCGCAGCCAGCGTTCCATTGCCACATTCCATCTACTGCAGGCAGGATACCTGGCTGGCTGAATGTCGCTGAGAAGCTCACAGAGACCGCCATAAGCAACAGTTTAACAGAATGCCACAGACTAATCAACCAAACTTTTTGGGTTGGGTTCTCTTTTATAGTCTGCAGGCATTAAATGAAAGAAGTCAGTGTTCCAGCAGAAGGAGACAACGTTTCAGAAAAGGCATTGTAGCAAACCAAAAAAGAAATTTTAAGCGCAGCAGAGTAACCAGCGCACATACCTGTTAGCTCAGGTGAGTTTAAAAGGCTGCTGTTGATAACAAGGGCATTTGCTAAATAGATGGTGTGTGTGCAACAATATACTGAAAGGTCAATTATATTGTGCAGCTTATCTCACCACCTGTAGTTATTTAGGTGAAAGCTCCAAAATGCTTGCCTAATATGTCTGTTTATCCAAAAGGAAGTAAAAAGGGAGAGCTAGAAAGATAGCATTGCATCACATTACATGGCAATGCAATGCACAGTTGCTGAAGTTGAACCAAAATGAGCTTGTAATCTGGCTTCTGCAACTTTGAACATGAAAAATCCAATGAGGAGAAGAAAAGCAAAGCCAAAGAGTCCATCCCAAAATCCGACAAACAAGCAAAATGAACAAAAAACATTGAATTCAATTCTTTCTGATTTTAGAAACTGCATTAAAGAAGGGGTGCACCGGTCCTGGAGATACTGCAATACCAGGTCAATGCGTGGAGTGGACAGAGCAAGCTCTTTTTCCATCTCCCTGTTCTAAAAATCCATTTAATATATGGTCCCCAGATAGGGGACGTATCAGATATTAAACTGATAAGAACAGATACTACACTTGATCTTAGCCAAAAGGCCGAGAAGCGATAACCAGAATTGGTTTCAAACTACGGAGCCACCCAAGGATCCTGAAAAGTCCATTTGTGGAGATGAGCTCCTGGACTCCCGTTAAGAAGACATGTTGTCAACCTCTAGATCCCTTACATGCCTGCACTTTTCGGCTTGCTGCTGCTGCAATCCACGCGTTTTAGATCTGCATAACTCCACCTCTTTAAACACAGCACCTTCACCCCCTGCTGTTCCCACCCGCCTCAACACCGTTGGAAGGGAGGAGAACCAATTAAGGCGGGGGGTGGGGTGGAACGAGCAGCTGTCTACCCTTAGAAGGAGGGCTCCTGATTACATACCTCTCCTGCTGCTGCTGCTGCTGGCTGTCCAGCAGCAGACTGAAGGTGGCTGCTGCTGTGCACAGGTATATAAAGGCTCAGAGCCTATTATGACACGCGCAGCCAGCGTTCCATTGCCACATTCCATCTACTGCAGGCAGGATACCTGGCTGGCTGAATGTCGCTGAGAAGCTCACAGAGACCGCCATAAGCAACAGTTTAACAGAATGCCACAGACTAATCAACCAAACTTTTTGGGTTGGGTTCTCTTTTATAGTCTGCAGGAATTAAATGAAAGAAGTCAGTGTTCCAGCAGAAGGAGACAACGTTTCAGAAAAGGCATTGTAGCAAACCAAAAAAGAAATTTTAAGCACAGCAGAGTAACCAGCGCACATACCTGTTAGCTCAGGTGAGTTTAAAAGGCTGCTGTTGAAAACAAGGGCATTTGCTAAATAGATGGTGTGTGTGCAACAATATACTGAAAGGTCAATTATATTGTGCAGCTTATCTCACCACCTGTAGTTATTTAGGTGAAAGCTCCAAAATGCTTGCCTAATATGTCTGTTTATCCAAAAGGAAGTAAAAAGGGAGAGCTAGAAAGATAGCATTGCATCACATTACATGGCAATGCAATGCACAGTTGCTGAAGTTGAACCAAAATGAGCTTGTAATCTGGCTTCTGCAACTTTGAACATGAAAAATCCAATGAGGAGAAGAAAAGCAAAGCCAAAGAGTCCATCCCAAAATCCGACAAACAAGCAAAATGAACAAAAAACATTGAATTCAATTCTTTCTGATTTTAGAAACTGCATTAAAGAAGGGGTGCACCGGTCCTGGAGATACTGCAATACCAGGTCAATGCGTGGAGTGGACAGAGCAAGCTCTTTTTCCATCTCCCTGTTCTAAAAATCCATTTAATATATGGTCCCCAGATAGGGGACGTATCAGATATTAAACTGATAAGAACAGATACTACACTTGATCTTAGCCAAAAGGCCGAGAAGCGATAACCAGAATTGGTTTCAAACTACGGAGCCACCCAAGGATCCTGAAAAGTCCATTTGTGGAGATGAGCTCCTGGACTCCCGTTAAGAAGACATGTTGTCAACCTCTAGATCCCTTACATGCCTGCACTTTTCGGCTTGCTGCTGCTGCAATCCACGCGTTTTAGATCTGCATAACTCCACCTCTTTAAACACAGCACCTTCACCCCCTGCTGTTCCCACCCGCCTCAACACCGTTGGAAGGGAGGAGAACCAATTAAGGCGGGGGGTGGGGTGGAACGAGCAGCTGTCTACCCTTAGCAGGAGGGCTCCTGATTACATACCTCTCCTGCTGCTGCTGCTGCTGGCTGTCCAGCAGCAGACTGAAGGTGGCTGCTGCTGTGCACAGGTATATAAAGGCTCAGAGCCTATTATGACACGCGCAGCCAGCGTTCCATTGCCACATTCCATCTACTGCAGGCAGGATACCTGGCTGGCTGAATGTCGCTGAGAAGCTCACAGAGACCGCCATAAGCAACAGTTTAACAGAATGCCACAGACTAATCAACCAAACTTTTTGGGTTGGGTTCTCTTTTATAGTCTGCAGGCATTAAATGAAAGAAGTCAGTGTTCCAGCAGAAGGAGACAACGTTTCAGAAAAGGCATTGTAGCAAACCAAAAAAGAAATTTTAAGCGCAGCAGAGTAACCAGCGCACATACCTGTTAGCTCAGGTGAGTTTAAAAGGCTGCTGTTGATAACAAGGGCATTTGCTAAATAGATGGTGTGTGTGCAACAATATACTGAAAGGTCAATTATATTGTGCAGCTTATCTCACCACCTGTAGTTATTTAGGTGAAAGCTCCAAAATGCTTGCCTAATATGTCTGTTTATCCAAAAGGAAGTAAAAAGGGAGAGCTAGAAAGATAGCATTGCATCACATTACATGGCAATGCAATGCACAGTTGCTGAAGTTGAACCAAAATGAGCTTGTAATCTGGCTTCTGCAACTTTGAACATGAAAAATCCAATGAGGAGAAGAAAAGCAAAGCCAAAGAGTCCATCCCAAAATCCGACAAACAAGCAAAATGAACAAAAAACATTGAATTCAATTCTTTCTGATTTTAGAAACTGCATTAAAGAAGGGGTGCACCGGTCCTGGAGATACTGCAATACCAGGTCAATGCGTGGAGTGGACAGAGCAAGCTCTTTTTCCATCTCCCTGTTCTAAAAATCCATTTAATATATGGTCCCCAGATAGGGGACGTATCAGATATTAAACTGATAAGAACAGATACTACACTTGATCTTAGCCAAAAGGCCGAGAAGCGATAACCAGAATTGGTTTCAAACTACGGAGCCACCCAAGGATCCTGAAAAGTCCATTTGTGGAGATGAGCTCCTGGACTCCCGTTAAGAAGACATGTTGTCAACCTCTAGATCCCTTACATGCCTGCACTTTTCGGCTTGCTGCTGCTGCAATCCACGCGTTTTAGATCTGCATAACTCCACCTCTTTAAACACAGCACCTTCACCCCCTGCTGTTCCCACCCGCCTCAACACCGTTGGAAGGGAGGAGAACCAATTAAGGCGGGGGGTGGGGTGGAACGAGCAGCTGTCTACCCTTAGCAGGAGGGCTCCTGATTACATACCTCTCCTGCTGCTGCTGCTGCTGGCTGTCCAGCAGCAGACTGAAGGTGGCTGCTGCTGTGCACAGGTATATAAAGGCTCAGAGCCTATTATGACACGCGCAGCCAGCGTTCCATTGCCACATTCCATCTACTGCAGGCAGGATACCTGGCTGGCTGAATGTCGCTGAGAAGCTCACAGAGACCGCCATAAGCAACAGTTTAACAGAATGCCACAGACTAATCAACCAAACTTTTTGGGTTGGGTTCTCTTTTATAGTCTGCAGGCATTAAATGAAAGAAGTCAGTGTTCCAGCAGAAGGAGACAACGTTTCAGAAAAGGCATTGTAGCAAACCAAAAAAGAAATTTTAAGCGCAGCAGAGTAACCAGCGCACATACCTGTTAGCTCAGGTGAGTTTAAAAGGCTGCTGTTGATAACAAGGGCATTTGCTAAATAGATGGTGTGTGTGCAACAATATACTGAAAGGTCAATTATATTGTGCAGCTTATCTCACCACCTGTAGTTATTTAGGTGAAAGCTCCAAAATGCTTGCCTAATATGTCTGTTTATCCAAAAGGAAGTAAAAAGGGAGAGCTAGAAAGATAGCATTGCATCACATTACATGGCAATGCAATGCACAGTTGCTGAAGTTGAACCAAAATGAGCTTGTAATCTGGCTTCTGCAACTTTGAACATGAAAAATCCAATGAGGAGAAGAAAAGCAAAGCCAAAGAGTCCATCCCAAAATCCGACAAACAAGCAAAATGAACAAAAAACATTGAATTCAATTCTTTCTGATTTTAGAAACTGCATTAAAGAAGGGGTGCACCGGTCCTGGAGATACTGCAATACCAGGTCAATGCGTGGAGTGGACAGAGCAAGCTCTTTTTCCATCTCCCTGTTCTAAAAATCCATTTAATATATGGTCCCCAGATAGGGGACGTATCAGATATTAAACTGATAAGAACAGATACTACACTTGATCTTAGCCAAAAGGCCGAGAAGCGATAACCAGAATTGGTTTCAAACTACGGAGCCACCCAAGGATCCTGAAAATTCCATTTGTGGAGATGAGCTCCTGGACTCCCGTTAAGAAGACATGTTGTCAACCTCTAGATCCCTTACATGCCTGCACTTTTCGGCTTGCTGCTGCTGCAATCCACGCGTTTTAGATCTGCATAACTCCACCTCTTTAAACACAGCACCTTCACCCCCTGCTGTTCCCACCCGCCTCAACACCGTTGGAAGGGAGGAGAACCAATTAAGGCGGGGGGTGGGGTGGAACGAGCAGCTGTCTACCCTTAGCAGGAGGGCTCCTGATTACATACCTCTCCTGCTGCTGCTGCTGCTGGCTGTCCAGCAGCAGACTGAAGGTGGCTGCTGCTGTGCACAGGTATATAAAGGCTCAGAGCCTATTATGACACGCGCAGCCAGCGTTCCATTGCCACATTCCATCTACTGCAGGCAGGATACCTGGCTGGCTGAATGTCGCTGAGAAGCTCACAGAGACCGCCATAAGCAACAGTTTAACAGAATGCCACAGACTAATCAACCAAACTTTTTGGGTTGGGTTCTCTTTTATAGTCTGCAGGCATTAAATGAAAGAAGTCAGTGTTCCAGCAGAAGGAGACAACGTTTCAGAAAAGGCATTGTAGCAAACCAAAAAAGAAATTTTAAGCGCAGCAGAGTAACCAGCGCACATACCTGTTAGCTCAGGTGAGTTTAAAAGGCTGCTGTTGATAACAAGGGCATTTGCTAAATAGATGGTGTGTGTGCAACAATATACTGAAAGGTCAATTATATTGTGCAGCTTATCTCACCACCTGTAGTTATTTAGGTGAAAGCTCCAAAATGCTTGCCTAATATGTCTGTTTATCCAAAAGGAAGTAAAAAGGGAGAGCTAGAAAGATAGCATTGCATCACATTACATGGCAATGCAATGCACAGTTGCTGAAGTTGAACCAAAATGAGCTTGTAATCTGGCTTCTGCAACTTTGAACATGAAAAATCCAATGAGGAGAAGAAAAGCAAAGCCAAAGAGTCCATCCCAAAATCCGACAAACAAGCAAAATGAACAAAAAACATTGAATTCAATTCTTTCTGATTTTAGAAACTGCATTAAAGAAGGGGTGCACCGGTCCTGGAGATACTGCAATACCAGGTCAATGCGTGGAGTGGACAGAGCAAGCTCTTTTTCCATCTCCCTGTTCTAAAAATCCATTTAATATATGGTCCCCAGATAGGGGACGTATCAGATATTAAACTGATAAGAACAGATTTTTTTTTTTTTTTTTTTTTTTTTTTTAAGCCCGAATTCGTGTACAAAACCCGAGTGTGCTTAAAAAAGTGACAAGTGCCACAAAAAAAGTGCACTAGGATGCTGGTCTTCTTGAAACCCTCTCCAAAAGGAGAAGGGTCCCCCAAACCATTCCCCGTCCCTCCGAGCCAAAAGGCCACAGCGAGGAACAGGGACAAAAAGCCACCTCCAGCCGAAGCCAGAGGCGACCCAATCTTACCCCCAGCACCTGCCCGAGTTCTCACCCGAGCAAGGCACTGGGAGCCAAAGACTGTGCTCCCCTCCCGGAAGAGGGGAGCCAACAACGCTCTCCTCCCGAAAGAGGAGAGCCAGGGGGGTTCAGGGGGGAGCGGAACCTGATGGCCACACACTCCCCCCCTAGACCTGCCAAGAGAGGAACCCGTAAGGGAACCGCATCCCGACAAAATCCTAGTAGGACGTGACACACGTGAATAAGTGGACACACAGTGACAAAGAAATTAAATAAATAGTGAAGGTTTCACAGTATAATACTGCCCGGACCTTCGACCGGGAATTGAAAAATTCCCCATCCTAAGGCCAGAAGGCCCGGAATAAGGGTGTGTGCGAAGAAAGAAAATTTGAAGTGCTTGTGCAAATGTGCCATAAACTCAAGTGGGGTTCCCAATCCCAGTGAGTTAAGGCACCCCAGGGTCACAACTCCTGGGGCACTTCACACTTCGGGCTTTCGATCTTCCCCGGCCCAATGGCGTCGATCCTGGGGGGCCATGCTTTCCACCAGATGACTATATTAGCCACCTGGCGTACTAACAAGCGCCTAAACCCCAGTGTGCATAATGTATCAATCTACTAGGGCGGCCAACATCCAAAACCGCCTTTTCGAAAGATACTACACTTGATCTTAGCCAAAAGGCCGAGAAGCGATAACCAGAATTGGTTTCAAACTACGGAGCCACCCAAGGATCCTGAAAAGTCCATTTGTGGAGATGAGCTCCTGGACTCCCGTTAAGAAGACATGTTGTCAACCTCTAGATCCCTTACATGCCTGCACTTTTCGGCTTGCTGCTGCTGCAATCCACGCGTTTTAGATCTGCATAACTCCACCTCTTTAAACACAGCACCTTCACCCCCTGCTGTTCCCACCCGCCTCAACACCGTTGGAAGGGAGGAGAACCAATTAAGGCGGGGGGTGGGGTGGAACGAGCAGCTGTCTACCCTTAGCAGGAGGGCTCCTGATTACATACCTCTCCTGCTGCTGCTGCTGCTGCTGGCTGTCCAACAGCAGACTGAAGGTGGCTGCTGCTGTGCACAGGTATATAAAGGCTCAGAGCCTATTATGACACGCGCAGCCAGCGTTCCATTGCCACATTCCATCTACTGCAGGCAGGATACCTGGCTGGCTGAATGTCGCTGAGAAGCTCACAGAGACCGCCATAAGCAACAGTTTAACAGAATGCCACAGACTAATCAACCAAACTTTTTGGGTTGGGTTCTCTTTTATAGTCTGCAGGCATTAAATGAAAGAAGTCAGTGTTCCAGCAGAAGGAGACAACGTTTCAGAAAAGGCATTGTAGCAAACCAAAAAAGAAATTTTAAGCGCAGCAGAGTAACCAGCGCACATACCTGTTAGCTCAGGTGAGTTTAAAAGGCTGCTGTTGATAACAAGGGCATTTGCTAAATAGATGGTGTGTGTGCAACAATATACTGAAAGGTCAATTATATTGTGCAGCTTATCTCACCACCTGTAGTTATTTAGGTGAAAGCTCCAAAATGCTTGCCTAATATGTCTGTTTATCCAAAAGGAAGTAAAAAGGGAGAGCTAGAAAGATAGCATTGCATCACATTACATGGCAATGCAATGCACAGTTGCTGAAGTTGAACCAAAATGAGCTTGTAATCTGGCTTCTGCAACTTTGAACATGAAAAATCCAATGAGGAGAAGAAAAGCAAAGCCAAAGAGTCCATCCCAAAATCCGACAAACAAGCAAAATGAACAAAAAACATTGAATTCAATTCTTTCTGATTTTAGAAACTGCATTAAAGAAGGGGTGCACCGGTCCTGGAGATACTGCAATACCAGGTCAATGCGTGGAGTGGACAGAGCAAGCTCTTTTTCCATCTCCCTGTTCTAAAAATCCATTTAATATATGGTCCCCAGATAGGGGACGTATCAGATATTAAACTGATAAGAACAGATACTACACTTGATCTTAGCCAAAAGGCCGAGAAGCGATAACCAGAATTGGTTTCAAACTACGGAGCCACCCAAGGATCCTGAAAAGTCCATTTGTGGAGATGAGCTCCTGGACTCCCGTTAAGAAGACATGTTGTCAACCTCTAGATCCCTTACATGCCTGCACTTTTCGGCTTGCTGCTGCTGCAATCCACGCGTTTTAGATCTGCATAACTCCACCTCTTTAAACACAGCACCTTCACCCCCTGCTGTTCCCACCCGCCTCAACACCGTTGGAAGGGAGGAGAACCAATTAAGGCGGGGGGTGGGGTGGAACGAGCAGCTGTCTACCCTTAGCAGGAGGGCTCCTGATTACATACCTCTCCTGCTGCTGCTGCTGCTGGCTGTCCAGCAGCAGACTGAAGGTGGCTGCTGCTGTGCACAGGTATATAAAGGCTCAGAGCCTATTATGACACGCGCAGCCAGCGTTCCATTGCCACATTCCATCTACTGCAGGCAGGATACCTGGCTGGCTGAATGTCGCTGAGAAGCTCACAGAGACCGCCATAAGCAACAGTTTAACAGAATGCCACAGACTAATCAACCAAACTTTTTGGGTTGGGTTCTCTTTTATAGTCTGCAGGCATTAAATGAAAGAAGTCAGTGTTCCAGCAGAAGGAGACAACGTTTCAGAAAAGGCATTGTAGCAAACCAAAAAAGAAATTTTAAGCGCAGCAGAGTAACCAGCGCACATACCTGTTAGCTCAGGTGAGTTTAAAAGGCTGCTGTTGATAACAAGGGCATTTGCTAAATAGATGGTGTGTGTGCAACAATATACTGAAAGGTCAATTATATTGTGCAGCTTATCTCACCACCTGTAGTTATTTAGGTGAAAGCTCCAAAATGCTTGCCTAATATGTCTGTTTATCCAAAAGGAAGTAAAAAGGGAGAGCTAGAAAGATAGCATTGCATCACATTACATGGCAATGCAATGCACAGTTGCTGAAGTTGAACCAAAATGAGCTTGTAATCTGGCTTCTGCAACTTTGAACATGAAAAATCCAATGAGGAGAAGAAAAGCAAAGCCAAAGAGTCCATCCCAAAATCCGACAAACAAGCAAAATGAACAAAAAACATTGAATTCAATTCTTTCTGATTTTAGAAACTGCATTAAAGAAGGGGTGCACCGGTCCTGGAGATACTGCAATACCAGGTCAATGCGTGGAGTGGACAGAGCAAGCTCTTTTTCCATCTCCCTGTTCTAAAAATCCATTTAATATATGGTCCCCAGATAGGGGACGTATCAGATATTAAACTGATAAGAACAGATACTACACTTGATCTTAGCCAAAAGGCCGAGAAGCGATAACCAGAATTGGTTTCAAACTACGGAGCCACCCAAGGATCCTGAAAAGTCCATTTGTGGAGATGAGCTCCTGGACTCCCGTTAAGAAGACATGTTGTCAACCTCTAGATCCCTTACATGCCTGCACTTTTCGGCTTGCTGCTGCTGCAATCCACGCGTTTTAGATCTGCATAACTCCACCTCTTTAAACACAGCACCTTCACCCCCTGCTGTTCCCACCCGCCTCAACACCGTTGGAAGGGAGGAGAACCAATTAAGGCGGGGGGTGGGGTGGAACGAGCAGCTGTCTACCCTTAGCAGGAGGGCTCCTGATTACATACCTCTCCTGCTGCTGCTGCTGCTGGCTGTCCAGCAGCAGACTGAAGGTGGCTGCTGCTGTGCACAGGTATATAAAGGCTCGGAGCCTATTATGACACGCGCAGCCAGCGTTCCATTGCCACATTCCATCTACTGCAGGCAGGATACCTGGCTGGCTGAATGTCGCTGAGAAGCTCACAGAGACCGCCATAAGCAACAGTTTAACAGAATGCCACAGACTAATCAACCAAACTTTTTGGGTTGGGTTCTCTTTTATAGTCTGCAGGCATTAAATGAAAGAAGTCAGTGTTCCAGCAGAAGGAGACAACGTTTCAGAAAAGGCATTGTAGCAAACCAAAAAAGAAATTTTAAGCGCAGCAGAGTAACCAGCGCACATACCTGTTAGCTCAGGTGAGTTTAAAAGGCTGCTGTTGATAACAAGGGCATTTGCTAAATAGATGGTGTGTGTGCAACAATATACTGAAAGGTCAATTATATTGTGCAGCTTATCTCACCACCTGTAGTTATTTAGGTGAAAGCTCCAAAATGCTTGCCTAATATGTCTGTTTATCCAAAAGGAAGTAAAAAGGGAGAGCTAGAAAGATAGCATTGCATCACATTACATGGCAATGCAATGCACAGTTGCTGAAGTTGAACCAAAATGAGCTTGTAATCTGGCTTCTGCAACTTTGAACATGAAAAATCCAATGAGGAGAAGAAAAGCAAAGCCAAAGAGTCCATCCCAAAATCCGACAAACAAGCAAAATGAACAAAAAACATTGAATTCAATTCTTTCTGATTTTAGAAACTGCATTAAAGAAGGGGTGCACCGGTCCTGGAGATACTGCAATACCAGGTCAATGCGTGGAGTGGACAGAGCAAGCTCTTTTTCCATCTCCCTGTTCTAAAAATCCATTTAATATATGGTCCCCAGATAGGGGACGTATCAGATATTAAACTGATAAGAACAGATACTACACTTGATCTTAGCCAAAAGGCCGAGAAGCGATAACCAGAATTGGTTTCAAACTACGGAGCCACCCAAGGATCCTGAAAAGTCCATTTGTGGAGATGAGCTCCTGGACTCCCGTTAAGAAGACATGTTGTCAACCTCTAGATCCCTTACATGCCTGCACTTTTCGGCTTGCTGCTGCTGCAATCCACGCGTTTTAGATCTGCATAACTCCACCTCTTTAAACACAGCACCTTCACCCCCTGCTGTTCCCACCCGCCTCAACACCGTTGGAAGGGAGGAGAACCAATTAAGGCGGGGGGTGGGGTGGAACGAGCAGCTGTCTACCCTTAGCAGGAGGGCTCCTGATTACATACCTCTCCTGCTGCTGCTGCTGCTGGCTGTCCAGCAGCAGACTGAAGGTGGCTGCTGCTGTGCACAGGTATATAAAGGCTCAGAGCCTATTATGACACGCGCAGCCAGCGTTCCATTGCCACATTCCATCTACTGCAGGCGGGATACCTGGCTGGCTGAATGTCGCTGAGAAGCTCACAGAGACCGCCATAAGCAACAGTTTAACAGAATGCCACAGACTAATCAACCAAACTTTTTGGGTTGGGTTCTCTTTTATAGTCTGCAGGCATTAAATGAAAGAAGTCAGTGTCCCAGCAGAAGGAGATAACGTTTCAGAAAAGGCATTGTAGCAAACCAAAAAAGAAATTTTAAGCGCAGCAGAGTAACCAGCGCACATACCTGTTAGCTCAGGTGAGTTTAAAAGGCTGCTGTTGATAACAAGGGCATTTGCTAAATAGATGGTGTGTGTGCAACAATATACTGAAAGGTCAATTATATTGTGCAGCTTATCTCACCACCTGTAGTTATTTAGGTGAAAGCTCCAAAATGCTTGCCTAATATGTCTGTTTATCCAAAAGGAAGTAAAAAGGGAGAGCTAGAAAGATAGCATTGCATCACATTACATGGCAATGCAATGCACAGTTGCTGAAGTTGAACCAAAATGAGCTTGTAATCTGGCTTCTGCAACTTTGAACATGAAAAATCCAATGAGGAGAAGAAAAGCAAAGCCAAAGAGTCCATCCCAAAATCCGACAAACAAGCAAAATGAACAAAAAACATTGAATTCAATTCTTTCTGATTTTAGAAACTGCATTAAAGAAGGGGTGCACCGGTCCTGGAGATACTGCAATACCAGGTCAATGCGTGGAGTGGACAGAGCAAGCTCTTTTTCCATCTCCCTGTTCTAAAAATCCATTTAATATATGGTCCCCAGATAGGGGACGTATCAGATATTAAACTGATAAGAACAGATACTACACTTGATCTTAGCCAAAAGGCCGAGAAGCGATAACCAGAATTGGTTTCAAACTACGGAGCCACCCAAGGATCCTGAAAAGTCCATTTGTGGAGATGAGCTCCTGGACTCCCGTTTAGAAGACATGTTGTCAACCTCTAGATCCCTTACATGCCTGCACTTTTCGGCTTGCTGCTGCTGCAATCCACGCGTTTTAGATCTGCATAACTCCACCTCTTTAAACACAGCACCTTCACCCCCTGCTGTTCCCACCCGCCTCAACACCGTTGGAAGGGAGGAGAACCAATTAAGGCGGGGGGTGGGGTGGAACGAGCAGCTGTCTACCCTTAGCAGGAGGGCTCCTGATTACATACCTCTCCTGCTGCTGCTGCTGCTGCTGGCTGTCCAGCAGCAGACTGAAGGTGGCTGCTGCTGTGCACAGGTATATAAAGGCTCGGAGCCTATTATGACACGCGCAGCCAGCGTTCCATTGCCACATTCCATCTACTGCAGGCAGGATACCTGGCTGGCTGAATGTCGCTGAGAAGCTCACAGAGACCGCCATAAGCAACAGTTTAACAGAATGCCACAGACTAATCAACCAAACTTTTTGGGTTGGGTTCTCTTTTATAGTCTGCAGGCATTAAATGAAAGAAGTCAGTGTTCCAGCAGAAGGAGACAACGTTTCAGAAAAGGCATTGTAGCAAACCAAAAAAGAAATTTTAAGCGCAGCAGAGTAACCAGCGCACATACCTGTTAGCTCAGGTGAGTTTAAAAGGCTGCTGTTGATAACAAGGGCATTTGCTAAATAGATGGTGTGTGTGCAACAATATACTGAAAGGTCAATTATATTGTGCAGCTTATCTCACCACCTGTAGTTATTTAGGTGAAAGCTCCAAAATGCTTGCCTAATATGTCTGTTTATCCAAAAGGAAGTAAAAAGGGAGAGCTAGAAAGATAGCATTGCATCACATTACATGGCAATGCAATGCACAGTTGCTGAAGTTGAACCAAAATGAGCTTGTAATCTGGCTTCTGCAACTTTGAACATGAAAAATCCAATGAGGAGAAGAAAAGCAAAGCCAAAGAGTCCATCCCAAAATCCGACAAACAAGCAAAATGAACAAAAAACATTGAATTCAATTCTTTCTGATTTTAGAAACTGCATTAAAGAAGGGGTGCACCGGTCCTGGAGATACTGCAATACCAGGTCAATGCGTGGAGTGGACAGAGCAAGCTCTTTTTCCATCTCCCTGTTCTAAAAATCCATTTAATATATGGTCCCCAGATAGGGGACGTATCAGATATTAAACTGATAAGAACAGATACTACACTTGATCTTAGCCAAAAGGCCGAGAAGCGATAACCAGAATTGGTTTCAAACTACGGAGCCACCCAAGGATCCTGAAAAGTCCATTTGTGGAGATGAGCTCCTGGACTCCCGTTAAGAAGACATGTTGTCAACCTCTAGATCCCTTACATGCCTGCACTTTTCGGCTTGCTGCTGCTGCAATCCACGCGTTTTAGATCTGCATAACTCCACCTCTTTAAACACAGCACCTTCACCCCCTGCTGTTCCCACCCGCCTCAACACCGTTGGAAGGGAGGAGAACCAATTAAGGCGGGGGGTGGGGTGGAACGAGCAGCTGTCTACCCTTAGCAGGAGGGCTCCTGATTACATACCTCTCCTGCTGCTGCTGCTGCTGGCTGTCCAGCAGCAGACTGAAGGTGGCTGCTGCTGTGCACAGGTATATAAAGGCTCAGAGCCTATTATGACACGCGCAGCCAGCGTTCCATTGCCACATTCCATCTACTGCAGGCAGGATACCTGGCTGGCTGAATGTCGCTGAGAAGCTCACAGAGACCGCCATAAGCAACAGTTTAACAGAATGCCACAGACTAATCAACCAAACTTTTTGGGTTGGGTTCTCTTTTATAGTCTGCAGGCATTAAATGAAAGAAGTCAGTGTCCCAGCAGAAGGAGATAACGTTTCAGAAAAGGCATTGTAGCAAACCAAAAAAGAAATTTTAAGCGCAGCAGAGTAACCAGCGCACATACCTGTTAGCTCAGGTGAGTTTAAAAGGCTGCTGTTGATAACAAGGGCATTTGCTAAATAGATGGTGTGTGTGCAACAATATACTGAAAGGTCAATTATATTGTGCAGCTTATCTCACCACCTGTAGTTATTTAGGTGAAAGCTCCAAAATGCTTGCCTAATATGTCTGTTTATCCAAAAGGAAGTAAAAAGGGAGAGCTAGAAAGATAGCATTGCATCACATTACATGGCAATGCAATGCACAGTTGCTGAAGTTGAACCAAAATGAGCTTGTAATCTGGCTTCTGCAACTTTGAACATGAAAAATCCAATGAGGAGAAGAAAAGCAAAGCCAAAGAGTCCATCCCAAAATCCGACAAACAAGCAAAATGAACAAAAAACATTGAATTCAATTCTTTCTGATTTTAGAAACTGCATTAAAGAAGGGGTGCACCGGTCCTGGAGATACTGCAATACCAGGTCAATGCGTGGAGTGGACAGAGCAAGCTCTTTTTCCATCTCCCTGTTCTAAAAATCCATTTAATATATGGTCCCCAGATAGGGGACGTATCAGATATTAAACTGATAAGAACAGATACTACACTTGATCTTAGCCAAAAGGCCGAGAAGCGATAACCAGAATTGGTTTCAAACTACGGAGCCACCCAAGGATCCTGAAAAGTCCATTTGTGGAGATGAGCTCCTGGACTCCCGTTAAGAAGACATGTTGTCAACCTCTAGATCCCTTACATGCCTGCACTTTTCGGCTTGCTGCTGCTGCAATCCACGCGTTTTAGATCTGCATAACTCCACCTCTTTAAACACAGCACCTTCACCCCCTGCTGTTCCCACCCGCCTCAACACCGTTGGAAGGGAGGAGAACCAATTAAGGCGGGGGGTGGGGTGGAACGAGCAGCTGTCTACCCTTAGCAGGAGGGCTCCTGATTACATACCTCTCCTGCTGCTGCTGCTGCTGCTGGCTGTCCAGCAGCAGACTGAAGGTGGCTGCTGCTGTGCACAGGTATATAAAGGCTCAGAGCCTATTATGACACGCGCAGCCAGCGTTCCATTGCCACATTCCATCTACTGCAGGCAGGATACCTGGCTGGCTGAATGTCGCTGAGAAGCTCACAGAGACCGCCATAAGCAACAGTTTAACAGAATGCCACAGACTAATCAACCAAACTTTTTGGGTTGGGTTCTCTTTTATAGTCTGCAGGCATTAAATGAAAGAAGTCAGTGTCCCAGCAGAAGGAGACAACGTTTCAGAAAAGGCATTGTAGCAAACCAAAAAAGAAATTTTAAGCGCAGCAGAGTAACCAGCGCACATACCTGTTAGCTCAGGTGAGTTTAAAAGGCTGCTGTTGATAACAAGGGCATTTGCTAAATAGATGGTGTGTGTGCAACAATATACTGAAAGGTCAATTATATTGTGCAGCTTATCTCACCACCTGTAGTTATTTAGGTGAAAGCTCCAAAATGCTTGCCTAATATGTCTGTTTATCCAAAAGGAAGTAAAAAGGGAGAGCTAGAAAGATAGCATTGCATCACATTACATGGCAATGCAATGCACAGTTGCTGAAGTTGAACCAAAATGAGCTTGTAATCTGGCTTCTGCAACTTTGAACATGAAAAATCCAATGAGGAGAAGAAAAGCAAAGCCAAAGAGTCCATCCCAAAATCCGACAAACAAGCAAAATGAACAAAAAACATTGAATTCAATTCTTTCTGATTTTAGAAACTGCATTAAAGAAGGGGTGCACCGGTCCTGGAGATACTGCAATACCAGGTCAATGCGTGGAGTGGACAGAGCAAGCTCTTTTTCCATCTCCCTGTTCTAAAAATCCATTTAATATATGGTCCCCAGATAGGGGACGTATCAGATATTAAACTGATAAGAACAGATACTACACTTGATCTTAGCCAAAAGGCCGAGAAGCGATAACCAGAATTGGTTTCAAACTACGGAGCCACCCAAGGATCCTGAAAAGTCCATTTGTGGAGATGAGCTCCTGGACTCCCGTTAAGAAGACATGTTGTCAACCTCTAGATCCCTTACATGCCTGCACTTTTCGGCTTGCTGCTGCTGCAATCCACGCGTTTTAGATCTGCATAACTCCACCTCTTTAAACACAGCACCTTCACCCCCTGCTGTTCCCACCCGCCTCAACACCGTTGGAAGGGAGGAGAACCAATTAAGGCGGGGGGTGGGGTGGAACGAGCAGCTGTCTACCCTTAGCAGGAGGGCTCCTGATTACATACCTCTCCTGCTGCTGCTGCTGCTGCTGGCTGTCCAGCAGCAGACTGAAGGTGGCTGCTGCTGTGCACAGGTATATAAAGGCTCAGAGCCTATTATGACACGCGCAGCCAGCGTTCCATTGCCACATTCCATCTACTGCAGGCAGGATACCTGGCTGGCTGAATGTCGCTGAGAAGCTCACAGAGACCGCCATAAGCAACAGTTTAACAGAATGCCACAGACTAATCAACCAAACTTTTTGGGTTGGGTTCTCTTTTATAGTCTGCAGGCATTAAATGAAAGAAGTCAGTGTTCCAGCAGAAGGAGACAACGTTTCAGAAAAGGCATTGTAGCAAACCAAAAAAGAAATTTTAAGCGCAGCAGAGTAACCAGCGCACATACCTGTTAGCTCAGGTGAGTTTAAAAGGCTGCTGTTGATAACAAGGGCATTTGCTAAATAGATGGTGTGTGTGCAACAATATACTGAAAGGTCAATTATATTGTGCAGCTTATCTCACCACCTGTAGTTATTTAGGTGAAAGCTCCAAAATGCTTGCCTAATATGTCTGTTTATCCAAAAGGAAGTAAAAAGGGAGAGCTAGAAAGATAGCATTGCATCACATTACATGGCAATGCAATGCACAGTTGCTGAAGTTGAACCAAAATGAGCTTGTAATCTGGCTTCTGCAACTTTGAACATGAAAAATCCAATGAGGAGAAGAAAAGCAAAGCCAAAGAGTCCATCCCAAAATCCGACAAACAAGCAAAATGAACAAAAAACATTGAATTCAATTCTTTCTGATTTTAGAAACTGCATTAAAGAAGGGGTGCACCGGTCCTGGAGATACTGCAATACCAGGTCAATGCGTGGAGTGGACAGAGCAAGCTCTTTTTCCATCTCCCTGTTCTAAAAATCCATTTAATATATGGTCCCCAGATAGGGGACGTATCAGATATTAAACTGATAAGAACAGATACTACACTTGATCTTAGCCAAAAGGCCGAGAAGCGATAACCAGAATTGGTTTCAAACTACGGAGCCACCCAAGGATCCTGAAAAGTCCATTTGTGGAGATGAGCTCCTGGACTCCCGTTAAGAAGACATGTTGTCAACCTCTAGATCCCTTACATGCCTGCACTTTTCGGCTTGCTGCTGCTGCAATCCACGCGTTTTAGATCTGCATAACTCCACCTCTTTAAACACAGCACCTTCACCCCCTGCTGTTCCCACCCGCCTCAACACCGTTGGAAGGGAGGAGAACCAATTAAGGCGGGGGGTGGGGTGGAACGAGCAGCTGTCTACCCTTAGCAGGAGGGCTCCTGATTACATACCTCTCCTGCTGCTGCTGCTGCTGGCTGTCCAGCAGCAGACTGAAGGTGGCTGCTGCTGTGCACAGGTATATAAAGGCTCAGAGCCTATTATGACACGCGCAGCCAGCGTTCCATTGCCACATTCCATCTACTGCAGGCAGGATACCTGGCTGGCTGAATGTCGCTGAGAAGCTCACAGAGACCGCCATAAGCAACAGTTTAACAGAATGCCACAGAGTAATCAACCAAACTTTTTGGGTTGGGTTCTCTTTTATAGTCTGCAGGCATTAAATGAAAGAAGTCAGTGTTCCAGCAGAAGGAGACAACGTTTCAGAAAAGGCATTGTAGCAAACCAAAAAAGAAATTTTAAGCGCAGCAGAGTAACCAGCGCACATACCTGTTAGCTCAGGTGAGTTTAAAAGGCTGCTGTTGATAACAAGGGCATTTGCTAAATAGATGGTGTGTGTGCAACAATATACTGAAAGGTCAATTATATTGTGCAGCTTATCTCACCACCTGTAGTTATTTAGGTGAAAGCTCCAAAATGCTTGCCTAATATGTCTGTTTATCCAAAAGGAAGTAAAAAGGGAGAGCTAGAAAGATAGCATTGCATCACATTACATGGCAATGCAATGCACAGTTGCTGAAGTTGAACCAAAATGAGCTTGTAATCTGGCTTCTGCAACTTTGAACATGAAAAATCCAATGAGGAGAAGAAAAGCAAAGCCAAAGAGTCCATCCCAAAATCCGACAAACAAGCAAAATGAACAAAAAACATTGAATTCAATTCTTTCTGATTTTAGAAACTGCATTAAAGAAGGGGTGCACCGGTCCTGGAGATACTGCAATACCAGGTCAATGCGTGGAGTGGACAGAGCAAGCTCTTTTTCCATCTCCCTGTTCTAAAAATCCATTTAATATATGGTCCCCAGATAGGGGACGTATCAGATATTAAACTGATAAGAACAGATACTACACTTGATCTTAGCCAAAAGGCCGAGAAGCGATAACCAGAATTGGTTTCAAACTACGGAGCCACCCAAGGATCCTGAAAAGTCCATTTGTGGAGATGAGCTCCTGGACTCCCGTTAAGAAGACATGTTGTCAACCTCTAGATCCCTTACATGCCTGCACTTTTCGGCTTGCTGCTGCTGCAATCCACGCGTTTTAGATCTGCATAACTCCACCTCTTTAAACACAGCACCTTCACCCCCTGCTGTTCCCACCCGCCTCAACACCGTTGGAAGGGAGGAGAACCAATTAAGGCGGGGGGTGGGGTGGAACGAGCAGCTGTCTACCCTTAGCAGGAGGGCTCCTGATTACATACCTCTCCTGCTGCTGCTGCTGCTGGCTGTCCAGCAGCAGACTGAAGGTGGCTGCTGCTGTGCACAGGTATATAAAGGCTCAGAGCCTATTATGACACGCGCAGCCAGCGTTCCATTGCCACATTCCATCTACTGCAGGCAGGATACCTGGCTGGCTGAATGTCGCTGAGAAGCTCACAGAGACCGCCATAAGCAACAGTTTAACAGAATGCCACAGACTAATCAACCAAACTTTTTGGGTTGGGTTCTCTTTTATAGTCTGCAGGCATTAAATGAAAGAAGTCAGTGTTCCAGCAGAAGGAGACAACGTTTCAGAAAAGGCATTGTAGCAAACCAAAAAAGAAATTTTAAGCGCAGCAGAGTAACCAGCGCACATACCTGTTAGCTCAGGTGAGTTTAAAAGGCTGCTGTTGATAACAAGGGCATTTGCTAAATAGATGGTGTGTGTGCAACAATATACTGAAAGGTCAATTATATTGTGCAGCTTATCTCACCACCTGTAGTTATTTAGGTGAAAGCTCCAAAATGCTTGCCTAATATGTCTGTTTATCCAAAAGGAAGTAAAAAGGGAGAGCTAGAAAGATAGCATTGCATCACATTACATGGCAATGCAATGCACAGTTGCTGAAGTTGAACCAAAATGAGCTTGTAATCTGGCTTCTGCAACTTTGAACATGAAAAATCCAATGAGGAGAAGAAAAGCAAAGCCAAAGAGTCCATCCCAAAATCCGACAAACAAGCAAAATGAACAAAAAACATTGAATTCAATTCTTTCTGATTTTAGAAACTGCATTAAAGAAGGGGTGCACCGGTCCTGGAGATACTGCAATACCAGGTCAATGCGTGGAGTGGACAGAGCAAGCTCTTTTTCCATCTCCCTGTTCTAAAAATCCATTTAATATATGGTCCCCAGATAGGGGACGTATCAGATATTAAACTGATAAGAACAGATACTACACTTGATCTTAGCCAAAAGGCCGAGAAGCGATAACCAGAATTGGTTTCAAACTACGGAGCCACCCAAGGATCCTGAAAAGTCCATTTGTGGAGATGAGCTCCGGGACTCCCGTTAAGAAGACATGTTGTCAACCTCTAGATCCCTTACATGCCTGCACTTTTCGGCTTGCTGCTGCTGCAATCCACGCGTTTTAGATCTGCATAACTCCACCTCTTTAAACACAGCACCTTCACCCCCTGCTGTTCCCACCCGTCTCAACACCGTTGGAAGGGAGGAGAACCAATTAAGGCGGGGGGTGGGGTGGAACGAGCAGCTGTCTACCCTTAGCAGGAGGGCTCCTGATTACATACCTCTCCTGCTGCTGCTGCTGCTGGCTGTCCAGCAGCAGACTGAAGGTGGCTGCTGCTGTGCACAGGTATATAAAGGCTCGGAGCCTATTATGACACGCGCAGCCAGCGTTCCATTGCCACATTCCATCTACTGCAGGCAGGATACCTGGCTGGCTGAATGTCGCTGAGAAGCTCACAGAGACCGCCATAAGCAACAGTTTAACAGAATGCCACAGACTAATCAACCAAACTTTTTGGGTTGGGTTCTCTTTTATAGTCTGCAGGCATTAAATGAAAGAAGTCAGTGTTCCAGCAGAAGGAGACAACGTTTCAGAAAAGGCATTGTAGCAAACCAAAAAAGAAATTTTAAGCGCAGCAGAGTAACCAGCGCACATACCTGTTAGCTCAGGTGAGTTTAAAAGGCTGCTGTTGATAACAAGGGCATTTGCTAAATAGATGGTGTGTGTGCAACAATATACTGAAAGGTCAATTATATTGTGCAGCTTATCTCACCACCTGTAGTTATTTAGGTGAAAGCTCCAAAATGCTTGCCTAATATGTCTGTTTATCCAAAAGGAAGTAAAAAGGGAGAGCTAGAAAGATAGCATTGCATCACATTACATGGCAATGCAATGCACAGTTGCTGAAGTTGAACCAAAATGAACTTGTAATCTGGCTTCTGCAACTTTGAACATGAAAAATCCAATGAGGAGAAGAAAAGCAAAGCCAAAGAGTCCATCCCAAAATCCGACAAACAAGCAAAATGAACAAAAAACATTGAATTCAATTCTTTCTGATTTTAGAAACTGCATTAAAGAAGGGGTGCACCGGTCCTGGAGATACTGCAATACCAGGTCAATGCGTGGAGTGGACAGAGCAAGCTCTTTTTCCATCTCCCTGTTCTAAAAATCCATTTAATATATGGTCCCCAGATAGGGGACGTATCAGATATTAAACTGATAAGAACAGATACTACACTTGATCTTAGCCAAAAGGCCGAGAAGCGATAACCAGAATTGGTTTCAAACTACGGAGCCACCCAAGGATCCTGAAAAGTCCATTTGTGGAGATGAGCTCCTGGACTCCCGTTAAGAAGACATGTTGTCAACCTCTAGATCCCTTACATGCCTGCACTTTTCGGCTTGCTGCTGCTGCAATCCACGCGTTTTAGATCTGCATAACTCCACCTCTTTAAACACAGCACCTTCACCCCCTGCTGTTCCCACCCGCCTCAACACCGTTGGAAGGGAGGAGAACCAATTAAGGCGGGGGGTGGGGTGGAACGAGCAGCTGTCTACCCTTAGCAGGAGGGCTCCTGATTACATACCTCTCCTGCTGCTGCTGCTGCTGGCTGTCCAGCAGCAGACTGAAGGTGGCTGCTGCTGTGCACAGGTATATAAAGGCTCAGAGCCTATTATGACACGCGCAGCCAGCGTTCCATTGCCACATTCCATCTACTGCAGGCAGGATACCTGGCTGGCTGAATGTCGCTGAGAAGCTCACAGAGACCGCCATAAGCAACAGTTTAACAGAATGCCACAGACTAATCAACCAAACTTTTTGGGTTGGGTTCTCTTTTATAGTCTGCAGGCATTAAATGAAAGAAGTCAGTGTCCCAGCAGAAGGAGATAACGTTTCAGAAAAGGCATTGTAGCAAACCAAAAAAGAAATTTTAAGCGCAGCAGAGTAACCAGCGCACATACCTGTTAGCTCAGGTGAGTTTAAAAGGCTGCTGTTGATAACAAGGGCATTTGCTAAATAGATGGTGTGTGTGCAACAATATACTGAAAGGTCAATTATATTGTGCAGCTTATCTCACCACCTGTAGTTATTTAGGTGAAAGCTCCAAAATGCTTGCCTAATATGTCTGTTTATCCAAAAGGAAGTAAAAAGGGAGAGCTAGAAAGATAGCATTGCATCACATTACATGGCAATGCAATGCACAGTTGCTGAAGTTGAACCAAAATGAGCTTGTAATCTGGCTTCTGCAACTTTGAACATGAAAAATCCAATGAGGAGAAGAAAAGCAAAGCCAAAGAGTCCATCCCAAAATCCGACAAACAAGCAAAATGAACAAAAAACATTGAATTCAATTCTTTCTGATTTTAGAAACTGCATTAAAGAAGGGGTGCACCGGTCCTGGAGATACTGCAATACCAGGTCAATGCGTGGAGTGGACAGAGCAAGCTCTTTTTCCATCTCCCTGTTCTAAAAATCCATTTAATATATGGTCCCCAGATAGGGGACGTATCAGATATTAAACTGATAAGAACAGATACTACACTTGATCTTAGCCAAAAGGCCGAGAAGCGATAACCAGAATTGGTTTCAAACTACGGAGCCACCCAAGGATCCTGAAAAGTCCATTTGTGGAGATGAGCTCCTGGACTCCCGTTAAGAAGACATGTTGTCAACCTCTAGATCCCTTACATGCCTGCACTTTTCGGCTTGCTGCTGCTGCAATCCACGCGTTTTAGATCTGCATAACTCCACCTCTTTAAACACAGCACCTTCACCCCCTGCTGTTCCCACCCGCCTCAACACCGTTGGAAGGGAGGAGAACCAATTAAGGCGGGGGGTGGGGTGGAACGAGCAGCTGTCTACCCTTAGCAGGAGGGCTCCTGATTACATACCTCTCCTGCTGCTGCTGCTGCTGCTGGCTGTCCAGCAGCAGACTGAAGGTGGCTGCTGCTGTGCACAGGTATATAAAGGCTCAGAGCCTATTATGACACGCGCAGCCAGCGTTCCATTGCCACATTCCATCTACTGCAGGCAGGATACCTGGCTGGCTGAATGTCGCTGAGAAGCTCACAGAGACCGCCATAAGCAACAGTTTAACAGAATGCCACAGACTAATCAACCAAACTTTTTGGGTTGGGTTCTCTTTTATAGTCTGCAGGCATTAAATGAAAGAAGTCAGTGTTCCAGCAGAAGGAGACAACGTTTCAGAAAAGGCATTGTAGCAAACCAAAAAAGAAATTTTAAGCGCAGCAGAGTAACCAGCGCACATACCTGTTAGCTCAGGTGAGTTTAAAAGGCTGCTGTTGATAACAAGGGCATTTGCTAAATAGATGGTGTGTGTGCAACAATATACTGAAAGGTCAATTATATTGTGCAGCTTATCTCACCACCTGTAGTTATTTAGGTGAAAGCTCCAAAATGCTTGCCTAATATGTCTGTTTATCCAAAAGGAAGTAAAAAGGGAGAGCTAGAAAGATAGCATTGCATCACATTACATGGCAATGCAATGCACAGTTGCTGAAGTTGAACCAAAATGAGCTTGTAATCTGGCTTCTGCAACTTTGAACATGAAAAATCCAATGAGGAGAAGAAAAGCAAAGCCAAAGAGTCCATCCCAAAATCCGACAAACAAGCAAAATGAACAAAAAACATTGAATTCAATTCTTTCTGATTTTAGAAACTGCATTAAAGAAGGGGTGCACCGGTCCTGGAGATACTGCAATACCAGGTCAATGCGTGGAGTGGACAGAGCAAGCTCTTTTTCCATCTCCCTGTTCTAAAAATCCATTTAATATATGGTCCCCAGATAGGGGACGTATCAGATATTAAACTGATAAGAACAGATACTACACTTGATCTTAGCCAAAAGGCCGAGAAGCGATAACCAGAATTGGTTTCAAACTACGGAGCCACCCAAGGATCCTGAAAAGTCCATTTGTGGAGATGAGCTCCTGGACTCCCGTTAAGAAGACATGTTGTCAACCTCTAGATCCCTTACATGCCTGCACTTTTCGGCTTGCTGCTGCTGCAATCCACGCGTTTTAGATCTGCATAACTCCACCTCTTTAAACACAGCACCTTCACCCCCTGCTGTTCCCACCCGCCTCAACACCGTTGGAAGGGAGGAGAACCAATTAAGGCGGGGGGTGGGGTGGAACGAGCAGCTGTCTACCCTTAGCAGGAGGGCTCCTGATTACATACCTCTCCTGCTGCTGCTGCTGCTGGCTGTCCAGCAGCAGACTGAAGGTGGCTGCTGCTGTGCACAGGTATATAAAGGCTCAGAGCCTATTATGACACGCGCAGCCAGCGTTCCATTGCCACATTCCATCTACTGCAGGCAGGATACCTGGCTGGCTGAATGTCGCTGAGAAGCTCACAGAGACCGCCATAAGCAACAGTTTAACAGAATGCCACAGACTAATCAACCAAACTTTTTGGGTTGGGTTCTCTTTTATAGTCTGCAGGCATTAAATGAAAGAAGTCAGTGTTCCAGCAGAAGGAGACAACGTTTCAGAAAAGGCATTGTAGCAAACCAAAAAAGAAATTTTAAGCGCAGCAGAGTAACCAGCGCACATACCTGTTAGCTCAGGTGAGTTTAAAAGGCTGCTGTTGATAACAAGGGCATTTGCTAAATAGATGGTGTGTGTGCAACAATATACTGAAAGGTCAAGTATATTGTGCAGCTTATCTCACCACCTGTAGTTATTTAGGTGAAAGCTCCAAAATGCTTGCCTAATATGTCTGTTTATCCAAAAGGAAGTAAAAAGGGAGAGCTAGAAAGATAGCATTGCATCACATTACATGGCAATGCAATGCACAGTTGCTGAAGTTGAACCAAAATGAGCTTGTAATCTGGCTTCTGCAACTTTGAACATGAAAAATCCAATGAGGAGAAGAAAAGCAAAGCCAAAGAGTCCATCCCAAAATCCGACAAACAAGCAAAATGAACAAAAAACATTGAATTCAATTCTTTCTGATTTTAGAAACTGCATTAAAGAAGGGGTGCACCGGTCCTGGAGATACTGCAATACCAGGTCAATGCGTGGAGTGGACAGAGCAAGCTCTTTTTCCATCTCCCTGTTCTAAAAATCCATTTAATATATGGTCCCCAGATAGGGGACGTATCAGATATTAAACTGATAAGAACAGATTTTTTTTTTTTTTTTTTTAAAACCTATTCAGGTTAAAATTAAAGTCCACTCCACAGTCCTCTTCTCCCCAAAGGGAGACAAGACGTGGACTCCAACTTAAATCATCATCAGGTTTTGGTACTTTTAATGTCAGAAAAAAAAATTACAAAAATACAACAATACTTACAAAGAAAGAAATGTTTCAGAACCTGAATGGATACCAAAAAAATAAAAATTAAATTATAACTGTATTAACAACAGTAATAACATCAAGTAAAATACTTGTAACCATTATCAAAAGCATGAACCCCAACCCAACTCAGAACCTTAAGGGACAAATCTTCAACCCTTGATGCTGAAAAAACTTGTTTCGATACACCATCTGGTATTCTATATTTCACACAAAAAACATTTTTATCTCTTATTAGTTCTTTCCTAACATTCTCTATAAGATAGTCCAAACGTTTCTCATCATACAACTTACGGTACAACCGGTTAAAATATTCTGCATTCTTTATAAACATAGGTTGTTGAAAAACAACTATATTTTCTTCCATTGCCACCTCCACTTCCTGTTCCTTTCTCTTTTCTTGCTTTTTAACCTTACCACGGCCAGTTCCCTGACTTACACCTCCCATTTCACTCTCTACCCTATCCCCCCAATCTACTCTTGTTTTCTCCATCTCCCTCTGCACTCCTACAGGTTTGCTTTCTTTTCCCTTTACCACCAACACCTTTTCTACACTTTCCTCCTTTCTCTCTACCAAAACCTTTTTAACCACTACCTCCTTCTCTTTATTTCTTTTCCTCTTTGGGCAATTCTTAAAAACATGCGTATCTTCCTGACACAAGTTGCACTTCCTCCGATCTTTACAATCCTTTGACTCATGATCACCTTTTTTGCAAAAACCACATACACCACCCGAACAATTTTCCTTTCCATGCCCGTATTGACGACAAACTCGACAAAAAGTGGGTATACCACTGAAAAAAATATCACCATTTATATTACCCAACTTAAACCTAGCTGGGGGAAGCAACACAGTCCCCTGCTCATCTTCTTTGAAACGGACCAAAAATTTCCACTTCGAAGTCCAAAAACCAAATTCATTATAAATCTTCCCTTTTGGTGTTACTGACAAACAAAAAAACTCCAAAAATGTAAGAACATCCTCTTCGTCCACCAATGGAGAGTACATTTTAACAATGATCCATTTATCTCTAACGGGGAAGTGTGGCATTACACTTATCCCCTCCATTCTTTTATCCTGGCTTGCAGTCATTTTCCTTAGATATCCTTCAAAAAAAACTTTGTCAACAAAAACTATATCATAAACACCCCTCCTGGGGTAGTCCATTATCGCCAACACTTCTTCTGTCTTCAAACCAAAAAGATCCACAAGAACTTGACTCATCACATACCTAAAATCCTTTTGATCTCGAAAGTTCTCCTGAACAACCAAACGAATAGAATTCTGCACCTTAGCGAATTCAGGCACATGATCTTCCTCTCCTTCATGTGATGCTGCAGACATCTTCTTCACAAACAGGTTCTCCTCTTCTCAATAGAAACCTTCAACACCGAAGTGCCAGGTAGATGATCGCCTCCCGTTGCCCGGGGACTAATCCGACTCCCTAATAGCAGCAGGGAGGTGAAGCCCTGCTGAAAAACAGAGCGATCCCCCCAGGCCAAGGAGCCGGGTACCCCGAGCACCTCTCAGCCAAGACCAAGGCAGCAGCCGCTAGATCACTGCACTTGATCTTAGCCAAAAGGCCGAGAAGCGATAACCAGAATTGGTTTCAAACTACGGAGCCACCCAAGGATCCTGAAAAGTCCATTTGTGGAGATGAGCTCCTGGACTCCCGTTAAGAAGACATGTTGTCAACCTCTAGATCCCTTACATGCCTGCACTTTTCGGCTTGCTGCTGCTGCAATCCACGCGTTTTAGATCTGCATAACTCCACCTCTTTAAACACAGCACCTTCACCCCCTGCTGTTCCCACCCGCCTCAACACCGTTGGAAGGGAGGAGAACCAATTAAGGCGGGGGGTGGGGTGGAACGAGCAGCTGTCTACCCTTAGCAGGAGGGCTCCTGATTACATACCTCTCCTGCTGCTGCTGCTGCTGGCTGTCCAGCAGCAGACTGAAGGTGGCTGCTGCTGTGCACAGGTATATAAAGGCTCAGAGCCTATTATGACACGCGCAGCCAGCGTTCCATTGCCACATTCCATCTACTGCAGGCAGGATACCTGGCTGGCTGAATGTCGCTGAGAAGCTCACAGAGACCGCCATAAGCAACAGTTTAACAGAATGCCACAGACTAATCAACCAAACTTTTTGGGTTGGGTTCTCTTTTATAGTCTGCAGGCATTAAATGAAAGAAGTCAGTGTTCCAGCAGAAGGAGACAACGTTTCAGAAAAGGCATTGTAGCAAACCAAAAAAGAAATTTTAAGCGCAGCAGAGTAACCAGCGCACATACCTGTTAGCTCAGGTGAGTTTAAAAGGCTGCTGTTGATAACAAGGGCATTTGCTAAATAGATGGTGTGTGTGCAACAATATACTGAAAGGTCAATTATATTGTGCAGCTTATCTCACCACCTGTAGTTATTTAGGTGAAAGCTCCAAAATGCTTGCCTAATATGTCTGTTTATCCAAAAGGAAGTAAAAAGGGAGAGCTAGAAAGATAGCATTGCATCACATTACATGGCAATGCAATGCACAGTTGCTGAAGTTGAACCAAAATGAGCTTGTAATCTGGCTTCTGCAACTTTGAACATGAAAAATCCAATGAGGAGAAGAAAAGCAAAGCCAAAGAGTCCATCCCAAAATCCGACAAACAAGCAAAATGAACAAAAAACATTGAATTCAATTCTTTCTGATTTTAGAAACTGCATTAAAGAAGGGGTGCACCGGTCCTGGAGATACTGCAATACCAGGTCAATGCGTGGAGTGGACAGAGCAAGCTCTTTTTCCATCTCCCTGTTCTAAAAATCCATTTAATATATGGTCCCCAGATAGGGGACGTATCAGATATTAAACTGATAAGAACAGATTTTTTTTTTTTTTTTTTTAAAACCTATTCAGGTTAAAATTAAAGTCCACTCCACAGTCCTCTTCTCCCCAAAGGGAGACAAGACGTGGACTCCAACTTAAATCATCATCAGGTTTTGGTACTTTTAATGTCAGAAAAAAAAATTACAAAAATACAACAATACTTACAAAGAAAGAAATGTTTCAGAACCTGAATGGATACCAAAAAAATAAAAATTAAATTATAACTGTATTAACAACAGTAATAACATCAAGTAAAATACTTGTAACCATTATCAAAAGCATGAACCCCAACCCAACTCAGAACCTTAAGGGACAAATCTTCAACCCTTGATGCTGAAAAAACTTGTTTCGATACACCATCTGGTATTCTATATTTCACACAAAAAACATTTTTATCTCTTATTAGTTCTTTCCTAACATTCTCTATAAGATAGTCCAAACGTTTCTCATCATACAACTTACGGTACAACCGGTTAAAATATTCTGCATTCTTTATAAACATAGGTTGTTGAAAAACAACTATATTTTCTTCCATTGCCACCTCCACTTCCTGTTCCTTTCTCTTTTCTTGCTTTTTAACCTTACCACGGCCAGTTCCCTGACTTACACCTCCCATTTCACTCTCTACCCTATCCCCCCAATCTACTCTTGTTTTCTCCATCTCCCTCTGCACTCCTACAGGTTTGCTTTCTTTTCCCTTTACCACCAACACCTTTTCTACACTTTCCTCCTTTCTCTCTACCAAAACCTTTTTAACCACTACCTCCTTCTCTTTATTTCTTTTCCTCTTTGGGCAATTCTTAAAAACATGCGTATCTTCCTGACACAAGTTGCACTTCCTCCGATCTTTACAATCCTTTGACTCATGATCACCTTTTTTGCAAAAACCACATACACCACCCGAACAATTTTCCTTTCCATGCCCGTATTGACGACAAACTCGACAAAAAGTGGGTATACCACTGAAAAAAATATCACCATTTATATTACCCAACTTAAACCTAGCTGGGGGAAGCAACACAGTCCCCTGCTCATCTTCTTTGAAACGGACCAAAAATTTCCACTTCGAAGTCCAAAAACCAAATTCATTATAAATCTTCCCTTTTGGTGTTACTGACAAACAAAAAAACTCCAAAAATGTAAGAACATCCTCTTCGTCCACCAATGGAGAGTACATTTTAACAATGATCCATTTATCTCTAACGGGGAAGTGTGGCATTACACTTATCCCCTCCATTCTTTTATCCTGGCTTGCAGTCATTTTCCTTAGATATCCTTCAAAAAAAACTTTGTCAACAAAAACTATATCATAAACACCCCTCCTGGGGTAGTCCATTATCGCCAACACTTCTTCTGTCTTCAAACCAAAAAGATCCACAAGAACTTGACTCATCACATACCTAAAATCCTTTTGATCTCGAAAGTTCTCCTGAACAACCAAACGAATAGAATTCTGCACCTTAGCGAATTCAGGCACATGATCTTCCTCTCCTTCATGTGATGCTGCAGACATCTTCTTCACAAACAGGTTCTCCTCTTCTCAATAGAAACCTTCAACACCGAAGTGCCAGGTAGATGATCGCCTCCCGTTGCCCGGGGACTAATCCGACTCCCTAATAGCAGCAGGGAGGTGAAGCCCTGCTGAAAAACAGAGCGATCCCCCCAGGCCAAGGAGCCGGGTACCCCGAGCACCTCTCAGCCAAGACCAAGGCAGCAGCCGCTAGATCACTGCACTTGATCTTAGCCAAAAGGCCGAGAAGCGATAACCAGAATTGGTTTCAAACTACGGAGCCACCCAAGGATCCTGAAAAGTCCATTTGTGGAGATGAGCTCCTGGACTCCCGTTAAGAAGACATGTTGTCAACCTCTAGATCCCTTACATGCCTGCACTTTTCGGCTTGCTGCTGCTGCAATCCACGCGTTTTAGATCTGCATAACTCCACCTCTTTAAACACAGCACCTTCACCCCCTGCTGTTCCCACCCGCCTCAACACCGTTGGAAGGGAGGAGAACCAATTAAGGCGGGGGGTGGGGTGGAACGAGCAGCTGTCTACCCTTAGCAGGAGGGCTCCTGATTACATACCTCTCCTGCTGCTGCTGCTGCTGGCTGTCCAGCAGCAGACTGAAGGTGGCTGCTGCTGTGCACAGGTATATAAAGGCTCAGAGCCTATTATGACACGCGCAGCCAGCGTTCCATTGCCACATTCCATCTACTGCAGGCAGGATACCTGGCTGGCTGAATGTCGCTGAGAAGCTCACAGAGACCGCCATAAGCAACAGTTTAACAGAATGCCACAGACTAATCAACCAAACGTTTTGGGTTGGGTTCTCTTTTATAGTCTGCAGGCATTAAATGAAAGAAGTCAGTGTTCCAGCAGAAGGAGACAACGTTTCAGAAAAGGCATTGTAGCAAACCAAAAAAGAAATTTTAAGCGCAGCAGAGTAACCAGCGCACATACCTGTTAGCTCAGGTGAGTTTAAAAGGCTGCTGTTGATAACAAGGGCATTTGCTAAATAGATGGTGTGTGTGCAACAATATACTGAAAGGTCAAGTATATTGTGCAGCTTATCTCACCACCTGTAGTTATTTAGGTGAAAGCTCCAAAATGCTTGCCTAATATGTCTGTTTATCCAAAAGGAAGTAAAAAGGGAGAGCTAGAAAGATAGCATTGCATCACATTACATGGCAATGCAATGCACAGTTGCTGAAGTTGAACCAAAATGAGCTTGTAATCTGGCTTCTGCAACTTTGAACATGAAAAATCCAATGAGGAGAAGAAAAGCAAAGCCAAAGAGTCCATCCCAAAATCCGACAAACAAGCAAAATGAACAAAAAACATTGAATTCAATTCTTTCTGATTTTAGAAACTGCATTAAAGAAGGGGTGCACCGGTCCTGGAGATACTGCAATACCAGGTCAATGCGTGGAGTGGACAGAGCAAGCTCTTTTTCCATCTCCCTGTTCTAAAAATCCATTTAATATATGGTCCCCAGATAGGGGACGTATCAGATATTAAACTGATAAGAACAGATACTACACTTGATCTTAGCCAAAAGGCCGAGAAGCGATAACCAGAATTGGTTTCAAACTACGGAGCCACCCAAGGATCCTGAAAAGTCCATTTGTGGAGATGAGCTCCTGGACTCCCGTTAAGAAGACATGTTGTCAACCTCTAGATCCCTTACATGCCTGCACTTTTCGGCTTGCTGCTGCTGCAATCCACGCGTTTTAGATCTGCATAACTCCACCTCTTTAAACACAGCACCTTCACCCCCTGCTGTTCCCACCCGCCTCAACACCGTTGGAAGGGAGGAGAACCAATTAAGGCGGGGGGTGGGGTGGAACGAGCAGCTGTCTACCCTTAGCAGGAGGGCTCCTGATTACATACCTCTCCTGCTGCTGCTGCTGCTGGCTGTCCAGCAGCAGACTGAAGGTGGCTGCTGCTGTGCACAGGTATATAAAGGCTCAGAGCCTATTATGACACGCGCAGCCAGCGTTCCATTGCCACATTCCATCTACTGCAGGCAGGATACCTGGCTGGCTGAATGTCGCTGAGAAGCTCACAGAGACCGCCATAAGCAACAGTTTAACAGAATGCCACAGACTAATCAACCAAACTTTTTGGGTTGGGTTCTCTTTTATAGTCTGCAGGCATTAAATGAAAGAAGTCAGTGTTCCAGCAGAAGGAGACAACGTTTCAGAAAAGGCATTGTAGCAAACCAAAAAAGAAATTTTAAGCGCAGCAGAGTAACCAGCGCACATACCTGTTAGCTCAGGTGAGTTTAAAAGGCTGCTGTTGATAACAAGGGCATTTGCTAAATAGATGGTGTGTGTGCAACAATATACTGAAAGGTCAATTATATTGTGCAGCTTATCTCACCACCTGTAGTTATTTAGGTGAAAGCTCCAAAATGCTTGCCTAATATGTCTGTTTATCCAAAAGGAAGTAAAAAGGGAGAGCTAGAAAGATAGCATTGCATCACATTACATGGCAATGCAATGCACAGTTGCTGAAGTTGAACCAAAATGAGCTTGTAATCTGGCTTCTGCAACTTTGAACATGAAAAATCCAATGAGGAGAAGAAAAGCAAAGCCAAAGAGTCCATCCCAAAATCCGACAAACAAGCAAAATGAACAAAAAACATTGAATTCAATTCTTTCTGATTTTAGAAACTGCATTAAAGAAGGGGTGCACCGGTCCTGGAGATACTGCAATACCAGGTCAATGCGTGGAGTGGACAGAGCAAGCTCTTTTTCCATCTCCCTGTTCTAAAAATCCATTTAATATATGGTCCCCAGATAGGGGACGTATCAGATATTAAACTGATAAGAACAGATACTACACTTGATCTTAGCCAAAAGGCCGAGAAGCGATAACCAGAATTGGTTTCAAACTACGGAGCCACCCAAGGATCCTGAAAAGTCCATTTGTGGAGATGAGCTCCTGGACTCCCGTTAAGAAGACATGTTGTCAACCTCTAGATCCCTTACATGCCTGCACTTTTCGGCTTGCTGCTGCTGCAATCCACGCGTTTTAGATCTGCATAACTCCACCTCTTTAAACACAGCACCTTCACCCCCTGCTGTTCCCACCCGCCTCAACACCGTTGGAAGGGAGGAGAACCAATTAAGGCGGGGGGTGGGGTGGAACGAGCAGCTGTCTACCCTTAGCAGGAGGGCTCCTGATTACATACCTCTCCTGCTGCTGCTGCTGCTGGCTGTCCAGCAGCAGACTGAAGGTGGCTGCTGCTGTGCACAGGTATATAAAGGCTCAGAGCCTATTATGACACGCGCAGCCAGCGTTCCATTGCCACATTCCATCTACTGCAGGCAGGATACCTGGCTGGCTGAATGTCGCTGAGAAGCTCACAGAGACCGCCATAAGCAACAGTTTAACAGAATGCCACAGACTAATCAACCAAACTTTTTGGGTTGGGTTCTCTTTTATAGTCTGCAGGCATTAAATGAAAGAAGTCAGTGTTCCAGCAGAAGGAGACAACGTTTCAGAAAAGGCATTGTAGCAAACCAAAAAAGAAATTTTAAGCGCAGCAGAGTAACCAGCGCACATACCTGTTAGCTCAGGTGAGTTTAAAAGGCTGCTGTTGATAACAAGGGCATTTGCTAAATAGATGGTGTGTGTGCAACAATATACTGAAAGGTCAATTATATTGTGCAGCTTATCTCACCACCTGTAGTTATTTAGGTGAAAGCTCCAAAATGCTTGCCTAATATGTCTGTTTATCCAAAAGGAAGTAAAAAGGGAGAGCTAGAAAGATAGCATTGCATCACATTACATGGCAATGCAATGCACAGTTGCTGAAGTTGAACCAAAATGAGCTTGTAATCTGGCTTCTGCAACTTTGAACATGAAAAATCCAATGAGGAGAAGAAAAGCAAAGCCAAAGAGTCCATCCCAAAATCCGACAAACAAGCAAAATGAACAAAAAACATTGAATTCAATTCTTTCTGATTTTAGAAACTGCATTAAAGAAGGGGTGCACCGGTCCTGGAGATACTGCAATACCAGGTCAATGCGTGGAGTGGACAGAGCAAGCTCTTTTTCCATCTCCCTGTTCTAAAAATCCATTTAATATATGGTCCCCAGATAGGGGACGTATCAGATATTAAACTGATAAGAACAGATACTACACTTGATCTTAGCCAAAAGGCCGAGAAGCGATAACCAGAATTGGTTTCAAACTACGGAGCCACCCAAGGATCCTGAAAAGTCCATTTGTGGAGATGAGCTCCTGGACTCCCGTTAAGAAGACATGTTGTCAACCTCTAGATCCCTTACATGCCTGCACTTTTCGGCTTGCTGCTGCTGCAATCCACGCGTTTTAGATCTGCATAACTCCACCTCTTTAAACACAGCACCTTCACCCCCTGCTGTTCCCACCCGCCTCAACACCGTTGGAAGGGAGGAGAACCAATTAAGGCGGGGGGTGGGGTGGAACGAGCAGCTGTCTACCCTTAGCAGGAGGGCTCCTGATTACATACCTCTCCTGCTGCTGCTGCTGCTGGCTGTCCAGCAGCAGACTGAAGGTGGCTGCTGCTGTGCACAGGTATATAAAGGCTCAGAGCCTATTATGACACGCGCAGCCAGCGTTCCATTGCCACATTCCATCTACTGCAGGCAGGATACCTGGCTGGCTGAATGTCGCTGAGAAGCTCACAGAGACCGCCATAAGCAACAGTTTAACAGAATGCCACAGACTAATCAACCAAACTTTTTGGGTTGGGTTCTCTTTTATAGTCTGCAGGCATTAAATGAAAGAAGTCAGTGTTCCAGCAGAAGGAGACAACGTTTCAGAAAAGGCATTGTAGCAAACCAAAAAAGAAATTTTAAGCGCAGCAGAGTAACCAGCGCACATACCTGTTAGCTCAGGTGAGTTTAAAAGGCTGCTGTTGATAACAAGGGCATTTGCTAAATAGATGGTGTGTGTGCAACAATATACTGAAAGGTCAATTATATTGTGCAGCTTATCTCACCACCTGTAGTTATTTAGGTGAAAGCTCCAAAATGCTTGCCTAATATGTCTGTTTATCCAAAAGGAAGTAAAAAGGGAGAGCTAGAAAGATAGCATTGCATCACATTACATGGCAATGCAATGCACAGTTGCTGAAGTTGAACCAAAATGAGCTTGTAATCTGGCTTCTGCAACTTTGAACATGAAAAATCCAATGAGGAGAAGAAAAGCAAAGCCAAAGAGTCCATCCCAAAATCCGACAAACAAGCAAAATGAACAAAAAACATTGAATTCAATTCTTTCTGATTTTAGAAACTGCATTAAAGAAGGGGTGCACCGGTCCTGGAGATACTGCAATACCAGGTCAATGCGTGGAGTGGACAGAGCAAGCTCTTTTTCCATCTCCCTGTTCTAAAAATCCATTTAATATATGGTCCCCAGATAGGGGACGTATCAGATATTAAACTGATAAGAACAGATACTACACTTGATCTTAGCCAAAAGGCCGAGAAGCGATAACCAGAATTGGTTTCAAACTACGGAGCCACCCAAGGATCCTGAAAAGTCCATTTGTGGAGATGAGCTCCTGGACTCCCGTTAAGAAGACATGTTGTCAACCTCTAGATCCCTTACATGCCTGCACTTTTCGGCTTGCTGCTGCTGCAATCCACGCGTTTTAGATCTGCATAACTCCACCTCTTTAAACACAGCACCTTCACCCCCTGCTGTTCCCACCCGCCTCAACACCGTTGGAAGGGAGGAGAACCAATTAAGGTGGGGGGTGGGGTGGAACGAGCAGCTGTCTACCCTTAGCAGGAGGGCTCCTGATTACATACCTCTCCTGCTGCTGCTGCTGCTGGCTGTCCAGTAGCAGACTGAAGGTGGCTGCTGCTGTGCACAGGTATATAAAGGCTCAGAGCCTATTATGACACGCGCAGCCAGCGTTCCATTGCCACATTCCATCTACTGCAGGCAGGATACCTGGCTGGCTGAATGTCGCTGAGAAGCTCACAGAGACCGCCATAAGCAACAGTTTAACAGAATGCCACAGACTAATCAACCAAACTTTTTGGGTTGGGTTCTCTTTTATAGTCTGCAGGCATTAAATGAAAGAAGTCAGTGTTCCAGCAGAAGGAGACAACGTTTCAGAAAAGGCATTGTAGCAAACCAAAAAAGAAATTTTAAGCGCAGCAGAGTAACCAGCGCACATACCTGTTAGCTCAGGTGAGTTTAAAAGGCTGCTGTTGATAACAAGGGCATTTGCTAAATAGATGGTGTGTGTGCAACAATATACTGAAAGGTCAATTATATTGTGCAGCTTATCTCACCACCTGTAGTTATTTAGGTGAAAGCTCCAAAATGCTTGCCTAATATGTCTGTTTATCCAAAAGGAAGTAAAAAGGGAGAGCTAGAAAGATAGCATTGCATCACATTACATGGCAATGCAATGCACAGTTGCTGAAGTTGAACCAAAATGAGCTTGTAATCTGGCTTCTGCAACTTTGAACATGAAAAATCCAATGAGGAGAAGAAAAGCAAAGCCAAAGAGTCCATCCCAAAATCCGACAAACAAGCAAAATGAACAAAAAACATTGAATTCAATTCTTTCTGATTTTAGAAACTGCATTAAAGAAGGGGTGCACCGGTCCTGGAGATACTGCAATACCAGGTCAATGCGTGGAGTGGACAGAGCAAGCTCTTTTTCCATCTCCCTGTTCTAAAAATCCATTTAATATATGGTCCCCAGATAGGGGACGTATCAGATATTAAACTGATAAGAACAGATACTACACTTGATCTTAGCCAAAAGGCCGAGAAGCGATAACCAGAATTGGTTTCAAACTACGGAGCCACCCAAGGATCCTGAAAAGTCCATTTGTGGAGATGAGCTCCTGGACTCCCGTTAAGAAGACATGTTGTCAACCTCTAGATCCCTTACATGCCTGCACTTTTCGGCTTGCTGCTGCTGCAATCCACGCGTTTTAGATCTGCATAACTCCACCTCTTTAAACACAGCACCTTCACCCCCTGCTGTTCCCACCCGCCTCAACACCGTTGGAAAGGAGGAGAACCAATTAAGGCGGGGGGTGGGGTGGAACGAGCAGCTGTCTACCCTTAGCAGGAGGGCTCCTGATTACATACCTCTCCTGCTGCTGCTGCTGCTGGCTGTCCAGCAGCAGACTGAAGGTGGCTGCTGCTGTGCACAGGTATATAAAGGCTCAGAGCCTATTATGACACGCGCAGCCAGCGTTCCATTGCCACATTCCATCTACTGCAGGCAGGATACCTGGCTGGCTGAATGTCGCTGAGAAGCTCACAGAGACCGCCATAAGCAACAGTTTAACAGAATGCCACAGACTAATCAACCAAACTTTTTGGGTTGGGTTCTCTTTTATAGTCTGCAGGCATTAAATGAAAGAAGTCAGTGTTCCAGCAGAAGGAGACAACGTTTCAGAAAAGGCATTGTAGCAAACCAAAAAAGAAATTTTAAGCACAGCAGAGTAACCAGCGCACATACCTGTTAGCTCAGGTGAGTTTAAAAGGCTGCTGTTGATAACAAGGGCATTTGCTAAATAGATGGTGTGTGTGCAACAATATACTGAAAGGTCAATTATATTGTGCAGCTTATCTCACCACCTGTAGTTATTTAGGTGAAAGCTCCAAAATGCTTGCCTAATATGTCTGTTTATCCAAAAGGAAGTAAAAAGGGAGAGATAGAAAGATAGCATTGCATCACATTACATGGCAATGCAATGCACAGTTGCTGAAGTTGAACCAAAATGAGCTTGTAATCTGGCTTCTGCAACTTTGAACATGAAAAATCCAATGAGGAGAAGAAAAGCAAAGCCAAAGAGTCCATCCCAAAATCCGACAAACAAGCAAAATGAACAAAAAACATTGAATTCAATTCTTTCTGATTTTAGAAACTGCATTAAAGAAGGGGTGCACCGGTCCTGGAGATACTGCAATACCAGGTCAATGCGTGGAGTGGACAGAGCAAGCTCTTTTTCCATCTCCCTGTTCTAAAAATCCATTTAATATATGGTCCCCAGATAGGGGACGTATCAGATATTAAACTGATAAGAACAGATTTTTTGATTGAAGCTGCATCCAAGGCACTGAAAAATGTGACCGAAGTCACACCAAAACAGCGCACGAGGCGAGGATTCATGTGGACCTTTCCCGGAGGAGAGGGTCCCCAATAAACCATCCCCATCCCTCCGAGCCAGAAGGCCACAGCGAGGGTCAGGGATCTCCGATGCTCTCCCTAGCCGAAGCCGGAGAAGAGCCGTTTTCGTGCTCCCAGCTTCCATCTAGGCTGCCACCCTAGTGGAGCTGGAGCCTGTGTTGGTTTCTCAGCCCAAAGCTGACCGGACCTCCGACCGGGTTTATAAAAATTCCCCTTCCTAGCCCGGAGGCCAGGAATAGGGGGGGTTGCTCAGAAAGTATGATTGGCAAAGGTGCGGCGTGCAACGAAGCCAAGTCTTTCTGGGGTTCCCAGTCCCAGTAAGCTTGGACTCCCACCAGGGCGCCTACTCCTGGGGCACATTGCTCCAAAGCCCTCACACTTACCCAGCCTAGTGACTTCGATCCTGGAGGGCCATGTTTTCCATCAGATAACTCTATGAGCCACCTGGCGTACTAACAAGTGCACCAAACCAGTGTGTAATATGCATCAATTTACTAGGGCAGCCCAAGGACAAAACTGCCTTTTCAAAAGATACTACACTTGATCTTAGCCAAAAGGCCGAGAAGCGATAACCAGAATTGGTTTCAAACTACGGAGCCACCCAAGGATCCTGAAAAGTCCATTTGTGGAGATGAGCTCCTGGACTCCCGTTAAGAAGACATGTTGTCAACCTCTAGATCCCTTACATGCCTGCACTTTTCGGCTTGCTGCTGCTGCAATCCACGCGTTTTAGATCTGCATAACTCCACCTCTTTAAACACAGCACCTTCACCCCCTGCTGTTCCCACCCGCCTCAACACCGTTGGAAGGGAGGAGAACCAATTAAGGCGGGGGGTGGGGTGGAACGAGCAGCTGTCTACCCTTAGCAGGAGGGCTCCTGATTACATACCTCTCCTGCTGCTGCTGCTGCTGGCTGTCCAGCAGCAGACTGAAGGTGGCTGCTGCTGTGCACAGGTATATAAAGGCTCAGAGCCTATTATGACACGCGCAGCCAGCGTTCCATTGCCACATTCCATCTACTGCAGGCAGGATACCTGGCTGGCTGAATGTCGCTGAGAAGCTCACAGAGACCGCCATAAGCAACAGTTTAACAGAATGCCACAGACTAATCAACCAAACTTTTTGGGTTGGGTTCTCTTTTATAGTCTGCAGGCATTAAATGAAAGAAGTCAGTGTTCCAGCAGAAGGAGACAACGTTTCAGAAAAGGCATTGTAGCAAACCAAAAAAGAAATTTTAAGCGCAGCAGAGTAACCAGCGCACATACCTGTTAGCTCAGGTGAGTTTAAAAGGCTGCTGTTGATAACAAGGGCATTTGCTAAATAGATGGTGTGTGTGCAACAATATACTGAAAGGTCAATTATATTGTGCAGCTTATCTCACCACCTGTAGTTATTTAGGTGAAAGCTCCAAAATGCTTGCCTAATATGTCTGTTTATCCAAAAGGAAGTAAAAAGGGAGAGCTAGAAAGATAGCTTTGCATCACATTACATGGCAATGCAATGCACAGTTGCTGAAGTTGAACCAAAATGAGCTTGTAATCTGGCTTCTGCAACTTTGAACATGAAAAATCCAATGAGGAGAAGAAAAGCAAAGCCAAAGAGTCCATCCCAAAATCCGACAAACAAGCAAAATGAACAAAAAACATTGAATTCAATTCTTTCTGATTTTAGAAACTGCATTAAAGAAGGGGTGCACCGGTCCTGGAGATACTGCAATACCAGGTCAATGCGTGGAGTGGACAGAGCAAGCTCTTTTTCCATCTCCCTGTTCTAAAAATCCATTTAATATATGGTCCCCAGATAGGGGACGTATCAGATATTAAACTGATAAGAACAGATTTTTTTTTTTTTTTTTTTTTTTTTTTTTTTTCTTTTTTTTAACCAAATCAGATAGGCCGGAGCATAAGCTCAATCAAATCGACTTACAAAAGCCTTTCATTGACACTTAGCCTTTCATCACACTTGGTATATAATCAAAAATAAAACCAAACCTTATCATCAGGTACATTATACACTACTAATTAAACTTTACCAAAAACCTCCACTTTTTAAACTTCCAGATCCCTTCAGCATCTATAATACTTCCACGTTCCTGATCCCAGAGGTATATTACATACATACGTGACAGAATCAATCTCAAACATTCATTAACTGACATTTTCTTCCTTTTAAAAACTAACAAATTCCTCGCATCCCACAAACTTTCAATTACACACACCACCAACAACCATAAAATCCTATCCTTAATTCTACTACATGCACCCATCCCAAACATAGCAAGTTTCCAATTAACATACTTTACACCCACCAATTCCTTGCAAAGTCCCCCTATACCCTTCCATACATCATATGCAAAATCACAATCCCATACCATATGTCTAACATGCTCTCTCAAACTACATCCATCCCTCGGGCATACCTCAGATTTAACTAAATCCCTCTTCTTTTGCACATCTCTAACAGGCAAAATGTCATGCAATATCATCCAAGCGATATCTCTCTGTCTGTTAGTCACACCATCTATACTTAATTTTCTCCACATCTCGGTTACTTCCTCCCCTCTCAACCCATTGATATTACATACCACCTCACGCTCACGCACCATCCTAATGACTTTCTTCTTTTGCCTAAAATCACTCATGTTAACGGACAACAAATCATACTTCCTTACAAATTTCTCAACACAACCATACCATACAGGACACTTAAAAGCAACAGGCACTCTAGCATCCCTTTTGACCCACTTTAAGCCATAAAGCATCCATCCAGCCGAATACTTCATCATATAAGCACACTTATTACTTTTCCCTAGAACCACCACCACCATTTTCACGTAACTAATCCCTAAAAAGAAATCAATATTTGGAAAATCCAAACCACCATTTACACATAACTTATAGACATATTCCCGTTTCAATTTCTCCATGCGACTTCCCCAAAGAAAATTAAAGATGAATTTCTCAGTTTTCCTAATTTTCTTAAAAGCAGCAGGATATACATTCGCAACAAACAACAAAATAGGCAAAATAACCGCCTTAATAATCAGAACTTTCCCAGTCAGAGTTAGTTCTCTCATTCGCCAAAAATTCAACTTGCGCACCACTCTCACCCCACAATCTTCCCAACTCTCATTTCCTTTCAAATCATCATTAAACTTAATCCCAAGCACCTTTATTGCACCATCCTCACACCTCACACCATCCATCCGTACATTCCTCTCACCAAAACATTTAAAGGAACTCTTAGTCCAATTGACCTTAAAAGCTGAGACACTACAAAACAAACTTAATATCAACCTTGCCCTACTCATCGCAGCCATATTCCCACTCACAATCACTACATCATCCATGTAACCTAGAATTCTCACATCCTTTCCATTACTCCCAGGAATCATCACACCTCTCATAACCTTATCCTTCCTAACCATACACATCAACACTTCAATCACACTAATAAACAAAAAAGGGGACATAGGGCACCCCTGACGCACTCCTGATTTAATTCTCACTTTCTCACTCAACCACCCATTCACCAAAAATTCACTTGAAACATTACAATACAAACTCCTAACACAGTTTACAAAATTCCTGGAATAACCCATCTTAGACAAAACCTTAAACATAAAGCTATGTGACACACGGTCAAAAGCTTTTTCAAAATCAACCGAAAACAACAAACATTTCTGCTTACGACTCATACAATCCCCAATCACATCACGCAACAACACCAAATTTTCAGTCATACTTCTCCCAGGCACTGCACACACTTGGTCTTCATCCACCACACCGCCAATCACTTCCCGCATCCGGCTAGCCAACAATTTACTAAACACCTTATAGTCTGCATTCAAAAGGGTGATTGGCCTCCAATTCCCCAAATCCTTTTTATCACCTTTCTTATGAACCAAAACCACCACCCCATCTCTCATAGATTCACTCAACATATTCTCCGTGAACATATACTGGCACACCTCCAATAAGTCATTTCCCATCGTGTCCCATTCCTTAACATATAACTCCACGGGCAGTCCATCCTTCCCAGGTGTTTTATTCTTACTCGCAGACATCACCACTTTTTTAACTTCATCCAACACAATTACATCATCCAATATTTCACGTTCATCCTCACCCAAACAACCTTCTAAACACCCCAAAGCATCAGTCAACATCCTATCATCAACCCATTTTTCCCCATACAACTCCTTATAAAACAACACCACCTCCTGCATCACATCCTTCCCACTCACACACACCCCATCACCATTCACCACCTCATCCATATCTACTTTCTTCCCAAAAACTTTTTTGAAAAAAAACCTTGTGCATTTCTCATTTTTCTCCAAATGTTCAATCTTAGAACGGTAAATAATTTCTTTCCCTTTACCCTCAATATATTTCTTAATCTCTTCTTTCACTTGACACATCAAAACATCCACATCCACTCCAATCATCCTTAACATCCTCAGCCACTCCAGTCTAGAGCTTAAATCATTAAATTTTGCTCTATTCATTGCTGCTTTCCTCCTGCCCCTTTTTCTAAAGAAAAAAACAATCTCACTCTTCATCCAGTCCCACCACTCAAGCACATTCCTGAAATCACTTTTTTTATCCCTCCACCTAACATACATTCGCCTAAAATCACGCATGATCCTATTATCTTCCAGCAAACGCACATTAAGTTTCCACACGCCACCACCATATACAAAGGAAATCTTACCTTCTAGACGTGCCCTCAAACACACATGGTCAGAGAAGGGAACATCTTCCTGCTGGAAATTCCTACAAATAACATTTTGTGAAGAAAAGAAGATACGGTCTATTCTAGACTCTATGCCTCCCCTGTCGGCCTTATAGGTCGCAGGAGGTGGATTACCTAAAAAAACTTCCGCAGCATCCTGTAAGGAAAAATCCGCCACAAGACTCTTGAGTCTTTTACCTGTAACATCCATCTTATCCCCCTCCGTCACACAATTGAAATCTCCAACAAAAATTATTGGCATTTTGCCAGATAAAAAAAAACATAATTTCTCAAAAATTTCCAGCCTCTCCCCTTTATCTATTGGTGCATACATATTTACCACCCTAACCCTCCACCCCCTACAATTTAACTCACATATTACACACCTCCCCGCCTCCACCACCATGTAACTTTCTATCTTAACACTATAACCCTTCACCAAAACACCTACCCCACAATTTTTATTACATACAGAACCAGACCACACACTTTGACCTAAAGGCCATGCATTTTCACTTAAGGGATCGGAGATCCCACACTCCTGGACACAGTATACGTCCGCATCCAAGTTGCTCAAGTGGTGCAAAATTGCCACTCTTCTCGACTCAGATTTAATCAGCCGAACATTTAGCGACAAGATGCTGAGAGCAACTTGGGCACCCATCTATTAATTTGATGTGGCAGGTCACGACAACATGCCCACCTGTACATCATCCTAACCCTTCTGGGGGTAGGACGCTGGACGTGCAGATATCGTAGTTTGTGCCTTCCCCCAAAAAAGACACATCTTGGGGATCGGATGCAGTAGGGTACACCCGGGCTGAACTCACACTGCAGTCACTTAAAGGGGAAAAGGATGGCTCAGTTTTCTTCTTTTTCTTCACTGAAGCGCCTCCATCTTCATCTGAACTATAATCCCGCCGCTGGGGGTCAAAGTCCCCCTGACCTCCCTCCTCCTCAAGGTCAGAAACGACATCGCTCCAGGCCACATGCGGTGTTCTGGTCAGATCAGACTCCTCTTCCCCCTGCAATGTAACCATCATGTCTGGAATTTCAGCCTCCAGATCCTCCACCGGGGCCACTTCCATGCCTATACGATCATCAGTTATCGTCTCAGACTCACTGACATCTGAAGCCACAGACGCGGCCCTCTGCACCGGTGGCTCAGGTGCCAGCTCCATATTTCCTCTTACATTCACACGAACCAGTTCTGGAAAAGCAACCCGAGCCTCCTCCTCATCCAGGAAAGCCAGAGTAGATATCGGAGCAGTCGGAGTTGGAGCAGTCGGAGTTGTAGCTGTGGGTGCAGGAGATTCATTTCTTCTCCTTCCCCTTCCCGCTGCCCCCGCATATGAACCAGGATGGAATATACAGTCTCTGAAGGCATGCCCCTTCTCTCCGCAGAGGTTACAGACTATTTCATTTTTGCAATTATTGGAAGAATGACCCACCTCATTGCACTTCCTGCAAATAATCTGTCTGATGTCGCATGCTTCCTGAGTATGGCCATACCTCCTACAATGACGACAAAACCTGGGCGCATTGGGGAAGAACAGGTAACCCCGCTCACTCCCAATGGAAAAATTTGATGGAGGATAATGTATACCCCCTGGTTCATCAGGACTTTCCCGGAACTTGACCATGAAACGATATTTACCGGTCCATAGTTCCTCCTCATTCATGACTTTTACTGCCACCTTGGTAATATAGCAGTGCCTATTTAGAAAGGCATAAATCAAAGCCAAGTCCACATGTGGGTTGTACATGAAAACAGTCAGAGGTACCTCTTTGGAGCAATACAAGATGACAAAAGTCAGCCCATCCAAATATTGATTGTCCAGATTCTTTTTCAAACAATCATAGAAATTGTTGCAAACAGCCATAGAAGTAAATACAAGATTATACTTGCTTTTGAATTGCTGGAGGCACAAGATTTCTTCCTTCTTCACTTCAAGGAGTCCAAACAAAATCTCCTTCACCACGAAGCTGAGGGTAAAGATTCCTTCTTTGCCTTCTTCCACATCAATCTGGATTCCAAACTTCACTCGAGCCTCACCGGGCCCAGCGTATCGAATGCGTCCCATTATCGCTAGTCGTGTCTACTGGCCAACTCCTTATAGCAGCAAGTGGCTTAAGCCATAAAATGGCGATGCCACAGGGCCAAGAGTTAACGCACAGACAGCCAAATGACTAGACCCATTACAGATCTGAGCCAAAAGGCCGAGAAGCGATAACCAGAATTGGTTTCAAACTACGGAGCCACCCAAGGATCCTGAAAAGTCCATTTGTGGAGATGAGCTCCTGGACTCCCGTTAAGAAGACATGTTGTCAACCTCTAGATCCCTTACATGCCTGCACTTTTCGGCTTGCTGCTGCTGCAATCCACGCGTTTTAGATCTGCATAACTCCACCTCTTTAAACACAGCACCTTCACCCCCTGCTGTTCCCACCCGCCTCAACACCGTTGGAAGGGAGGAGAACCAATTAAGGCGGGGGGTGGGGTGGAACGAGCAGCTGTCTACCCTTAGCAGGAGGGCTCCTGATTACATACCTCTCCTGCTGCTGCTGCTGCTGGCTGTCCAGCAGCAGACTGAAGGTGGCTGCTGCTGTGCACAGGTATATAAAGGCTCAGAGCCTATTATGACACGCGCAGCCAGCGTTCCATTGCCACATTCCATCTACTGCAGGCAGGATACCTGGCTGGCTGAATGTCGCTGAGAAGCTCACAGAGACCGCCATAAGCAACAGTTTAACAGAATGCCACAGACTAATCAACCAAACTTTTTGGGTTGGGTTCTCTTTTATAGTCTGCAGGCATTAAATGAAAGAAGTCAGTGTTCCAGCAGAAGGAGACAACGTTTCAGAAAAGGCATTGTAGCAAACCAAAAAAGAAATTTTAAGCGCAGCAGAGTAACCAGCGCACATACCTGTTAGCTCAGGTGAGTTTAAAAGGCTGCTGTTGATAACAAGGGCATTTGCTAAATAGATGGTGTGTGTGCAACAATATACTGAAAGGTCAATTATATTGTGCAGCTTATCTCACCACCTGTAGTTATTTAGGTGAAAGCTCCAAAATGCTTGCCTAATATGTCTGTTTATCCAAAAGGAAGTAAAAAGGGAGAGCTAGAAAGATAGCATTGCATCACATTACATGGCAATGCAATGCACAGTTGCTGAAGTTGAACCAAAATGAGCTTGTAATCTGGCTTCTGCAACTTTGAACATGAAAAATCCAATGAGGAGAAGAAAAGCAAAGCCAAAGAGTCCATCCCAAAATCCGACAAACAAGCAAAATGAACAAAAAACATTGAATTCAATTCTTTCTGATTTTAGAAACTGCATTAAAGAAGGGGTGCACCGGTCCTGGAGATACTGCAATACCAGGTCAATGCGTGGAGTGGACAGAGCAAGCTCTTTTTCCATCTCCCTGTTCTAAAAATCCATTTAATATATGGTCCCCAGATAGGGGACGTATCAGATATTAAACTGATAAGAACAGATACTACACTTGATCTTAGCCAAAAGGCCGAGAAGCGATAACCAGAATTGGTTTCAAACTACGGAGCCACCCAAGGATCCTGAAAAGTCCATTTGTGGAGATGAGCTCCTGGACTCCCGTTAAGAAGACATGTTGTCAACCTCTAGATCCCTTACATGCCTGCACTTTTCGGCTTGCTGCTGCTGCAATCCACGCGTTTTAGATCTGCATAACTCCACCTCTTTAAACACAGCACCTTCACCCCCTGCTGTTCCCACCCGCCTCAACACCGTTGGAAGGGAGGAGAACCAATTAAGGCGGGGGGTGGGGTGGAACGAGCAGCTGTCTACCCTTAGCAGGAGGGCTCCTGATTACATACCTCTCCTGCTGCTGCTGCTGCTGGCTGTCCAGCAGCAGACTGAAGGTGGCTGCTGCTGTGCACAGGTATATAAAGGCTCAGAGCCTATTATGACACGCGCAGCCAGCGTTCCATTGCCACATTCCATCTACTGCAGGCAGGATACCTGGCTGGCTGAATGTCGCTGAGAAGCTCACAGAGACCGCCATAAGCAACAGTTTAACAGAATGCCACAGACTAATCAACCAAACTTTTTGGGTTGGGTTCTCTTTTATAGTCTGCAGGCATTAAATGAAAGAAGTCAGTGTTCCAGCAGAAGGAGACAACGTTTCAGAAAAGGCATTGTAGCAAACCAAAAAAGAAATTTTAAGCGCAGCAGAGTAACCAGCGCACATACCTGTTAGCTCAGGTGAGTTTAAAAGGCTGCTGTTGATAACAAGGGCATTTGCTAAATAGATGGTGTGTGTGCAACAATATACTGAAAGGTCAATTATATTGTGCAGCTTATCTCACCACCTGTAGTTATTTAGGTGAAAGCTCCAAAATGCTTGCCTAATATGTCTGTTTATCCAAAAGGAAGTAAAAAGGGAGAGCTAGAAAGATAGCATTGCATCACATTACATGGCAATGCAATGCACAGTTGCTGAAGTTGAACCAAAATGAGCTTGTAATCTGGCTTCTGCAACTTTGAACATGAAAAATCCAATGAGGAGAAGAAAAGCAAAGCCAAAGAGTCCATCCCAAAATCCGACAAACAAGCAAAATGAACAAAAAACATTGAATTCAATTCTTTCTGATTTTAGAAACTGCATTAAAGAAGGGGTGCACCGGTCCTGGAGATACTGCAATACCAGGTCAATGCGTGGAGTGGACAGAACAAGCTCTTTTTCCATCTCCCTGTTCTAAAAATCCATTTAATATATGGTCCCCAGATAGGGGACGTATCAGATATTAAACTGATAAGAACAGATACTACACTTGATCTTAGCCAAAAGGCCGAGAAGCGATAACCAGAATTGGTTTCAAACTACGGAGCCACCCAAGGATCCTGAAAAGTCCATTTGTGGAGATGAGCTCCTGGACTCCCGTTAAGAAGACATGTTGTCAACCTCTAGATCCCTTACATGCCTGCACTTTTCGGCTTGCTGCTGCTGCAATCCACGCGTTTTAGATCTGCATAACTCCACCTCTTTAAACACAGCACCTTCACCCCCTGCTGTTCCCACCCGCCTCAACACCGTTGGAAGGGAGGAGAACCAATTAAGGCGGGGGGTGGGGTGGAACGAGCAGCTGTCTACCCTTAGCAGGAGGGCTCCTGATTACATACCTCTCCTGCTGCTGCTGCTGCTGGCTGTCCAGCAGCAGACTGAAGGTGGCTGCTGCTGTGCACAGGTATATAAAGGCTCAGAGCCTATTATGACACGCGCAGCCAGCGTTCCATTGCCACATTCCATCTACTGCAGGCAGGATACCTGGCTGGCTGAATGTCGCTGAGAAGCTCACAGAGACCGCCATAAGCAACAGTTTAACAGAATGCCACAGACTAATCAACCAAACTTTTTGGGTTGGGTTCTCTTTTATAGTCTGCAGGCATTAAATGAAAGAAGTCAGTGTTCCAGCAGAAGGAGACAACGTTTCAGAAAAGGCATTGTAGCAAACCAAAAAAGAAATTTTAAGCGCAGCAGAGTAACCAGCGCACATACCTGTTAGCTCAGGTGAGTTTAAAAGGCTGCTGTTGATAACAAGGGCATTTGCTAAATAGATGGTGTGTGTGCAACAATATACTGAAAGGTCAATTATATTGTGCAGCTTATCTCACCACCTGTAGTTATTTAGGTGAAAGCTCCAAAATGCTTGCCTAATATGTCTGTTTATCCAAAAGGAAGTAAAAAGGGAGAGCTAGAAAGATAGCATTGCATCACATTACATGGCAATGCAATGCACAGTTGCTGAAGTTGAACCAAAATGAGCTTGTAATCTGGCTTCTGCAACTTTGAACATGAAAAATCCAATGAGGAGAAGAAAAGCAAAGCCAAAGAGTCCATCCCAAAATCCGACAAACAAGCAAAATGAACAAAAAACATTGAATTCAATTCTTTCTGATTTTAGAAACTGCATTAAAGAAGGGGTGCACCGGTCCTGGAGATACTGCAATACCAGGTCAATGCGTGGAGTGGACAGAGCAAGCTCTTTTTCCATCTCCCTGTTCTAAAAATCCATTTAATATATGGTCCCCAGATAGGGGACGTATCAGATATTAAACTGATAAGAACAGATACTACACTTGATCTTAGCCAAAAGGCCGAGAAGCGATAACCAGAATTGGTTTCAAACTACGGAGCCACCCAAGGATCCTGAAAAGTCCATTTGTGGAGATGAGCTCCTGGACTCCCGTTAAGAAGACATGTTGTCAACCTCTAGATCCCTTACATGCCTGCACTTTTCGGCTTGCTGCTGCTGCAATCCACGCGTTTTAGATCTGCATAACTCCACCTCTTTAAACACAGCACCTTCACCCCCTGCTGTTCCCACCCGCCTCAACACCGTTGGAAGGGAGGAGAACCAATTAAGGCGGGGGGTGGGGTGGAACGAGCAGCTGTCTACCCTTAGCAGGAGGGCTCCTGATTACATACCTCTCCTGCTGCTGCTGCTGCTGGCTGTCCAGCAGCAGACTGAAGGTGGCTGCTGCTGTGCACAGGTATATAAAGGCTCAGAGCCTATTATGACACGCGCAGCCAGCGTTCCATTGCCACATTCCATCTACTGCAGGCAGGATACCTGGCTGGCTGAATGTCGCTGAGAAGCTCACAGAGACCGCCATAAGCAACAGTTTAACAGAATGCCACAGACTAATCAACCAAACTTTTTGGGTTGGGTTCTCTTTTATAGTCTGCAGGCATTAAATGAAAGAAGTCAGTGTTCCAGCAGAAGGAGACAACGTTTCAGAAAAGGCATTGTAGCAAACCAAAAAAGAAATTTTAAGCGCAGCAGAGTAACCAGCGCACATACCTGTTAGCTCAGGTGAGTTTAAAAGGCTGCTGTTGATAACAAGGGCATTTGCTAAATAGATGGTGTGTGTGCAACAATATACTGAAAGGTCAATTATATTGTGCAGCTTATCTCACCACCTGTAGTTATTTAGGTGAAAGCTCCAAAATGCTTGCCTAATATGTCTGTTTATCCAAAAGGAAGTAAAAAGGGAGAGCTAGAAAGATAGCATTGCATCACATTACATGGCAATGCAATGCACAGTTGCTGAAGTTGAACCAAAATGAGCTTGTAATCTGGCTTCTGCAACTTTGAACATGAAAAATCCAATGAGGAGAAGAAAAGCAAAGCCAAAGAGTCCATCCCAAAATCCGACAAACAAGCAAAATGAACAAAAAACATTGAATTCAATTCTTTCTGATTTTAGAAACTGCATTAAAGAAGGGGTGCACCGGTCCTGGAGATACTGCAATACCAGGTCAATGCGTGGAGTGGACAGAACAAGCTCTTTTTCCATCTCCCTGTTCTAAAAATCCATTTAATATATGGTCCCCAGATAGGGGACGTATCAGATATTAAACTGATAAGAACAGATACTACACTTGATCTTAGCCAAAAGGCCGAGAAGCGATAACCAGAATTGGTTTCAAACTACGGAGCCACCCAAGGATCCTGAAAAGTCCATTTGTGGAGATGAGCTCCTGGACTCCCGTTAAGAAGACATGTTGTCAACCTCTAGATCCCTTACATGCCTGCACTTTTCGGCTTGCTGCTGCTGCAATCCACGCGTTTTAGATCTGCATAACTCCACCTCTTTAAACACAGCACCTTCACCCCCTGCTGTTCCCACCCGCCTCAACACCGTTGGAAGGGAGGAGAACCAATTAAGGCGGGGGGTGGGGTGGAACGAGCAGCTGTCTACCCTTAGCAGGAGGGCTCCTGATTACATACCTCTCCTGCTGCTGCTGCTGCTGGCTGTCCAGCAGCAGACTGAAGGTGGCTGCTGCTGTGCACAGGTATATAAAGGCTCAGAGCCTATTATGACACGCGCAGCCAGCGTTCCATTGCCACATTCCATCTACTGCAGGCAGGATACCTGGCTGGCTGAATGTCGCTGAGAAGCTCACAGAGACCGCCATAAGCAACAGTTTAACAGAATGCCACAGACTAATCAACCAAACTTTTTGGGTTGGGTTCTCTTTTATAGTCTGCAGGCATTAAATGAAAGAAGTCAGTGTTCCAGCAGAAGGAGACAACGTTTCAGAAAAGGCATTGTAGCAAACCAAAAAAGAAATTTTAAGCGCAGCAGAGTAACCAGCGCACATACCTGTTAGCTCAGGTGAGTTTAAAAGGCTGCTGTTGATAACAAGGGCATTTGCTAAATAGATGGTGTGTGTGCAACAATATACTGAAAGGTCAATTATATTGTGCAGCTTATCTCACCACCTGTAGTTATTTAGGTGAAAGCTCCAAAATGCTTGCCTAATATGTCTGTTTATCCAAAAGGAAGTAAAAAGGGAGAGCTAGAAAGATAGCATTGCATCACATTACATGGCAATGCAATGCACAGTTGCTGAAGTTGAACCAAAATGAGCTTGTAATCTGGCTTCTGCAACTTTGAACATGAAAAATCCAATGAGGAGAAGAAAAGCAAAGCCAAAGAGTCCATCCCAAAATCCGACAAACAAGCAAAATGAACAAAAAACATTGAATTCAATTCTTTCTGATTTTAGAAACTGCATTAAAGAAGGGGTGCACCGGTCCTGGAGATACTGCAATACCAGGTCAATGCGTGGAGTGGACAGAGCAAGCTCTTTTTCCATCTCCCTGTTCTAAAAATCCATTTAATATATGGTCCCCAGATAGGGGACGTATCAGATATTAAACTGATAAGAACAGATACTACACTTGATCTTAGCCAAAAGGCCGAGAAGCGATAACCAGAATTGGTTTCAAACTACGGAGCCACCCAAGGATCCTGAAAAGTCCATTTGTGGAGATGAGCTCCTGGACTCCCGTTAAGAAGACATGTTGTCAACCTCTAGATCCCTTACATGCCTGCACTTTTCGGCTTGCTGCTGCTGCAATCCACGCGTTTTAGATCTGCATAACTCCACCTCTTTAAACACAGCACCTTCACCCCCTGCTGTTCCCACCCGCCTCAACACCGTTGGAAGGGAGGAGAACCAATTAAGGCGGGGGGTGGGGTGGAACGAGCAGCTGTCTACCCTTAGCAGGAGGGCTCCTGATTACATACCTCTCCTGCTGCTGCTGCTGCTGGCTGTCCAGCAGCAGACTGAAGGTGGCTGCTGCTGTGCACAGGTATATAAAGGCTCAGAGCCTATTATGACACGCGCAGCCAGCGTTCCATTGCCACATTCCATCTACTGCAGGCAGGATACCTGGCTGGCTGAATGTCGCTGAGAAGCTCACAGAGACCGCCATAAGCAACAGTTTAACAGAATGCCACAGACTAATCAACCAAACTTTTTGGGTTGGGTTCTCTTTTATAGTCTGCAGGCATTAAATGAAAGAAGTCAGTGTTCCAGCAGAAGGAGACAACGTTTCAGAAAAGGCATTGTAGCAAACCAAAAAAGAAATTTTAAGCGCAGCAGAGTAACCAGCGCACATACCTGTTAGCTCAGGTGAGTTTAAAAGGCTGCTGTTGATAACAAGGGCATTTGCTAAATAGATGGTGTGTGTGCAACAATATACTGAAAGGTCAATTATATTGTGCAGCTTATCTCACCACCTGTAGTTATTTAGGTGAAAGCTCCAAAATGCTTGCCTAATATGTCTGTTTATCCAAAAGGAAGTAAAAAGGGAGAGCTAGAAAGATAGCATTGCATCACATTACATGGCAATGCAATGCACAGTTGCTGAAGTTGAACCAAAATGAGCTTGTAATCTGGCTTCTGCAACTTTGAACATGAAAAATCCAATGAGGAGAAGAAAAGCAAAGCCAAAGAGTCCATCCCAAAATCCGACAAACAAGCAAAATGAACAAAAAACATTGAATTCAATTCTTTCTGATTTTAGAAACTGCATTAAAGAAGGGGTGCACCGGTCCTGGAGATACTGCAATACCAGGTCAATGCGTGGAGTGGACAGAGCAAGCTCTTTTTCCATCTCCCTGTTCTAAAAATCCATTTAATATATGGTCCCCAGATAGGGGACGTATCAGATATTAAACTGATAAGAACAGATACTACACTTGATCTTAGCCAAAAGGCCGAGAAGCGATAACCAGAATTGGTTTCAAACTACGGAGCCACCCAAGGATCCTGAAAAGTCCATTTGTGGAGATGAGCTCCTGGACTCCCGTTAAGAAGACATGTTGTCAACCTCTAGATCCCTTACATGCCTGCACTTTTCGGCTTGCTGCTGCTGCAATCCACGCGTTTTAGATCTGAATAACTCCACCTCTTTAAACACAGCACCTTCACCCCCTGCTGTTCCCACCCGCCTCAACACCGTTGGAAGGGAGGAGAACCAATTAAGGCGGGGGGTGGGGTGGAACGAGCAGCTGTCTACCCTTAGCAGGAGGGCTCCTGATTACATACCTCTCCTGCTGCTGCTGCTGCTGGCTGTCCAGCAGCAGACTGAAGGTGGCTGCTGCTGTGCACAGGTATATAAAGGCTCAGAGCCTATTATGACACGCGCAGCCAGCGTTCCATTGCCACATTCCATCTACTGCAGGCAGGATACCTGGCTGGCTGAATGTCGCTGAGAAGCTCACAGAGACCGCCATAAGCAACAGTTTAACAGAATGCCACAGACTAATCAACCAAACTTTTTGGGTTGGGTTCTCTTTTATAGTCTGCAGGCATTAAATGAAAGAAGTCAGTGTTCCAGCAGAAGGAGACAACGTTTCAGAAAAGGCATTGTAGCAAACCAAAAAAGAAATTTTAAGCGCAGCAGAGTAACCAGCGCACATACCTGTTAGCTCAGGTGAGTTTAAAAGGCTGCTGTTGATAACAAGGGCATTTGCTAAATAGATGGTGTGTGTGCAACAATATACTGAAAGGTCAATTATATTGTGCAGCTTATCTCACCACCTGTAGTTATTTAGGTGAAAGCTCCAAAATGCTTGCCTAATATGTCTGTTTATCCAAAAGGAAGTAAAAAGGGAGAGCTAGAAAGATAGCATTGCATCACATTACATGGCAATGCAATGCACAGTTGCTGAAGTTGAACCAAAATGAGCTTGTAATCTGGCTTCTGCAACTTTGAACATGAAAAATCCAATGAGGAGAAGAAAAGCAAAGCCAAAGAGTCCATCCCAAAATCCGACAAACAAGCAAAATGAACAAAAAACATTGAATTCAATTCTTTCTGATTTTAGAAACTGCATTAAAGAAGGGGTGCACCGGTCCTGGAGATACTGCAATACCAGGTCAATGCGTGGAGTGGACAGAGCAAGCTCTTTTTCCATCTCCCTGTTCTAAAAATCCATTTAATATATGGTCCCCAGATAGGGGACGTATCAGATATTAAACTGATAAGAACAGATACTACACTTGATCTTAGCCAAAAGGCCGAGAAGCGATAACCAGAATTGGTTTCAAACTACGGAGCCACCCAAGGATCCTGAAAAGTCCATTTGTGGAGATGAGCTCCTGGACTCCCGTTAAGAAGACATGTTGTCAACCTCTAGATCCCTTACATGCCTGCACTTTTCGGCTTGCTGCTGCTGCAATCCACGCGTTTTAGATCTGCATAACTCCACCTCTTTAAACACAGCACCTTCACCCCCTGCTGTTCCCACCCGCCTCAACACCGTTGGAAGGGAGGAGAACCAATTAAGGCGGGGGGTGGGGTGGAACGAGCAGCTGTCTACCCTTAGCAGGAGGGCTCCTGATTACATACCTCTCCTGCTGCTGCTGCTGCTGGCTGTCCAGCAGCAGACTGAAGGTGGCTGCTGCTGTGCACAGGTATATAAAGGCTCAGAGCCTATTATGACACGCGCAGCCAGCGTTCCATTGCCACATTCCATCTACTGCAGGCAGGATACCTGGCTGGCTGAATGTCGCTGAGAAGCTCACAGAGACCGCCATAAGCAACAGTTTAACAGAATGCCACAGACTAATCAACCAAACTTTTTGGGTTGGGTTCTCTTTTATAGTCTGCAGGCATTAAATGAAAGAAGTCAGTGTTCCAGCAGAAGGAGACAACGTTTCAGAAAAGGCATTGTAGCAAACCAAAAAAGAAATTTTAAGCGCAGCAGAGTAACCAGCGCACATACCTGTTAGCTCAGGTGAGTTTAAAAGGCTGCTGTTGATAACAAGGGCATTTGCTAAATAGATGGTGTGTGTGCAACAATATACTGAAAGGTCAATTATATTGTGCAGCTTATCTCACCACCTGTAGTTATTTAGGTGAAAGCTCCAAAATGCTTGCCTAATATGTCTGTTTATCCAAAAGGAAGTAAAAAGGGAGAGCTAGAAAGATAGCATTGCATCACATTACATGGCAATGCAATGCACAGTTGCTGAAGTTGAACCAAAATGAGCTTGTAATCTGGCTTCTGCAACTTTGAACATGAAAAATCCAATGAGGAGAAGAAAAGCAAAGCCAAAGAGTCCATCCCAAAATCCGACAAACAAGCAAAATGAACAAAAAACATTGAATTCAATTCTTTCTGATTTTAGAAACTGCATTAAAGAAGGGGTGCACCGGTCCTGGAGATACTGCAATACCAGGTCAATGCGTGGAGTGGACAGAACAAGCTCTTTTTCCATCTCCCTGTTCTAAAAATCCATTTAATATATGGTCCCCAGATAGGGGACGTATCAGATATTAAACTGATAAGAACAGATACTACACTTGATCTTAGCCAAAAGGCCGAGAAGCGATAACCAGAATTGGTTTCAAACTACGGAGCCACCCAAGGATCCTGAAAAGTCCATTTGTGGAGATGAGCTCCTGGACTCCCGTTAAGAAGACATGTTGTCAACCTCTAGATCCCTTACATGCCTGCACTTTTCGGCTTGCTGCTGCTGCAATCCACGCGTTTTAGATCTGCATAACTCCACCTCTTTAAACACAGCACCTTCACCCCCTGCTGTTCCCACCCGCCTCAACACCGTTGGAAGGGAGGAGAACCAATTAAGGCGGGGGGTGGGGTGGAACGAGCAGCTGTCTACCCTTAGCAGGAGGGCTCCTGATTACATACCTCTCCTGCTGCTGCTGCTGCTGGCTGTCCAGCAGCAGACTGAAGGTGGCTGCTGCTGTGCACAGGTATATAAAGGCTCAGAGCCTATTATGACACGCGCAGCCAGCGTTCCATTGCCACATTCCATCTACTGCAGGCAGGATACCTGGCTGGCTGAATGTCGCTGAGAAGCTCACAGAGACCGCCATAAGCAACAGTTTAACAGAATGCCACAGACTAATCAACCAAACTTTTTGGGTTGGGTTCTCTTTTATAGTCTGCAGGCATTAAATGAAAGAAGTCAGTGTTCCAGCAGAAGGAGACAACGTTTCAGAAAAGGCATTGTAGCAAACCAAAAAAGAAATTTTAAGCGCAGCAGAGTAACCAGCGCACATACCTGTTAGCTCAGGTGAGTTTAAAAGGCTGCTGTTGATAACAAGGGCATTTGCTAAATAGATGGTGTGTGTGCAACAATATACTGAAAGGTCAATTATATTGTGCAGCTTATCTCACCACCTGTAGTTATTTAGGTGAAAGCTCCAAAATGCTTGCCTAATATGTCTGTTTATCCAAAAGGAAGTAAAAAGGGAGAGCTAGAAAGATAGCATTGCATCACATTACATGGCAATGCAATGCACAGTTGCTGAAGTTGAACCAAAATGAGCTTGTAATCTGGCTTCTGCAACTTTGAACATGAAAAATCCAATGAGGAGAAGAAAAGCAAAGCCAAAGAGTCCATCCCAAAATCCGACAAACAAGCAAAATGAACAAAAAACATTGAATTCAATTCTTTCTGATTTTAGAAACTGCATTAAAGAAGGGGTGCACCGGTCCTGGAGATACTGCAATACCAGGTCAATGCGTGGAGTGGACAGAGCAAGCTCTTTTTCCATCTCCCTGTTCTAAAAATCCATTTAATATATGGTCCCCAGATAGGGGACGTATCAGATATTAAACTGATAAGAACAGATACTACACTTGATCTTAGCCAAAAGGCCGAGAAGCGATAACCAGAATTGGTTTCAAACTACGGAGCCACCCAAGGATCCTGAAAAGTCCATTTGTGGAGATGAGCTCCTGGACTCCCGTTAAGAAGACATGTTGTCAACCTCTAGATCCCTTACATGCCTGCACTTTTCGGCTTGCTGCTGCTGCAATCCACGCGTTTTAGATCTGCATAACTCCACCTCTTTAAACACAGCACCTTCACCCCCTGCTGTTCCCACCCGCCTCAACACCGTTGGAAGGGAGGAGAACCAATTAAGGCGGGGGGTGGGGTGGAACGAGCAGCTGTCTACCCTTAGCAGGAGGGCTCCTGATTACATACCTCTCCTGCTGCTGCTGCTGCTGGCTGTCCAGCAGCAGACTGAAGGTGGCTGCTGCTGTGCACAGGTATATAAAGGCTCAGAGCCTATTATGACACGCGCAGCCAGCGTTCCATTGTCACATTCCATCTACTGCAGGCAGGATACCTGGCTGGCTGAATGTCGCTGAGAAGCTCACAGAGACCGCCATAAGCAACAGTTTAACAGAATGCCACAGACTAATCAACCAAACTTTTTGGGTTGGGTTCTCTTTTATAGTCTGCAGGCATTAAATGAAAGAAGTCAGTGTTCCAGCAGAAGGAGACAACGTTTCAGAAAAGGCATTGTAGCAAACCAAAAAAGAAATTTTAAGCGCAGCAGAGTAACCAGCGCACATACCTGTTAGCTCAGGTGAGTTTAAAAGGCTGCTGTTGATAACAAGGGCATTTGCTAAATAGATGGTGTGTGTGCAACAATATACTGAAAGGTCAATTATATTGTGCAGCTTATCTCACCACCTGTAGTTATTTAGGTGAAAGCTCCAAAATGCTTGCCTAATATGTCTGTTTATCCAAAAGGAAGTAAAAAGGGAGAGCTAGAAAGATAGCATTGCATCACATTACATGGCAATGCAATGCACAGTTGCTGAAGTTGAACCAAAATGAGCTTGTAATCTGGCTTCTGCAACTTTGAACATGAAAAATCCAATGAGGAGAAGAAAAGCAAAGCCAAAGAGTCCATCCCAAAATCCGACAAACAAGCAAAATGAACAAAAAACATTGAATTCAATTCTTTCTGATTTTAGAAACTGCATTAAAGAAGGGGTGCACCGGTCCTGGAGATACTGCAATACCAGGTCAATGCGTGGAGTGGACAGAGCAAGCTCTTTTTCCATCTCCCTGTTCTAAAAATCCATTTAATATATGGTCCCCAGATAGGGGACGTATCAGATATTAAACTGATAAGAACAGATACTACACTTGATCTTAGCCAAAAGGCCGAGAAGCGATAACCAGAATTGGTTTCAAACTACGGAGCCACCCAAGGATCCTGAAAAGTCCATTTGTGGAGATGAGCTCCTGGACTCCCGTTAAGAAGACATGTTGTCAACCTCTAGATCCCTTACATGCCTGCACTTTTCGGCTTGCTGCTGCTGCAATCCACGCGTTTTAGATCTGCATAACTCCACCTCTTTAAACACAGCACCTTCACCCCCTGCTGTTCCCACCCGCCTCAACACCGTTGGAAGGGAGGAGAACCAATTAAGGCGGGGGGTGGGGTGGAACGAGCAGCTGTCTACCCTTAGCAGGAGGGCTCCTGATTACATACCTCTCCTGCTGCTGCTGCTGCTGGCTGTCCAGCAGCAGACTGAAGGTGGCTGCTGCTGTGCACAGGTATATAAAGGCTCAGAGCCTATTATGACACGCGCAGCCAGCGTTCCATTGCCACATTCCATCTACTGCAGGCAGGATACCTGGCTGGCTGAATGTCGCTGAGAAGCTCACAGAGACCGCCATAAGCAACAGTTTAACAGAATGCCACAGACTAATCAACCAAACTTTTTGGGTTGGGTTCTCTTTTATAGTCTGCAGGCATTAAATGAAAGAAGTCAGTGTTCCAGCAGAAGGAGACAACGTTTCAGAAAAGGCATTGTAGCAAACCAAAAAAGAAATTTTAAGCGCAGCAGAGTAACCAGCGCACATACCTGTTAGCTCAGGTGAGTTTAAAAGGCTGCTGTTGATAACAAGGGCATTTGCTAAATAGATGGTGTGTGTGCAACAATATACTGAAAGGTCAATTATATTGTGCAGCTTATCTCACCACCTGTAGTTATTTAGGTGAAAGCTCCAAAATGCTTGCCTAATATGTCTGTTTATCCAAAAGGAAGTAAAAAGGGAGAGCTAGAAAGATAGCATTGCATCACATTACATGGCAATGCAATGCACAGTTGCTGAAGTTGAACCAAAATGAGCTTGTAATCTGGCTTCTGCAACTTTGAACATGAAAAATCCAATGAGGAGAAGAAAAGCAAAGCCAAAGAGTCCATCCCAAAATCCGACAAACAAGCAAAATGAACAAAAAACATTGAATTCAATTCTTTCTGATTTTAGAAACTGCATTAAAGAAGGGGTGCACCGGTCCTGGAGATACTGCAATACCAGGTCAATGCGTGGAGTGGACAGAGCAAGCTCTTTTTCCATCTCCCTGTTCTAAAAATCCATTTAATATATGGTCCCCAGATAGGGGACGTATCAGATATTAAACTGATAAGAACAGATACTACACTTGATCTTAGCCAAAAGGCCGAGAAGCGATAACCAGAATTGGTTTCAAACTACGGAGCCACCCAAGGATCCTGAAAAGTCCATTTGTGGAGATGAGCTCCTGGACTCCCGTTAAGAAGACATGTTGTCAACCTCTAGATCCCTTACATGCCTGCACTTTTCGGCTTGCTGCTGCTGCAATCCACGCGTTTTAGATCTGCATAACTCCAACTCTTTAAACACAGCACCTTCACCCCCTGCTGTTCCCACCCGCCTCAACACCGTTGGAAGGGAGGAGAACCAATTAAGGCGGGGGGTGGGGTGGAACGAGCAGCTGTCTACGCTTAGCAGGAGGGCTCCTGATTACATACCTCTCCTGCTGCTGCTGCTGCTGGCTGTCCAGCAGCAGACTGAAGGTGGCTGCTGCTGTGCACAGGTATATAAAGGCTCAGAGCCTATTATGACACGCGCAGCCAGCGTTCCATTGCCACATTCCATCTACTGCAGGCAGGATACCTGGCTGGCTGAATGTCGCTGAGAAGCTCACAGAGACCGCCATAAGCAACAGTTTAACAGAATGCCACAGACTAATCAACCAAACTTTTTGGGTTGGGTTCTCTTTTATAGTCTGCAGGCATTAAATGAAAGAAGTCAGTGTTCCAGCAGAAGGAGACAACGTTTCAGAAAAGGCATTGTAGCAAACCAAAAAAGAAATTTTAAGCGCAGCAGAGTAACCAGCGCACATACCTGTTAGCTCAGGTGAGTTTAAAAGGCTGCTGTTGATAACAAGGGCATTTGCTAAATAGATGGTGTGTGTGCAACAATATACTGAAAGGTCAATTATATTGTGCAGCTTATCTCACCACCTGTAGTTATTTAGGTGAAAGCTCCAAAATGCTTGCCTAATATGTCTGTTTATCCAAAAGGAAGTAAAAAGGGAGAGCTAGAAAGATAGCATTGCATCACATTACATGGCAATGCAATGCACAGTTGCTGAAGTTGAACCAAAATGAGCTTGTAATCTGGCTTCTGCAACTTTGAACATGAAAAATCCAATGAGGAGAAGAAAAGCAAAGCCAAAGAGTCCATCCCAAAATCCGACAAACAAGCAAAATGAACAAAAAACATTGAATTCAATTCTTTCTGATTTTAGAAACTGCATTAAAGAAGGGGTGCACCGGTCCTGGAGATACTGCAATACCAGGTCAATGCGTGGAGTGGACAGAGCAAGCTCTTTTTCCATCTCCCTGTTCTAAAAATCCATTTAATATATGGTCCCCAGATAGGGGACGTATCAGATATTAAACTGATAAGAACAGATACTACACTTGATCTTAGCCAAAAGGCCGAGAAGCGATAACCAGAATTGGTTTCAAACTACGGAGCCACCCAAGGATCCTGAAAAGTCCATTTGTGGAGATGAGCTCCTGGACTCCCGTTAAGAAGACATGTTGTCAACCTCTAGATCCCTTACATGCCTGCACTTTTCGGCTTGCTGCTGCTGCAATCCACGCGTTTTAGATCTGCATAACTCCACCTCTTTAAACACAGCACCTTCACCCCCTGCTGTTCCCACCCGCCTCAACACCGTTGGAAGGGAGGAGAACCAATTAAGGCGGGGGGTGGGGTGGAACGAGCAGCTGTCTACCCTTAGCAGGAGGGCTCCTGATTACATACCTCTCCTGCTGCTTCTGCTGCTGGCTGTCCAGCAGCAGACTGAAGGTGGCTGCTGCTGTGCACAGGTATATAAAGGCTCAGAGCCTATTATGACACGCGCAGCCAGCGTTCCATTGCCACATTCCATCTACTGCAGGCAGGATACCTGGCTGGCTGAATGTCGCTGAGAAGCTCACAGAGACCGCCATAAGCAACAGTTTAACAGAATGCCACAGACTAATCAACCAAACTTTTTGGGTTGGGTTCTCTTTTATAGTCTGCAGGCATTAAATGAAAGAAGTCAGTGTTCCAGCAGAAGGAGACAACGTTTCAGAAAAGGCATTGTAGCAAACCAAAAAAGAAATTTTAAGCGCAGCAGAGTAACCAGCGCACATACCTGTTAGCTCAGGTGAGTTTAAAAGGCTGCTGTTGATAACAAGGGCATTTGCTAAATAGATGGTGTGTGTGCAACAATATACTGAAAGGTCAATTATATTGTGCAGCTTATCTCACCACCTGTAGTTATTTAGGTGAAAGCTCCAAAATGCTTGCCTAATATGTCTGTTTATCCAAAAGGAAGTAAAAAGGGAGAGCTAGAAAGATAGCATTGCATCACATTACATGGCAATGCAATGCACAGTTGCTGAAGTTGAACCAAAATGAGCTTGTAATCTGGCTTCTGCAACTTTGAACATGAAAAATCCAATGAGGAGAAGAAAAGCAAAGCCAAAGAGTCCATCCCAAAATCCGACAAACAAGCAAAATGAACAAAAAACATTGAATTCAATTCTTTCTGATTTTAGAAACTGCATTAAAGAAGGGGTGCACCGGTCCTGGAGATACTGCAATACCAGGTCAATGCGTGGAGTGGACAGAGCAAGCTCTTTTTCCATCTCCCTGTTCTAAAAATCCATTTAATATATGGTCCCCAGATAGGGGACGTATCAGATATTAAACTGATAAGAACAGATACTACACTTGATCTTAGCCAAAAGGCCGAGAAGCGATAACCAGAATTGGTTTCAAACTACGGAGCCACCCAAGGATCCTGAAAAGTCCATTTGTGGAGATGAGCTCCTGGACTCCCGTTAAGAAGACATGTTGTCAACCTCTAGATCCCTTACATGCCTGCACTTTTCGGCTTGCTGCTGCTGCAATCCACGCGTTTTAGATCTGCATAACTCCACCTCTTTAAACACAGCACCTTCACCCCCTGCTGTTCCCACCCGCCTCAACACCGTTGGAAGGGAGGAGAACCAATTAAGGCGGGGGGTGGGGTGGAACGAGCAGCTGTCTACCCTTAGCAGGAGGGCTCCTGATTACATACCTCTCCTGCTGCTGCTGCTGCTGGCTGTCCAGCAGCAGACTGAAGGTGGCTGCTGCTGTGCACAGGTATATAAAGGCTCAGAGCCTATTATGACACGCGCAGCCAGCGTTCCATTGCCACATTCCATCTACTGCAGGCAGGATACCTGGCTGGCTGAATGTCGCTGAGAAGCTCACAGAGACCGCCATAAGCAACAGTTTAACAGAATGCCACAGACTAATCAACCAAACTTTTTGGGTTGGGTTCTCTTTTATAGTCTGCAGGCATTAAATGAAAGAAGTCAGTGTTCCAGCAGAAGGAGACAACGTTTCAGAAAAGTCATTGTAGCAAACCAAAAAAGAAATTTTAAGCGCAGCAGAGTAACCAGCGCACATACCTGTTAGCTCAGGTGAGTTTAAAAGGCTGCTGTTGATAACAAGGGCATTTGCTAAATAGATGGTGTGTGTGCAACAATATACTGAAAGGTCAATTATATTGTGCAGCTTATCTCACCACCTGTAGTTATTTAGGTGAAAGCTCCAAAATGCTTGCCTAATATGTCTGTTTATCCAAAAGGAAGTAAAAAGGGAGAGCTAGAAAGATAGCATTGCATCACATTACATGGCAATGCAATGCACAGTTGCTGAAGTTGAACCAAAATGAGCTTGTAATCTGGCTTCTGCAACTTTGAACATGAAAAATCCAATGAGGAGAAGAAAAGCAAAGCCAAAGAGTCCATCCCAAAATCCGACAAACAAGCAAAATGAACAAAAAACATTGAATTCAATTCTTTCTGAATTTAGAAACTGCATTAAAGAAGGGGTGCACCGGTCCTGGAGATACTGCAATACCAGGTCAATGCGTGGAGTGGACAGAGCAAGCTCTTTTTCCATCTCCCTGTTCTAAAAATCCATTTAATATATGGTCCCCAGATAGGGGACGTATCAGATATTAAACTGATAAGAACAGATACTACACTTGATCTTAGCCAAAAGGCCGAGAAGCGATAACCAGAATTGGTTTCAAACTACGGAGCCACCCAAGGATCCTGAAAAGTCCATTTGTGGAGATGAGCTCCTGGACTCCCGTTAAGAAGACATGTTGTCAACCTCTAGATCCCTTACATGCCTGCACTTTTCGGCTTGCTGCTGCTGCAATCCACGCGTTTTAGATCTGCATAACTCCACCTCTTTAAACACAGCACCTTCACCCCCTGCTGTTCCCACCCGCCTCATCACCGTTGGAAGGGAGGAGAACCAATTAAGGCGGGGGGTGGGGTGGAACGAGCAGCTGTCTACCCTTAGCAGGAGGGCTCCTGATTACATACCTCTCCTGCTGCTGCTGCTGCTGCTGGCTGTCCAGCAGCAGACTGAAGGTGGCTGCTGCTGTGCACAGGTATATAAAGGCTCAGAGCCTATTATGACACGCGCAGCCAGCGTTCCATTGCCACATTCCATCTACTGCAGGCAGGATACCTGGCTGGCTGAATGTCGCTGAGAAGCTCACAGAGACCGCCATAAGCAACAGTTTAACAGAATGCCACAGACTAATCAACCAAACTTTTTGGGTTGGGTTCTCTTTTATAGTCTGCAGGCATTAAATGAAAGAAGTCAGTGTTCCAGCAGAAGGAGACAACGTTTCAGAAAAGGCATTGTAGCAAACCAAAAAAGAAATTTTAAGCGCAGCAGAGTAACCAGCGCACATACCTGTTAGCTCAGGTGAGTTTAAAAGGCTGCTGTTGATAACAAGGGCATTTGCTAAATAGATGGTGTGTGTGCAACAATATACTGAAAGGTCAATTATATTGTGCAGCTTATCTCACCACCTGTAGTTATTTAGGTGAAAGCTCCAAAATGCTTGCCTAATATGTCTGTTTATCCAAAAGGAAGTAAAAAGGGAGAGCTAGAAAGATAGCATTGCATCACATTACATGGCAATGCAATGCACAGTTGCTGAAGTTGAACCAAAATGAGCTTGTAATCTGGCTTCTGCAACTTTGAACATGAAAAATCCAATGAGGAGAAGAAAAGCAAAGCCAAAGAGTCCATCCCAAAATCCGACAAACAAGCAAAATGAACAAAAAACATTGAATTCAATTCTTTCTGATTTTAGAAACTGCATTAAAGAAGGGGTGCACCGGTCCTGGAGATACTGCAATACCAGGTCAATGCGTGGAGTGGACAGAGCAAGCTCTTTTTCCATCTCCCTGTTCTAAAAATCCATTTAATATATGGTCCCCAGATAGGGGACGTATCAGATATTAAACTGATAAGAACAGATACTACACTTGATCTTAGCCAAAAGGCCGAGAAGCGATAACCAGAATTGGTTTCAAACTACGGAGCCACCCAAGGATCCTGAAAAGTCCATTTGTGGAGATGAGCTCCTGGACTCCCGTTAAGAAGACATGTTGTCAACCTCTAGATCCCTTACATGCCTGCACTTTTCGGCTTGCTGCTGCTGCAATCCACGCGTTTTAGATCTGCATAACTCCACCTCTTTAAACACAGCACCTTCACCCCCTGCTGTTCCCACCCGCCTCATCACCGTTGGAAGGGAGGAGAACCAATTAAGGCGGGGGGTGGGGTGGAACGAGCAGCTGTCTACCCTTAGCAGGAGGGCTCCTGATTACATACCTCTCCTGCTGCTGCTGCTGCTGCTGGCTGTCCAGCAGCAGACTGAAGGTGGCTGCTGCTGTGCACAGGTATATAAAGGCTCAGAGCCTATTATGACACGCGCAGCCAGCGTTCCATTGCCACATTCCATCTACTGCAGGCAGGATACCTGGCTGGCTGAATGTCGCTGAGAAGCTCACAGAGACCGCCATAAGCAACAGTTTAACAGAATGCCACAGACTAATCAACCAAACTTTTTGGGTTGGGTTCTCTTTTATAGTCTGCAGGCATTAAATGAAAGAAGTCAGTGTTCCAGCAGAAGGAGACAACGTTTCAGAAAAGGCATTGTAGCAAACCAAAAAAGAAATTTTAAGCGCAGCAGAGTAACCAGCGCACATACCTGTTAGCTCAGGTGAGTTTAAAAGGCTGCTGTTGATAACAAGGGCATTTGCTAAATAGATGGTGTGTGTGCAACAATATACTGAAAGGTCAATTATATTGTGCAGCTTATCTCACCACCTGTAGTTATTTAGGTGAAAGCTCCAAAATGCTTGCCTAATATGTCTGTTTATCCAAAAGGAAGTAAAAAGGGAGAGCTAGAAAGATAGCATTGCATCACATTACATGGCAATGCAATGCACAGTTGCTGAAGTTGAACCAAAATGAGCTTGTAATCTGGCTTCTGCAACTTTGAACATGAAAAATCCAATGAGGAGAAGAAAAGCAAAGCCAAAGAGTTCATCCCAAAATCCGACAAACAAGCAAAATGAACAAAAAACATTGAATTCAATTCTTTCTGATTTTAGAAACTGCATTAAAGAAGGGGTGCACCGGTCCTGGAGATACTGCAATACCAGGTCAATGCGTGGAGTGGACAGAGCAAGCTCTTTTTCCATCTCCCTGTTCTAAAAATCCATTTAATATATGGTCCCCAGATAGGGGACGTATCAGATATTAAACTGATAAGAACAGATTTTTTTTTTGACTTGGAATGTACCCAAACATAGGTACACCCGTTTATTGGATAAAACTTAATTACAATACATTAGATATGAACATAAAATCATTACATTTTAAAATGCATTCGTACATAAATTGATTTCAGTTCAATAAGGCAGTAAAATTACATTAAAATACAGACAATGTGTTTAGATTGCTGTGTTCCATTCTTTTACCAGCCATTGTTTTGATAAAATTACATTTCTCTTTTTATCCAATAAATAATACATATACATTTCACTAAAAGCCAACTCTAAAACATCTTTCACAGATAAAACATCGTGTTTAAAAAGAAGGATGTTCCTGGCCTTCCATAGAGCTTCTTTGATGGTACTGATTGTCTTCCATGCGATGATCCTCTTGCTGGCGTTGGGGCACTCCACACGACCAAATAAGACAGTTTCAAAAGTAAGATCCTTAATGTTTGTCATTTTTTGAAGCAAAGGAAATATTGTAGTCCATGTTTGTCGTGCAAAGTGACAAGTCCATAAAACATGTAAAACAGTCTCATCTCCGAGGCATCTTTGTCTTGGACATCTGGCAGTTCTCACGAGTCCTCTTCGGTGTTGGAATGCCCGACATGGAAGACAATCATGCACACAGCTCCAGGCCAGGTCCTTCTGGGAATTAAAAAGATAGGGTTCATTAATAACTTTCCATATGTCAGTACATTTATTATCATTAAAATTCCCAATCTGTACAATTGATTCCTTTTGTTTGAAACCATTTAAAATCATCTTGCTATCTCTTAAGTCTTCTGCACTTTTCCCTTTTAAGTCATACGTGTTTACAATAGTTCCTAAAATCTTATAGCTTTCTGGTGTATTAAGAGCATATGGGGAACTTAAAACTGTTTCAAACCATCCATGACGTTTCATAAAATAACCTGTGTTAAAACGGATGAAATATGACCAATAACTATTTTTCGACAGTGCATTAAAACATAAAACAAAAAATCTTATTAAAACAAAAGCTCTAAAATCGGGGAAATCTTTACCGCCTTTCTCTTTAGGCTTGACCACTAACTCTCTTTTCAATTTCTCCATCTTGGAGCTCCAGAAAAAAGTGAAACAAGCTTTGATTATTTTCGTAAAGGTATGTGTGGGGGGGGGAAACACCAAACTTAAGTACAATAACAAAGGCACAATTACCATTTTTATAACTAGTACCTTCCCTTCCATTGTTAATTTCCTCAACCTCCACATACATAGTTTTTGATTTACCTTTTGTGCCACAAGATCCCAGCTTTCTTTACCTTTGTTTGTTTCGTTAAAAATCACACCTAGAATCTTTACAGAGTCACATTCAGGAACCGGTACATCATTTAAAATCATATTCCCCACATTTAAAATACAGCTTTTGTTAAAATTTACTTTAAAACCAGATCCACCACAGAAGTATTCCACTTGCCGTAGTGTTTTCCGGATAGACAGGTCATCTTTACATGTTATGGCTACATCATCCATATATCCAGTAACTTTTGCTTCTAGCCCTCCCCCACCTGGCAAATGGACGCCTCGGATTTGCTTGTCTCTCCTTAAGACACTGAGTAGGGGTTCAAGGGCACAAATAAATAACAAGGGGGACAGAGGGCAACCTTGTTTTACACCAGAATTTAAAAACACATCACTTGTCTTAAAACCATTTACTAAAACCTTACTAGTGCAACCATGATAAAATGCTTTGAGAGAGCATAAAAAACCTTCTGGTATACCCATTTTAGCTAAAACATTAAAAAGGAATTGGTGTGACACTCTATCAAATGCTTTTTCAAAGTCGAGAGACAGGACTGCCAGCTTACTTCCCCTCGACTTTGTGTCATCTATTACATCTTTGATTAGATTCAAATTTTCCCAAACACTCCTTCCTGGTATGCCACACACTTGGTTTGGGTGGATTATGTTACCTATTACCTTTTTAAGTCTATTTGCACAAATTTTTGCCATTATTTTGTAATCACAATTTAGAAGGGTGATAGGTCTCCAATTTCTTAGTTGCGTTTTGTCTTCCTTTTTGTATATAAGGGAGACCTCACCTTTCTTCCAGGAGTTCGGTAGGGTTTTTGTATTAAAAACCTCGTTAAAAACATAAAATAAATCCTCCTGTAAAATATCATAAAAAACCTTATAAAATTCTATGGGTATACCATCAGGCCCCGGTACTTTACCAGACTTAAAGCTTCTTATGGTCTCAGATATCTCATCTTCAGTTAGACTCTGTAATAAAACATCTTGTGAGACAGGGTCTAAAACAGTTTGTAATTTCATCCAAAGTACTTTTCATAAAATGGTCATCAACAGATTTTGTGTTAAAAAGCTCGGAATAAAATTCATGCACTTTAGCTAAAATACCCTCTATGTCTTGTTTACCTTCCATTGATTCAATAAAAACACGATTTTTCACCATACATTTAAAAAAATATCGTGAACAGGTTTCATTATTTTCAACATGTTGGACCTTTGCATGGAAAATTAACTCTTTACCTCTCTGTTCTAAGGTATGCTGAATTTCACTTTTTAAGTCACTAATTTCTTTATCTACTTCAATCTCATGGCTCTTCAATTTATATAAGGTCTCCAATCTAGTGTTGAGTTGGCAATAAAATTCTCTTTTCTCTTTAGCTTTCTGGACCCCAACCTTCATAAAAAAATCTCTTATGTTCTTTTTCATCTTTTCCCACCACCTACTTATAGGGATATGGGGGTCTCTTATTCTTTTAAAATGTAAATAAAATTCAGTAAAATCAGATAAAACTTGGGGGTCTTCTAAAGGGGAAATGTTTAACTTCCAGGTACCTTTTCCTTTTTTCTTAAAATCATTACATTTCACATAAAAGGATAAAAGTTTGTGATCAGAAAAAACATTAGATAAAAGCTCACATTTAAAAGGCAATACATTTTTAGAGCAGAAAATAAAATCAATCCTGGAGCTACAATTCACGTTGCTCCAGGTTACCCATTCCTCTGCAGGCAAGTCTTTATTACACTCCTTAAAAACATCTGTTAAATTAAAATCTTGTATGACATTTTTTAACATAAAAGTCGTTTTATCATAATTCCTACTTGTGGAGCTTGAGAACCTTTTTTCTCCACCTAAAATGCAATTAAAATCTCCTGATAAAATAAGAGGGACAGAATCATTAATAAATAAGGGTAACATATTCAACATATCAGCTCTTTCTTGCTTATCTGTGGCTCCATAAAAGTTTAAAAATTGCCATTTAAAACCATCAATAAAAGCTTTTACTAATAAAATTCTACCTGGTAAAACCTCTTGAACAGAGTCAATAAAAACATTCCCTTTAAAAAGAATGGCGACCCCTGCTGACCTGGACCCGTTTGATCCTGACCATACTGAGGGTCCATGTGCCCAATCAGTCTCATATTCTGTATAATTTAAACTGTGTGGGATGCAGCATTCCTGTAAAAAGAAAACTGTAGCTGTTAGAGAGGATAAAAAATCAAAGAGAGCAACTCTTCTGGTCTTAGTTTTCAACCCTCTAGCGTTAAGAGAAAAACCGCTAATCCCTGCCATAAGAGAAAAAAAGGAAATTTAGCATTCTTTCAAACTCTTACCTCAGCTGGTTTATATTTCTATTCCAGGAGATGAGGGATCATTGATCGTCAACAGAGAGCCCGTCACGGAGGACTCCTCATCTGTTAGTGTCCCAGACCGTAGACCTCCCAGGATATACTCTTGTTCCATTCTGTCCAACTCTGCTTGGTCGTATTGCCTGCCTCTTTGCTCACGAACCCCCATTTGGACCCCTATCGAGGCACCATCTGGGGGAATCGTATCGAGCACATGCGTCTCAGACGTTGACCACTTATTTTCAGGAGTTTCCAGGATCACTGAGTCAGCCATCTCCATCTCCCCCTCCATTTCTGAAGGGGGTGGGACATTGGCAACCTCCTCACCCTGTAAAGGCACCGTTTGAGGTTTCCCACTTCCATCCGGGGGTTCCGGTGGGGGTACTTCCTTAGGTGCCCTATCCACTCCGTGCAACCTGCGTTTTTTTGGCCCAGACTGTTCGCGCCCTTGAGTATTCCCAGGAGGATTCGAAGGTGAGGATTGGCCTGTAGCACCCACCCTCGGTCCCTCCGCAGGGGTTTCTGTTTGTGGGTTACCACGCCGTTCCCTCTTTTGCTTCGAGTTTCCAACAGTACACCATGGCTCACCATCCTCGGTCGGTATTTGCATACTCTCCCCCTCATTCTCCTCCGCGGGCTTGTCCGAACCAGCCGAGGGTTGGTCAGGGGGTGAGGGCTTTTCTGGTTCAGGGGGTGAAGGTCTCTCTGTTTGCCCAGCTTGAGCTCTCTTTGAGGTATTCCTAAAAGGACAATGAGAAAAAGCATGACCTCTGGAAACACAGTTGCTACAAAAAATTCCAGTTGTACAATTTTCAGTTTTATGGTCTTTGCTCCCACAGGCTACACAAGTAATGTCACAGTTAGAATGGCCGTATTTTTTGCATTTCCTACAGAATGCCGGCATCCCATTAAAAAAGAGGTCACCATTCGTGTTTCCAATTCTAAAACGTGCTGGGGGAAGTCTTATGCCCCCCGGGCTTGAAGGGTCCTTAATACATGTCACCGTAAATTTCCACTTACACGCCCAAACTCCGCACTCATTCATAACTTTTCCATGGCTTACCACTTTGCTGAAATAATTGGATAAAAATGAAATAACATCGCTTTCTTTTGTATAAGGAGAGTAAATTTTAACAATTACAGTTTTTATCACATCTAATTCATGTTCGACAATTTTAACACCTTTAAAGATTGGCTTTCTCTGGTAAATTATATCAGGATCATTCATTTTACGGCAAAAATCTTGGTGGATACCTTTTTCAGTGAATGTGACATCGTATACACCACGCTTCGGGTAGTCTTGGATTGCAAGGATCTCGGATTTCTGGATTGAAAAAAATTTCACAAGAAGATCATCCACAATAAAACGTAAACCTCTGTTATCTTTACCTCCCTCATGGAAGTAAAACCGCACCGTATGCCGTAACCGGGCATAGGTCGGAATTTCACCTGGATCTGAATCCATGGTGAAACAAGGATTTCCGCAACAGGAAAACGGGGATTTCCGCAACCAATAATGGGGGATTTCCGCAACTAAGGAGTCGCTGAACAATCCTAGGACTGTACAGCTGGGATCGCAACCCGTTGCCCAGGGACTAAGCCCACCTCATTATAGCAGCAAGGGCCTAAGCCCCACTACAAGAGTGGGACCCGAACCCAAGGCCAAGAGGCGGGGTACCCCAGGCACCTTCCAACTACAACCAATGCCAGTAAAACCAACACTAGATCGCAGCCATAAGGCCGAGAAGCGATAACCAGAATTGGTTTCAAACTACGGAGCCACCCAAGGATCCTGAAAAGTCCATTTGTGGAGATGAGCTCCTGGACTCCCGTTAAGAAGACATGTTGTCAACCTCTAGATCCCTTACATGCCTGCACTTTTCGGCTTGCTGCTGCTGCAATCCACGCGTTTTAGATCTGCATAACTCCACCTCTTTAAACACAGCACCTTCACCCCCTGCTGTTCCCACCCGCCTCAACACCGTTGGAAGGGAGGAGAACCAATTAAGGCGGGGGGTGGGGTGGAACGAGCAGCTGTCTACCCTTAGCAGGAGGGCTCCTGATTACATACCTCTCCTGCTGCTGCTGCTGCTGGCTGTCCAGCAGCAGACTGAAGGTGGCTGCTGCTGTGCACAGGTATATAAAGGCTCAGAGCCTATTATGACACGCGCAGCCAGCGTTCCATTGCCACATTCCATCTACTGCAGGCAGGATACCTGGCTGGCTGAATGTCGCTGAGAAGCTCACAGAGACCGCCATAAGCAACAGTTTAACAGAATGCCACAGACTAATCAACCAAACTTTTTGGGTTGGGTTCTCTTTTATAGTCTGCAGGCATTAAATGAAAGAAGTCAGTGTTCCAGCAGAAGGAGACAACGTTTCAGAAAAGGCATTGTAGCAAACCAAAAAAGAAATTTTAAGCGCAGCAGAGTAACCAGCGCACATACCTGTTAGCTCAGGTGAGTTTAAAAGGCTGCTGTTGATAACAAGGGCATTTGCTAAATAGATGGTGTGTGTGCAACAATATACTGAAAGGTCAATTATATTGTGCAGCTTATCTCACCACCTGTAGTTATTTAGGTGAAAGCTCCAAAATGCTTGCCTAATATGTCTGTTTATCCAAAAGGAAGTAAAAAGGGAGAGCTAGAAAGATAGCATTGCATCACATTACATGGCAATGCAATGCACAGTTGCTGAAGTTGAACCAAAATGAGCTTGTAATCTGGCTTCTGCAACTTTGAACATGAAAAATCCAATGAGGAGAAGAAAAGCAAAGCCAAAGAGTCCATCCCAAAATCCGACAAACAAGCAAAATGAACAAAAAACATTGAATTCAATTCTTTCTGGTTTTAGAAACTGCATTAAAGAAGGGGTGCACCGGTCCTGGAGATACTGCAATACCAGGTCAATGCGTGGAGTGGACAGAGCAAGCTCTTTTTCCATCTCCCTGTTCTAAAAATCCATTTAATATATGGTCCCCAGATAGGGGACGTATCAGATATTAAACTGATAAGAACAGATTTTTTTTTTTTTTTTTTTTTTTTTTTTTTAGCCCGAATTCGTGTACAAAACCCGAGTGCGCTTAAAAAAGTGACAAGTGCCACAAAAAAAGTGCACTAGCATGCTGGTCTTCTTGAAACCCTCTCCAAAAGGAGAAGGGTCCCCCAAACCATTCCCCGTCCCTCCGAGCCAAAAGGCCACAGCGAGGAACAGGGACAAAAAGCCACCTCCAGCCGAAGCCAGAGGCGACGCAATCTTACCCCCAGCACCTGCCCGAGTTCTCACCCGAGCAAGGCACTGGGAGCCAAAGACTGTGCTCCCCTCCCGGAAGAGGGGAGCCAACAACGCTCTCCTCCCGAAAGAGGAGAGCCAGAGGGGTTCAGGGGGGAGCGGAACCTGATGGCCACACACTCCCCCCCTAGACCTGCCAAGAGAGGAACCCGTAAGGGAACCGCATCCCGACAAAATCCTAGTAGGACGTGACACACGTGAATAAGTGGACACACAGTGACAAAGAAATTAAATAAATAGTGAAGGTTTCACAGTATAATACTGCCCGGACCTTCGACCGGGAATTGAAAAATTCCCCATCCTAAGGCCAGAAGGCCCGGAATAAGGGTGTGTGCGAAGAAAGAAAATTTGAAGTGCTTGTGCAAATGTGCCATAAACTCAAGTGGGGTTCCCAATCCCAGTGAGTTAAGGCACCCCAGGGTCACCACTCCTGGGGCACTTCACACTTCGGGCTTTCGATCTTCCCCGGCCCAATGGCGTCGATCCTGGGGGGCCATGCTTTCCACCAGATGACTATATTAGCCACCTGGCGTACTAACAAGCGCCTAAACCCCAGTGTGCATAATGTATCAATCTACTAGGGCGGCCAACATCCAAAACCGCCTTTTCAAAAGATACTACACTTGATCTTAGCCAAAAGGCCGAGAAGCGATAACCAGAATTGGTTTCAAACTACGGAGCCACCCAAGGATCCTGAAAAGTCCATTTGTGGAGATGAGCTCCTGGACTCCCGTTAAGAAGACATGTTGTCAACCTCTAGATCCCTTACATGCCTGCACTTTTCGGCTTGCTGCTGCTGCAATCCACGCGTTTTAGATCTGCATAACTCCACCTCTTTAAACACAGCACCTTCACCCCCTGCTGTTCCCACCCGCCTCAACACCGTTGGAAGGGAGGAGAACCAATTAAGGCGGGGGGTGGGGTGGAACGAGCAGCTGTCTACCCTTAGCAGGAGGGCTCCTGATTACATACCTCTCCTGCTGCTGCTGCTGCTGCTGGCTGTCCAGCAGCAGACTGAAGGTGGCTGCTGCTGTGCACAGGTATATAAAGGCTCAGAGCCTATTATGACACGCGCAGCCAGCGTTCCATTGCCACATTCCATCTACTGCAGGCAGGATACCTGGCTGGCTGAATGTCGCTGAGAAGCTCACAGAGACCGCCATAAGCAACAGTTTAACAGAATGCCACAGACTAATCAACCAAACTTTTTGGGTTGGGTTCTCTTTTATAGTCTGCAGGCATTAAATGAAAGAAGTCAGTGTTCCAGCAGAAGGAGACAACGTTTCAGAAAAGGCATTGTAGCAAACCAAAAAAGAAATTTTAAGCGCAGCAGAGTAACCAGCGCACATACCTGTTAGCTCAGGTGAGTTTAAAAGGCTGCTGTTGATAACAAGGGCATTTGCTAAATAGATGGTGTGTGTGCAACAATATACTGAAAGGTCAATTATATTGTGCAGCTTATCTCACCACCTGTAGTTATTTAGGTGAAAGCTCCAAAATGCTTGCCTAATATGTCTGTTTATCCAAAAGGAAGTAAAAAGGGAGAGCTAGAAAGATAGCATTGCATCACATTACATGGCAATGCAATGCACAGTTGCTGAAGTTGAACCAAAATGAGCTTGTAATCTGGCTTCTGCAACTTTGAACATGAAAAATCCAATGAGGAGAAGAAAAGCAAAGCCAAAGAGTACATCCCAAAATCCGACAAACAAGCAAAATGAACAAAAAACATTGAATTCAATTCTTTCTGATTTTAGAAACTGCATTAAAGAAGGGGTGCACCGGTCCTGGAGATACTGCAATACCTGGTCAATGCGTGGAGTGGACAGAGCAAGCTCTTTTTCCATCTCCCTGTTCTAAAAATCCATTTAATATATGGTCCCCAGATAGGGGACATATCAGATATTAAACTGATAAGAACAGATACTACACTTGATCTTAGCCAAAAGGCCGAGAAGCGATAACCAGAATTGGTTTCAAACTACGGAGCCACCCAAGGATCCTGAAAAGTCCATTTGTGGAGATGAGCTCCTGGACTCCCGTTAAGAAGACATGTTGTCAACCTCTAGATCCCTTACATGCCTGCACTTTTCGGCTTGCTGCTGCTGCAATCCACGCGTTTTAGATCTGCATAACTCCACCTCTTTAAACACAGCACCTTCACCCCCTGCTGTTCCCACCCGCCTCAACACCGTTGGAAGGGAGGAGAACCAAATAAGGCGGGGGGTGGGGTGGAACGAGCAGCTGTCTACCCTTAGCAGGAGGGCTCCTGATTACATACCTCTCCTGCTGCTGCTGCTGCTGCTGGCTGTCCAGCAGCAGACTGAAGGTGGCTGCTGCTGTGCACAGGTATATAAAGGCTCAGAGCCTATTATGACACGCGCAGCCAGCGTTCCATTGCCACATTCCATCTACTGCAGGCAGGATACCTGGCTGGCTGAATGTCGCTGAGAAGCTCACAGAGACCGCCATAAGCAACAGTTTAACAGAATGCCACAGACTAATCAACCAAACTTTTTGGGTTGGGTTCTCTTTTATAGTCTGCAGGCATTAAATGAAAGAAGTCAGTGTTCCAGCAGAAGGAGACAACGTTTCAGAAAAGGCATTGTAGCAAACCAAAAAAGAAATTTTAAGCGCAGCAGAGTAACCAGCGCACATACCTGTTAGCTCAGGTGAGTTTAAAAGGCTGCTGTTGATAACAAGGGCATTTGCTAAATAGATGGTGTGTGTGCAACAATATACTGAAAGGTCAATTATATTGTGCAGCTTATCTCACCACCTGTAGTTATTTAGGTAAAAGCTCCAAAATGCTTGCCTAATATGTCTGTTTATCCAAAAGGAAGTAAAAAGGGAGAGCTAGAAAGATAGCATTGCATCACATTACATGGCAATGCAATGCACAGTTGCTGAAGTTGAACCAAAATGAGCTTGTAATCTGGCTTCTGCAACTTTGAACATGAAAAATCCAATGAGGAGAAGAAAAGCAAAGCCAAAGAGTCCATCCCAAAATCCGACAAACAAGCAAAATGAACAAAAAACATTGAATTCAATTCTTTCTGATTTTAGAAACTGCATTAAAGAAGGGGTGCACCGGTCCTGGAGATACTGCAATACCAGGTCAATGCGTGGAGTGGACAGAGCAAGCTCTTTTTCCATCTCCCTGTTCTAAAAATCCATTTAATATATGGTCCCCAGATAGGGGACGTATCAGATATTAAACTGATAAGAACAGATACTACACTTGATCTTAGCCAAAAGGCCGAGAAGCGATAACCAGAATTGGTTTCAAACTACGGAGCCACCCAAGGATCCTGAAAAGTCCATTTGTGGAGATGAGCTCCTGGACTCCCGTTAAGAAGACATGTTGTCAACCTCTAGATCCCTTACATGCCTGCACTTTTCGGCTTGCTGCTGCTGCAATCCACGCGTTTTAGATCTGCATAACTCCACCTCTTTAAACACAGCACCTTCACCCCCTGCTGTTCCCACCCGCCTCAACACCGTTGGAAGGGAGGAGAACCAATTAAGGCGGGGGGTGGGGTGGAACGAGCAGCTGTCTACCCTTAGCAGGAGGGCTCCTGATTACATACCTCTCCTGCTGCTGCTGCTGCTGGCTGTCCAGCAGCAGACTGAAGGTGGCTGCTGCTGTGCACAGGTATATAAAGGCTCAGAGCCTATTATGACACGCGCAGCCAGCGTTCCATTGCCACATTCCATCTACTGCAGGCAGGATACCTGGCTGGCTGAATGTCGCTGAGAAGCTCACAGAGACCGCCATAAGCAACAGTTTAACAGAATGCCACAGACTAATCAACCAAACTTTTTGGGTTGGGTTCTCTTTTATAGTCTGCAGGCATTAAATGAAAGAAGTCAGTGTTCCAGCAGAAGGAGACAACGTTTCAGAAAAGGCATTGTAGCAAACCAAAAAAGAAATTTTAAGCGCAGCAGAGTAACCAGCGCACATACCTGTTAGCTCAGGTGAGTTTAAAAGGCTGCTGTTGATAACAAGGGCATTTGCTAAATAGATGGTGTGTGTGCAACAATATACTGAAAGGTCAATTATATTGTGCAGCTTATCTCACCACCTGTAGTTATTTAGGTGAAAGCTCCAAAATGCTTGCCTAATATGTCTGTTTATCCAAAAGGAAGTAAAAAGGGAGGGCTAGAAAGATAGCATTGCATCACATTACATGGCAATGCAATGCACAGTTGCTGAAGTTGAACCAAAATGAGCTTGTAATCTGGCTTCTGCAACTTTGAACATGAAAAATCCAATGAGGAGAAGAAAAGCAAAGCCAAAGAGTCCATCCCAAAATCCGACAAACAAGCAAAATGAACAAAAAACATTGAATTCAATTCTTTCTGATTTTAGAAACTGCATTAAAGAAGGGGTGCACCGGTCCTGGAGATACTGCAATACCAGGTCAATGCGTGGAGTGGACAGAGCAAGCTCTTTTTCCATCTCCCTGTTCTAAAAATCCATTTAATATATGGTCCCCAGATAGGGGACGTATCAGATATTAAACTGATAAGAACAGATACTACACTTGATCTTAGCCAAAAGGCCGAGAAGCGATAACCAGAATTGGTTTCAAACTACGGAGCCACCCAAGGATCCTGAAAAGTCCATTTGTGGAGATGAGCTCCTGGACTCCCGTTAAGAAGACATGTTGTCAACCTCTAGATCCCTTACATGCCTGCACTTTTCGGCTTGCTGCTGCTGCAATCCACGCGTTTTAGATCTGCATAACTCCACCTCTTTAAACACAGCACCTTCACCCCCTGCTGTTCCCACCCGCCTCAACACCGTTGGAAGGGAGGAGAACCAATTAAGGCGGGGGGTGGGGTGGAACGAGCAGCTGTCTACCCTTAGCAGGAGGGCTCCTGATTACATACCTCTCCTGCTGCTGCTGCTGCTGGCTGTCCAGCAGCAGACTGAAGGTGGCTGCTGCTGTGCACAGGTATATAAAGGCTCAGAGCCTATTATGACACGCGCAGCCAGCGTTCCATTGCCACATTCCATCTACTGCAGGCAGGATACCTGGCTGGCTGAATGTCGCTGAGAAGCTCACAGAGACCGCCATAAGCAACAGTTTAACAGAATGCCACAGACTAATCAACCAAACTTTTTGGGTTGGGTTCTCTTTTATAGTCTGCAGGCATTAAATGAAAGAAGTCAGTGTTCCAGCAGAAGGAGACAACGTTTCAGAAAAGGCATTGTAGCAAACCAAAAAAGAAATTTTAAGCGCAGCAGAGTAACCAGCGCACATACCTGTTAGCTCAGGTGAGTTTAAAAGGCTGCTGTTGATAACAAGGGCATTTGCTAAATAGATGGTGTGTGTGCAACAATATACTGAAAGGTCAATTATATTGTGCAGCTTATCTCACCACCTGTAGTTATTTAGGTGAAAGCTCCAAAATGCTTGCCTAATATGTCTGTTTATCCAAAAGGAAGTAAAAAGGGAGGGCTAGAAAGATAGCATTGCATCACATTACATGGCAATGCAATGCACAGTTGCTGAAGTTGAACCAAAATGAGCTTGTAATCTGGCTTCTGCAACTTTGAACATGAAAAATCCAATGAGGAGAAGAAAAGCAAAGCCAAAGAGTCCATCCCAAAATCCGACAAACAAGCAAAATGAACAAAAAACATTGAATTCAATTCTTTCTGATTTTAGAAACTGCATTAAAGAAGGGGTGCACCGGTCCTGGAGATACTGCAATACCAGGTCAATGCGTGGAGTGGACAGAGCAAGCTCTTTTTCCATCTCCCTGTTCTAAAAATCCATTTAATATATGGTCCCCAGATAGGGGACGTATCAGATATTAAACTGATAAGAACAGATACTACACTTGATCTTAGCCAAAAGGCCGAGAAGCGATAACCAGAATTGGTTTCAAACTACGGAGCCACCCAAGGATCCTGAAAAGTCCATTTGTGGAGATGAGCTCCTGGACTCCCGTTAAGAAGACATGTTGTCAACCTCTAGATCCCTTACATGCCTGCACTTTTCGGCTTGCTGCTGCTGCAATCCACGCGTTTTAGATCTGCATAACTCCACCTCTTTAAACACAGCACCTTCACCCCCTGCTGTTCCCACCCGCCTCAACACCGTTGGAAGGGAGGAGAACCAATTAAGGCGGGGGGTGGGGTGGAACGAGCAGCTGTCTACCCTTAGCAGGAGGGCTCCTGATTACATACCTCTCCTGCTGCTGCTGCTGCTGGCTGTCCAGCAGCAGACTGAAGGTGGCTGCTGCTGTGCACAGGTATATAAAGGCTCAGAGCCTATTATGACACGCGCAGCCAGCGTTCCATTGCCACATTCCATCTACTGCAGGCAGGAGACCTGGCTGGCTGAATGTCGCTGAGAAGCTCACAGAGACCGCCATAAGCAACAGTTTAACAGAATGCCACAGACTAATCAACCAAACTTTTTGGGTTGGGTTCTCTTTTATAGTCTGCAGGCATTAAATGAAAGAAGTCAGTGTTCCAGCAGAAGGAGACAACGTTTCAGAAAAGGCATTGTAGCAAACCAAAAAAGAAATTTTAAGCGCAGCAGAGTAACCAGCGCACATACCTGTTAGCTCAGGTGAGTTTAAAAGGCTGCTGTTGATAACAAGGGCATTTGCTAAATAGATGGTGTGTGTGCAACAATATACTGAAAGGTCAATTATATTGTGCAGCTTATCTCACCACCTGTAGTTATTTAGGTGAAAGCTCCAAAATGCTTGCCTAATATGTCTGTTTATCCAAAAGGAAGTAAAAAGGGAGAGCTAGAAAGATAGCATTGCATCACATTACATGGCAATGCAATGCACAGTTGCTGAAGTTGAACCAAAATGAGCTTGTAATCTGGCTTCTGCAACTTTGAACATGAAAAATCCAATGAGGAGAAGAAAAGCAAAGCCAAAGAGTACATCCCAAAATCCGACAAACAAGCAAAATGAACAAAAAACATTGAATTCAATTCTTTCTGATTTTAGAAACTGCATTAAAGAAGGGGTGCACCGGTCCTGGAGATACTGCAATACCTGGTCAATGCGTGGAGTGGACAGAGCAAGCTCTTTTTCCATCTCCCTGTTCTAAAAATCCATTTAATATATGGTCCCCAGATAGGGGACATATCAGATATTAAACTGATAAGAACAGATACTACACTTGATCTTAGCCAAAAGGCCGAGAAGCGATAACCAGAATTGGTTTCAAACTACGGAGCCACCCAAGGATCCTGAAAAGTCCATTTGTGGAGATGAGCTCCTGGACTCCCGTTAAGAAGACATGTTGTCAACCTCTAGATCCCTTACATGCCTGCACTTTTCGGCTTGCTGCTGCTGCAATCCACGCGTTTTAGATCTGCATAACTCCACCTCTTTAAACACAGCACCTTCACCCCCTGCTGTTCCCACCCGCCTCAACACCGTTGGAAGGGAGGAGAACCAAATAAGGCGGGGGGTGGGGTGGAACGAGCAGCTGTCTACCCTTAGCAGGAGGGCTCCTGATTACATACCTCTCCTGCTGCTGCTGCTGCTGCTGGCTGTCCAGCAGCAGACTGAAGGTGGCTGCTGCTGTGCACAGGTATATAAAGGCTCAGAGCCTATTATGACACGCGCAGCCAGCGTTCCATTGCCACATTCCATCTACTGCAGGCAGGATACCTGGCTGGCTGAATGTCGCTGAGAAGCTCACAGAGACCGCCATAAGCAACAGTTTAACAGAATGCCACAGACTAATCAACCAAACTTTTTGGGTTGGGTTCTCTTTTATAGTCTGCAGGCATTAAATGAAAGAAGTCAGTGTTCCAGCAGAAGGAGACAACGTTTCAGAAAAGGCATTGTAGCAAACCAAAAAAGAAATTTTAAGCGCAGCAGAGTAACCAGCGCACATACCTGTTAGCTCAGGTGAGTTTAAAAGGCTGCTGTTGATAACAAGGGCATTTGCTAAATAGATGGTGTGTGTGCAACAATATACTGAAAGGTCAATTATATTGTGCAGCTTATCTCACCACCTGTAGTTATTTAGGTAAAAGCTCCAAAATGCTTGCCTAATATGTCTGTTTATCCAAAAGGAAGTAAAAAGGGAGAGCTAGAAAGATAGCATTGCATCACATTACATGGCAATGCAATGCACAGTTGCTGAAGTTGAACCAAAATGAGCTTGTAATCTGGCTTCTGCAACTTTGAACATGAAAAATCCAATGAGGAGAAGAAAAGCAAAGCCAAAGAGTCCATCCCAAAATCCGACAAACAAGCAAAATGAACAAAAAACATTGAATTCAATTCTTTCTGATTTTAGAAACTGCATTAAAGAAGGGGTGCACCGGTCCTGGAGATACTGCAATACCAGGTCAATGCGTGGAGTGGACAGAGCAAGCTCTTTTTCCATCTCCCTGTTCTAAAAATCCATTTAATATATGGTCCCCAGATAGGGGACGTATCAGATATTAAACTGATAAGAACAGATACTACACTTGATCTTAGCCAAAAGGCCGAGAAGCGATAACCAGAATTGGTTTCAAACTACGGAGCCACCCAAGGATCCTGAAAAGTCCATTTGTGGAGATGAGCTCCTGGACTCCCGTTAAGAAGACATGTTGTCAACCTCTAGATCCCTTACATGCCTGCACTTTTCGGCTTGCTGCTGCTGCAATCCACGCGTTTTAGATCTGCATAACTCCACCTCTTTAAACACAGCACCTTCACCCCCTGCTGTTCCCACCCGCCTCAACACCGTTGGAAGGGAGGAGAACCAATTAAGGCGGGGGGTGGGGTGGAACGAGCAGCTGTCTACCCTTAGCAGGAGGGCTCCTGATTACATACCTCTCCTGCTGCTGCTGCTGCTGGCTGTCCAGCAGCAGACTGAAGGTGGCTGCTGCTGTGCACAGGTATATAAAGGCTCAGAGCCTATTATGACACGCGCAGCCAGCGTTCCATTGCCACATTCCATCTACTGCAGGCAGGATACCTGGCTGGCTGAATGTCGCTGAGAAGCTCACAGAGACCGCCATAAGCAACAGTTTAACAGAATGCCACAGACTAATCAACCAAACTTTTTGGGTTGGGTTCTCTTTTATAGTCTGCAGGCATTAAATGAAAGAAGTCAGTGTTCCAGCAGAAGGAGACAACGTTTCAGAAAAGGCATTGTAGCAAACCAAAAAAGAAATTTTAAGCGCAGCAGAGTAACCAGCGCACATACCTGTTAGCTCAGGTGAGTTTAAAAGGCTGCTGTTGATAACAAGGGCATTTGCTAAATAGATGGTGTGTGTGCAACAATATACTGAAAGGTCAATTATATTGTGCAGCTTATCTCACCACCTGTAGTTATTTAGGTGAAAGCTCCAAAATGCTTGCCTAATATGTCTGTTTATCCAAAAGGAAGTAAAAAGGGAGGGCTAGAAAGATAGCATTGCATCACATTACATGGCAATGCAATGCACAGTTGCTGAAGTTGAACCAAAATGAGCTTGTAATCTGGCTTCTGCAACTTTGAACATGAAAAATCCAATGAGGAGAAGAAAAGCAAAGCCAAAGAGTCCATCCCAAAATCCGACAAACAAGCAAAATGAACAAAAAACATTGAATTCAATTCTTTCTGATTTTAGAAACTGCATTAAAGAAGGGGTGCACCGGTCCTGGAGATACTGCAATACCAGGTCAATGCGTGGAGTGGACAGAGCAAGCTCTTTTTCCATCTCCCTGTTCTAAAAATCCATTTAATATATGGTCCCCAGATAGGGGACGTATCAGATATTAAACTGATAAGAACAGATACTACACTTGATCTTAGCCAAAAGGCCGAGAAGCGATAACCAGAATTGGTTTCAAACTACGGAGCCACCCAAGGATCCTGAAAAGTCCATTTGTGGAGATGAGCTCCTGGACTCCCGTTAAGAAGACATGTTGTCAACCTCTAGATCCCTTACATGCCTGCACTTTTCGGCTTGCTGCTGCTGCAATCCACGCGTTTTAGATCTGCATAACTCCACCTCTTTAAACACAGCACCTTCACCCCCTGCTGTTCCCACCCGCCTCAACACCGTTGGAAGGGAGGAGAACCAATTAAGGCGGGGGGTGGGGTGGAACGAGCAGCTGTCTACCCTTAGCAGGAGGGCTCCTGATTACATACCTCTCCTGCTGCTGCTGCTGCTGGCTGTCCAGCAGCAGACTGAAGGTGGCTGCTGCTGTGCACAGGTATATAAAGGCTCAGAGCCTATTATGACACGCGCAGCCAGCGTTCCATTGCCACATTCCATCTACTGCAGGCAGGAGACCTGGCTGGCTGAATGTCGCTGAGAAGCTCACAGAGACCGCCATAAGCAACAGTTTAACAGAATGCCACAGACTAATCAACCAAACTTTTTGGGTTGGGTTCTCTTTTATAGTCTGCAGGCATTAAATGAAAGAAGTCAGTGTTCCAGCAGAAGGAGACAACGTTTCAGAAAAGGCATTGTAGCAAACCAAAAAAGAAATTTTAAGCGCAGCAGAGTAACCAGCGCACATACCTGTTAGCTCAGGTGAGTTTAAAAGGCTGCTGTTGATAACAAGGGCATTTGCTAAATAGATGGTGTGTGTGCAACAATATACTGAAAGGTCAATTATATTGTGCAGCTTATCTCACCACCTGTAGTTATTTAGGTGAAAGCTCCAAAATGCTTGCCTAATATGTCTGTTTATCCAAAAGGAAGTAAAAAGGGAGAGCTAGAAAGATAGCATTGCATCACATTACATGGCAATGCAATGCACAGTTGCTGAAGTTGAACCAAAATGAGCTTGTAATCTGGCTTCTGCAACTTTGAACATGAAAAATCCAATGAGGAGAAGAAAAGCAAAGCCAAAGAGTCCATCCCAAAATCCGACAAACAAGCAAAATGAACAAAAAACATTGAATTCAATTCTTTCTGATTTTAGAAACTGCATTAAAGAAGGGGTGCACCGGTCCTGGAGATACTGCAATACCAGGTCAATGCGTGGAGTGGACAGAGCAAGCTCTTTTTCCATCTCCCTGTTCTAAAAATCCATTTAATATATGGTCCCCAGATAGGGGACGTATCAGATATTAAACTGATAAGAACAGATACTACACTTGATCTTAGCCAAAAGGCCGAGAAGCGATAACCAGAATTGGTTTCAAACTACGGAGCCACCCAAGGATCCTGAAAAGTCCATTTGTGGAGATGAGCTCCTGGACTCCCGTTAAGAAGACATGTTGTCAACCTCTAGATCCCTTACATGCCTGCACTTTTCGGCTTGCTGCTGCTGCAATCCACGCGTTTTAGATCTGCATAACTCCACCTCTTTAAACACAGCACCTTCACCCCCTGCTGTTCCCACCCGCCTCAACACCGTTGGAAGGGAGGAGAACCAATTAAGGCGGGGGGTGGGGTGGAACGAGCAGCTGTCTACCCTTAGCAGGAGGGCTCCTGATTACATACCTCTCCTGCTGCTGCTGCTGCTGGCTGTCCAGCAGCAGACTGAAGGTGGCTGCTGCTGTGCACAGGTATATAAAGGCTCAGAGCCTATTATGACACGCGCAGCCAGCGTTCCATTGCCACATTCCATCTACTGCAGGCAGGATACCTGGCTGGCTGAATGTCGCTGAGAAGCTCACAGAGACCGCCATAAGCAACAGTTTAACAGAATGCCACAGACTAATCAACCAAACTTTTTGGGTTGGGTTCTCTTTTATAGTCTGCAGGCATTAAATGAAAGAAGTCAGTGTTCCAGCAGAAGGAGACAACGTTTCAGAAAAGGCATTGTAGCAAACCAAAAAAGAAATTTTAAGCGCAGCAGAGTAACCAGCGCACATACCTGTTAGCTCAGGTGAGTTTAAAAGGCTGCTGTTGATAACAAGGGCATTTGCTAAATAGATGGTGTGTGTGCAACAATATACTGAAAGGTCAATTATATTGTGCAGCTTATCTCACCACCTGTAGTTATTTAGGTGAAAGCTCCAAAATGCTTGCCTAATATGTCTGTTTATCCAAAAGGAAGTAAAAAGGGAGAGCTAGAAAGATAGCATTGCATCACATTACATGGCAATGCAATGCACAGTTGCTGAAGTTGAACCAAAATGAGCTTGTAATCTGGCTTCTGCAACTTTGAACATGAAAAATCCAATGAGGAGAAGAAAAGCAAAGCCAAAGAGTCCATCCCAAAATCCGACAAACAAGCAAAATGAACAAAAAACATTGAATTCAATTCTTTCTGATTTTAGAAACTGCATTAAAGAAGGGGTGCACCGGTCCTGGAGATACTGCAATACCAGGTCAATGCGTGGAGTGGACAGAGCAAGCTCTTTTTCCATCTCCCTGTTCTAAAAATCCATTTAATATATGGTCCCCAGATAGGGGACGTATCAGATATTAAACTGATAAGAACAGATACTACACTTGATCTTAGCCAAAAGGCCGAGAAGCGATAACCAGAATTGGTTTCAAACTACGGAGCCACCCAAGGATCCTGAAAAGTCCATTTGTGGAGATGAGCTCCTGGACTCCCGTTAAGAAGACATGTTGTCAACCTCTAGATCCCTTACATGCCTGCACTTTTCGGCTTGCTGCTGCTGCAATCCACGCGTTTTAGATCTGCATAACTCCACCTCTTTAAACACAGCACCTTCACCCCCTGCTGTTCCCACCCGCCTCAACACCGTTGGAAGGGAGGAGAACCAATTAAGGCGGGGGGTGGGGTGGAACGAGCAGCTGTCTACCCTTAGCAGGAGGGCTCCTGATTACATACCTCTCCTGCTGCTGCTGCTGCTGGCTGTCCAGCAGCAGACTGAAGGTGGCTGCTGCTGTGCACAGGTATATAAAGGCTCAGAGCCTATTATGACACGCGCAGCCAGCGTTCCATTGCCACATTCCATCTACTGCAGGCAGGATACCTGGCTGGCTGAATGTCGCTGAGAAGCTCACAGAGACCGCCATAAGCAACAGTTTAACAGAATGCCACAGACTAATCAACCAAACTTTTTGGGTTGGGTTCTCTTTTATAGTCTGCAGGCATTAAATGAAAGAAGTCAGTGTTCCAGCAGAAGGAGACAACGTTTCAGAAAAGGCATTGTAGCAAACCAAAAAAGAAATTTTAAGCGCAGCAGAGTAACCAGCGCACATACCTGTTAGCTCAGGTGAGTTTAAAAGGCTGCTGTTGATAACAAGGGCATTTGCTAAATAGATGGTGTGTGTGCAACAATATACTGAAAGGTCAATTATATTGTGCAGCTTATCTCACCACCTGTAGTTATTTAGGTGAAAGCTCCAAAACGCTTGCCTAATATGTCTGTTTATCCAAAAGGAAGTAAAAAGGGAGAGCTAGAAAGATAGCATTGCATCACATTACATGGCAATGCAATGCACAGTTGCTGAAGTTGAACCAAAATGAGCTTGTAATCTGGCTTCTGCAACTTTGAACATGAAAAATCCAATGAGGAGAAGAAAAGCAAAGCCAAAGAGTCCATCCCAAAATCCGACAAACAAGCAAAATGAACAAAAAACATTGAATTCAATTCTTTCTGATTTTAGAAACTGCATTAAAGAAGGGGTGCACCGGTCCTGGAGATACTGCAATACCAGGTCAATGCGTGGAGTGGACAGAGCAAGCTCTTTTTCCATCTCCCTGTTCTAAAAATCCATTTAATATATGGTCCCCAGATAGGGGACGTATCAGATATTAAACTGATAAGAACAGATACTACACTTGATCTTAGCCAAAAGGCCGAGAAGCGATAACCAGAATTGGTTTCAAACTACGGAGCCACCCAAGGATCCTGAAAAGTCCATTTGTGGAGATGAGCTCCTGGACTCCCGTTAAGAAGACATGTTGTCAACCTCTAGATCCCTTACATGCCTGCACTTTTCGGCTTGCTGCTGCTGCAATCCACGCGTTTTAGATCTGCATAACTCCACCTCTTTAAACACAGCACCTTCACCCCCTGCTGTTCCCACCCGCCTCAACACCGTTGGAAGGGAGGAGAACCAATTAAGGCGGGGGGTGGGGTGGAACGAGCAGCTGTCTACCCTTAGCAGGAGGGCTCCTGATTACATACCTCTCCTGCTGCTGCTGCTGCTGCTGGCTGTCCAGCAGCAGACTGAAGGTGGCTGCTGCTGTGCACAGGTATATAAAGGCTCAGAGCCTATTATGACACGTGTAGCACCCTGAGGATTCGGCTGCTACAGGAGTATTGCACCTCAACCCAGAGGTGTGATATTCCACTCCCGGGCAAGGATGGAGAGTGGAACTGAGCTCGGTAGGCTGCATGCACTACACACATCCCATTTCCGGGGAACAGACCGACGGTACTCCCACTTAGAAATGTGCAGGTACGACCGAGTCTGTTCCTGGCTGGAGTGGGAGGGAGGTGGTACATCCCAAGTAGTGTAGGGGCAGATAGGGGGAGCAGCCTGGGTAAAGTTAGGAGCTCATTGGGTGCTGGTCACCTGAGCTCACACATAGAGGGTGTATATAAGGTGGGCACCAACTAAGAACAGGGTCAGATGCAGAGGATCAGATGCAGAGAGTCAGTCAGCTGCAGAGAACAAGTCAGATGCAGAGGATCAGATGCAGAGAGTCAGTCAGCTGCAGAGAACAAGTCAGGAGCAGAGGAGAGAAGAAAGACAAAGACCCAGAGTGAGAGAGGAGAAAAGAGAGAGACCCAGAGCACAGAAGAGAAGGACTCTGAGATCCCAACTAAAAGCACCGGGTGAAGAGTCGGCATCAGGGTACCGGAACCCAAGCTGGTGGGGGTAAAAACATTCCCCAGCCAGAGACCGGAGACCGTGGGCAGCGTCTGCCACGGTCACCCATCACATCCACCCCGAAGGCACACCACATGAAGGGTCAGGGAACCCAGGGCCAAGGGTGTCCCAACAGAAGGCCCGAGGGAGCTGGACCTAGGTGGATTACTGGTGGGGACGGCCAGAGAACGGGACAGAAAGAGAGCTCAGGGCCACGCTCCGGACTTGTTTGGGGGTTGGCTGGATCCAGGACCTGGTGGACGCAGCACGGCTCGGGTGGTCACTAGCAGCTGGAGTGACCAGTACAACATCTGCAGTAAGTAAACACCCTTAACTGCACAACCCGACTCTGTCTTCACTGCCGTCTGCACTACACCACCACAAACCCCATCCTCTGCGCCTGTCCCCTCTGAGGCTATACCCCTCCCGTTGGGGGTTATCCCACCAAGCTGCGCATCCACCATCAGCCTCAGCGGACCCTGCTGCAGCGGCGGCCACAGTGACCGCATCACAACGGGTGGCGTAGTCGACACAAAAGAACTCTTAATAACATCTGTAGGACTGCCACATAACACTGAGCTTGACGCCCTGGGCACGGGCCGGGTCACAGCCGCTCGGAGACTACAACCCCCCATCTGATCCGGTGCCGGGTATTCCCCTCAAATAGGAATATGTCCCAGGGGGCGCGTCAACTTTGGCGTAGTCGGCAGGATTACGTGCCCGCAGCACCCGGGTACTGCGTGCCTGAAGAAAAGTGCAAGTTTACCTCAGAAAGAAGTCTCCCGCCGGTTCCGGAGGGTCCACGCCATCGGACTCCATCACCAGTCGTTTCCCGCCGATTGTCCGCCATTTCCAACTTGTTCCCGCCATCTGCAGAGTTTCCCGCCACTGGGCGACGCTTCCCGCCAAAACCGCAGATTTCCCGCCTTGGAAGAGCAGCGGACGCCATTATGGGCGTGCCAAAGGAGGGCAAGAGGCCACCTCCCATCGTGGGCCAGGACAGAAAATGGCGCCAAAAGTGGAAACCGCCCCCACCAACAGAGACTGTGATGCTGGAGGTGTCTGTCAGCGTGAAAGAACTACCCCTGGAGCTGACAGTCACCGAGTTGCCCCGGGACCGCCCTCGAAGTGGGAGGAGACGAAAGAAAAGAACGAAGATGGGTGCCGCCTGGAGCAGTCTGGAGCGAGCGCACCCGGAGGCAGGAAGTCTGGAGAGGAGTAGCAGAGAAGCTCACCCGGAGATGTCCAGAGAGCAGAGCAGCACCGGCCCGCTGGCCAGGAGCCTGCTGGAAGAAGAGCAGAGCAGCACCGACCCGTTGGTCAGGAGCCTGCTGGACACCACGACCCCACTAGGCCTAGTGGAGGTCCTTGCACAGCTCCCCCGAGACCGGGAGTGTGCGCAGACTGCCCTGGAGGGCCTCGCACGGAGGATGGCCCGGGTACAGCGCGAGATATTGGCGGAATGGAGCCGGGAGATGGCCCAGCAAGCTGAAACCAAGACGCAAGCTGAAACCAAGACCCGGAGCACGCCAGCCGAGATGAGGAAGGAGACCGCCTCTGAGGATGGCGCGGGAGGACCCAAGGCCGGAGACGGCGCCGAGGAGGGAGCCGAACGAGTGGAGGCAGGTAAAGGGGACGCCTATACCCCAAGCCGTGACACCGCTTACCTGCCCCAGCTCCCCGTCGCAGAGCCCGAAAGTCCCCCTGCTGTGCCCGAAAACGCCATGTCACCGACGCAGACTAGGCCCCAACCGGAAGCCGCCGCCGCGACCCCTGTAACGTCACACGCCTCGACCCCGAGCGTGACCAAGCAGGAAGTACCACCAGCCTGGTCGCAGGGCCTAGAATTCCCGGGCGCCGCAACACCAACAGCGCCCCCTACCTCTGCGGAGCCTCCGGCCTGGTCGCAAGGCCAGGTAGCCCAGGGCGCCGCCGTATTAACGGTGCCCTTCACCTTCCAGGTGCCCCAGGCCTGGCCGCAAGGCCTGGGCAACCCGGGCGCCACCACCACCGCGCCCGCACCCGTAAAACCAAGGGTGCCGCGTCTGGGAGAGGACTTGTTTGCCCAGCACACGTGGCCGGACGGGCAGCCTTTCATCTGGCCCCAGAAGTATTACGAACTGGAGCACCAGAGGAGGGTTGGGGCCATGTGTGCACCCCTGATTCCGGCTCCGAAGCCCGTAATAAGGATCTCGCCCCCGCTAGCGGAAGCACAGTTTGAGTGGGACCCCACCGGAGAAGATCTAATGGGGTTCACTCAGGAAACTAGGGCAGCTGCAGCAGAGCTTGCGGAGTGCTGCCGCCAACAGCTCGAGGAGTTTGCGAGGGAGCGGAGAGAGAGGCGGGTCCGGGAACAACAGGCCCAAATAAGGAGCGCCGAGCAAAAGAGCCGGACCAGGAGGGACCCCCGTGCAGCGCACAGTCCCCGTACCACCGGGACTGTAATCAAGTTTAACCAGCAGCACGGGTGGGGCTTCATCAGAGACAACAACACCCCCGGCGACGTCTTTGTCACGCGCAGAGACGTGGAGTCCCATCTGCCGGAGGGGCACAGAGGTCGTGACCTCTACATCGGAGACGAGGTCACCTTCACCCGGCACAAGTGTGCCAAAGGACCTTACGCCCTCCACGTACACCGCCTGACGGAGGAGGAGTTGCGGTGCGAGGAGGAGGAGCAAGAGGACCCGGACGGGTCTGAAGTAACAACCAGCTGTAAGCAAAGAGCAGGAGGAAGACGCCGTTGAGTGCGGCAGAGAAGTGATGTAAATAGTTACCCGACCGGGTACCAAAGAAACTGTTGATACTTATATATAGTCCCCGTTGGGACCAGCTGAGTGAACTGTTTACCCGTTAACCCCTTAATCCCACAGGCTGAGGACTGTGAGCAGCCATTCCCTTCCCTCTACCTGGCCGAGGACTGAGAGCGGCCAACTTCCCCTGTATATAGTTGCGCGTCCTAAAGCGCCCCCTACCGGTTTTATAGTAAAACCAGTTTTTCTAAGAGACTGTCGCACTTTTCCCGGACACACGTTGCACAGTGTCCGGAGGAGGAACCTGAAACAAGAGACGACGAGAATGATTATATGAAAAGTTTTATATATATAATGTTTTATATGTTTTATTATGTTTATATGAAAAAAAAAAAATTTGTATGTTTTGGTGTTTTTGTCTTTACAGCCCGAGGACGTGCTGTGGTTTACCAGGGGGGAATGTAGCACCCTGAGGATTCGGCTGCTACAGGAGTATTGCACCTCAACCCAGAGGTGTGATATTCCACTCCCGGGCAAGGATGGAGAGTGGAACTGAGCTCGGTAGGCTGCATGCACTACACACATCCCATTTCCGGGGAACAGACCGACGGTACTCCCACTTAGAAATGTGCAGGTACGACCGAGTCTGTTCCTGGCTGGAGTGGGAGGGAGGTGGTACATCCCAAGTAGTGTAGGGGCAGATAGGGGGAGCAGCCTGGGTAAAGTTAGGAGCTCATTGGGTGCTGGTCACCTGAGCTCACACATAGAGGGTGTATATAAGGTGGGCACCAACTAAGAACAGGGTCAGATGCAGAGGATCAGATGCAGAGAGTCAGTCAGCTGCAGAGAACAAGTCAGATGCAGAGGATCAGATGCAGAGAGTCAGTCAGCTGCAGAGAACAAGTCAGGAGCAGAGGAGAGAAGAAAGACAAAGACCCAGAGTGAGAGAGGAGAAAAGAGAGAGACCCAGAGCACAGAAGAGAAGGACTCTGAGATCCCAACTAAAAGCACCGGGTGAAGAGTCGGCATCAGGGTACCGGAACCCAAGCTGGTGGGGGTAAAAACATTCCCCAGCCAGAGACCGGAGACCGTGGGCAGCGTCTGCCACGGTCACCCATCACATCCACCCCGAAGGCACACCACATGAAGGGTCAGGGAACCCAGGGCCAAGGGTGTCCCAACAGAAGGCCCGAGGGAGCTGGACCTAGGTGGATTACTGGTGGGGACGGCCAGAGAACGGGACAGAAAGAGAGCTCAGGGCCACGCTCCGGACTTGTTTGGGGATTGGCTGGATCCAGGACCTGGTGGACGCAGCACGGCTCGGGTGGTCACTAGCAGCTGGAGTGACCAGTACAACATCTGCAGTAAGTAAACACCCTTAACTGCACAACCCGACTCTGTCTTCACTGCCGTCTGCACTACACCACCACAACCCCCATCCTCTGCGCCTGTCCCCTCTGAGGCTATACCCCTCCCGTTGGGGGTTATCCCACCAAGCTGCGCATCCACCATCAGCCTCAGCGGACCCTGCTGCAGCGGCGGCCACAGTGACCGCATCACAACGGGTGGCGTAGTCGACACAAAAGAACTCTTAATAACATCTGTAGGACTGCCACATAACACTGAGCTTGACGCCCTGGGCACGGGCCGGGTCACAGCCGCTCGGAGACTACAACCCCCCATCTGATCCGGTGCCGGGTATTCCCCTCAAATAGGAATATGTCCCAGGGGGCGCGTCAACACGTGCAGCCAGCGTTCCATTGCCACATTCCATCTACTGCAGGCAGGATACCTGGCTGGCTGAATGTCGCTGAGAAGCTCACAGAGACCGCCATAAGCAACAGTTTAACAGAATGCCACAGACTAATCAACCAAACTTTTTGGGTTGGGTTCTCTTTTATAGTCTGCAGGCATTAAATGAAAGAAGTCAGTGTTCCAGCAGAAGGAGACAACGTTTCAGAAAAGGCATTGTAGCAAACCAAAAAAGAAATTTTAAGCGCAGCAGAGTAACCAGCGCACATACCTGTTAGCTCAGGTGAGTTTAAAAGGCTGCTGTTGATAACAAGGGCATTTGCTAAATAGATGGTGTGTGTGCAACAATATACTGAAAGGTCAATTATATTGTGCAGCTTATCTCACCACCTGTAGTTATTTAGGTGAAAGCTCCAAAATGCTTGCCTAATATGTCTGTTTATCCAAAAGGAAGTAAAAAGGGAGAGCTAGAAAGATAGCATTGCATCACATTACATGGCAATGCAATGCACAGTTGCTGAAGTTGAACCAAAATGAGCTTGTAATCTGGCTTCTGCAACTTTGAACATGAAAAATCCAATGAGGAGAAGAAAAGCAAAGCCAAAGAGTCCATCCCAAAATCCGACAAACAAGCAAAATGAACAAAAAACATTGAATTCAATTCTTTCTGATTTTAGAAACTGCATTAAAGAAGGGGTGCACCGGTCCTGGAGATACTGCAATACCAGGTCAATGCGTGGAGTGGACAGAGCAAGCTCTTTTTCCATCTCCCTGTTCTAAAAATCCATTTAATATATGGTCCCCAGATAGGGGACGTATCAGATATTAAACTGATAAGAACAGATACTACACTTGATCTTAGCCAAAAGGCCGAGAAGCGATAGCCAGAATTGGTTTCAAACTACGGAGCCACCCAAGGATCCTGAAAAGTCCATTTGTGGAGATGAGCTCCTGGACTCCCGTTAAGAAGACATGTTGTCAACCTCTAGATCCCTTACATGCCTGCACTTTTCGGCTTGCTGCTGCTGCAATCCACGCGTTTTAGATCTGCATAACTCCACCTCTTTAAACACAGCACCTTCACCCCCTGCTGTTCCCACCCGCCTCAACACCGTTGGAAGGGAGGAGAACCAATTAAGGCGGGGGGTGGGGTGGAACGAGCAGCTGTCTACCCTTAGCAGGAGGGCTCCTGATTACATACCTCTCCTGCTGCTGCTGCTGCTGCTGCTGGCTGTCCAGCAGCAGACTGAAGGTGGCTGCTGCTGTGCACAGGTATATAAAGGCTCAGAGCCTATTATGACACGCGCAGCCAGCGTTCTATTGCCACATTCCATCTACTGCAGGCAGGATACCTGGCTGGCTGAATGTCGCTGAGAAGCTCACAGAGACCGCCATAAGCAACAGTTTAACAGAATGCCACAGACTAATCAACCAAACTTTTTGGGTTGGGTTCTCTTTTATAGTCTGCAGGCATTAAATGAAAGAAGTCAGTGTTCCAGCAGAAGGAGACAACGTTTCAGAAAAGGCATTGTAGCAAACCAAAAAAGAAATTTTAAGCGCAGCAGAGTAACCAGCGCACATACCTGTTAGCTCAGGTGAGTTTAAAAGGCTGCTGTTGATAACAAGGGCATTTGCTAAATAGATGGTGTGTGTGCAACAATATACTGAAAGGTCAATTATATTGTGCAGCTTATCTCACCACCTGTAGTTATTTAGGTGAAAGCTCCAAAATGCTTGCCTAATATGTCTGTTTATCCAAAAGGAAGTAAAAAGGGAGAGCTAGAAAGATAGCATTGCATCACATTACATGGCAATGCAATGCACAGTTGCTGAAGTTGAACCAAAATGAGCTTGTAATCTGGCTTCTGCAACTTTGAACATGAAAAATCCAATGAGGAGAAGAAAAGCAAAGCCAAAGAGTCCATCCCAAAATCCGACAAACAAGCAAAATGAACAAAAAACATTGAATTCAATTCTTTCTGATTTTAGAAACTGCATTAAAGAAGGGGTGCACCGGTCCTGGAGATACTGCAATACCAGGTCAATGCGTGGAGTGGACAGAGCAAGCTCTTTTTCCATCTCCCTGTTCTAAAAATCCATTTAATATATGGTCCCCAGATAGGGGACGTATCAGATATTAAACTGATAAGAACAGATACTACACTTGATCTTAGCCAAAAGGCCGAGAAGCGATAACCAGAATTGGTTTCAAACTACGGAGCCACCCAAGGATCCTGAAAAGTCCATTTGTGGAGATGAGCTCCTGGACTCCCGTTAAGAACATGTTGTCAACCTCTAGATCCCTTACATGCCTGCACTTTTCGGCTTGCTGCTGCTGCAATCCACGCGTTTTAGATCTGCATAACTCCACCTCTTTAAACACAGCACCTTCACCCCCTGCTGTTCCCACCCGCCTCAACACCGTTGGAAGGGAGGAGAACCAATTAAGGCGGGGGGTGGGGTGGAACGAGCAGCTGTCTACCCTTAGCAGGAGGGCTCCTGATTACATACCTCTCCTGCTGCTGCTGCTGCTGGCTGTCCAGCAGCAGACTGAAGGTGGCTGCTGCTGTGCACAGGTATATAAAGGCTCAGAGCCTATTATGACACGCGCAGCCAGCGTTCCATTGCCACATTCCATCTACTGCAGGCAGGATACCTGGCTGGCTGAATGTCGCTGAGAAGCTCACAGAGACCGCCATAAGCAACAGTTTAACAGAATGCCACAGACTAATCAACCAAACTTTTTGGGTTGGGTTCTCTTTTATAGTCTGCAGGCATTAAATGAAAGAAGTCAGTGTTCCAGCAGAAGGAGACAACGTTTCAGAAAAGGCATTGTAGCAAACCAAAAAAGAAATTTTAAGCGCAGCAGAGTAACCAGCGCACATACCTGTTAGCTCAGGTGAGTTTAAAAGGCTGCTGTTGATAACAAGGGCATTTGCTAAATAGATGGTGTGTGTGCAACAATATACTGAAAGGTCAATTATATTGTGCAGCTTATCTCACCACCTGTAGTTATTTAGGTGAAAGCTCCAAAATGCTTGCCTAATATGTCTGTTTATCCAAAAGGAAGTAAAAAGGGAGAGCTAGAAAGATAGCATTGCATCACATTACATGGCAATGCAATGCACAGTTGCTGAAGTTGAACCAAAATGAGCTTGTAATCTGGCTTCTGCAACTTTGAACATGAAAAATCCAATGAGGAGAAGAAAAGCAAAGCCAAAGAGTCCATCCCAAAATCCGACAAACAAGCAAAATGAACAAAAAACATTGAATTCAATTCTTTCTGATTTTAGAAACTGCATTAAAGAAGGGGTGCACCGGTCCTGGAGATACTGCAATACCAGGTCAATGCGTGGAGTGGACAGAGCAAGCTCTTTTTCCATCTCCCTGTTCTAAAAATCCATTTAATATATGGTCCCCAGATAGGGGACGTATCAGATATTAAACTGATAAGAACAGATACTACACTTGATCTTAGCCAAAAGGCCGAGAAGCGATAACCAGAATTGGTTTCAAACTACGGAGCCACCCAAGGATCCTGAAAAGTCCATTTGTGGAGATGAGCTCCTGGACTCCCGTTAAGAAGACATGTTGTCAACCTCTAGATCCCTTACATGCCTGCACTTTTCGGCTTGCTGCTGCTGCAATCCACGCGTTTTAGATCTGCATAACTCCACCTCTTTAAACACAGCACCTTCACCCCCTGCTGTTCCCACCCGCCTCAACACCGTTGGAAGGGAGGAGAACCAATTAAGGCGGGGGGTGGGGTGGAACGAGCAGCTGTCTACCCTTAGCAGGAGGGCTCCTGATTACATACCTCTCCTGCTGCTGCTGCTGCTGGCTGTCCAGCAGCAGACTGAAGGTGGCTGCTGCTGTGCACAGGTATATAAAGGCTCAGAGCCTATTATGACACGCGCAGCCAGCGTTCCATTGCCACATTCCATCTACTGCAGGCAGGATACCTGGCTGGCTGAATGTCGCTGAGAAGCTCACAGAGACCGCCATAAGCAACAGTTTAACAGAATGCCACAGACTAATCAACCAAACTTTTTGGGTTGGGTTCTCTTTTATAGTCTGCAGGCATTAAATGAAAGAAGTCAGTGTTCCAGCAGAAGGAGACAACGTTTCAGAAAAGGCATTGTAGCAAACCAAAAAAGAAATTTTAAGCGCAGCAGAGTAACCAGCGCACATACCTGTTAGCTCAGGTGAGTTTAAAAGGCTGCTGTTGATAACAAGGGCATTTGCTAAATAGATGGTGTGTGTGCAACAATATACTGAAAGGTCAATTATATTGTGCAGCTTATCTCACCACCTGTAGTTATTTAGGTGAAAGCTCCAAAATGCTTGCCTAATATGTCTGTTTATCCAAAAGGAAGTAAAAAGGGAGAGCTAGAAAGATAGCATTGCATCACATTACATGGCAATGCAATGCACAGCTGCTGAAGTTGAACCAAAATGAGCTTGTAATCTGGCTTCTGCAACTTTGAACATGAAAAATCCAATGAGGAGAAGAAAAGCAAAGCCAAAGAGTCCATCCCAAAATCCGACAAACAAGCAAAATGAACAAAAAACATTGAATTCAATTCTTTCTGATTTTAGAAACTGCATTAAAGAAGGGGTGCACCGGTCCTGGAGATACTGCAATACCAGGTCAATGCGTGGAGTGGACAGAGCAAGCTCTTTTTCCATCTCCCTGTTCTAAAAATCCATTTAATATATGGTCCCCAGATAGGGGACGTATCAGATATTAAACTGATAAGAACAGATACTACACTTGATCTTAGCCAAAAGGCCGAGAAGCGATAACCAGAATTGGTTTCAAACTACGGAGCCACCCAAGGATCCTGAAAAGTCCATTTGTGGAGATGAGCTCCTGGACTCCCGTTAAGAAGACATGTTGTCAACCTCTAGATCCCTTACATGCCTGCACTTTTCGGCTTGCTGCTGCTGCAATCCACGCGTTTTAGATCTGCATAACTCCACCTCTTTAAACACAGCACCTTCACCCCCTGCTGTTCCCACCCGCCTCAACACCGTTGGAAGGGAGGAGAACCAATTAAGGCGGGGGGTGGGGTGGAACGAGCAGCTGTCTACCCTTAGCAGGAGGGCTCCTGATTACATACCTCTCCTGCTGCTGCTGCTGCTGGCTGTCCAGCAGCAGACTGAAGGTGGCTGCTGCTGTGCACAGGTATATAAAGGCTCAGAGCCTATTATGACACGCGCAGCCAGCGTTCCATTGCCACATTCCATCTACTGCAGGCAGGATACCTGGCTGGCTGAATGTCGCTGAGAAGCTCACAGAGACCGCCATAAGCAACAGTTTAACAGAATGCCACAGACTAATCAACCAAACTTTTTGGGTTGGGTTCTCTTTTATAGTCTGCAGGCATTAAATGAAAGAAGTCAGTGTTCCAGCAGAAGGAGACAACGTTTCAGAAAAGGCATTGTAGCAAACCAAAAAAGAAATATTAAGCGCAGCAGAGTAACCAGCGCACATACCTGTTAGCTCAGGTGAGTTTAAAAGGCTGCTGTTGATAACAAGGGCATTTGCTAAATAGATGGTGTGTGCAACAATATACTGAAAGGTCAATTATATTGTGCAGCTTATCTCACCACCTGTAGTTATTTAGGTGAAAGCTCCAAAATGCTTGCCTAATATGTCTGTTTATCCAAAAGGAAGTAAAAAGGGAGAGCTAGAAAGATAGCATTGCATCACATTACATGGCAATGCAATGCACAGTTGCTGAAGTTGAACCAAAATGAGCTTGTAATCTGGCTTCTGCAACTTTGAACATGAAAAATCCAATGAGGAGAAGAAAAGCAAAGCCAAAGAGTCCATCCCAAAATCCGACAAACAAGCAAAATGAACAAAAAACATTGAATTCAATTCTTTCTGATTTTAGAAACTGCATTAAAGAAGGGGTGCACCGGTCCTGGAGATACTGCAATACCAGGTCAATGCGTGGAGTGGACAGAGCAAGCTCTTTTTCCATCTCCCTGTTCTAAAAATCCATTTAATATATGGTCCCCAGATAGGGGACGTATCAGATATTAAACTGATAAGAACAGATACTACACTTGATCTTAGCCAAAAGGCCGAGAAGCGATAACCAGAAATGGTTTCAAACTACGGAGCCACCCAAGGATCCTGAAAAGTCCATTTGTGGAGATGAGCTCCTGGACTCCCGTTAAGAAGACATGTTGTCAACCTCTAGATCCCTTACATGCCTGCACTTTTCGGCTTGCTGCTGCTGCAATCCACGCGTTTTAGATCTGCATAACTCCACCTCTTTAAACACAGCACCTTCACCCCCTGCTGTTCCCACCCGCCTCAACACCGTTGGAAGGGAGGAGAACCAATTAAGGCGGGGGGTGGGGTGGAACGAGCAGCTGTCTACCCTTAGCAGGAGGGCTCCTGATTACATACCTCTCCTGCTGCTGCTGCTGCTGCTGGCTGTCCAGCAGCAGACTGAAGGTGGCTGCTGCTGTGCACAGGTATATAAAGGCTCAGAGCCTATTATGACACGCGCAGCCAGCGTTCCATTGCCACATTCCATCTACTGCAGGCAGGATACCTGGCTGGCTGAATGTCGCTGAGAAGCTCACAGAGACCGCCATAAGCAACAGTTTAACAGAATGCCACAGACTAATCAACCAAACTTTTTGGGTTGGGTTCTCTTTTATAGTCTGCAGGCATTAAATGAAAGAAGTCAGTGTTCCAGCAGAAGGAGACAACGTTTCAGAAAAGGCATTGTAGCAAACCAAAAAAGAAATTTTAAGCGCAGCAGAGTAACCAGCGCACATACCTGTTAGCTCAGGTGAGTTTAAAAGGCTGCTGTTGATAACAAGGGCATTTGCTAAATAGATGGTGTGTGTGCAACAATATACTGAAAGGTCAATTATATTGTGCAGCTTATCTCACCACCTGTAGTTATTTAGGTGAAAGCTCCAAAATGCTTGCCTAATATGTCTGTTTATCCAAAAGGAAGTAAAAAGGGAGAGCTAGAAAGATAGCATTGCATCACATTACATGGCAATGCAATGCACAGTTGCTGAAGTTGAACCAAAATGAGCTTGTAATCTGGCTTCTGCAACTTTGAACATGAAAAATCCAATGAGGAGAAGAAAAGCAAAGCCAAAGAGTCCATCCCAAAATCCGACAAACAAGCAAAATGAACAAAAAACATTGAATTCAATTCTTTCTGATTTTAGAAACTGCATTAAAGAAGGGGTGCACCGGTCCTGGAGATACTGCAATACCAGGTCAATGCGTGGAGTGGACAGAGCAAGCTCTTTTTCCATCTCCCTGTTCTAAAAATCCATTTAATATATGGTCCCCAGATAGGGGACGTATCAGATATTAAACTGATAAGAACAGATACTACACTTGATCTTAGCCAAAAGGCCGAGAAGCGATAACCAGAATTGGTTTCAAACTACGGAGCCACCCAAGGATCCTGAAAAGTCCATTTGTGGAGATGAGCTCCTGGACTCCCGTTAAGAAGACATGTTGTCAACCTCTAGATCCCTTACATGCCTGCACTTTTCGGCTTGCTGCTGCTGCAATCCACGCGTTTTAGATCTGCATAACTCCACCTCTTTAAACACAGCACCTTCACCCCCTGCTGTTCCCACCCGCCTCAACACCGTTGGAAGGGAGGAGAACCAATTAAGGCGGGGGGTGGGGTGGAACGAGCAGCTGTCTACCCTTAGCAGGAGGGCTCCTGATTACATACCTCTCCTGCTGCTGCTGCTGCTGGCTGTCCAGCAGCAGACTGAAGGTGGCTGCTGCTGTGCACAGGTATATAAAGGCTCAGAGCCTATTATGACACGCGCAGCCAGCGTTCCATTGCCACATTCCATCTACTGCAGGCAGGATACCTGGCTGGCTGAATGTCGCTGAGAAGCTCACAGAGACCGCCATAAGCAACAGTTTAACAGAATGCCACAGACTAATCAACCAAACTTTTTGGGTTGGGTTCTCTTTTATAGTCTGCAGGCATTAAATGAAAGAAGTCAGTGTTCCAGCAGAAGGAGACAACGTTTCAGAAAAGGCATTGTAGCAAACCAAAAAAGAAATATTAAGCGCAGCAGAGTAACCAGCGCACATACCTGTTAGCTCAGGTGAGTTTAAAAGGCTGCTGTTGATAACAAGGGCATTTGCTAAATAGATGGTGTGTGCAACAATATACTGAAAGGTCAATTATATTGTGCAGCTTATCTCACCACCTGTAGTTATTTAGGTGAAAGCTCCAAAATGCTTGCCTAATATGTCTGTTTATCCAAAAGGAAGTAAAAAGGGAGAGCTAGAAAGATAGCATTGCATCACATTACATGGCAATGCAATGCACAGTTGCTGAAGTTGAACCAAAATGAGCTTGTAATCTGGCTTCTGCAACTTTGAACATGAAAAATCCAATGAGGAGAAGAAAAGCAAAGCCAAAGAGTCCATCCCAAAATCCGACAAACAAGCAAAATGAACAAAAAACATTGAATTCAATTCTTTCTGATTTTAGAAACTGCATTAAAGAAGGGGTGCACCGGTCCTGGAGATACTGCAATACCAGGTCAATGCGTGGAGTGGACAGAGCAAGCTCTTTTTCCATCTCCCTGTTCTAAAAATCCATTTAATATATGGTCCCCAGATAGGGGACGTATCAGATATTAAACTGATAAGAACAGATACTACACTTGATCTTAGCCAAAAGGCCGAGAAGCGATAACCAGAAATGGTTTCAAACTACGGAGCCACCCAAGGATCCTGAAAAGTCCATTTGTGGAGATGAGCTCCTGGACTCCCGTTAAGAAGACATGTTGTCAACCTCTAGATCCCTTACATGCCTGCACTTTTCGGCTTGCTGCTGCTGCAATCCACGCGTTTTAGATCTGCATAACTCCACCTCTTTAAACACAGCACCTTCACCCCCTGCTGTTCCCACCCGCCTCAACACCGTTGGAAGGGAGGAGAACCAATTAAGGCGGGGGGTGGGGTGGAACGAGCAGCTGTCTACCCTTAGCAGGAGGGCTCCTGATTACATACCTCTCCTGCTGCTGCTGCTGCTGCTGGCTGTCCAGCAGCAGACTGAAGGTGGCTGCTGCTGTGCACAGGTATATAAAGGCTCAGAGCCTATTATGACACGCGCAGCCAGCGTTCCATTGCCACATTCCATCTACTGCAGGCAGGATACCTGGCTGGCTGAATGTCGCTGAGAAGCTCACAGAGACCGCCATAAGCAACAGTTTAACAGAATGCCACAGACTAATCAACCAAACTTTTTGGGTTGGGTTCTCTTTTATAGTCTGCAGGCATTAAATGAAAGAAGTCAGTGTTCCAGCAGAAGGAGACAACGTTTCAGAAAAGGCATTGTAGCAAACCAAAAAAGAAATTTTAAGCGCAGCAGAGTAACCAGCGCACATACCTGTTAGCTCAGGTGAGTTTAAAAGGCTGCTGTTGATAACAAGGGCATTTGCTAAATAGATGGTGTGTGTGCAACAATATACTGAAAGGTCAATTATATTGTGCAGCTTATCTCACCACCTGTAGTTATTTAGGTGAAAGCTCCAAAATGCTTGCCTAATATGTCTGTTTATCCAAAAGGAAGTAAAAAGGGAGAGCTAGAAAGATAGCATTGCATCACATTACATGGCAATGCAATGCACAGTTGCTGAAGTTGAACCAAAATGAGCTTGTAATCTGGCTTCTGCAACTTTGAACATGAAAAATCCAATGAGGAGAAGAAAAGCAAAGCCAAAGAGTCCATCCCAAAATCCGACAAACAAGCAAAATGAACAAAAAACATTGAATTCAATTCTTTCTGATTTTAGAAACTGCATTAAAGAAGGGGTGCACCGGTCCTGGAGATACTGCAATACCAGGTCAATGCGTGGAGTGGACAGAGCAAGCTCTTTTTCCATCTCCCTGTTCTAAAAATCCATTTAATATATGGTCCCCAGATAGGGGACGTATCAGATATTAAACTGATAAGAACAGATACTACACTTGATCTTAGCCAAAAGGCCGAGAAGCGATAACCAGAATTGGTTTCAAACTACGGAGCCACCCAAGGATCCTGAAAAGTCCATTTGTGGAGATGAGCTCCTGGACTCCCGTTAAGAAGACATGTTGTCAACCTCTAGATCCCTTACATGCCTGCACTTTTCGGCTTGCTGCTGCTGCAATCCACGCGTTTTAGATCTGCATAACTCCACCTCTTTAAACACAGCACCTTCACCCCCTGCTGTTCCCACCCGCCTCAACACCGTTGGAAGGGAGGAGAACCAATTAAGGCGGGGGGTGGGGTGGAACGAGCAGCTGTCTACCCTTAGCAGGAGGGCTCCTGATTACATACCTCTCCTGCTGCTGCTGCTGCTGGCTGTCCAGCAGCAGACTGAAGGTGGCTGCTGCTGTGCACAGGTATATAAAGGCTCAGAGCCTATTATGACACGCGCAGCCAGCGTTCCATTGCCACATTCCATCTACTGCAGGCAGGATACCTGGCTGGCTGAATGTCGCTGAGAAGCTCACAGAGACCGCCATAAGCAACAGTTTAACAGAATGCCACAGACTAATCAACCAAACTTTTTGGGTTGGGTTCTCTTTTATAGTCTGCAGGCATTAAATGAAAGAAGTCAGTGTTCCAGCAGAAGGAGACAACGTTTCAGAAAAGGCATTGTAGCAAACCAAAAAAGAAATTTTAAGCGCAGCAGAGTAACCAGCGCACATACCTGTTAGCTCAGGTGAGTTTAAAAGGCTGCTGTTGATAACAAGGGCATTTGCTAAATAGATGGTGTGTGTGCAACAATATACTGAAAGGTCAATTATATTGTGCAGCTTATCTCACCACCTGTAGTTATTTAGGTGAAAGCTCCAAAATGCTTGCCTAATATGTCTGTTTATCCAAAAGGAAGTAAAAAGGGAGAGCTAGAAAGATAGCATTGCATCACATTACATGGCAATGCAATGCACAGTTGCTGAAGTTGAACCAAAATGAGCTTGTAATCTGGCTTCTGCAACTTTGAACATGAAAAATCCAATGAGGAGAAGAAAAGCAAAGCCAAAGAGTCCATCCCAAAATCCGACAAACAAGCAAAATGAACAAAAAACATTGAATTCAATTCTTTCTGATTTTAGAAACTGCATTAAAGAAGGGGTGCACCGGTCCTGGAGATACTGCAATACCAGGTCAATGCGTGGAGTGGACAGAGCAAGCTCTTTTTCCATCTCCCTGTTCTAAAAATCCATTTAATATATGGTCCCCAGATAGGGGACGTATCAGATATTAAACTGATAAGAACAGATACTACACTTGATCTTAGCCAAAAGGCCGAGAAGCGATAACCAGAATTGGTTTCAAACTACGGAGCCACCCAAGGATCCTGAAAAGTCCATTTGTGGAGATGAGCTCCTGGACTCCCGTTAAGAAGACATGTTGTCAACCTCTAGATCCCTTACATGCCTGCACTTTTCGGCTTGCTGCTGCTGCAATCCACGCGTTTTAGATCTGCATAACTCCACCTCTTTAAACACAGCACCTTCACCCCCTGCTGTTCCCACCCGCCTCAACACCGTTGGAAGGGAGGAGAACCAATTAAGGCGGGGGGTGGGGTGGAACGAGCAGCTGTCTACCCTTAGCAGGAGGGCTCCTGATTACATACCTCTCCTGCTGCTGCTGCTGCTGGCTGTCCAGCAGCAGACTGAAGGTGGCTGCTGCTGTGCACAGGTATATAAAGGCTCAGAGCCTATTATGACACGCGCAGCCAGCGTTCCATTGCCACATTCCATCTACTGCAGGCAGGATACCTGGCTGGCTGAATGTCGCTGAGAAGCTCACAGAGACCGCCATAAGCAACAGTTTAACAGAATGCCACAGACTAATCAACCAAACTTTTTTGGGTTGGGTTCTCTTTTATAGTCTGCAGGCATTAAATGAAAGAAGTCAGTGTTCCAGCAGAAGGAGACAACGTTTCAGAAAAGGCATTGTAGCAAACCAAAAAAGAAATTTTAAGCGCAGCAGAGTAACCAGCGCACATACCTGTTAGCTCAGGTGAGTTTAAAAGGCTGCTGTTGATAACAAGGGCATTTGCTAAATAGATGGTGTGTGTGCAACAATATACTGAAAGGTCAATTATATTGTGCAGCTTATCTCACCACCTGTAGTTATTTAGGTGAAAGCTCCAAAATGCTTGCCTAATATGTCTGTTTATCCAAAAGGAAGTAAAAAGGGAGAGCTAGAAAGATAGCATTGCATCACATTACATGGCAATGCAATGCACAGTTGCTGAAGTTGAACCAAAATGAGCTTGTAATCTGGCTTCTGCAACTTTGAACATGAAAAATCCAATGAGGAGAAGAAAAGCAAAGCCAAAGAGTCCATCCCAAAATCCGACAAACAAGCAAAATGAACAAAAAACATTGAATTCAATTCTTTCTGATTTTAGAAACTGCATTAAAGAAGGGGTGCACCGGTCCTGGAGATACTGCAATACCAGGTCAATGCGTGGAGTGGACAGAGCAAGCTCTTTTTCCATCTCCCTGTTCTAAAAATCCATTTAATATATGGTCCCCAGATAGGGGACGTATCAGATATTAAACTGATAAGAACAGATTTTTTGATTGAAGCTGCATCCAAGGCACTGAAAAATGTGACCAAAGTCACACCAAAACAGCGCACGAGGCGAGGATTCATGTGGACCCTTCCCGGAGGAGAGGGTCCCCAATAAACCATCCCCATCCCTCCGAGCCAGAAGGCCACAGCGAGGGTCAGGGATCTCCGATGCTCTCCCTAGCCGAAGCCGGAGAAGAGCCGTTTTCGTGCTCCCAGCTTCCATCTAGGCTGCCACCCTAGTGGAGCTGGAGCCTGTGTTGGTTTCTCAGCCCAAAGCTGACCGGACCTCCGACCGGGTTTATAAAAATTCCCCTTCCTAGCCCGGAGGCCAGGAATAGGGGGGGTTGCTCAGAAAGTATGATTGGCAAAGGTGCGGCGTGCTACGAAGCCAAGTCTTTCTAGGGTTCCCAGTCCCAGTAAGCTTGGACTCCCACCAGGGCGCCTACTCCTGGGGCACATTGCTCCAAAGCCCTCACACTTACCCAGCCTAGTGACTTCGATCCTGGAGGGCCATGTTTTCCATCAGATAACTCTATGAGCCACCTGGCGTACTAACAAGTGCACCAAACCAGTGTGTAATATGCATCAATTTACTAGGGCAGCCCAAGGACAAAACTGCCTTTTCAAAAGATACTACACTTGATCTTAGCCAAAAGGCCGAGAAGCGATAACCAGAATTGGTTTCAAACTACGGAGCCACCCAAGGATCCTGAAAAGTCCATTTGTGGAGATGAGCTCCTGGACTCCCGTTAAGAAGACATGTTGTCAACCTCTAGATCCCTTACATGCCTGCACTTTTCGGCTTGCTGCTGCTGCAATCCACGCGTTTTAGATCTGCATAACTCCACCTCTTTAAACACAGCACCTTCACCCCCTGCTGTTCCCACCCGCCTCAACACCGTTGGAAGGGAGGAGAACCAATTAAGGCGGGGGGTGGGGTGGAACGAGCAGCTGTCTACCCTTAGCAGGAGGGCTCCTGATTACATACCTCTCCTGCTGCTGCTGCTGCTGGCTGTCCAGCAGCAGACTGAAGGTGGCTGCTGCTGTGCACAGGTATATAAAGGCTCAGAGCCTATTATGACACGCGCAGCCAGCGTTCCATTGCCACATTCCATCTACTGCAGGCAGGATACCTGGCTGGCTGAATGTCGCTGAGAAGCTCACAGAGACCGCCATAAGCAACAGTTTAACAGAATGCCACAGACTAATCAACCAAACTTTTTGGGTTGGGTTCTCTTTTATAGTCTGCAGGCATTAAATGAAAGAAGTCAGTGTTCCAGCAGAAGGAGACAACGTTTCAGAAAAGGCACTGTAGCAAACCAAAAAAGAAATTTTAAGCGCAGCAGAGTAACCAGCGCACATACCTGTTAGCTCAGGTGAGTTTAAAAGGCTGCTGTTGATAACAAGGGCATTTGCTAAATAGATGGTGTGTGTGCAACAATATACTGAAAGGTCAATTATATTGTGCAGCTTATCTCACCACCTGTAGTTATTTAGGTGAAAGCTCCAAAATGCTTGCCTAATATGTCTGTTTATCCAAAAGGAAGTGAAAAGGGAGAGCTAGAAAGATAGCATTGCATCACATTACATGGCAATGCAATGCACAGTTGCTGAAGTTGAACCAAAATGAGCTTGTAATCTGGCTTCTGCAACTTTGAACACGAAAAATCCAATGAGGAGAAGAAAAGCAAAGCCAAAGAGTCCATCCCAAAATCCGACAAACAAGCAAAATGAACAAAAAACATTGAATTCAATTCTTTCTGATTTTAGAAACTGCATTAAAGAAGGGGTGCACCGGTCCTGGAGATACTGCAATACCAGGTCAATGCGTGGAGTGGACAGAGCAAGCTCTTTTTCCATCTCCCTGTTCTAAAAATCCATTTAATATATGGTCCCCAGATAGGGGACGTATCAGATATTAAACTGATAAGAACAGATACTACACTTGATCTTAGCCAAAAGGCCGAGAAGCGATAACCAGAATTGGTTTCAAACTACGGAGCCACCCAAGGATCCTGAAAAGTCCATTTGTGGAGATGAGCTCCTGGACTCCCGTTAAGAAGACATGTTGTCAACCTCTAGATCCCTTACATGCCTGCACTTTTCGGCTTGCTGCTGCAATCCACGCGTTTTAGATCTGCATAACTCCACCTCTTTAAACACAGCACCTTCACCCCCTGCTGTTCCCACCCGCCTCAACACCGTTGGAAGGGAGGAGAACCAATTAAGGCGGGGGGTGGGGTGGAACGAGCAGCTGTCTACCCTTAGCAGGAGGGCTCCTGATTACATACCTCTCCTGCTGCTGCTGCTGCTGGCTGTCCAGCAGCAGACTGAAGGTGGCTGCTGCTGTGCACAGGTATATAAAGGCTCAGAGCCTATTATGACACGCGCAGCCAGCGTTCCATTGCCACATTCCATCTACTGCAGGCAGGATACCTGGCTGGCTGAATGTCGCTGAGAAGCTCACAGAGACCGCCATAAGCAACAGTTTAACAGAATGCCACAGACTAATCAACCAAACTTTTTGGGTTGGGTTCTCTTTTATAGTCTGCAGGCATTAAATGAAAGAAGTCAGTGTTCCAGCAGAAGGAGACAACGTTTCAGAAAAGGCATTGTAGCAAACCAAAAAAGAAATTTTAAGCGCAGCAGAGTAACCAGCGCACATACCTGTTAGCTCAGGTGAGTTTAAAAGGCTGCTGTTGATAACAAGGGCATTTGCTAAATAGATGGTGTGTGTGCAACAATATACTGAAAGGTCAATTATATTGTGCAGCTTATCTCACCACCTGTAGTTATTTAGGTGAAAGCTCCAAAATGCTTGCCTAATATGTCTGTTTATCCAAAAGGAAGTAAAAAGGGAGAGCTAGAAAGATAGCATTGCATCACATTACATGGCAATGCAATGCACAGTTGCTGAAGTTGAACCAAAATGAGCTTGTAATCTGGCTTCTGCAACTTTGAACATGAAAAATCCAATGAGGAGAAGAAAAGCAAAGCCAAAGAGTCCATCCCAAAATCCGACAAACAAGCAAAATGAACAAAAAACATTGAATTCAATTCTTTCTGATTTTAGAAACTGCATTAAAGAAGGGGTGCACCGGTCCTGGAGATACTGCAATACCAGGTCAATGCGTGGAGTGGACAGAGCAAGCTCTTTTTCCATCTCCCTGTTCTAAAAATCCATTTAATATATGGTCCCCAGATAGGGGACGTATCAGATATTAAACTGATAAGAACAGATACTACACTTGATCTTAGCCAAAAGGCCGAGAAGCGATAACCAGAATTGGTTTCAAACTACGGAGCCACCCAAGGATCCTGAAAAGTCCATTTGTGGAGATGAGCTCCTGGACTCCCGTTAAGAAGACATGTTGTCAACCTCTAGATCCCTTACATGCCTGCACTTTTCGGCTTGCTGCTGCTGCAATCCACGCGTTTTAGATCTGCATAACTCCACCTCTTTAAACACAGCACCTTCACCCCCTGCTGTTCCCACCCGCCTCAACACCGTTGGAAGGGAGGAGAACCAATTAAGGCGGGGGGTGGGGTGGAACGAGCAGCTGTCTACCCTTAGCAGGAGGGCTCCTGATTACATACCTCTCCTGCTGCTGCTGCTGCTGGCTGTCCAGCAGCAGACTGAAGGTGGCTGCTGCTGTGCACAGGTATATAAAGGCTCAGAGCCTATTATGACACGCGCAGCCAGCGTTCCATTGCCACATTCCATCTACTGCAGGCAGGATACCTGGCTGGCTGAATGTCGCTGAGAAGCTCACAGAGACCGCCATAAGCAACAGTTTAACAGAATGCCACAGACTAATCAACCAAACTTTTTGGGTTGGGTTCTCTTTTATAGTCTGCAGGCATTAAATGAAAGAAGTCAGTGTTCCAGCAGAAGGAGACAACGTTTCAGAAAAGGCATTGTAGCAAACCAAAAAAGAAATTTTAAGCGCAGCAGAGTAACCAGCGCACATACCTGTTAGCTCAGGTGAGTTTAAAAGGCTGCTGTTGATAACAAGGGCATTTGCTAAATAGATGGTGTGTGTGCAACAATATACTGAAAGGTCAATTATATTGTGCAGCTTATCTCACCACCTGTAGTTATTTAGGTGAAAGCTCCAAAATGCTTGCCTAATATGTCTGTTTATCCAAAAGGAAGTAAAAAGGGAGAGCTAGAAAGATAGCATTGCATCACATTACATGGCAATGCAATGCACAGTTGCTGAAGTTGAACCAAAATGAGCTTGTAATCTGGCTTCTGCAACTTTGAACATGAAAAATCCAATGAGGAGAAGAAAAGCAAAGCCAAAGAGTCCATCCCAAAATCCGACAAACAAGCAAAATGAACAAAAAACATTGAATTCAATTCTTTCTGATTTTAGAAACTGCATTAAAGAAGGGGTGCACCGGTCCTGGAGATACTGCAATACCAGGTCAATGCGTGGAGTGGACAGAGCAAGCTCTTTTTCCATCTCCCTGTTCTAAAAATCCATTTAATATATGGTCCCCAGATAGGGGACGTATCAGATATTAAACTGATAAGAACAGATTTTTTTTTTTTTTTTAAAACCTATTCAGGTTAAAATTAAAGTCCACTCCACAGTCCTCTTCTCCCCAAAGGGAGACAAGACGTGGACTCCAACTTAAATCATCATCAGGTTTTGGTACTTTTAATGTCAGAAAAAAAAATTACAAAAATACAACAATACTTTCAAAGAAAGAAATGTTTCAGAACCTGAATGGATACCAAAAAAATAAAAATTAAATTATAACTGTATTAACAACAGTAATAACATCAAGTAAAATACTTGTAACCATTATCAAAAGCATGAACCCCAACCCAACTCAGAACCTTAAGGGACAAATCTTCAACCCTTGATGCTGAAAAAACTTGTTTCGATACACCATCTGGTATTCTATATGTCACACAAAAAACATTTTTATCTCTTATTAGTTCTTTCCTAACATTCTCTATAAGATAGTCCAAACGTTTCTCATCATACAACTTACGGTACAACCGGTTAAAATATTCTGCATTCTTTATAAACATAGGTTGTTGAAAAACAACTATATTTTCTTCCATTGCCACCTCCACTTCCTGTTCCTTTCTCTTTTCTTGCTTTTTAACCTTACCACGGCCAGTTCCCTGACTTACACCTCCCATTTCACTCTCTACCCTATCCCCCCAATCTACTCTTGTTTTCTCCATCTCCCTCTGCACTCCTACAGGTTTGCTTTCTTTTCCCTTTACCACCAACACCTTTTCTACACTTTCCTCCTTTCTCTCTACCAAAACCTTTTTAACCACTACCTCCTTCTCTTTATTTCTTTTCCTCTTTGGGCAATTCTTAAAAACATGCGTATCTTCCTGACACAAGTTGCACTTCCTCCGATCTTTACAATCCTTTGACTCATGATCACCTTTTTTGCAAAAACCACATACACCACCCGAACAATTTTCCTTTCCATGCCCGTATTGACGACAAACTCGACAAAAAGTGGGTATACCACTGAAAAAAATATCACCATTTATATTACCCAACTTAAACCTAGCTGGGGGAAGCAACACAGTCCCCTGCTCATCTTCTTTGAAACGGACCAAAAATTTCCACTTCGAAGTCCAAAAACCAAATTCATTATAAATCTTCCCTTTTGGTGTTACTGACAAACAAAAAAACTCCAAAAATGTAAGAACATCCTCTTCGTCCACCAATGGAGAGTACATTTTAACAATGATCCATTTATCTCTAACGGGGAAGTGTGGCATTACACTTATCCCCTCCATTCTTTTATCCTGGCTTGCAGTCATTTTCCTTAGATATCCTTCAAAAAAAACTTTGTCAACAAAAACTATATCATAAACACCCCTCCTGGGGTAGTCCATTATCGCCAACACTTCTTCTGTCTTCAAACCAAAAAGATCCACAAGAACTTAACTCATCACATACCTAAAATCCTTTTGATCTCGAAAGTTCTCCTGAACAACCAAACGAATAGAATTCTGCACCTTAGCGAATTCAGGCACATGATCTTCCTCTCCTTCATGTGATGCTGCAGACATCGTCTTCACAAACAGGTTCTCCTCTTCTCAATAGAAACCTTCAACACCGAAGTGCCAGGTAGATGATCGCCTCCCGTTGCCCGGGGACTAATCCGACTCCCTAATAGCAGCAGGGAGGTGAAGCCCTGCTGAAAAACAGAGCGATCCCCCCAGGCCAAGGAGCCGGGTACCCCGAGCACCTCTCAGCCAAGACCAAGGCAGCAGCCGCTAGATCACTGCACTTGATCTTAGCCAAAAGGCCGAGAAGCGATAACCAGAATTGGTTTCAAACTACGGAGCCACCCAAGGATCCTGAAAAGTCCATTTGTGGAGATGAGCTCCTGGACTCCCGTTAAGAAGACATGTTGTCAACCTCTAGATCCCTTACATGCCTGCACTTTTCGGCTTGCTGCTGCTGCAATCCACGCGTTTTAGATCTGCATAACTCCACCTCTTTAAACACAGCACCTTCACCCCCTGCTGTTCCCACCCGCCTCAACACCGTTGGAAGGGAGGAGAACCAATTAAGGCGGGGGGTGGGGTGGAACGAGCAGCTGTCTACCCTTAGCAGGAGGGCTCCTGATTACATACCTCTCCTGCTGCTGCTGCTGCTGGCTGTCCAGCAGCAGACTGAAGGTGGCTGCTGCTGTGCACAGGTATATAAAGGCTCAGAGCCTATTATGACACGCGCAGCCAGCGTTCCATTGCCACATTCCATCTACTGCAGGCAGGATACCTGGCTGGCTGAATGTCGCTGAGAAGCTCACAGAGACCGCCATAAGCAACAGTTTAACAGAATGCCACAGACTAATCAACCAAACTTTTTGGGTTGGGTTCTCTTTTATAGTCTGCAGGCATTAAATGAAAGAAGTCAGTGTTCCAGCAGAAGGAGACAACGTTTCAGAAAAGGCATTGTAGCAAACCAAAAAAGAAATTTTAAGCGCAGCAGAGTAACCAGCGCACATACCTGTTAGCTCAGGTGAGTTTAAAAGGCTGCTGTTGATAACAAGGGCATTTGCTAAATAGATGGTGTGTGTGCAACAATATACTGAAAGGTCAATTATATTGTGCAGCTTATCTCACCACCTGTAGTTATTTAGGTGAAAGCTCCAAAATGCTTGCCTAATATGTCTGTTTATCCAAAAGGAAGTAAAAAGGGAGAGCTAGAAAGATAGCATTGCATCACATTACATGGCAATGCAATGCACAGTTGCTGAAGTTGAACCAAAATGAGCTTGTAATCTGGCTTCTGCAACTTTGAACATGAAAAATCCAATGAGGAGAAGAAAAGCAAAGCCAAAGAGTCCATCCCAAAATCCGACAAACAAGCAAAATGAACAAAAAACATTGAATTCAATTCTTTCTGATTTTAGAAACTGCATTAAAGAAGGGGTGCACCGGTCCTGGAGATACTGCAATACCAGGTCAATGCGTGGAGTGGACAGAGCAAGCTCTTTTTCCATCTCCCTGTTCTAAAAATCCATTTAATATATGGTCCCCAGATAGGGGACGTATCAGATATTAAACTGATAAGAACAGATACTACACTTGATCTTAGCCAAAAGGCCGAGAAGCGATAACCAGAATTGGTTTCAAACTACGGAGCCACCCAAGGATCCTGAAAAGTCCATTTGTGGAGATGAGCTCCTGGACTCCCGTTAAGAAGACATGTTGTCAACCTCTAGATCCCTTACATGCCTGCACTTTTCGGCTTGCTGCTGCTGCAATCCACGCGTTTTAGATCTGCATAACTCCACCTCTTTAAACACAGCACCTTCACCCCCTGCTGTTCCCACCCGCCTCAACACCGTTGGAAGGGAGGAGAACCAATTAAGGCGGGGGGTGGGGTGGAACGAGCAGCTGTCTACCCTTAGCAGGAGGGCTCCTGATTACATACCTCTCCTGCTGCTGCTGCTGCTGACTGTCCAGCAGCAGACTGAAGGTGGCTGCTGCTGTGCACAGGTATATAAAGGCTCAGAGCCTATTATGACACGCGCAGCCAGCGTTCCATTGCCACATTCCATCTACTGCAGGCAGGATACCTGGCTGGCTGAATGTCGCTGAGAAGCTCACAGAGACCGCCATAAGCAACAGTTTAACAGAATGCCACAGACTAATCAACCAAACTTTTTGGGTTGGGTTCTCTTTTATAGTCTGCAGGCATTAAATGAAAGAAGTCAGTGTTCCAGCAGAAGGAGACAACGTTTCAGAAAAGGCATTGTAGCAAACCAAAAAAGAAATTTTAAGCGCAGCAGAGTAACCAGCGCACATACCTGTTAGCTCAGGTGAGTTTAAAAGGCTGCTGTTGATAACAAGGGCATTTGCTAAATAGATGGTGTGTGTGCAACAATATACTGAAAGGTCAATTATATTGTGCAGCTTATCTCACCACCTGTAGTTATTTAGGTGAAAGCTCCAAAATGCTTGCCTAATATGTCTGTTTATCCAAAAGGAAGTAAAAAGGGAGAGCTAGAAAGATAGCATTGCATCACATTACATGGCAATGCAATGCACAGTTGCTGAAGTTGAACCAAAATGAGCTTGTAATCTGGCTTCTGCAACTTTGAACATGAAAAATCCAATGAGGAGAAGAAAAGCAAAGCCAAAGAGTCCATCCCAAAATCCGACAAACAAGCAAAATGAACAAAAAACATTGAATTCAATTCTTTCTGATTTTAGAAACTGCATTAAAGAAGGGGTGCACCGGTCCTGGAGATACTGCAATACCAGGTCAATGCGTGGAGTGGACAGAGCAAGCTCTTTTTCCATCTCCCTGTTCTAAAAATCCATTTAATATATGGTCCCCAGATAGGGGACGTATCAGATATTAAACTGATAAGAACAGATACTACACTTGATCTTAGCCAAAAGGCCGAGAAGCGATAACCAGAATTGGTTTCAAACTACGGAGCCACCCAAGGATCCTGAAAAGTCCATTTGTGGAGATGAGCTCCTGGACTCCCGTTAAGAAGACATGTTGTCAACCTCTAGATCCCTTACATGCCTGCACTTTTCGGCTTGCTGCTGCTGCAATCCACGCGTTTTAGATCTGCATAACTCCACCTCTTTAAACACAGCACCTTCACCCCCTGCTGTTCCCACCCGCCTCAACACCGTTGGAAGGGAGGAGAACCAATTAAGGCGGGGGGTGGGGTGGAACGAGCAGCTGTCTACCCTTAGCAGGAGGGCTCCTGATTACATACCTCTCCTGCTGCTGCTGCTGCTGGCTGTCCAGCAGCAGACTGAAGGTGGCTGCTGCTGTGCACAGGTATATAAAGGCTCAGAGCCTATTATGACACGCGCAGCCAGCGTTCCATTGCCACATTCCATCTACTGCAGGCAGGATACCTGGCTGGCTGAATGTCGCTGAGAAGCTCACAGAGACCGCCATAAGCAACAGTTTAACAGAATGCCACAGACTAATCAACCAAACTTTTTGGGTTGGGTTCTCTTTTATAGTCTGCAGGCATTAAATGAAAGAAGTCAGTGTTCCAGCAGAAGGAGACAACGTTTCAGAAAAGGCATTGTAGCAAACCAAAAAAGAAATTTTAAGCGCAGCAGAGTAACCAGCGCACATACCTGTTAGCTCAGGTGAGTTTAAAAGGCTGCTGTTGATAACAAGGGCATTTGCTAAATAGATGGTGTGTGTGCAACAATATACTGAAAGGTCAATTATATTGTGCAGCTTATCTCACCACCTGTAGTTATTTAGGTGAAAGCTCCAAAATGCTTGCCTAATATGTCTGTTTATCCAAAAGGAAGTAAAAAGGGAGAGCTAGAAAGATAGCATTGCATCACATTACATGGCAATGCAATGCACAGTTGCTGAAGTTGAACCAAAATGAGCTTGTAATCTGGCTTCTGCAACTTTGAACATGAAAAATCCAATGAGGAGAAGAAAAGCAAAGCCAAAGAGTCCATCCCAAAATCCGACAAACAAGCAAAATGAACAAAAAACATTGAATTCAATTCTTTCTGATTTTAGAAACTGCATTAAAGAAGGGGTGCACCGGTCCTGGAGATACTGCAATACCAGGTCAATGCGTGGAGTGGACAGAGCAAGCTCTTTTTCCATCTCCCTGTTCTAAAAATCCATTTAATATATGGTCCCCAGATAGGGGACGTATCAGATATTAAACTGATAAGAACAGATACTACACTTGATCTTAGCCAAAAGGCCGAGAAGCGATAACCAGAATTGGTTTCAAACTACGGAGCCACCCAAGGATCCTGAAAAGTCCATTTGTGGAGATGAGCTCCTGGACTCCCGTTAAGAAGACATGTTGTCAACCTCTAGATCCCTTACATGCCTGCACTTTTCGGCTTGCTGCTGCTGCAATCCACGCGTTTTAGATCTGCATAACTCCACCTCTTTAAACACAGCACCTTCACCCCCTGCTGTTCCCACCCGCCTCAACACCGTTGGAAGGGAGGAGAACCAATTAAGGCGGGGGGTGGGGTGGAACGAGCAGCTGTCTACCCTTAGCAGGAGGGCTCCTGATTACATACCTCTCCTGCTGCTGCTGCTGCTGGCTGTCCAGCAGCAGACTGAAGGTGGCTGCTGCTGTGCACAGGTATATAAAGGCTCAGAGCCTATTATGACACGCGCAGCCAGCGTTCCATTGCCACATTCCATCTACTGCAGGCAGGATACCTGGCTGGCTGAATGTCGCTGAGAAGCTCACAGAGACCGCCATAAGCAACAGTTTAACAGAATGCCACAGACTAATCAACCAAACTTTTTGGGTTGGGTTCTCTTTTATAGTCTGCAGGCATTAAATGAAAGAAGTCAGTGTTCCAGCAGAAGGAGACAACGTTTCAGAAAAGGCATTGTAGCAAACCAAAAAAGAAATTTTAAGCGCAGCAGAGTAACCAGCGCACATACCTGTTAGCTCAGGTGAGTTTAAAAGGCTGCTGTTGATAACAAGGGCATTTGCTAAATAGATGGTGTGTGTGCAACAATATACTGAAAGGTCAATTATATTGTGCAGCTTATCTCACCACCTGTAGTTATTTAGGTGAAAGCTCCAAAATGCTTGCCTAATATGTCTGTTTATCCAAAAGGAAGTAAAAAGGGAGAGCTAGAAAGATAGCATTGCATCACATTACATGGCAATGCAATGCACAGTTGCTGAAGTTGAACCAAAATGAGCTTGTAATCTGGCTTCTGCAACTTTGAACATGAAAAATCCAATGAGGAGAAGAAAAGCAAAGCCAAAGAGTCCATCCCAAAATCCGACAAACAAGCAAAATGAACAAAAAACATTGAATTCAATTCTTTCTGATTTTAGAAACTGCATTAAAGAAGGGGTGCACCGGTCCTGGAGATACTGCAATACCAGGTCAATGCGTGGAGTGGACAGAGCAAGCTCTTTTTCCATCTCCCTGTTCTAAAAATCCATTTAATATATGGTCCCCAGATAGGGGACGTATCAGATATTAAACTGATAAGAACAGATACTACACTTGATCTTAGCCAAAAGGCCGAGAAGCGATAACCAGAATTGGTTTCAAACTACGGAGCCACCCAAGGATCCTGAAAAGTCCATTTGTGGAGATGAGCTCCTGGACTCCCGTTAAGAAGACATGTTGTCAACCTCTAGATCCCTTACATGCCTGCACTTTTCGGCTTGCTGCTGCTGCAATCCACGCGTTTTAGATCTGCATAACTCCACCTCTTTAAACACAGCACCTTCACCCCCTGCTGTTCCCACCCGCCTCAACACCGTTGGAAGGGAGGAGAACCAATTAAGGCGGGGGGTGGGGTGGAACGAGCAGCTGTCTACCCTTAGCAGGAGGGCTCCTGATTACATACCTCTCCTGCTGCTGCTGCTGCTGGCTGTCCAGCAGCAGACTGAAGGTGGCTGCTGCTGTGCACAGGTATATAAAGGCTCAGAGCCTATTATGACACGCGCAGCCAGCGTTCCATTGCCACATTCCATCTACTGCAGGCAGGATACCTGGCTGGCTGAATGTCGCTGAGAAGCTCACAGAGACCGCCATAAGCAACAGTTTAACAGAATGCCACAGACTAATCAACCAAACTTTTTGGGTTGGGTTCTCTTTTATAGTCTGCAGGCATTAAATGAAAGAAGTCAGTGTTCCAGCAGAAGGAGACAACGTTTCAGAAAAGGCATTGTAGCAAACCAAAAAAGAAATTTTAAGCGCAGCAGAGTAACCAGCGCACATACCTGTTAGCTCAGGTGAGTTTAAAAGGCTGCTGTTGATAACAAGGGCATTTGCTAAATAGATGGTGTGTGTGCAACAATATACTGAAAGGTCAATTATATTGTGCAGCTTATCTCACCACCTGTAGTTATTTAGGTGAAAGCTCCAAAATGCTTGCCTAATATGTCTGTTTATCCAAAAGGAAGTAAAAAGGGAGAGCTAGAAAGATAGCATTGCATCACATTACATGGCAATGCAATGCACAGTTGCTGAAGTTGAACCAAAATGAGCTTGTAATCTGGCTTCTGCAACTTTGAACATGAAAAATCCAATGAGGAGAAGAAAAGCAAAGCCAAAGAGTCCATCCCAAAATCCGACAAACAAGCAAAATGAACAAAAAACATTGAATTCAATTCTTTCTGATTTTAGAAACTGCATTAAAGAAGGGGTGCACCGGTCCTGGAGATACTGCAATACCAGGTCAATGCGTGGAGTGGACAGAGCAAGCTCTTTTTCCATCTCCCTGTTCTAAAAATCCATTTAATATATGGTCCCCAGATAGGGGACGTATCAGATATTAAACTGATAAGAACAGATACTACACTTGATCTTAGCCAAAAGGCCGAGAAGCGATAACCAGAATTGGTTTCAAACTACGGAGCCACCCAAGGATCCTGAAAAGTCCATTTGTGGAGATGAGCTCCTGGACTCCCGTTAAGAAGACATGTTGTCAACCTCTAGATCCCTTACATGCCTGCACTTTTCGGCTTGCTGCTGCTGCAATCCACGCGTTTTAGATCTGCATAACTCCACCTATTTAAACACAGCACCTTCACCCCCTGCTGTTCCCACCCGCCTCAACACCGTTGGAAGGGAGGAGAACCAATTAAGGCGGGGGGTGGGGTGGAACGAGCAGCTGTCTACCCTTAGCAGGAGGGCTCCTGATTACATACCTCTCCTGCTGCTGCTGCTGCTGGCTGTCCAGCAGCAGACTGAAGGTGGCTGCTGCTGTGCACAGGTATATAAAGGCTCAGAGCCTATTATGACACGCGCAGCCAGCGTTCCATTGCCACATTCCATCTACTGCAGGCAGGATACCTGGCTGGCTGAATGTCGCTGAGAAGCTCACAGAGACCGCCATAAGCAACAGTTTAACAGAATGCCACAGACTAATCAACCAAACTTTTTGGGTTGGGTTCTCTTTTATAGTCTGCAGGCATTAAATGAAAGAAGTCAGTGTTCCAGCAGAAGGAGACAACGTTTCAGAAAAGGCATTGTAGCAAACCAAAAAAGAAATTTTAAGCGCAGCAGAGTAACCAGCGCACATACCTGTTAGCTCAGGTGAGTTTAAAAGGCTGCTGTTGATAACAAGGGCATTTGCTAAATAGATGGTGTGTGTGCAACAATATACTGAAAGGTCAATTATATTGTGCAGCTTATCTCACCACCTGTAGTTATTTAGGTGAAAGCTCCAAAATGCTTGCCTAATATGTCTGTTTATCCAAAAGGAAGTAAAAAGGGAGAGCTAGAAAGATAGCATTGCATCACATTACATGGCAATGCAATGCACAGTTGCTGAAGTTGAACCAAAATGAGCTTGTAATCTGGCTTCTGCAACTTTGAACATGAAAAATCCAATGAGGAGAAGAAAAGCAAAGCCAAAGAGTCCATCCCAAAATCCGACAAACAAGCAAAATGAACAAAAAACATTGAATTCAATTCTTTCTGATTTTAGAAACTGCATTAAAGAAGGGGTGCACCGGTCCTGGAGATACTGCAATACCAGGTCAATGCGTGGAGTGGACAGAGCAAGCTCTTTTTCCATCTCCCTGTTCTAAAAATCCATTTAATATATGGTCCCCAGATAGGGGACGTATCAGATATTAAACTGATAAGAACAGATACTACACTTGATCTTAGCCAAAAGGCCGAGAAGCGATAACCAGAATTGGTTTCAAACTACGGAGCCACCCAAGGATCCTGAAAAGTCCATTTGTGGAGATGAGCTCCTGGACTCCCGTTAAGAAGACATGTTGTCAACCTCTAGATCCCTTACATGCCTGCACTTTTCGGCTTGCTGCTGCTGCAATCCACGCGTTTTAGATCTGCATAACTCCACCTCTTTAAACACAGCACCTTCACCCCCTGCTGTTCCCACCCGCCTCAACACCGTTGGAAGGGAGGAGAACCAATTAAGGCGGGGGGTGGGGTGGAACGAGCAGCTGTCTACCCTTAGCAGGAGGGCTCCTGATTACATACCTCTCCTGCTGCTGCTGCTGCTGCTGGCTGTCCAGCAGCAGACTGAAGGTGGCTGCTGCTGTGCACAGGTATATAAAGGCTCAGAGCCTATTATGACACGCGCAGCCAGCGTTCCATTGCCACATTCCATCTACTGCAGGCAGGATACCTGGCTGGCTGAATGTCGCTGAGAAGCTCACAGAGACCGCCATAAGCAACAGTTTAACAGAATGCCACAGACTAATCAACCAAACTTTTTGGGTTGGGTTCTCTTTTATAGTCTGCAGGCATTAAATGAAAGAAGTCAGTGTTCCAGCAGAAGGAGACAACGTTTCAGAAAAGGCATTGTAGCAAACCAAAAAAGAAATTTTAAGCGCAGCAGAGTAACCAGCGCACATACCTGTTAGCTCAGGTGAGTTTAAAAGGCTGCTGTTGATAACAAGGGCATTTGCTAAATAGATGGTGTGTGTGCAACAATATACTGAAAGGTCAATTATATTGTGCAGCTTATCTCACCACCTGTAGTTATTTAGGTGAAAGCTCCAAAATGCTTGCCTAATATGTCTGTTTATCCAAAAGGAAGTAAAAAGGGAGAGCTAGAAAGATAGCATTGCATCACATTACATGGCAATGCAATGCACAGTTGCTGAAGTTGAACCAAAATGAGCTTGTAATCTGGCTTCTGCAACTTTGAACATGAAAAATCCAATGAGGAGAAGAAAAGCAAAGCCAAAGAGTCCATCCCAAAATCCGACAAACAAGCAAAATGAACAAAAAACATTGAATTCAATTCTTTCTGATTTTAGAAACTGCATTAAAGAAGGGGTGCACCGGTCCTGGAGATACTGCAATACCAGGTCAATGCGTGGAGTGGACAGAGCAAGCTCTTTTTCCATCTCCCTGTTCTAAAAATCCATTTAATATATGGTCCCCAGATAGGGGACGTATCAGATATTAAACTGATAAGAACAGATACTACACTTGATCTTAGCCAAAAGGCCGAGAAGCGATAACCAGAATTGGTTTCAAACTACGGAGCCACCCAAGGATCCTGAAAAGTCCATTTGTGGAGATGAGCTCCTGGACTCCCGTTAAGAAGACATGTTGTCAACCTCTAGATCCCTTACATGCCTGCACTTTTCGGCTTGCTGCTGCTGCAATCCACGCGTTTTAGATCTGCATAACTCCACCTCTTTAAACACAGCACCTTCACCCCCTGCTGTTCCCACCCGCCTCAACACCGTTGGAAGGGAGGAGAACCAATTAAGGCGGGGGGTGGGGTGGAACGAGCAGCTGTCTACCCTTAGCAGGAGGGCTCCTGATTACATACCTCTCCTGCTGCTGCTGCTGCTGCTGGCTGTCCAGCAGCAGACTGAAGGTGGCTGCTGCTGTGCACAGGTATATAAAGGCTCAGAGCCTATTATGACACGCGCAGCCAGCGTTCCATTGCCACATTCCATCTACTGCAGGCAGGATACCTGGCTGGCTGAATGTCGCTGAGAAGCTCACAGAGACCGCCATAAGCAACAGTTTAACAGAATGCCACAGACTAATCAACCAAACTTTTTGGGTTGGGTTCTCTTTTATAGTCTGCAGGCATTAAATGAAAGAAGTCAGTGTTCCAGCAGAAGGAGACAACGTTTCAGAAAAGGCATTGTAGCAAACCAAAAAAGAAATTTTAAGCGCAGCAGAGTAACCAGCGCACATACCTGTTAGCTCAGGTGAGTTTAAAAGGCTGCTGTTGATAACAAGGGCATTTGCTAAATAGATGGTGTGTGTGCAACAATATACTGAAAGGTCAATTATATTGTGCAGCTTATCTCACCACCTGTAGTTATTTAGGTGAAAGCTCCAAAATGCTTGCCTAATATGTCTGTTTATCCAAAAGGAAGTAAAAAGGGAGAGCTAGAAAGATAGCATTGCATCACATTACATGGCAATGCAATGCACAGTTGCTGAAGTTGAACCAAAATGAGCTTGTAATCTGGCTTCTGCAACTTTGAACATGAAAAATCCAATGAGGAGAAGAAAAGCAAAGCCAAAGAGTCCATCCCAAAATCCGACAAACAAGCAAAATGAACAAAAAACATTGAATTCAATTCTTTCTGATTTTAGAAACTGCATTAAAGAAGGGGTGCACCGGTCCTGGAGATACTGCAATACCAGGTCAATGCGTGGAGTGGACAGAGCAAGCTCTTTTTCCATCTCCCTGTTCTAAAAATCCATTTAATATATGGTCCCCAGATAGGGGACGTATCAGATATTAAACTGATAAGAACAGATACTACACTTGATCTTAGCCAAAAGGCCGAGAAGCGATAACCAGAATTGGTTTCAAACTACGGAGCCACCCAAGGATCCTGAAAAGTCCATTTGTGGAGATGAGCTCCTGGACTCCCGTTAAGAAGACATGTTGTCAACCTCTAGATCCCTTACATGCCTGCACTTTTCGGCTTGCTGCTGCTGCAATCCACGCGTTTTAGATCTGCATAACTCCACCTCTTTAAACACAGCACCTTCACCCCCTGCTGTTCCCACCCGCCTCAACACCGTTGGAAGGGAGGAGAACCAATTAAGGCGGGGGGTGGGGTGGAACGAGCAGCTGTCTACCCTTAGCAGGAGGGCTCCTGATTACATACCTCTCCTGCTGCTGCTGCTGCTGGCTGTCCAGCAGCAGACTGAAGGTGGCTGCTGCTGTGCACAGGTATATAAAGGCTCAGAGCCTATTATGACACGCGCAGCCAGCGTTCCATTGCCACATTCCATCTACTGCAGGCAGGATACCTGGCTGGCTGAATGTCGCTGAGAAGCTCACAGAGACCGCCATAAGCAACAGTTTAACAGAATGCCACAGACTAATCAACCAAACTTTTTGGGTTGGGTTCTCTTTTATAGTCTGCAGGCATTAAATGAAAGAAGTCAGTGTTCCAGCAGAAGGAGACAACGTTTCAGAAAAGGCATTGTAGCAAACCAAAAAAGAAATTTTAAGCGCAGCAGAGTAACCAGCGCACATACCTGTTAGCTCAGGTGAGTTTAAAAGGCTGCTGTTGATAACAAGGGCATTTGCTAAATAGATGGTGTGTGTGCAACAATATACTGAAAGGTCAATTATATTGTGCAGCTTATCTCACCACCTGTAGTTATTTAGGTGAAAGCTCCAAAATGCTTGCCTAATATGTCTGTTTATCCAAAAGGAAGTAAAAAGGGAGAGCTAGAAAGATAGCATTGCATCACATTACATGGCAATGCAATGCACAGTTGCTGAAGTTGAACCAAAATGAGCTTGTAATCTGGCTTCTGCAACTTTGAACATGAAAAATCCAATGAGGAGAAGAAAAGCAAAGCCAAAGAGTCCATCCCAAAATCCGACAAACAAGCAAAATGAACAAAAAACATTGAATTCAATTCTTTCTGATTTTAGAAACTGCATTAAAGAAGGGGTGCACCGGTCCTGGAGATACTGCAATACCAGGTCAATGCGTGGAGTGGACAGAGCAAGCTCTTTTTCCATCTCCCTGTTCTAAAAATCCATTTAATATATGGTCCCCAGATAGGGGACGTATCAGATATTAAACTGATAAGAACAGATACTACACTTGATCTTAGCCAAAAGGCCGAGAAGCGATAACCAGAATTGGTTTCAAACTACGGAGCCACCCAAGGATCCTGAAAAGTCCATTTGTGGAGATGAGCTCCTGGACTCCCGTTAAGAAGACATGTTGTCAACCTCTAGATCCCTTACATGCCTGCACTTTTCGGCTTGCTGCTGCTGCAATCCACGCGTTTTAGATCTGCATAACTCCACCTCTTTAAACACAGCACCTTCACCCCCTGCTGTTCCCACCCGCCTCAACACCGTTGGAAGGGAGGAGAACCAATTAAGGCGGGGGGTGGGGTGGAACGAGCAGCTGTCTACCCTTAGCAGGAGGGCTCCTGATTACATACCTCTCCTGCTGCTGCTGCTGCTGGCTGTCCAGCAGCAGACTGAAGGTGGCTGCTGCTGTGCACAGGTATATAAAGGCTCAGAGCCTATTATGACACGCGCAGCCAGCGTTCCATTGCCACATTCCATCTACTGCAGGCAGGATACCTGGCTGGCTGAATGTCGCTGAGAAGCTCACAGAGACCGCCATAAGCAACAGTTTAACAGAATGCCACAGACTAATCAACCAAACTTTTTGGGTTGGGTTCTCTTTTATAGTCTGCAGGCATTAAATGAAAGAAGTCAGTGTTCCAGCAGAAGGAGACAACGTTTCAGAAAAGGCATTGTAGCAAACCAAAAAAGAAATTTTAAGCGCAGCAGAGTAACCAGCGCACATACCTGTTAGCTCAGGTGAGTTTAAAAGGCTGCTGTTGATAACAAGGGCATTTGCTAAATAGATGGTGTGTGTGCAACAATATACTGAAAGGTCAATTATATTGTGCAGCTTATCTCACCACCTGTAGTTATTTAGGTGAAAGCTCCAAAATGCTTGCCTAATATGTCTGTTTATCCAAAAGGAAGTAAAAAGGGAGAGCTAGAAAGATAGCATTGCATCACATTACATGGCAATGCAATGCACAGTTGCTGAAGTTGAACCAAAATGAGCTTGTAATCTGGCTTCTGCAACTTTGAACATGAAAAATCCAATGAGGAGAAGAAAAGCAAAGCCAAAGAGTCCATCCCAAAATCCGACAAACAAGCAAAATGAACAAAAAACATTGAATTCAATTCTTTCTGATTTTAGAAACTGCATTAAAGAAGGGGTGCACCGGTCCTGGAGATACTGCAATACCAGGTCAATGCGTGGAGTGGACAGAGCAAGCTCTTTTTCCATCTCCCTGTTCTAAAAATCCATTTAATATATGGTCCCCAGATAGGGGACGTATCAGATATTAAACTGATAAGAACAGATACTACACTTGATCTTAGCCAAAAGGCCGAGAAGCGATAACCAGAATTGGTTTCAAACTACGGAGCCACCCAAGGATCCTGAAAAGTCCATTTGTGGAGATGAGCTCCTGGACTCCCGTTAAGAAGACATGTTGTCAACCTCTAGATCCCTTACATGCCTGCACTTTTCGGCTTGCTGCTGCTGCAATCCACGCGTTTTAGATCTGCATAACTCCACCTCTTTAAACACAGCACCTTCACCCCCTGCTGTTCCCACCCGCCTCAACACCGTTGGAAGGGAGGAGAACCAATTAAGGCGGGGGGTGGGGTGGAACGAGCAGCTGTCTACCCTTAGCAGGAGGGCTCCTGATTACATACCTCTCCTGCTGCTGCTGCTGCTGGCTGTCCAGCAGCAGACTGAAGGTGGCTGCTGCTGTGCACAGGTATATAAAGGCTCAGAGCCTATTATGACACGCGCAGCCAGCGTTCCATTGCCACATTCCATCTACTGCAGGCAGGATACCTGGCTGGCTGAATGTCGCTGAGAAGCTCACAGAGACCGCCATAAGCAACAGTTTAACAGAATGCCACAGACTAATCAACCAAACTTTTTGGGTTGGGTTCTCTTTTATAGTCTGCAGGCATTAAATGAAAGAAGTCAGTGTTCCAGCAGAAGGAGACAACGTTTCAGAAAAGGCATTGTAGCAAACCAAAAAAGAAATTTTAAGCGCAGCAGAGTAACCAGCGCACATACCTGTTAGCTCAGGTGAGTTTAAAAGGCTGCTGTTGATAACAAGGGCATTTGCTAAATAGATGGTGTGTGTGCAACAATATACTGAAAGGTCAATTATATTGTGCAGCTTATCTCACCACCTGTAGTTATTTAGGTGAAAGCTCCAAAATGCTTGCCTAATATGTCTGTTTATCCAAAAGGAAGTAAAAAGGGAGAGCTAGAAAGATAGCATTGCATCACATTACATGGCAATGCAATGCACAGTTGCTGAAGTTGAACCAAAATGAGCTTGTAATCTGGCTTCTGCAACTTTGAACATGAAAAATCCAATGAGGAGAAGAAAAGCAAAGCCAAAGAGTCCATCCCAAAATCCGACAAACAAGCAAAATGAACAAAAAACATTGAATTCAATTCTTTCTGATTTTAGAAACTGCATTAAAGAAGGGGTGCACCGGTCCTGGAGATACTGCAATACCAGGTCAATGCGTGGAGTGGACAGAGCAAGCTCTTTTTCCATCTCCCTGTTCTAAAAATCCATTTAATATATGGTCCCCAGATAGGGGACGTATCAGATATTAAACTGATAAGAACAGATACTACACTTGATCTTAGCCAAAAGGCCGAGAAGCGATAACCAGAATTGGTTTCAAACTACGGAGCCACCCAAGGATCCTGAAAAGTCCATTTGTGGAGATGAGCTCCTGGACTCCCGTTAAGAAGACATGTTGTCAACCTCTAGATCCCTTACATGCCTGCACTTTTCGGCTTGCTGCTGCTGCAATCCACGCGTTTTAGATCTGCATAACTCCACCTCTTTAAACACAGCACCTTCACCCCCTGCTGTTCCCACCCGCCTCAACACCGTTGGAAGGGAGGAGAACCAATTAAGGCGGGGGGTGGGGTGGAACGAGCAGCTGTCTACCCTTAGCAGGAGGGCTCCTGATTACATACCTCTCCTGCTGCTGCTGCTGCTGGCTGTCCAGCAGCAGACTGAAGGTGGCTGCTGCTGTGCACAGGTATATAAAGGCTCAGAGCCTATTATGACACGCGCAGCCAGCGTTCCATTGCCACATTCCATCTACTGCAGGCAGGATACCTGGCTGGCTGAATGTCGCTGAGAAGCTCACAGAGACCGCCATAAGCAACAGTTTAACAGAATGCCACAGACTAATCAACCAAACTTTTTGGGTTGGGTTCTCTTTTATAGTCTGCAGGCATTAAATGAAAGAAGTCAGTGTTCCAGCAGAAGGAGACAACGTTTCAGAAAAGGCATTGTAGCAAACCAAAAAAGAAATTTTAAGCGCAGCAGAGTAACCAGCGCACATACCTGTTAGCTCAGGTGAGTTTAAAAGGCTGCTGTTGATAACAAGGGCATTTGCTAAATAGATGGTGTGTGTGCAACAATATACTGAAAGGTCAATTATATTGTGCAGCTTATCTCACCACCTGTAGTTATTTAGGTGAAAGCTCCAAAATGCTTGCCTAATATGTCTGTTTATCCAAAAGGAAGTAAAAAGGGAGAGCTAGAAAGATAGCATTGCATCACATTACATGGCAATGCAATGCACAGTTGCTGAAGTTGAACCAAAATGAGCTTGTAATCTGGCTTCTGCAACTTTGAACATGAAAAATCCAATGAGGAGAAGAAAAGCAAAGCCAAAGAGTCCATCCCAAAATCCGACAAACAAGCAAAATGAACAAAAAACATTGAATTCAATTCTTTCTGATTTTAGAAACTGCATTAAAGAAGGGGTGCACCGGTCCTGGAGATACTGCAATACCAGGTCAATGCGTGGAGTGGACAGAGCAAGCTCTTTTTCCATCTCCCTGTTCTAAAAATCCATTTAATATATGGTCCCCAGATAGGGGACGTATCAGATATTAAACTGATAAGAACAGATACTACACTTGATCTTAGCCAAAAGGCCGAGAAGCGATAACCAGAATTGGTTTCAAACTACGGAGCCACCCAAGGATCCTGAAAAGTCCATTTGTGGAGATGAGCTCCTGGACTCCCGTTAAGAAGACATGTTGTCAACCTCTAGATCCCTTACATGCCTGCACTTTTCGGCTTGCTGCTGCTGCAATCCACGCGTTTTAGATCTGCATAACTCCACCTCTTTAAACACAGCACCTTCACCCCCTGCTGTTCCCACCCGCCTCAACACCGTTGGAAGGGAGGAGAACCAATTAAGGCGGGGGGTGGGGTGGAACGAGCAGCTGTCTACCCTTAGCAGGAGGGCTCCTGATTACATACCTCTCCTGCTGCTGCTGCTGCTGGCTGTCCAGCAGCAGACTGAAGGTGGCTGCTGCTGTGCACAGGTATATAAAGGCTCAGAGCCTATTTTGACAAGCGCAGCCAGCGTTCCATTGCCACATTCCATCTACTGCAGGCAGGATACCTGGCTGGCTGAATGTCGCTGAGAAGCTCACAGAGACCGCCATAAGCAACAGTTTAACAGAATGCCACAGACTAATCAACCAAACTTTTTGGGTTGGGTTCTCTTTTATAGTCTGCAGGCATTAAATGAAAGAAGTCAGTGTTCCAGCAGAAGGAGACAACGTTTCAGAAAAGGCATTGTAGCAAACCAAAAAAGAAATTTTAAGCGCAGCAGAGTAACCAGCGCACATACCTGTTAGCTCAGGTGAGTTTAAAAGGCTGCTGTTGATAACAAGGGCATTTGCTAAATAGATGGTGTGTGTGCAACAATATACTGAAAGGTCAATTATATTGTGCAGCTTATCTCACCACCTGTAGTTATTTAGGTGAAAGCTCCAAAATGCTTGCCTAATATGTCTGTTTATCCAAAAGGAAGTAAAAAGGGAGAGCTAGAAAGATAGCATTGCATCACATTACATGGCAATGCAATGCACAGTTGCTGAAGTTGAACCAAAATGAGCTTGTAATCTGGCTTCTGCAACTTTGAACATGAAAAATCCAATGAGGAGAAGAAAAGCAAAGCCAAAGAGTCCATCCCAAAATCCGACAAACAAGCAAAATGAACAAAAAACATTGAATTCAATTCTTTCTGATTTTAGAAACTGCATTAAAGAAGGGGTGCACCGGTCCTGGAGATACTGCAATACCAGGTCAATGCGTGGAGTGGACAGAGCAAGCTCTTTTTCCATCTCCCTGTTCTAAAAATCCATTTAATATATGGTCCCCAGATAGGGGACGTATCAGATATTAAACTGATAAGAACAGATACTACACTTGATCTTAGCCAAAAGGCCGAGAAGCGATAACCAGAATTGGTTTCAAACTACGGAGCCACCCAAGGATCCTGAAAAGTCCATTTGTGGAGATGAGCTCCTGGACTCCCGTTAAGAAGACATGTTGTCAACCTCTAGATCCCTTACATGCCTGCACTTTTCGGCTTGCTGCTGCTGCAATCCACGCGTTTTAGATCTGCATAACTCCACCTCTTTAAACACAGCACCTTCACCCCCTGCTGTTCCCACCCGCCTCAACACCGTTGGAAGGGAGGAGAACCAATTAAGGCGGGGTGTGGGGTTGTACGAGCAGCTGTCTACCCTTAGCAGGAGGGCTCCTGATTACATACCTCTCCTGCTGCTGCTGCTGCTGGCTGTCCAGCAGCAGACTGAAGGTGGCTGCTGCTGTGCACAGGTATATAAAGGCTCAGAGCCTATTTTGACATGCGCAGCCAGCGTTCCAATGCCACATTCCATCTACTGCAGGCAGGATACCTGGCTGGCTGAATGTCGCTGAGAAGCTCACAGAGACCGCCATAAGCAACAGTTTAACAGAATGCCACAGACTAATCAACCAAACTTTTTGGGTTGGGTTCTCTTTTATAGTCTGCAGGCATTAAATGAAAGAAGTCAGTGTTCCAGCAGAAGGAGACAACGTTTCAGAAAAGGCATTGTAGCAAACCAAAAAAGAAATTTTAAGCGCAGCAGAGTAACCAGCGCACATACCTGTTAGCTCAGGTGAGTTTAAAAGGCTGCTGTTGATAACAAGGGCATTTGCTAAATAGATGGTGTGTGTGCAACAATATACTGAAAGGTCAATTATATTGTGCAGCTTATCTCACCACCTGTAGTTATTTAGGTGAAAGCTCCAAAATGCTTGCCTAATATGTCTGTTTATCCAAAAGGAAGTAAAAAGGGAGAGCTAGAAAGATAGCATTGCATCACATTACATGGCAATGCAATGCACAGTTGCTGAAGTTGAACCAAAATGAGCTTGTAATCTGGCTTCTGCAACTTTGAACATGAAAAATCCAATGAGGAGAAGAAAAGCAAAGCCAAAGAGTCCATCCCAAAATCCGACAAACAAGCAAAATGAACAAAAAACATTGAATTCAATTCTTTCTGATTTTAGAAACTGCATTAAAGAAGGGGTGCACCGGTCCTGGAGATACTGCAATACCAGGTCAATGCGTGGAGTGGACAGAGCAAGCTCTTTTTCCATCTCCCTGTTCTAAAAATCCATTTAATATATGGTCCCCAGATAGGGGACGTATCAGATATTAAACTGATAAGAACAGATACTACACTTGATCTTAGCCAAAAGGCCGAGAAGCGATAACCAGAATTGGTTTCAAACTACGGAGCCACCCAAGGATCCTGAAAAGTCCATTTGTGGAGATGAGCTCCTGGACTCCCGTTAAGAAGACATGTTGTCAACCTCTAGATCCCTTACATGCCTGCACTTTTCGGCTTGCTGCTGCTGCAATCCACGCGTTTTAGATCTGCATAACTCCACCTCTTTAAACACAGCACCTTCACCCCCTGCTGTTCCCACCCGCCTCAACACCGTTGGAAGGGAGGAGAACCAATTAAGGCGGGGGGTGGGGTGGAACGAGCAGCTGTCTACCCTTAGCAGGAGGGCTCCTGATTACATACCTCTCCTGCTGCTGCTGCTGCTGCTGGCTGTCCAGCAGCAGACTGAAGGTGGCTGCTGCTGTGCACAGGTATATAAAGGCTCAGAGCCTATTTTGACAAGCGCAGCCAGCGTTCCATTGCCACATTCCATCTACTGCAGGCAGGATACCTGGCTGGCTGAATGTCGCTGAGAAGCTCACAGAGACCGCCATAAGCAACAGTTTAACAGAATGCCACAGACTAATCAACCAAACTTTTTGGGTTGGGTTCTCTTTTATAGTCTGCAGGCATTAAATGAAAGAAGTCAGTGTTCCAGCAGAAGGAGACAACGTTTCAGAAAAGGCATTGTAGCAAACCAAAAAAGAAATTTTAAGCGCAGCAGAGTAACCAGCGCACATACCTGTTAGCTCAGGTGAGTTTAAAAGGCTGCTGTTGATAACAAGGGCATTTGCTAAATAGATGGTGTGTGTGCAACAATATACTGAAAGGTCAATTATATTGTGCAGCTTATCTCACCACCTGTAGTTATTTAGGTGAAAGCTCCAAAATGCTTGCCTAATATGTCTGTTTATCCAAAAGGAAGTAAAAAGGGAGAGCTAGAAAGATAGCATTGCATCACATTACATGGCAATGCAATGCACAGTTGCTGAAGTTGAACCAAAATGAGCTTGTAATCTGGCTTCTGCAACTTTGAACATGAAAAATCCAATGAGGAGAAGAAAAGCAAAGCCAAAGAGTCCATCCCAAAATCCGACAAACAAGCAAAATGAACAAAAAACATTGAATTCAATTCTTTCTGATTTTAGAAACTGCATTAAAGAAGGGGTGCACCGGTCCTGGAGATACTGCAATACCAGGTCAATGCGTGGAGTGGACAGAGCAAGCTCTTTTTCCATCTCCTTGTTCTAAAAATCCATTTAATATATGGTCCCCAGATAGGGGACGTATCAGATATTAAACTGATAAGAACAGATACTACACTTGATCTTAGCCAAAAGGCCGAGAAGCGATAACCAGAATTGGTTTCAAACTACGGAGCCACCCAAGGATCCTGAAAAGTCCATTTGTGGAGATGAGCTCCTGGACTCCCGTTAAGAAGACATGTTGTCAACCTCTAGATCCCTTACATGCCTGCACTTTTCGGCTTGCTGCTGCTGCAATCCACGCGTTTTAGATCTGCATAACTCCACCTCTTTAAACACAGCACCTTCACCCCCTGCTGTTTCCACCCGCCTCAACACCGTTGGAAGGGAGGAGAACCAATTAAGGCGGGGGGTGGGGTGGAACGAGCAGCTGTCTACCCTTAGCAGGAGGGCTCCTGATTACATACCTCTCCTGCTGCTGCTGCTGCTGGCTGTCCAGCAGCAGACTGAAGGTGGCTGCTGCTGTGCACAGGTATATAAAGGCTCAGAGCCTATTATGACACGCGCAGCCAGCGTTCCATTGCCACATTCCATCTACTGCAGGCAGGATACCTGGCTGGCTGAATGTCGCTGAGAAGCTCACAGAGACCGCCATAAGCAACAGTTTAACAGAATGCCACAGACTAATCAACCAAACTTTTTGGGTTGGGTTCTCTTTTATAGTCTGCAGGCATTAAATGAAAGAAGTCAGTGTTCCAGCAGAAGGAGACAACGTTTCAGAAAAGGCATTGTAGCAAACCAAAAAAGAAATTTTAAGCGCAGCAGAGTAACCAGCGCACATACCTGTTAGCTCAGGTGAGTTTAAAAGGCTGCTGTTGATAACAAGGGCATTTGCTAAATAGATGGTGTGTGTGCAACAATATACTGAAAGGTCAATTATATTGTGCAGCTTATCTCACCACCTGTAGTTATTTAGGTGAAAGCTCCAAAATGCTTGCCTAATATGTCTGTTTATCCAAAAGGAAGTAAAAAGGGAGAGCTAGAAAGATAGCATTGCATCACATTACATGGCAATGCAATGCACAGTTGCTGAAGTTGAACCAAAATGAGCTTGTAATCTGGCTTCTGCAACTTTGAACATGAAAAATCCAATGAGGAGAAGAAAAGCAAAGCCAAAGAGTCCATCCCAAAATCCGACAAACAAGCAAAATGAACAAAAAACATTGAATTCAATTCTTTCTGATTTTAGAAACTGCATTAAAGAAGGGGTGCACCGGTCCTGGAGATACTGCAATACCAGGTCAATGCGTGGAGTGGACAGAGCAAGCTCTTTTTCCATCTCCCTGTTCTAAAAATCCATTTAATATATGGTCCCCAGATAGGGGACGTATCAGATATTAAACTGATAAGAACAGATACTACACTTGATCTTAGCCAAAAGGCCGAGAAGCGATAACCAGAATTGGTTTCAAACTACGGAGCCACCCAAGGATCCTGAAAAGTCCATTTGTGGAGATGAGCTCCTGGACTCCCGTTAAGAAGACATGTTGTCAACCTCTAGATCCCTTACATGCCTGCACTTTTCGGCTTGCTGCTGCTGCAATCCACGCGTTTTAGATCTGCATAACTCCACCTCTTTAAACACAGCACCTTCACCCCCTGCTGTTCCCACCCGCCTCAACACCGTTGGAAGGGAGGAGAACCAATTAAGGCGGGGGGTGGGGTGGAACGAGCAGCTGTCTACCCTTAGCAGGAGGGCTCCTGATTACATACCTCTCCTGCTGCTGCTGCTGCTGCTGGCTGTCCAGCAGCAGACTGAAGGTGGCTGCTGCTGTGCACAGGTATATAAAGGCTCAGAGCCTATTTTGACAAGCGCAGCCAGCGTTCCATTGCCACATTCCATCTACTGCAGGCAGGATACCTGGCTGGCTGAATGTCGCTGAGAAGCTCACAGAGACCGCCATAAGCAACAGTTTAACAGAATGCCACAGACTAATCAACCAAACTTTTTGGGTTGGGTTCTCTTTTATAGTCTGCAGGCATTAAATGAAAGAAGTCAGTGTTCCAGCAGAAGGAGACAACGTTTCAGAAAAGGCATTGTAGCAAACCAAAAAAGAAATTTTAAGCGCAGCAGAGTAACCAGCGCACATACCTGTTAGCTCAGGTGAGTTTAAAAGGCTGCTGTTGATAACAAGGGCATTTGCTAAATAGATGGTGTGTGTGCAACAATATACTGAAAGGTCAATTATATTGTGCAGCTTATCTCACCACCTGTAGTTATTTAGGTGAAAGCTCCAAAATGCTTGCCTAATATGTCTGTTTATCCAAAAGGAAGTAAAAAGGGAGAGCTAGAAAGATAGCATTGCATCACATTACATGGCAATGCAATGCACAGTTGCTGAAGTTGAACCAAAATGAGCTTGTAATCTGGCTTCTGCAACTTTGAACATGAAAAATCCAATGAGGAGAAGAAAAGCAAAGCCAAAGAGTCCATCCCAAAATCCGACAAACAAGCAAAATGAACAAAAAACATTGAATTCAATTCTTTCTGATTTTAGAAACTGCATTAAAGAAGGGGTGCACCGGTCCTGGAGATACTGCAATACCAGGTCAATGCGTGGAGTGGACAGAGCAAGCTCTTTTTCCATCTCCTTGTTCTAAAAATCCATTTAATATATGGTCCCCAGATAGGGGACGTATCAGATATTAAACTGATAAGAACAGATACTACACTTGATCTTAGCCAAAAGGCCGAGAAGCGATAACCAGAATTGGTTTCAAACTACGGAGCCACCCAAGGATCCTGAAAAGTCCATTTGTGGAGATGAGCTCCTGGACTCCCGTTAAGAAGACATGTTGTCAACCTCTAGATCCCTTACATGCCTGCACTTTTCGGCTTGCTGCTGCTGCAATCCACGCGTTTTAGATCTGCATAACTCCACCTCTTTAAACACAGCACCTTCACCCCCTGCTGTTTCCACCCGCCTCAACACCGTTGGAAGGGAGGAGAACCAATTAAGGCGGGGGGTGGGGTGGAACGAGCAGCTGTCTACCCTTAGCAGGAGGGCTCCTGATTACATACCTCTCCTGCTGCTGCTGCTGCTGGCTGTCCAGCAGCAGACTGAAGGTGGCTGCTGCTGTGCACAGGTATATAAAGGCTCAGAGCCTATTATGACACGCGCAGCCAGCGTTCCATTGCCACATTCCATCTACTGCAGGCAGGATACCTGGCTGGCTGAATGTCGCTGAGAAGCTCACAGAGACCGCCATAAGCAACAGTTTAACAGAATGCCACAGACTAATCAACCAAACTTTTTGGGTTGGGTTCTCTTTTATAGTCTGCAGGCATTAAATGAAAGAAGTCAGTGTTCCAGCAGAAGGAGACAACGTTTCAGAAAAGGCATTGTAGCAAACCAAAAAAGAAATTTTAAGCGCAGCAGAGTAACCAGCGCACATACCTGTTAGCTCAGGTGAGTTTAAAAGGCTGCTGTTGATAACAAGGGCATTTGCTAAATAGATGGTGTGTGTGCAACAATATACTGAAAGGTCAATTATATTGTGCAGCTTATCTCACCACCTGTAGTTATTTAGGTGAAAGCTCCAAAATGCTTGCCTAATATGTCTGTTTATCCAAAAGGAAGTAAAAAGGGAGAGCTAGAAAGATAGCATTGCATCACATTACATGGCAATGCAATGCACAGTTGCTGAAGTTGAACCAAAATGAGCTTGTAATCTGGCTTCTGCAACTTTGAACATGAAAAATCCAATGAGGAGAAGAAAAGCAAAGCCAAAGAGTCCATCCCAAAATCCGACAAACAAGCAAAATGTACAAAAAACATTGAATTCAATTCTTTCTGATTTTAGAAACTGCATTAAAGAAGGGGTGCACCGGTCCTGGAGATACTGCAATACCAGGTCAATGCGTGGAGTGGACAGAGCAAGCTCTTTTTCCATCTCCCTGTTCTAAAAATCCATTTAATATATGGTCCCCAGATAGGGGACGTATCAGATATTAAACTGATAAGAACAGATACTACACTTGATCTTAGCCAAAAGGCCGAGAAGCGATAACCAGAATTGGTTTCAAACTACGGAGCCACCCAAGGATCCTGAAAAGTCCATTTGTGGAGATGAGCTCCTGGACTCCCGTTAAGAAGACATGTTGTCAACCTCTAGATCCCTTACATGCCTGCACTTTTCGGCTTGCTGCTGCTGCAATCCACGCGTTTTAGATCTGCATAACTCCACCTCTTTAAACACAGCACCTTCACCCCCTGCTGTTCCCACCCGCCTCAACACCGTTGGAAGGGAGGAGAACCAATTAAGGCGGGGGGTGGGGTGGAACGAGCAGCTGTCTACCCTTAGCAGGAGGGCTCCTGATTACATACCTCTCCTGCTGCTGCTGCTGCTGGCTGTCCAGCAGCAGACTGAAGGTGGCTGCTGCTGTGCACAGGTATATAAAGGCTCAGAGCCTATTATGACACGCGCAGCCAGCGTTCCATTGCCACATTCCATCTACTGCAGGCAGGATACCTGGCTGGCTGAATGTCGCTGAGAAGCTCACAGAGACCGCCATAAGCAACAGTTTAACAGAATGCCACAGACTAATCAACCAAACTTTTTGGGTTGGGTTCTCTTTTATAGTCTGCAGGCATTAAATGAAAGAAGTCAGTGTTCCAGCAGAAGGAGACAACGTTTCAGAAAAGGCATTGTAGCAAACCAAAAAAGAAATTTTAAGCGCAGCAGAGTAACCAGCGCACATACCTGTTAGCTCAGGTGAGTTTAAAAGGCTGCTGTTGATAACAAGGGCATTTGCTAAATAGATGGTGTGTGTGCAACAATATACTGAAAGGTCAATTATATTGTGCAGCTTATCTCACCACCTGTAGTTATTTAGGTGAAAGCTCCAAAATGCTTGCCTAATATGTCTGTTTATCCAAAAGGAAGTAAAAAGGGAGAGCTAGAAAGATAGCATTGCATCACATTACATGGCAATGCAATGCACAGTTGCTGAAGTTGAACCAAAATGAGCTTGTAATCTGGCTTCTGCAACTTTGAACATGAAAAATCCAATGAGGAGAAGAAAAGCAAAGCCAAAGAGTCCATCCCAAAATCCGACAAACAAGCAAAATGAACAAAAAACATTGAATTCAATTCTTTCTGATTTTAGAAACTGCATTAAAGAAGGGGTGCACCGGTCCTGGAGATACTGCAATACCAGGTCAATGCGTGGAGTGGACAGAGCAAGCTCTTTTTCCATCTCCCTGTTCTAAAAATCCATTTAATATATGGTCCCCAGATAGGGGACGTATCAGATATTAAACTGATAAGAACAGATACTACACTTGATCTTAGCCAAAAGGCCGAGAAGCGATAACCAGAATTGGTTTCAAACTACGGAGCCACCCAAGGATCCTGAAAAGTCCATTTGTGGAGATGAGCTCCTGGACTCCCGTTAAGAAGACATGTTGTCAACCTCTAGATCCCTTACATGCCTGCACTTTTCGGCTTGCTGCTGCTGCAATCCACGCGTTTTAGATCTGCATAACTCCACCTCTTTAAACACAGCACCTTCACCCCCTGCTGTTCCCACCCGCCTCAACACCGTTGGAAGGGAGGAGAACCAATTAAGGCGGGGGGTGGGGTGGAACGAGCAGCTGTCTACCCTTAGCAGGAGGGCTCCTGATTACATACCTCTCCTGCTGCTGCTGCTGCTGGCTGTCCAGCAGCAGACTGAAGGTGGCTGCTGCTGTGCACAGGTATATAAAGGCTCAGAGCCTATTATGACACGCGCAGCCAGCGTTCCATTGCCACATTCCATCTACTGCAGGCAGGATACCTGGCTGGCTGAATGTCGCTGAGAAGCTCACAGAGACCGCCATAAGCAACAGTTTAACAGAATGCCACAGACTAATCAACCAAACTTTTTGGGTTGGGTTCTCTTTTATAGTCTGCAGGCATTAAATGAAAGAAGTCAGTGTTCCAGCAGAAGGAGACAACGTTTCAGAAAAGGCATTGTAGCAAACCAAAAAAGAAATTTTAAGCGCAGCAGAGTAACCAGCGCACATACCTGTTAGCTCAGGTGAGTTTAAAAGGCTGCTGTTGATAACAAGGGCATTTGCTAAATAGATGGTGTGTGTGCAACAATATACTGAAAGGTCAATTATATTGTGCAGCTTATCTCACCACCTGTAGTTATTTAGGTGAAAGCTCCAAAATGCTTGCCTAATATGTCTGTTTATCCAAAAGGAAGTAAAAAGGGAGAGCTAGAAAGATAGCATTGCATCACATTACATGGCAATGCAATGCACAGTTGCTGAAGTTGAACCAAAATGAGCTTGTAATCTGGCTTCTGCAACTTTGAACATGAAAAATCCAATGAGGAGAAGAAAAGCAAAGCCAAAGAGTCCATCCCAAAATCCGACAAACAAGCAAAATGAACAAAAAACATTGAATTCAATTCTTTCTGATTTTAGAAACTGCATTAAAGAAGGGGTGCACCGGTCCTGGAGATACTGCAATACCAGGTCAATGCGTGGAGTGGACAGAGCAAGCTCTTTTTCCATCTCCCTGTTCTAAAAATCCATTTAATATATGGTCCCCAGATAGGGGACGTATCAGATATTAAACTGATAAGAACAGATACTACACTTGATCTTAGCCAAAAGGCCGAGAAGCGATAACCAGAATTGGTTTCAAACTACGGAGCCACCCAAGGATCCTGAAAAGTCCATTTGTGGAGATGAGCTCCTGGACTCCCGTTAAGAAGACATGTTGTCAACCTCTAGATCCCTTACATGCCTGCACTTTTCGGCTTGCTGCTGCTGCAATCCACGGGTTTTAGATCTGCATAACTCCACCTCTTTAAACACAGCACCTTCACCCCCTGCTGTTCCCACCCGCCTCAACACCGTTGGAAGGGAGGAGAACCAATTAAGGCGGGGGGTGGGGTGGAACGAGCAGCTGTCTACCCTTAGCAGGAGGGCTCCTGATTACATACCTCTCCTGCTGCTGCTGCTGCTGGCTGTCCAGCAGCAGACTGAAGGTGGCTGCTGCTGTGCACAGGTATATAAAGGCTCAGAGCCTATTATGACACGCGCAGCCAGCGTTCCATTGCCACATTCCATCTACTGCAGGCAGGATACCTGGCTGGCTGAATGTCGCTGAGAAGCTCACAGAGACCGCCATAAGCAACAGTTTAACAGAATGCCACAGACTAATCAACCAAACTTTTTGGGTTGGGTTCTCTTTTATAGTCTGCAGGCATTAAATGAAAGAAGTCAGTGTCCCAGCAGAAGGAGACAACGTTTCAGAAAAGGCATTGTAGCAAACCAAAAAAGAAATTTTAAGCGCAGCAGAGTAACCAGCGCACATACCTGTTAGCTCAGGTGAGTTTAAAAGGCTGCTGTTGATAACAAGGGCATTTGCTAAATAGATGGTGTGTGTGCAACAATATACTGAAAGGTCAATTATATTGTGCAGCTTATCTCACCACCTGTAGTTATTTAGGTGAAAGCTCCAAAATGCTTGCCTAATATGTCTGTTTATCCAAAAGGAAGTAAAAAGGGAGAGCTAGAAAGATAGCATTGCATCACATTACATGGCAATGCAATGCACAGTTGCTGAAGTTGAACCAAAATGAGCTTGTAATCTGGCTTCTGCAACTTTGAACATGAAAAATCCAATGAGGAGAAGAAAAGTAAAGCCAAAGAGTCCATCCCAAAATCCGACAAACAAGCAAAATGAACAAAAAACATTGAATTCAATTCTTTCTGATTTTAGAAACTGCATTAAAGAAGGGGTGCACCGGTCCTGGAGATACTGCAATACCAGATCAATGCGTGGAGTGGACAGAGCAAGCTCTTTTTCCATCTCCCTGTTCTAAAAATCCATTTAATATATGGTCCCCAGATAGGGGACGTATCAGATATTAAACTGATAAGAACAGATACTACACTTGATCTTAGCCAAAAGGCCGAGAAGCGATAACCAGAATTGGTTTCAAACTACGGAGCCACCCAAGGATCCTGAAAAGTCCATTTGTGGAGATGAGCTCCTGGACTCCCGTTAAGAAGACATGTTGTCAACCTCTAGATCCCTTACATGCCTGCACTTTTCGGCTTGCTGCTGCTGCAATCCACGCGTTTTAGATCTGCATAACTCCACCTCTTTAAACACAGCACCTTCACCCCCTGCTGTTCCCACCCGCCTCAACACCGTTGGAAGGGAGGAGAACCAATTAAGGCGGGGGGTGGGGTGGAACGAGCAGCTGTCTACCCTTAGCAGGAGGGCTCCTGATTACATACCTCTCCTGCTGCTGCTGCTGCTGGCTGTCCAGCAGCAGACTGAAGGTGGCTGCTGCTGTGCACAGGTATATAAAGGCTCAGAGCCTATTATGACACGCGCAGCCAGCGTTCCATTGCCACATTCCATCTACTGCAGGCAGGATACCTGGCTGGCTGAATGTCGCTGAGAAGCTCACAGAGACCGCCATAAGCAACAGTTTAACAGAATGCCACAGACTAATCAACCAAACTTTTTGGGTTGGGTTCTCTTTTATAGTCTGCAGGCATTAAATGAAAGAAGTCAGTGTTCCAGCAGAAGGAGACAACGTTTCAGAAAAGGCATTGTAGCAAACCAAAAAAGAAATTTTAAGCGCAGCAGAGTAACCAGCGCACATACCTGTTAGCTCAGGTGAGTTTAAAAGGCTGCTGTTGATAACAAGGGCATTTGCTAAATAGATGGTGTGTGTGCAACAATATACTGAAAGGTCAATTATATTGTGCAGCTTATCTCACCACCTGTAGTTATTTAGGTGAAAGCTCCAAAATGCTTGCCTAATATGTCTGTTTATCCAAAAGGAAGTAAAAAGGGAGAGCTAGAAAGATAGCATTGCATCACATTACATGGCAATGCAATGCACAGTTGCTGAAGTTGAACCAAAATGAGCTTGTAATCTGGCTTCTGCAACTTTGAACATGAAAAATCCAATGAGGAGAAGAAAAGCAAAGCCAAAGAGTCCATCCCAAAATCCGACAAACAAGCAAAATGAACAAAAAACATTGAATTCAATTCTTTCTGATTTTAGAAACTGCATTAAAGAAGGGGTGCACCGGTCCTGGAGATACTGCAATACCAGGTCAATGCGTGGAGTGGACAGAGCAAGCTCTTTTTCCATCTCCCTGTTCTAAAAATCCATTTAATATATGGTCCCCAGATAGGGGACGTATCAGATATTAAACTGATAAGAACAGATACTACACTTGATCTTAGCCAAAAGGCCGAGAAGCGATAACCAGAATTGGTTTCAAACTACGGAGCCACCCAAGGATCCTGAAAAGTCCATTTGTGGAGATGAGCTCCTGGACTCCCGTTAAGAAGACATGTTGTCAACCTCTAGATCCCTTACATGCCTGCACTTTTCGGCTTGCTGCTGCTGCAATCCACGCGTTTTAGATCTGCATAACTCAACCTCTTTAAACACAGCACCTTCACCCCCTGCTGTTCCCACCCGCCTCAACACCGTTGGAAGGGAGGAGAACCAATTAAGGCGGGGGGTGGGGTGGAACGAGCAGCTGTCTACCCTTAGCAGGAGGGCTCCTGATTACATACCTCTCCTGCTGCTGCTGCTGCTGGCTGTCCAGCAGCAGACTGAAGGTGGCTGCTGCTGTGCACAGGTATATAAAGGCTCAGAGCCTATTATGACACGCGCAGCCAGCGTTCCATTGCCACATTCCATCTACTGCAGGCAGGATACCTGGCTGGCTGAATGTCGCTGAGAAGCTCACAGAGACCGCCATAAGCAACAGTTTAACAGAATGCCACAGACTAATCAACCAAACTTTTTGGGTTGGGTTCTCTTTTATAGTCTGCAGGCATTAAATGAAAGAAGTCAGTGTTCCAGCAGAAGGAGACAACGTTTCAGAAAAGGCATTGTAGCAAACCAAAAAAGAAATTTTAAGCGCAGCAGAGTAACCAGCGCACATACCTGTTAGCTCAGGTGAGTTTAAAAGGCTGCTGTTGATAACAAGGGCATTTGCTAAATAGATGGTGTGTGTGCAACAATATACTGAAAGGTCAATTATATTGTGCAGCTTATCTCACCACCTGTAGTTATTTAGGTGAAAGCTCCAAAATGCTTGCCTAATATGTCTGTTTATCCAAAAGGAAGTAAAAAGGGAGAGCTAGAAAGATAGCATTGCATCACATTACATGGCAATGCAATGCACAGTTGCTGAAGTTGAACCAAAATGAGCTTGTAATCTGGCTTCTGCAACTTTGAACATGAAAAATCCAATGAGGAGAAGAAAAGCAAAGCCAAAGAGTCCATCCCAAAATCCGACAAACAAGCAAAATGAACAAAAAACATTGAATTCAATTCTTTCTGATTTTAGAAACTGCATTAAAGAAGGGGTGCACCGGTCCTGGAGATACTGCAATACCAGGTCAATGCGTGGAGTGGACAGAGCAAGCTCTTTTTCCATCTCCCTGTTCTAAAAATCCATTTAATATATGGTCCCCAGATAGGGGACGTATCAGATATTAAACTGATAAGAACAGATACTACACTTGATCTTAGCCAAAAGGCCGAGAAGCGATAACCAGAATTGGTTTCAAACTACGGAGCCACCCAAGGATCCTGAAAAGTCCATTTGTGGAGATGAGCTCCTGGACTCCCGTTAAGAAGACATGTTGTCAACCTCTAGATCCCTTACATGCCTGCACTTTTCGGCTTGCTGCTGCTGCAATCCACGGGTTTTAGATCTGCATAACTCCACCTCTTTAAACACAGCACCTTCACCCCCTGCTGTTCCCACCCGCCTCAACACCGTTGGAAGGGAGGAGAACCAATTAAGGCGGGGGGTGGGGTGGAACGAGCAGCTGTCTACCCTTAGCAGGAGGGCTCCTGATTACATACCTCTCCTGCTGCTGCTGCTGCTGGCTGTCCAGCAGCAGACTGAAGGTGGCTGCTGCTGTGCACAGGTATATAAAGGCTCAGAGCCTATTATGACACGCGCAGCCAGCGTTCCATTGCCACATTCCATCTACTGCAGGCAGGATACCTGGCTGGCTGAATGTCGCTGAGAAGCTCACAGAGACCGCCATAAGCAACAGTTTAACAGAATGCCACAGACTAATCAACCAAACTTTTTGGGTTGGGTTCTCTTTTATAGTCTGCAGGCATTAAATGAAAGAAGTCAGTGTCCCAGCAGAAGGAGACAACGTTTCAGAAAAGGCATTGTAGCAAACCAAAAAAGAAATTTTAAGCGCAGCAGAGTAACCAGCGCACATACCTGTTAGCTCAGGTGAGTTTAAAAGGCTGCTGTTGATAACAAGGGCATTTGCTAAATAGATGGTGTGTGTGCAACAATATACTGAAAGGTCAATTATATTGTGCAGCTTATCTCACCACCTGTAGTTATTTAGGTGAAAGCTCCAAAATGCTTGCCTAATATGTCTGTTTATCCAAAAGGAAGTAAAAAGGGAGAGCTAGAAAGATAGCATTGCATCACATTACATGGCAATGCAATGCACAGTTGCTGAAGTTGAACCAAAATGAGCTTGTAATCTGGCTTCTGCAACTTTGAACATGAAAAATCCAATGAGGAGAAGAAAAGTAAAGCCAAAGAGTCCATCCCAAAATCCGACAAACAAGCAAAATGAACAAAAAACATTGAATTCAATTCTTTCTGATTTTAGAAACTGCATTAAAGAAGGGGTGCACCGGTCCTGGAGATACTGCAATACCAGATCAATGCGTGGAGTGGACAGAGCAAGCTCTTTTTCCATCTCCCTGTTCTAAAAATCCATTTAATATATGGTCCCCAGATAGGGGACGTATCAGATATTAAACTGATAAGAACAGATACTACACTTGATCTTAGCCAAAAGGCCGAGAAGCGATAACCAGAATTGGTTTCAAACTACGGAGCCACCCAAGGATCCTGAAAAGTCCATTTGTGGAGATGAGCTCCTGGACTCCCGTTAAGAAGACATGTTGTCAACCTCTAGATCCCTTACATGCCTGCACTTTTCGGCTTGCTGCTGCTGCAATCCACGCGTTTTAGATCTGCATAACTCCACCTCTTTAAACACAGCACCTTCACCCCCTGCTGTTCCCACCCGCCTCAACACCGTTGGAAGGGAGGAGAACCAATTAAGGCGGGGGGTGGGGTGGAACGAGCAGCTGTCTACCCTTAGCAGGAGGGCTCCTGATTACATACCTCTCCTGCTGCTGCTGCTGCTGGCTGTCCAGCAGCAGACTGAAGGTGGCTGCTGCTGTGCACAGGTATATAAAGGCTCAGAGCCTATTATGACACGCGCAGCCAGCGTTCCATTGCCACATTCCATCTACTGCAGGCAGGATACCTGGCTGGCTGAATGTCGCTGAGAAGCTCACAGAGACCGCCATAAGCAACAGTTTAACAGAATGCCACAGACTAATCAACCAAACTTTTTGGGTTGGGTTCTCTTTTATAGTCTGCAGGCATTAAATGAAAGAAGTCAGTGTTCCAGCAGAAGGAGACAACGTTTCAGAAAAGGCATTGTAGCAAACCAAAAAAGAAATTTTAAGCGCAGCAGAGTAACCAGCGCACATACCTGTTAGCTCAGGTGAGTTTAAAAGGCTGCTGTTGATAACAAGGGCATTTGCTAAATAGATGGTGTGTGTGCAACAATATACTGAAAGGTCAATTATATTGTGCAGCTTATCTCACCACCTGTAGTTATTTAGGTGAAAGCTCCAAAATGCTTGCCTAATATGTCTGTTTATCCAAAAGGAAGTAAAAAGGGAGAGCTAGAAAGATAGCATTGCATCACATTACATGGCAATGCAATGCACAGTTGCTGAAGTTGAACCAAAATGAGCTTGTAATCTGGCTTCTGCAACTTTGAACATGAAAAATCCAATGAGGAGAAGAAAAGCAAAGCCAAAGAGTCCATCCCAAAATCCGACAAACAAGCAAAATGAACAAAAAACATTGAATTCAATTCTTTCTGATTTTAGAAACTGCATTAAAGAAGGGGTGCACCGGTCCTGGAGATACTGCAATACCAGGTCAATGCGTGGAGTGGACAGAGCAAGCTCTTTTTCCATCTCCCTGTTCTAAAAATCCATTTAATATATGGTCCCCAGATAGGGGACGTATCAGATATTAAACTGATAAGAACAGATACTACACTTGATCTTAGCCAAAAGGCCGAGAAGCGATAACCAGAATTGGTTTCAAACTACGGAGCCACCCAAGGATCCTGAAAAGTCCATTTGTGGAGATGAGCTCCTGGACTCCCGTTAAGAAGACATGTTGTCAACCTCTAGATCCCTTACATGCCTGCACTTTTCGGCTTGCTGCTGCTGCAATCCACGGGTTTTAGATCTGCATAACTCCACCTCTTTAAACACAGCACCTTCACCCCCTGCTGTTCCCACCCGCCTCAACACCGTTGGAAGGGAGGAGAACCAATTAAGGCGGGGGGTGGGGTGGAACGAGCAGCTGTCTACCCTTAGCAGGAGGGCTCCTGATTACATACCTCTCCTGCTGCTGCGGCTGCTGGCTGTCCAGCAGCAGACTGAAGGTGGCTGCTGCTGTGCACAGGTATATAAAGGCTCAGAGCCTATTATGACACGCGCAGCCAGCGTTCCATTGCCACATTCCATCTACTGCAGGCAGGATACCTGGCTGGCTGAATGTCGCTGAGAAGCTCACAGAGACCGCCATAAGCAACAGTTTAACAGAATGCCACAGACTAATCAACCAAACTTTTTGGGTTGGGTTCTCTTTTATAGTCTGCAGGCATTAAATGAAAGAAGTCAGTGTCCCAGCAGAAGGAGACAACGTTTCAGAAAAGGCATTGTAGCAAACCAAAAAAGAAATTTTAAGCGCAGCAGAGTAACCAGCGCACATACCTGTTAGCTCAGGTGAGTTTAAAAGGCTGCTGTTGATAACAAGGGCATTTGCTAAATAGATGGTGTGTGTGCAACAATATACTGAAAGGTCAATTATATTGTGCAGCTTATCTCACCACCTGTAGTTATTTAGGTGAAAGCTCCAAAATGCTTGCCTAATATGTCTGTTTATCCAAAAGGAAGTAAAAAGGGAGAGCTAGAAAGATAGCATTGCATCACATTACATGGCAATGCAATGCACAGTTGCTGAAGTTGAACCAAAATGAGCTTGTAATCTGGCTTCTGCAACTTTGAACATGAAAAATCCAATGAGGAGAAGAAAAGTAAAGCCAAAGAGTCCATCCCAAAATCCGACAAACAAGCAAAATGAACAAAAAACATTGAATTCAATTCTTTCTGATTTTAGAAACTGCATTAAAGAAGGGGTGCACCGGTCCTGGAGATACTGCAATACCAGATCAATGCGTGGAGTGGACAGAGCAAGCTCTTTTTCCATCTCCCTGTTCTAAAAATCCATTTAATATATGGTCCCCAGATAGGGGACGTATCAGATATTAAACTGATAAGAACAGATACTACACTTGATCTTAGCCAAAAGGCCGAGAAGCGATAACCAGAATTGGTTTCAAACTACGGAGCCACCCAAGGATCCTGAAAAGTCCATTTGTGGAGATGAGCTCCTGGACTCCCGTTAAGAAGACATGTTGTCAACCTCTAGATCCCTTACATGCCTGCACTTTTCGGCTTGCTGCTGCTGCAATCCACGGGTTTTAGATCTGCATAACTCCACCTCTTTAAACACAGCACCTTCACCCCCTGCTGTTCCCACCCGCCTCAACACCGTTGGAAGGGAGGAGAACCAATTAAGGCGGGGGGTGGGGTGGAACGAGCAGCTGTCTACCCTTAGCAGGAGGGCTCCTGATTACATACCTCTCCTGCTGCTGCTGCTGCTGGCTGTCCAGCAGCAGACTGAAGGTGGCTGCTGCTGTGCACAGGTATATAAAGGCTCAGAGCCTATTATGACACGCGCAGCCAGCGTTCCATTGCCACATTCCATCTACTGCAGGCAGGATACCTGGCTGGCTGAATGTCGCTGAGAAGCTCACAGAGACCGCCATAAGCAACAGTTTAACAGAATGCCACAGACTAATCAACCAAACTTTTTGGGTTGGGTTCTCTTTTATAGTCTGCAGGCATTAAATGAAAGAAGTCAGTGTTCCAGCAGAAGGAGACAACGTTTCAGAAAAGGCATTGTAGCAAACCAAAAAAGAAATTTTAAGCGCAGCAGAGTAACCAGCGCACATACCTGTTAGCTCAGGTGAGTTTAAAAGGCTGCTGTTGATAACAAGGGCATTTGCTAAATAGATGGTGTGTGTGCAACAATATACTGAAAGGTCAATTATATTGTGCAGCTTATCTCACCACCTGTAGTTATTTAGGTGAAAGCTCCAAAATGCTTGCCTAATATGTCTGTTTATCCAAAAGGAAGTAAAAAGGGAGAGCTAGAAAGATAGCATTGCATCACATTACATGGCAATGCAATGCACAGTTGCTGAAGTTGAACCAAAATGAGCTTGTAATCTGGCTTCTGCAACTTTGAACATGAAAAATCCAATGAGGAGAAGAAAAGCAAAGCCAAAGAGTCCATCCCAAAATCCGACAAACAAGCAAAATGAACAAAAAACATTGAATTCAATTCTTTCTGATTTTAGAAACTGCATTAAAGAAGGGGTGCACCGGTCCTGGAGATACTGCAATACCAGGTCAATGCGTGGAGTGGACAGAGCAAGCTCTTTTTCCATCTCCCTGTTCTAAAAATCCATTTAATATATGGTCCCCAGATAGGGGACGTATCAGATATTAAACTGATAAGAACAGATACTACACTTGATCTTAGCCAAAAGGCCGAGAAGCGATAACCAGAATTGGTTTCAAACTACGGAGCCACCCAAGGATCCTGAAAAGTCCATTTGTGGAGATGAGCTCCTGGACTCCCGTTAAGAAGACATGTTGTCAACCTCTAGATCCCTTACATGCCTGCACTTTTCGGCTTGCTGCTGCTGCAATCCACGCGTTTTAGATCTGCATAACTCCACCTCTTTAAACACAGCACCTTCACCCCCTGCTGTTCCCACCCGCCTCAACACCGTTGGAAGGGAGGAGAACCAATTAAGGCGGGGGGTGGGGTGGAACGAGCAGCTGTCTACCCTTAGCAGGAGGGCTCCTGATTACATACCTCTCCTGCTGCTGCTGCTGCTGGCTGTCCAGCAGCAGACTGAAGGTGGCTGCTGCTGTGCACAGGTATATAAAGGCTCAGAGCCTATTATGACACGCGCAGCCAGCGTTCCATTGCCACATTCCATCTACTGCAGGCAGGATACCTGGCTGGCTGAATGTCGCTGAGAAGCTCACAGAGACCGCCATAAGCAACAGTTTAACAGAATGCCACAGACTAATCAACCAAACTTTTTGGGTTGGGTTCTCTTTTATAGTCTGCAGGCATTAAATGAAAGAAGTCAGTGTTCCAGCAGAAGGAGACAACGTTTCAGAAAAGGCATTGTAGCAAACCAAAAAAGAAATTTTAAGCGCAGCAGAGTAACCAGCGCACATACCTGTTAGCTCAGGTGAGTTTAAAAGGCTGCTGTTGATAACAAGGGCATTTGCTAAATAGATGGTGTGTGTGCAACAATATACTGAAAGGTCAATTATATTGTGCAGCTTATCTCACCACCTGTAGTTATTTAGGTGAAAGCTCCAAAATGCTTGCCTAATATGTCTGTTTATCCAAAAGGAAGTAAAAAGGGAGAGCTAGAAAGATAGCATTGCATCACATTACATGGCAATGCAATGCACAGTTGCTGAAGTTGAACCAAAATGAGCTTGTAATCTGGCTTCTGCAACTTTGAACATGAAAAATCCAATGAGGAGAAGAAAAGCAAAGCCAAAGAGTCCATCCCAAAATCCGACAAACAAGCAAAATGAACAAAAAACATTGAATTCAATTCTTTCTGATTTTAGAAACTGCATTAAAGAAGGGGTGCACCGGTCCTGGAGATACTGCAATACCAGGTCAATGCGTGGAGTGGACAGAGCAAGCTCTTTTTCCATCTCCCTGTTCTAAAAATCCATTTAATATATGGTCCCCAGATAGGGGACGTATCAGATATTAAACTGATAAGAACAGATACTACACTTGATCTTAGCCAAAAGGCCGAGAAGCGATAACCAGAATTGGTTTCAAACTACGGAGTCACCCAAGGATCCTGAAAAGTCCATTTGTGGAGATGAGCTCCTGGACTCCCGTTAAGAAGACATGTTGTCAACCTCTAGATCCCTTACATGCCTGCACTTTTCGGCTTGCTGCTGCTGCAATCCACGCGTTTTAGATCTGCATAACTCCACCTCTTTAAACACAGCACCTTCACCCCCTGCTGTTCCCACCCGCCTCAACACCGTTGGAAGGGAGGAGAACCAATTAAGGCGGGGGGTGGGGTGGAACGAGCAGCTGTCTACCCTTAGCAGGAGGGCTCCTGATTACATACCTCTCCTGCTGCTGCTGCTGCTGGCTGTCCAGCAGCAGACTGAAGGTGGCTGCTGCTGTGCACAGGTATATAAAGGCTCAGAGCCTATTATGACACGCGCAGCCAGCGTTCCATTGCCACATTCCATCTACTGCAGGCAGGATACCTGGCTGGCTGAATGTCGCTGAGAAGCTCACAGAGACCGCCATAAGCAACAGTTTAACAGAATGCCACAGACTAATCAACCAAACTTTTTGGGTTGGGTTCTCTTTTATAGTCTGCAGGCATTAAATGAAAGAAGTCAGTGTCCCAGCAGAAGGAGACAACGTTTCAGAAAAGGCATTGTAGCAAACCAAAAAAGAAATTTTAAGCGCAGCAGAGTAACCAGCGCACATACCTGTTAGCTCAGGTGAGTTTAAAAGGCTGCTGTTGATAACAAGGGCATTTGCTAAATAGATGGTGTGTGTGCAACAATATACTGAAAGGTCAATTATATTGTGCAGCTTATCTCACCACCTGTAGTTATTTAGGTGAAAGCTCCAAAATGCTTGCCTAATATGTCTGTTTATCCAAAAGGAAGTAAAAAGGGAGAGCTAGAAAGATAGCATTGCATCACATTACATGGCAATGCAATGCACAGTTGCTGAAGTTGAACCAAAATGAGCTTGTAATCTGGCTTCTGCAACTTTGAACATGAAAAATCCAATGAGGAGAAGAAAAGTAAAGCCAAAGAGTCCATCCCAAAATCCGACAAACAAGCAAAATGAACAAAAAACATTGAATTCAATTCTTTCTGATTTTAGAAACTGCATTAAAGAAGGGGTGCACCGGTCCTGGAGATACTGCAATACCAGATCAATGCGTGGAGTGGACAGAGCAAGCTCTTTTTCCATCTCCCTGTTCTAAAAATCCATTTAATATATGGTCCCCAGATAGGGGACGTATCAGATATTAAACTGATAAGAACAGATACTACACTTGATCTTAGCCAAAAGGCCGAGAAGCGATAACCAGAATTGGTTTCAAACTACGGAGCCACCCAAGGATCCTGAAAAGTCCATTTGTGGAGATGAGCTCCTGGACTCCCGTTAAGAAGACATGTTGTCAACCTCTAGATCCCTTACATGCCTGCACTTTTCGGCTTGCTGCTGCTGCAATCCACGGGTTTTAGATCTGCATAACTCCACCTCTTTAAACACAGCACCTTCACCCCCTGCTGTTCCCACCCGCCTCAACACCGTTGGAAGGGAGGAGAACCAATTAAGGCGGGGGGTGGGGTGGAACGAGCAGCTGTCTACCCTTAGCAGGAGGGCTCCTGATTACATACCTCTCCTGCTGCTGCTGCTGCTGGCTGTCCAGCAGCAGACTGAAGGTGGCTGCTGCTGTGCACAGGTATATAAAGGCTCAGAGCCTATTATGACACGCGCAGCCAGCGTTCCATTGCCACATTCCATCTACTGCAGGCAGGATACCTGGCTGGCTGAATGTCGCTGAGAAGCTCACAGAGACCGCCATAAGCAACAGTTTAACAGAATGCCACAGACTAATCAACCAAACTTTTTGGGTTGGGTTCTCTTTTATAGTCTGCAGGCATTAAATGAAAGAAGTCAGTGTTCCAGCAGAAGGAGACAACGTTTCAGAAAAGGCATTGTAGCAAACCAAAAAAGAAATTTTAAGCGCAGCAGAGTAACCAGCGCACATACCTGTTAGCTCAGGTGAGTTTAAAAGGCTGCTGTTGATAACAAGGGCATTTGCTAAATAGATGGTGTGTGTGCAACAATATACTGAAAGGTCAATTATATTGTGCAGCTTATCTCACCACCTGTAGTTATTTAGGTGAAAGCTCCAAAATGCTTGCCTAATATGTCTGTTTATCCAAAAGGAAGTAAAAAGGGAGAGCTAGAAAGATAGCATTGCATCACATTACATGGCAATGCAATGCACAGTTGCTGAAGTTGAACCAAAATGAGCTTGTAATCTGGCTTCTGCAACTTTGAACATGAAAAATCCAATGAGGAGAAGAAAAGCAAAGCCAAAGAGTCCATCCCAAAATCCGACAAACAAGCAAAATGAACAAAAAACATTGAATTCAATTCTTTCTGATTTTAGAAACTGCATTAAAGAAGGGGTGCACCGGTCCTGGAGATACTGCAATACCAGGTCAATGCGTGGAGTGGACAGAGCAAGCTCTTTTTCCATCTCCCTGTTCTAAAAATCCATTTAATATATGGTCCCCAGATAGGGGACGTATCAGATATTAAACTGATAAGAACAGATACTACACTTGATCTTAGCCAAAAGGCCGAGAAGCGATAACCAGAATTGGTTTCAAACTACGGAGCCACCCAAGGATCCTGAAAAGTCCATTTGTGGAGATGAGCTCCTGGACTCCCGTTAAGAAGACATGTTGTCAACCTCTAGATCCCTTACATGCCTGCACTTTTCGGCTTGCTGCTGCTGCAATCCACGCGTTTTAGATCTGCATAACTCCACCTCTTTAAACACAGCACCTTCACCCCCTGCTGTTCCCACCCGCCTCAACACCGTTGGAAGGGAGGAGAACCAATTAAGGCGGGGGGTGGGGTGGAACGAGCAGCTGTCTACCCTTAGCAGGAGGGCTCCTGATTACATACCTCTCCTGCTGCTGCTGCTGCTGGCTGTCCAGCAGCAGACTGAAGGTGGCTGCTGCTGTGCACAGGTATATAAAGGCTCAGAGCCTATTATGACACGCGCAGCCAGCGTTCCATTGCCACATTCCATCTACTGCAGGCAGGATACCTGGCTGGCTGAATGTCGCTGAGAAGCTCACAGAGACCGCCATAAGCAACAGTTTAACAGAATGCCACAGACTAATCAACCAAACTTTTTGGGTTGGGTTCTCTTTTATAGTCTGCAGGCATTAAATGAAAGAAGTCAGTGTTCCAGCAGAAGGAGACAACGTTTCAGAAAAGGCATTGTAGCAAACCAAAAAAGAAATTTTAAGCGCAGCAGAGTAACCAGCGCACATACCTGTTAGCTCAGGTGAGTTTAAAAGGCTGCTGTTGATAACAAGGGCATTTGCTAAATAGATGGTGTGTGTGCAACAATATACTGAAAGGTCAATTATATTGTGCAGCTTATCTCACCAGCTGTAGTTATTTAGGTGAAAGCTCCAAAATGCTTGCCTAATATGTCTGTTTATCCAAAAGGAAGTAAAAAGGGAGAGCTAGAAAGATAGCATTGCATCACATTACATGGCAATGCAATGCACAGTTGCTGAAGTTGAACCAAAATGAGCTTGTAATCTGGCTTCTGCAACTTTGAACATGAAAAATCCAATGAGGAGAAGAAAAGCAAAGCCAAAGAGTCCATCCCAAAATCCGACAAACAAGCAAAATGAACAAAAAACATTGAATTCAATTCTTTCTGATTTTAGAAACTGCATTAAAGAAGGGGTGCACCGGTCCTGGAGATACTGCAATACCAGGTCAATGCGTGGAGTGGACAGAGCAAGCTCTTTTTCCATCTCCCTGTTCTAAAAATCCATTTAATATATGGTCCCCAGATAGGGGACGTATCAGATATTAAACTGATAAGAACAGATTTTTTTTTTTTTTATCGAAAGCCCGAATTCGTGTACAAAACCCGAGTGCGCTTAAAAAAGTGACAAGTGCCACAAAAAAAGTGCACTAGGATGCTGGTCTTCTTGAAACCCTCTCCAAAAGGAGAAGGGTCCCCCAAACCATTCCCCGTCCCTCCGAGCCAAAAGGCCACAGCGAGGAACAGGGACAAAAAGCCACCTCCAGCCGAAGCCAGAGGCGACCCAATCTTACCCCCAGCACCTGCCCGAGTTCTCACCCGAGCAAGGCACTGGGAGCCAAAGACTGTGCTCCCCTCCCGGAAGAGGGGAGCCAACAACGCTCTCCTCCCGAAAGAGGAGAGCCAGGGGGGTTCAGGGGGGAGCGGAACCTGATGGCCACACACTCCCCCCCTAGACCTGCCAAGAGAGGAACCCGTAAGGGAACCGCATCCCGACAAAATCCTAGTAGGACGTGACACACGTGAATAAGTGGACACACAGTGACAAAGAAATTAAATAAATAGTGAAGGTTTCACAGTATAATACTGCCCGGACCTTCGACCGGGAATTGAAAAATTCCCCATCCTAAGGCCAGAAGGCCCGGAATAAGGGAGTGTGCGAAGAAAGAAAATTTGAAGTGCTTGTGCAAATGTGCCATAAACTCAAGTGGGGTTCCCAATCCCAGTGAGTTAAGGCACCCCAGGGTCACCATTCCTGGGGCACTTCACACTTCGGGCTTTCGATCTTCCCCGGCCCAATGGCGTCGATCCTGGGGGGCCATGCTTTCCACCAGATGACTATATTAGCCACCTGGCGTACTAACAAGCGCCTAAACCCCAGTGTGCATAATGTATCAATCTACTAGGGCGGCCAACATCCAAAACCGCCTTTTCGAAAGATACTACACTTGATCTTAGCCAAAAGGCCGAGAAGCGATAACCAGAATTGGTTTCAAACTACGGAGCCACCCAAGGATCCTGAAAAGTCCATTTGTGGAGATGAGCTCCTGGACTCCCGTTAAGAAGACATGTTGTCAACCTCTAGATCCCTTACATGCCTGCACTTTTCGGCTTGCTGCTGCTGCAATCCACGCGTTTTAGATCTGCATAACTCCACCTCTTTAAACACAGCACCTTCACCCCCTGCTGTTCCCACCCGCCTCAACACCGTTGGAAGGGAGGAGAACCAATTAAGGCGGGGGGTGGGGTGGAACGAGCAGCTGTCTACCCTTAGCAGGAGGGCTCCTGATTACATACCTCTCCTGCTGCTGCTGCTGCTGGCTGTCCAGCAGCAGACTGAAGGTGGCTGCTGCTGTGCACAGGTATATAAAGGCTCAGAGCCTATTATGACACGCGCAGCCAGCGTTCCATTGCCACATTCCATCTACTGCAGGCAGGATACCTGGCTGGCTGAATGTCGCTGAGAAGCTCACAGAGACCGCCATAAGCAACAGTTTAACAGAATGCCACAGACTAATCAACCAAACTTTTTGGGTTGGGTTCTCTTTTATAGTCTGCAGGCATAAAATGAAAGAAGTCAGTGTTCCAGCAGAAGGAGACAACGTTTCAAAAAAGGCATTGTAGCAAACCAAAAAAGAAATTTTAAGCGCAGCAGAGTAACCAGCGCACATACCTGTTAGCTCAGGTGAGTTTAAAAGGCTGCTGTTGATAACAAGGGCATTTGCTAAATAGATGGTGTGTGTGCAACAATATACTGAAAGGTCAATTATATTGTGCAGCTTATCTCACCACCTGTAGTTATTTAGGTGAAAGCTCCAAAATGCTTGCCTAATATGTCTGTTTATCCAAAAGGAAGTAAAAAGGGAGAGCTAGAAAGATAGCATTGCATCACATTACATGGCAATGCAATGCACAGTTGCTGAAGTTGAACCAAAATGAGCTTGTAATCTGGCTTCTGCAACTTTGAACATGAAAAATCCAATGAGGAGAAGAAAAGCAAAGCCAAAGAGTCCATCCCAAAATCCGACAAACAAGCAAAATGAACAAAAAACATTGAATTCAATTCTTTCTGATTTTAGAAACTGCATTAAAGAAGGGGTGCACCGGTCCTGGAGATACTGCAATACCAGGTCAATGCGTGGAGTGGACAGAGCAAGCTCTTTTTCCATCTCCCTGTTCTAAAAATCCATTTAATATATGGTCCCCAGATAGGGGACGTATCAGATATTAAACTGATAAGAACAGATACTACACTTGATCTTAGCCAAAAGGCCGAGAAGCGATAACCAGAATTGGTTTCAAACTACGGAGCCACCCAAGGATCCTGAAAAGTCCATTTGTGGAGATGAGCTCCTGGACTCCCGTTAAGAAGACATGTTGTCAACCTCTAGATCCCTTACATGCCTGCACTTTTCGGCTTGCTGCTGCTGCAATCCACGCGTTTTAGATCTGCATAACTCCACCTCTTTAAACACAGCACCTTCACCCCCTGCTGTTCCCACCCACCTCAACACCGTTGGAAGGGAGGAGAACCAATTAAGGCGGGGGGTGGGGTGGAACGAGCAGCTGTCTACCCTTAGCAGGAGGGCTCCTGATTACATACCTCTCCTGCTGCTGCTGCTGCTGGCTGTCCAGCAGCAGACTGAAGGTGGCTGCTGCTGTGCACAGGTATATAAAGGCTCAGAGCCTATTATGACACGCGCAGCCAGCGTTCCATTGCCACATTCCATCTACTGCAGGCAGGATACCTGGCTGGCTGAATGTCGCTGAGAAGCTCACAGAGACCGCCATAAGCAACAGTTTAACAGAATGCCACAGACTAATCAACCAAACTTTTTGGGTTGGGTTCTCTTTTATAGTCTGCAGGCATTAAATGAAAGAAGTCAGTGTTCCAGCAGAAGGAGACAACGTTTCAGAAAAGGCATTGTAGCAAACCAAAAAAGAAATTTTAAGCGCAGCAGAGTAACCAGCGCACATACCTGTTAGCTCAGGTGAGTTTAAAAGGCTGCTGTTGATAACAAGGGCATTTGCTAAATAGATGGTGTGTGTGCAACAATATACTGAAAGGTCAATTATATTGTGCAGCTTATCTCACCACCTGTAGTTATTTAGGTGAAAGCTCCAAAATGCTTGCCTAATATGTCTGTTTATCCAAAAGGAAGTAAAAAGGGAGAGCTAGAAAGATAGCATTGCATGACATTACATGGCAATGCAATGCACAGTTGCTGAAGGTGAACCAAAATGAGCTTGTAATCTGGCTTCTGCAACTTTGAACATGAAAAATCCAATGAGGAGAAGAAAAGCAAAGCCAAAGAGTCCATCCCAAAATCTGACAAACAAGCAAAATGAACAAAAAACATTGAATTCAATTCTTTCTGATTTTAGAAACTGCATTAAAGAAGGGGTGCACCGGTCCTGGAGATACTGCAATACCAGGTCAATGCGTGGAGTGGACAGAGCAAGCTCTTTTTCCATCTCCCTGTTCTAAAAATCCATTTAATATATGGTCCCCAGATAGGGGACGTATCAGATATTAAACTGATAAGAACAGATACTACACTTGATCTTAGCCAAAAGGCCGAGAAGCGATAACCAGAATTGGTTTCAAACTACGGAGCCACCCAAGGATCCTGAAAAGTCCATTTGTGGAGATGAGCTCCTGGACTCCCGTTAAGAAGACATGTTGTCAACCTCTAGATCCCTTACATGCCTGCACTTTTCGGCTTGCTGCTGCTGCAATCCACGCGTTTTAGATCTGCATAACTCCACCTCTTTAAACACAGCACCTTCACCCCCTGCTGTTCCCACCCGCCTCAACACCGTTGGAAGGGAGGAGAACCAATTAAGGCGGGGGGTGGGGTGGAACGAGCAGCTGTCTACCCTTAGCAGGAGGGCTCCTGATTACATACCTCTCCTGCTGCTGCTGCTGCTGGCTGTCCAGCAGCAGACTGAAGGTGGCTGCTGCTGTGCACAGGTATATAAAGGCTCAGAGCCTATTATGACACGCGCAGCCAGCGTTCCATTGCCACATTCCATCTACTGCAGGCAGGATACCTGGCTGGCTGAATGTCGCTGAGAAGCTCACAGAGACCGCCATAAGCAACAGTTTAACAGAATGCCACAGACTAATCAACCAAACTTTTTGGGTTGGGTTCTCTTTTATAGTCTGCAGGCATTAAATGAAAGAAGTCAGTGTTCCAGCAGAAGGAGACAACGTTTCAGAAAAGGCATTGTAGCAAACCAAAAAAGAAATTTTAAGCGCAGCAGAGTAACCAGCGCACATACCTGTTAGCTCAGGTGAGTTTAAAAGGCTGCTGTTGATAACAAGGGCATTTGCTAAATAGATGGTGTGTGTGCAACAATATACTGAAAGGTCAATTATATTGTGCAGCTTATCTCACCAGCTGTAGTTATTTAGGTGAAAGCTCCAAAATGCTTGCCTAATATGTCTGTTTATCCAAAAGGAAGTAAAAAGGGAGAGCTAGAAAGATAGCATTGCATCACATTACATGGCAATGCAATGCACAGTTGCTGAAGTTGAACCAAAATGAGCTTGTAATCTGGCTTCTGCAACTTTGAACATGAAAAATCCAATGAGGAGAAGAAAAGCAAAGCCAAAGAGTCCATCCCAAAATCCGACAAACAAGCAAAATGAACAAAAAACATTGAATTCAATTCTTTCTGATTTTAGAAACTGCATTAAAGAAGGGGTGCACCGGTCCTGGAGATACTGCAATACCAGGTCAATGCGTGGAGTGGACAGAGCAAGCTCTTTTTCCATCTCCCTGTTCTAAAAATCCATTTAATATATGGTCCCCAGATAGGGGACGTATCAGATATTAAACTGATAAGAACAGATTTTTTTTTTTTTTATCGAAAGCCCGAATTCGTGTACAAAACCCGAGTGCGCTTAAAAAAGTGACAAGTGCCACAAAAAAAGTGCACTAGGATGCTGGTCTTCTTGAAACCCTCTCCAAAAGGAGAAGGGTCCCCCAAACCATTCCCCGTCCCTCCGAGCCAAAAGGCCACAGCGAGGAACAGGGACAAAAAGCCACCTCCAGCCGAAGCCAGAGGCGACCCAATCTTACCCCCAGCACCTGCCCGAGTTCTCACCCGAGCAAGGCACTGGGAGCCAAAGACTGTGCTCCCCTCCCGGAAGAGGGGAGCCAACAACGCTCTCCTCCCGAAAGAGGAGAGCCAGGGGGGTTCAGGGGGGAGCGGAACCTGATGGCCACACACTCCCCCCCTAGACCTGCCAAGAGAGGAACCCGTAAGGGAACCGCATCCCGACAAAATCCTAGTAGGACGTGACACACGTGAATAAGTGGACACACAGTGACAAAGAAATTAAATAAATAGTGAAGGTTTCACAGTATAATACTGCCCGGACCTTCGACCGGGAATTGAAAAATTCCCCATCCTAAGGCCAGAAGGCCCGGAATAAGGGTGTGTGCGAAGAAAGAAAATTTGAAGTGCTTGTGCAAATGTGCCATAAACTCAAGTGGGGTTCCCAATCCCAGTGAGTTAAGGCACCCCAGGGTCACCATTCCTGGGGCACTTCACACTTCGGGCTTTCGATCTTCCCCGGCCCAATGGCGTCGATCCTGGGGGGCCATGCTTTCCACCAGATGACTATATTAGCCACCTGGCGTACTAACAAGCGCCTAAACCCCAGTGTGCATAATGTATCAATCTACTAGGGCGGCCAACATCCAAAACCGCCTTTTCGAAAGATACTACACTTGATCTTAGCCAAAAGGCCGAGAAGCGATAACCAGAATTGGTTTCAAACTACGGAGCCACCCAAGGATCCTGAAAAGTCCATTTGTGGAGATGAGCTCCTGGACTCCCGTTAAGAAGACATGTTGTCAACCTCTAGATCCCTTACATGCCTGCACTTTTCGGCTTGCTGCTGCTGCAATCCACGCGTTTTAGATCTGCATAACTCCACCTCTTTAAACACAGCACCTTCACCCCCTGCTGTTCCCACCCGCCTCAACACCGTTGGAAGGGAGGAGAACCAATTAAGGCGGGGGGTGGGGTGGAACGAGCAGCTGTCTACCCTTAGCAGGAGGGCTCCTGATTACATACCTCTCCTGCTGCTGCTGCTGCTGGCTGTCCAGCAGCAGACTGAAGGTGGCTGCTGCTGTGCACAGGTATATAAAGGCTCAGAGCCTATTATGACACGCGCAGCCAGCGTTCCATTGCCACATTCCATCTACTGCAGGCAGGATACCTGGCTGGCTGAATGTCGCTGAGAAGCTCACAGAGACCGCCATAAGCAACAGTTTAACAGAATGCCACAGACTAATCAACCAAACTTTTTGGGTTGGGTTCTCTTTTATAGTCTGCAGGCATAAAATGAAAGAAGTCAGTGTTCCAGCAGAAGGAGACAACGTTTCAAAAAAGGCATTGTAGCAAACCAAAAAAGAAATTTTAAGCGCAGCAGAGTAACCAGCGCACATACCTGTTAGCTCAGGTGAGTTTAAAAGGCTGCTGTTGATAACAAGGGCATTTGCTAAATAGATGGTGTGTGTGCAACAATATACTGAAAGGTCAATTATATTGTGCAGCTTATCTCACCACCTGTAGTTATTTAGGTGAAAGCTCCAAAATGCTTGCCTAATATGTCTGTTTATCCAAAAGGAAGTAAAAAGGGAGAGCTAGAAAGATAGCATTGCATCACATTACATGGCAATGCAATGCACAGTTGCTGAAGTTGAACCAAAATGAGCTTGTAATCTGGCTTCTGCAACTTTGAACATGAAAAATCCAATGAGGAGAAGAAAAGCAAAGCCAAAGAGTCCATCCCAAAATCCGACAAACAAGCAAAATGAACAAAAAACATTGAATTCAATTCTTTCTGATTTTAGAAACTGCATTAAAGAAGGGGTGCACCGGTCCTGGAGATACTGCAATACCAGGTCAATGCGTGGAGTGGACAGAGCAAGCTCTTTTTCCATCTCCCTGTTCTAAAAATCCATTTAATATATGGTCCCCAGATAGGGGACGTATCAGATATTAAACTGATAAGAACAGATACTACACTTGATCTTAGCCAAAAGGCCGAGAAGCGATAACCAGAATTGGTTTCAAACTACGGAGCCACCCAAGGATCCTGAAAAGTCCATTTGTGGAGATGAGCTCCTGGACTCCCGTTAAGAAGACATGTTGTCAACCTCTAGATCCCTTACATGCCTGCACTTTTCGGCTTGCTGCTGCTGCAATCCACGCGTTTTAGATCTGCATAACTCCACCTCTTTAAACACAGCACCTTCACCCCCTGCTGTTCCCACCCACCTCAACACCGTTGGAAGGGAGGAGAACCAATTAAGGCGGGGGGTGGGGTGGAACGAGCAGCTGTCTACCCTTAGCAGGAGGGCTCCTGATTACATACCTCTCCTGCTGCTGCTGCTGCTGGCTGTCCAGCAGCAGACTGAAGGTGGCTGCTGCTGTGCACAGGTATATAAAGGCTCAGAGCCTATTATGACACGCGCAGCCAGCGTTCCATTGCCACATTCCATCTACTGCAGGCAGGATACCTGGCTGGCTGAATGTCGCTGAGAAGCTCACAGAGACCGCCATAAGCAACAGTTTAACAGAATGCCACAGACTAATCAACCAAACTTTTTGGGTTGGGTTCTCTTTTATAGTCTGCAGGCATTAAATGAAAGAAGTCAGTGTTCCAGCAGAAGGAGACAACGTTTCAGAAAAGGCATTGTAGCAAACCAAAAAAGAAATTTTAAGCGCAGCAGAGTAACCAGCGCACATACCTGTTAGCTCAGGTGAGTTTAAAAGGCTGCTGTTGATAACAAGAGCATTTGCTAAATAGATGGTGTGTGTGCAACAATATACTGAAAGGTCAATTATATTGTGCAGCTTATCTCACCACCTGTAGTTATTTAGGTGAAAGCTCCAAAATGCTTGCCTAATATGTCTGTTTATCCAAAAGGAAGTAAAAAGGGAGAGCTAGAAAGATAGCATTGCATCACATTACATGGCAATGCAATGCACAGTTGCTGAAGTTGAACCAAAATGAGCTTGTAATCTGGCTTCTGCAACTTTGAACATGAAAAATCCAATGAGGAGAAGAAAAGCAAAGCCAAAGAGTCCATCCCAAAATCCGACAAACAAGCAAAATGAACAAAAAACATTGAATTCAATTCTTTCTGATTTTAGAAACTGCATTAAAGAAGGGGTGCACCGGTCCTGGAGATACTGCAATACCAGGTCAATGCGTGGAGTGGACAGAGCAAGCTCTTTTTCCATCTCCCTGTTCTAAAAATCCATTTAATATATGGTCCCCAGATAGGGGACGTATCAGATATTAAACTGATAAGAACAGATACTACACTTGATCTTAGCCAAAAGGCCGAGAAGCGATAACCAGAATTGGTTTCAAACTACGGAGCCACCCAAGGATCCTGAAAAGTCCATTTGTGGAGATGAGCTCCTGGACTCCCGTTAAGAAGATATGTTGTCAACCTCTAGATCCCTTACATGCCTGCACTTTTCGGCTTGCTGCTGCTGCAATCCACGCGTTTTAGATCTGCATAACTCCACCTCTTTAAACACAGCACCTTCACCCCCTGCTGTTCCCACCCGCCTCAACACCGTTGGAAGGGAGGAGAACCAATTAAGGCGGGGGGTGGGGTGGAACGAGCAGCTGTCTACCCTTAGCAGGAGGGCTCCTGATTACATACCTCTCCTGCTGCTGCTGCTGCTGGCTGTCCAGCAGCAGACTGAAGGTGGCTGCTGCTGTGCACAGGTATATAAAGGCTCAGAGCCTATTATGACACGCGCAGCCAGCGTTCCATTGCCACATTCCATCTACTGCAGGCAGGATACCTGGCTGGCTGAATGTCGCTGAGAAGCTCACAGAGACCGCCATAAGCAACAGTTTAACAGAATGCCACAGACTAATCAACCAAACTTTTTGGGTTGGGTTCTCTTTTATAGTCTGCAGGCATTAAATGAAAGAAGTCAGTGTTCCAGCAGAAGGAGACAACGTTTCAGAAAAGGCATTGTAGCAAACCAAAAAAGAAATTTTAAGCGCAGCAGAGTAACCAGCGCACATACCTGTTAGCTCAGGTGAGTTTAAAAGGCTGCTGTTGATAACAAGGGCATTTGCTAAATAGATGGTGTGTGTGCAACAATATACTGAAAGGTCAATTATATTGTGCAGCTTATCTCACCAGCTGTAGTTATTTAGGTGAAAGCTCCAAAATGCTTGCCTAATATGTCTGTTTATCCAAAAGGAAGTAAAAAGGGAGAGCTAGAAAGATAGCATTGCATCACATTACATGGCAATGCAATGCACAGTTGCTGAAGTTGAACCAAAATGAGCTTGTAATCTGGCTTCTGCAACTTTGAACATGAAAAATCCAATGAGGAGAAGAAAAGCAAAGCCAAAGAGTCCATCCCAAAATCCGACAAACAAGCAAAATGAACAAAAAACATTGAATTCAATTCTTTCTGATTTTAGAAACTGCATTAAAGAAGGGGTGCACCGGTCCTGGAGATACTGCAATACCAGGTCAATGCGTGGAGTGGACAGAGCAAGCTCTTTTTCCATCTCCCTGTTCTAAAAATCCATTTAATATATGGTCCCCAGATAGGGGACGTATCAGATATTAAACTGATAAGAACAGATTTTTTTTTTTTTTATCGAAAGCCCGAATTCGTGTACAAAACCCGAGTGCGCTTAAAAAAGTGACAAGTGCCACAAAAAAAGTGCACTAGGATGCTGGTCTTCTTGAAACCCTCTCCAAAAGGAGAAGGGTCCCCCAAACCATTCCCCGTCCCTCCGAGCCAAAAGGCCACAGCGAGGAACAGGGACAAAAAGCCACCTCCAGCCGAAGCCAGAGGCGACCCAATCTTACCCCCAGCACCTGCCCGAGTTCTCACCCGAGCAAGGCACTGGGAGCCAAAGACTGTGCTCCCCTCCCGGAAGAGGGGAGCCAACAACGCTCTCCTCCCGAAAGAGGAGAGCCAGGGGGGTTCAGGGGGGAGCGGAACCTGATGGCCACACACTCCACCCCTAGACCTGCCAAGAGAGGAACCCGTAAGGGAACCGCATCCCGACAAAATCCTAGTAGGACGTGACACACGTGAATAAGTGGACACACAGTGACAAAGAAATTAAATAAATAGTGAAGGTTTCACAGTATAATACTGCCCGGACCTTCGACCGGGAATTGAAAAATTCCCCATCCTAAGGCCAGAAGGCCCGGAATAAGGGTGTGTGCGAAGAAAGAAAATTTGAAGTGCTTGTGCAAATGTGCCATAAACTCAAGTGGGGTTCCCAATCCCAGTGAGTTAAGGCACCCCAGGGTCACCATTCCTGGGGCACTTCACACTTCGGGCTTTCGATCTTCCCCGGCCCAATGGCGTCGATCCTGGGGGGCCATGCTTTCCACCAGATGACTATATTAGCCACCTGGCGTACTAACAAGCGCCTAAACCCCAGTGTGCATAATGTATCAATCTACTAGGGCGGCCAACATCCAAAACCGCCTTTTCGAAAGATACTACACTTGATCTTAGCCAAAAGGCCGAGAAGCGATAACCAGAATTGGTTTCAAACTACGGAGCCACCCAAGGATCCTGAAAAGTCCATTTGTGGAGATGAGCTCCTGGACTCCCGTTAAGAAGACATGTTGTCAACCTCTAGATCCCTTACATGCCTGCACTTTTCGGCTTGCTGCTGCTGCAATCCACGCGTTTTAGATCTGCATAACTCCACCTCTTTAAACACAGCACCTTCACCCCCTGCTGTTCCCACCCGCCTCAACACCGTTGGAAGGGAGGAGAACCAATTAAGGCGGGGGGTGGGGTGGAACGAGCAGCTGTCTACCCTTAGCAGGAGGGCTCCTGATTACATACCTCTCCTGCTGCTGCTGCTGCTGGCTGTCCAGCAGCAGACTGAAGGTGGCTGCTGCTGTGCACAGGTATATAAAGGCTCAGAGCCTATTATGACACGCGCAGCCAGCGTTCCATTGCCACATTCCATCTACTGCAGGCAGGATACCTGGCTGGCTGAATGTCGCTGAGAAGCTCACAGAGACCGCCATAAGCAACAGTTTAACAGAATGCCACAGACTAATCAACCAAACTTTTTGGGTTGGGTTCTCTTTTATAGTCTGCAGGCATAAAATGAAAGAAGTCAGTGTTCCAGCAGAAGGAGACAACGTTTCAAAAAAGGCATTGTAGCAAACCAAAAAAGAAATTTTAAGCGCAGCAGAGTAACCAGCGCACATACCTGTTAGCTCAGGTGAGTTTAAAAGGCTGCTGTTGATAACAAGGGCATTTGCTAAATAGATGGTGTGTGTGCAACAATATACTGAAAGGTCAATTATATTGTGCAGCTTATCTCACCACCTGTAGTTATTTAGGTGAAAGCTCCAAAATGCTTGCCTAATATGTCTGTTTATCCAAAAGGAAGTAAAAAGGGAGAGCTAGAAAGATAGCATTGCATCACATTACATGGCAATGCAATGCACAGTTGCTGAAGTTGAACCAAAATGAGCTTGTAATCTGGCTTCTGCAACTTTGAACATGAAAAATCCAATGAGGAGAAGAAAAGCAAAGCCAAAGAGTCCATCCCAAAATCCGACAAACAAGCAAAATGAACAAAAAACATTGAATTCAATTCTTTCTGATTTTAGAAACTGCATTAAAGAAGGGGTGCACCGGTCCTGGAGATACTGCAATACCAGGTCAATGCGTGGAGTGGACAGAGCAAGCTCTTTTTCCATCTCCCTGTTCTAAAAATCCATTTAATATATGGTCCCCAGATAGGGGATGTATCAGATATTAAACTGATAAGAACAGATACTACACTTGATCTTAGCCAAAAGGCCGAGAAGCGATAACCAGAATTGGTTTCAAACTACGGAGCCACCCAAGGATCCTGAAAAGTCCATTTGTGGAGATGAGCTCCTGGACTCCCGTTAAGAAGACATGTTGTCAACCTCTAGATCCCTTACATGCCTGCACTTTTCGGCTTGCTGCTGCTGCAATCCACGCGTTTTAGATCTGCATAACTCCACCTCTTTAAACACAGCACCTTCACCCCCTGCTGTTCCCACCCGCCTCAACACCGTTGGAAGGGAGGAGAACCAATTAAGGCGGGGGGTGGGGTGGAACGAGCAGCTGTCTACCCTTAGCAGGAGGGCTCCTGATTACATACCTCTCCTGCTGCTGCTGCTGCTGGCTGTCCAGCAGCAGACTGAAGGTGGCTGCTGCTGTGCACAGGTATATAAAGGCTCAGAGCCTATTATGACACGCGCAGCCAGCGTTCCATTGCCACATTCCATCTACTGCAGGCAGGATACCTGGCTGGCTGAATGTCGCTGAGAAGCTCACAGAGACCGCCATAAGCAACAGTTTAACAGAATGCCACAGACTAATCAACCAAACTTTTTGGGTTGGGTTCTCTTTTATAGTCTGCAGGCATTAAATGAAAGAAGTCAGTGTTCCAGCAGAAGGAGACAACGTTTCAGAAAAGGCATTGTAGCAAACCAAAAAAGAAATTTTAAGCGCAGCAGAGTAACCAGCGCACATACCTGTTAGCTCAGGTGAGTTTAAAAGGCTGCTGTTGATAACAAGGGCATTTGCTAAATAGATGGTGTGTGTGCAACAATATACTGAAAGGTCAATTATATTGTGCAGCTTATCTCACCAGCTGTAGTTATTTAGGTGAAAGCTCCAAAATGCTTGCCTAATATGTCTGTTTATCCAAAAGGAAGTAAAAAGGGAGAGCTAGAAAGATAGCATTGCATCACATTACATGGCAATGCAATGCACAGTTGCTGAAGTTGAACCAAAATGAGCTTGTAATCTGGCTTCTGCAACTTTGAACATGAAAAATCCAATGAGGAGAAGAAAAGCAAAGCCAAAGAGTCCATCCCAAAATCCGACAAACAAGCAAAATGAACAAAAAACATTGAATTCAATTCTTTCTGATTTTAGAAACTGCATTAAAGAAGGGGTGCACCGGTCCTGGAGATACTGCAATACCAGGTCAATGCGTGGAGTGGACAGAGCAAGCTCTTTTTCCATCTCCCTGTTCTAAAAATCCATTTAATATATGGTCCCCAGATAGGGGACGTATCAGATATTAAACTGATAAGAACAGATTTTTTTTTTTTTTATCGAAAGCCCGAATTCGTGTACAAAACCCGAGTGCGCTTAAAAAAGTGACAAGTGCCACAAAAAAAGTGCACTAGGATGCTGGTCTTCTTGAAACCCTCTCCAAAAGGAGAAGGGTCCCCCAAACCATTCCCCGTCCCTCCGAGCCAAAAGGCCACAGCGAGGAACAGGGACAAAAAGCCACCTCCAGCCGAAGCCAGAGGCGACCCAATCTTACCCCCAGCACCTGCCCGAGTTCTCACCCGAGCAAGGCACTGGGAGCCAAAGACTGTGCTCCCCTCCCGGAAGAGGGGAGCCAACAACGCTCTCCTCCCGAAAGAGGAGAGCCAGGGGGGTTCAGGGGGGAGCGGAACCTGATGGCCACACACTCCCCCCCTAGACCTGCCAAGAGAGGAACCCGTAAGGGAACCGCATCCCGACAAAATCCTAGTAGGACGTGACACACGTGAATAAGTGGACACACAGTGACAAAGAAATTAAATAAATAGTGAAGGTTTCACAGTATAATACTGCCCGGACCTTCGACCGGGAATTGAAAAATTCCCCATCCTAAGGCCAGAAGGCCCGGAATAAGGGTGTGTGCGAAGAAAGAAAATTTGAAGTGCTTGTGCAAATGTGCCATAAACTCAAGTGGGGTTCCCAATCCCAGTGAGTTAAGGCACCCCAGGGTCACCATTCCTGGGGCACTTCACACTTCGGGCTTTCGATCTTCCCCGGCCCAATGGCGTCGATCCTGGGGGGCCATGCTTTCCACCAGATGACTATATTAGCCACCTGGCGTACTAACAAGCGCCTAAACCCCAGTGTGCATAATGTATCAATCTACTAGGGCGGCCAACATCCAAAACCGCCTTTTCGAAAGATACTACACTTGATCTTAGCCAAAAGGCCGAGAAGCGATAACCAGAATTGGTTTCAAACTACGGAGCCACCCAAGGATCCTGAAAAGTCCATTTGTGGAGATGAGCTCCTGGACTCCCGTTAAGAAGACATGTTGTCAACCTCTAGATCCCTTACATGCCTGCACTTTTCGGCTTGCTGCTGCTGCAATCCACGCGTTTTAGATCTGCATAACTCCACCTCTTTAAACACAGCACCTTCACCCCCTGCTGTTCCCACCCGCCTCAACACCGTTGGAAGGGAGGAGAACCAATTAAGGCGGGGGGTGGGGTGGAACGAGCAGCTGTCTACCCTTAGCAGGAGGGCTCCTGATTACATACCTCTCCTGCTGCTGCTGCTGCTGGCTGTCCAGCAGCAGACTGAAGGTGGCTGCTGCTGTGCACAGGTATATAAAGGCTCAGAGCCTATTATGACACGCGCAGCCAGCGTTCCATTGCCACATTCCATCTACTGCAGGCAGGATACCTGGCTGGCTGAATGTCGCTGAGAAGCTCACAGAGACCGCCATAAGCAACAGTTTAACAGAATGCCACAGACTAATCAACCAAACTTTTTGGGTTGGGTTCTCTTTTATAGTCTGCAGGCATAAAATGAAAGAAGTCAGTGTTCCAGCAGAAGGAGACAACGTTTCAAAAAAGGCATTGTAGCAAACCAAAAAAGAAATTTTAAGCGCAGCAGAGTAACCAGCGCACATACCTGTTAGCTCAGGTGAGTTTAAAAGGCTGCTGTTGATAACAAGGGCATTTGCTAAATAGATGGTGTGTGTGCAACAATATACTGAAAGGTCAATTATATTGTGCAGCTTATCTCACCACCTGTAGTTATTTAGGTGAAAGCTCCAAAATGCTTGCCTAATATGTCTGTTTATCCAAAAGGAAGTAAAAAGGGAGAGCTAGAAAGATAGCATTGCATCACATTACATGGCAATGCAATGCACAGTTGCTGAAGTTGAACCAAAATGAGCTTGTAATCTGGCTTCTGCAACTTTGAACATGAAAAATCCAATGAGGAGAAGAAAAGCAAAGCCAAAGAGTCCATCCCAAAATCCGACAAACAAGCAAAATGAACAAAAAACATTGAATTCAATTCTTTCTGATTTTAGAAACTGCATTAAAGAAGGGGTGCACCGGTCCTGGAGATACTGCAATACCAGGTCAATGCGTGGAGTGGACAGAGCAAGCTCTTTTTCCATCTCCCTGTTCTAAAAATCCATTTAATATATGGTCCCCAGATAGGGGACGTATCAGATATTAAACTGATAAGAACAGATACTACACTTGATCTTAGCCAAAAGGCCGAGAAGCGATAACCAGAATTGGTTTCAAACTACGGAGCCACCCAAGGATCCTGAAAAGTCCATTTGTGGAGATGAGCTCCTGGACTCCCGTTAAGAAGACATGTTGTCAACCTCTAGATCCCTTACATGCCTGCACTTTTCGGCTTGCTGCTGCTGCAATCCACGCGTTTTAGATCTGCATAACTCCACCTCTTTAAACACAGCACCTTCACCCCCTGCTGTTCCCACCCACCTCAACACCGTTGGAAGGGAGGAGAACCAATTAAGGCGGGGGGTGGGGTGGAACGAGCAGCTGTCTACCCTTAGCAGGAGGGCTCCTGATTACATACCTCTCCTGCTGCTGCTGCTGCTGGCTGTCCAGCAGCAGACTGAAGGTGGCTGCTGCTGTGCACAGGTATATAAAGGCTCAGAGCCTATTATGACACGCGCAGCCAGCGTTCCATTGCCACATTCCATCTACTGCAGGCAGGATACCTGGCTGGCTGAATGTCGCTGAGAAGCTCACAGAGACCGCCATAAGCAACAGTTTAACAGAATGCCACAGACTAATCAACCAAACTTTTTGGGTTGGGTTCTCTTTTATAGTCTGCAGGCATTAAATGAAAGAAGTCAGTGTTCCAGCAGAAGGAGACAACGTTTCAGAAAAGGCATTGTAGCAAACCAAAAAAGAAATTTTAAGCGCAGCAGAGTAACCAGCGCACATACCTGTTAGCTCAGGTGAGTTTAAAAGGCTGCTGTTGATAACAAGGGCATTTGCTAAATAGATGGTGTGTGTGCAACAATATACTGAAAGGTCAATTATATTGTGCAGCTTATCTCACCAGCTGTAGTTATTTAGGTGAAAGCTCCAAAATGCTTGCCTAATATGTCTGTTTATCCAAAAGGAAGTAAAAAGGGAGAGCTAGAAAGATAGCATTGCATCACATTACATGGCAATGCAATGCACAGTTGCTGAAGTTGAACCAAAATGAGCTTGTAATCTGGCTTCTGCAACTTTGAACATGAAAAATCCAATGAGGAGAAGAAAAGCAAAGCCAAAGAGTCCATCCCAAAATCCGACAAACAAGCAAAATGAACAAAAAACATTGAATTCAATTCTTTCTGATTTTAGAAACTGCATTAAAGAAGGGGTGCACCGGTCCTGGAGATACTGCAATACCAGGTCAATGCGTGGAGTGGACAGAGCAAGCTCTTTTTCCATCTCCCTGTTCTAAAAATCCATTTAATATATGGTCCCCAGATAGGGGACGTATCAGATATTAAACTGATAACAACAGATTTTTTTTTTTTTTATCGAAAGCCCGAATTCGTGTACAAAACCCGAGTGCGCTTAAAAAAGTGACAAGTGCCACAAAAAAAGTGCACTAGGATGCTGGTCTTCTTGAAACCCTCTCCAAAAGGAGAAGGGTCCCCCAAACCATTCCCCGTCCCTCCGAGCCAAAAGGCCACAGCGAGGAACAGGGACAAAAAGCCACCTCCAGCCGAAGCCAGAGGCGACCCAATCTTACCCCCAGCACCTGCCCGAGTTCTCACCCGAGCAAGGCACTGGGAGCCAAAGACTGTGCTCCCCTCCCGGAAGAGGGGAGCCAACAACGCTCTCCTCCCGAAAGAGGAGAGCCAGGGGGGTTCAGGGGGGAGCGGAACCTGATGGCCACACACTCCCCCCCTAGACCTGCCAAGAGAGGAACCCGTAAGGGAACCGCATCCCGACAAAATCCTAGTAGGACGTGACACACGTGAATAAGTGGACACACAGTGACAAAGAAATTAAATAAATAGTGAAGGTTTCACAGTATAATACTGCCCGGACCTTCGACCGGGAATTGAAAAATTCCCCATCCTAAGGCCAGAAGGCCCGGAATAAGGGTGTGTGCGAAGAAAGAAAATTTGAAGTGCTTGTGCAAATGTGCCATAAACTCAAGTGGGGTTCCCAATCCCAGTGAGTTAAGGCACCCCAGGGTCACCATTCCTGGGGCACTTCACACTTCGGGCTTTCGATCTTCCCCGGCCCAATGGCGTCGATCCTGGGGGGCCATGCTTTCCACCAGATGACTATATTAGCCACCTGGCGTACTAACAAGCGCCTAAACCCCAGTGTGCATAATGTATCAATCTACTAGGGCGGCCAACATCCAAAACCGCCTTTTCGAAAGATACTACACTTGATCTTAGCCAAAAGGCCGAGAAGCGATAACCAGAATTGGTTTCAAACTACGGAGCCACCCAAGGATCCTGAAAAGTCCATTTGTGGAGATGAGCTCCTGGACTCCCGTTAAGAAGACATGTTGTCAACCTCTAGATCCCTTACATGCCTGCACTTTTCGGCTTGCTGCTGCTGCAATCCACGCGTTTTAGATCTGCATAACTCCACCTCTTTAAACACAGCACCTTCACCCCCTGCTGTTCCCACCCGCCTCAACACCGTTGGAAGGGAGGAGAACCAATTAAGGCGGGGGGTGGGGTGGAACGAGCAGCTGTCTACCCTTAGCAGGAGGGCTCCTGATTACATACCTCTCCTGCTGCTGCTGCTGCTGGCTGTCCAGCAGCAGACTGAAGGTGGCTGCTGCTGTGCACAGGTATATAAAGGCTCAGAGCCTATTATGACACGCGCAGCCAGCGTTCCATTGCCACATTCCATCTACTGCAGGCAGGATACCTGGCTGGCTGAATGTCGCTGAGAAGCTCACAGAGACCGCCATAAGCAACAGTTTAACAGAATGCCACAGACTAATCAACCAAACTTTTTGGGTTGGGTTCTCTTTTATAGTCTGCAGGCATAAAATGAAAGAAGTCAGTGTTCCAGCAGAAGGAGACAACGTTTCAAAAAAGGCATTGTAGCAAACCAAAAAAGAAATTTTAAGCGCAGCAGAGTAACCAGCGCACATACCTGTTAGCTCAGGTGAGTTTAAAAGGCTGCTGTTGATAACAAGGGCATTTGCTAAATAGATGGTGTGTGTGCAACAATATACTGAAAGGTCAATTATATTGTGCAGCTTATCTCACCACCTGTAGTTATTTAGGTGAAAGCTCCAAAATGCTTGCCTAATATGTCTGTTTATCCAAAAGGAAGTAAAAAGGGAGAGCTAGAAAGATAGCATTGCATCACATTACATGGCAATGCAATGCACAGTTGCTGAAGTTGAACCAAAATGAGCTTGTAATCTGGCTTCTGCAACTTTGAACATGAAAAATCCAATGAGGAGAAGAAAAGCAAAGCCAAAGAGTCCATCCCAAAATCCGACAAACAAGCAAAATGAACAAAAAACATTGAATTCAATTCTTTCTGATTTTAGAAACTGCATTAAAGAAGGGGTGCACCGGTCCTGGAGATACTGCAATACCAGGTCAATGCGTGGAGTGGACAGAGCAAGCTCTTTTTCCATCTCCCTGTTCTAAAAATCCATTTAATATATGGTCCCCAGATAGGGGACGTATCAGATATTAAACTGATAAGAACAGATACTACACTTGATCTTAGCCAAAAGGCCGAGAAGCGATAACCAGAATTGGTTTCAAACTACGGAGCCACCCAAGGATCCTGAAAAGTCCATTTGTGGAGATGAGCTCCTGGACTCCCGTTAAGAAGACATGTTGTCAACCTCTAGATCCCTTACATGCCTGCACTTTTCGGCTTGCTGCTGCTGCAATCCACGCGTTTTAGATCTGCATAACTCCACCTCTTTAAACACAGCACCTTCACCCCCTGCTGTTCCCACCCACCTCAACACCGTTGGAAGGGAGGAGAACCAATTAAGGCGGGGGGTGGGGTGGAACGAGCAGCTGTCTACCCTTAGCAGGAGGGCTCCTGATTACATACCTCTCCTGCTGCTGCTGCTGCTGGCTGTCCAGCAGCAGACTGAAGGTGGCTGCTGCTGTGCACAGGTATATAAAGGCTCAGAGCCTATTATGACACGCGCAGCCAGCGTTCCATTGCCACATTCCATCTACTGCAGGCAGGATACCTGGCTGGCTGAATGTCGCTGAGAAGCTCACAGAGACCGCCATAAGCAACAGTTTAACAGAATGCCACAGACTAATCAACCAAACTTTTTGGGTTGGGTTCTCTTTTATAGTCTGCAGGCATTAAATGAAAGAAGTCAGTGTTCCAGCAGAAGGAGACAACGTTTCAGAAAAGGCATTGTAGCAAACCAAAAAAGAAATTTTAAGCGCAGCAGAGTAACCAGCGCACATACCTGTTAGCTCAGGTGAGTTTAAAAGGCTGCTGTTGATAACAAGAGCATTTGCTAAATAGATGGTGTGTGTGCAACAATATACTGAAAGGTCAATTATATTGTGCAGCTTATCTCACCACCTGTAGTTATTTAGGTGAAAGCTCCAAAATGCTTGCCTAATATGTCTGTTTATCCAAAAGGAAGTAAAAAGGGAGAGCTAGAAAGATAGCATTGCATCACATTACATGGCAATGCAATGCACAGTTGCTGAAGTTGAACCAAAATGAGCTTGTAATCTGGCTTCTGCAACTTTGAACATGAAAAATCCAATGAGGAGAAGAAAAGCAAAGCCAAAGAGTCCATCCCAAAATCCGACAAACAAGCAAAATGAACAAAAAACATTGAATTCAATTCTTTCTGATTTTAGAAACTGCATTAAAGAAGGGGTGCACCGGTCCTGGAGATACTGCAATACCAGGTCAATGCGTGGAGTGGACAGAGCAAGCTCTTTTTCCATCTCCCTGTTCTAAAAATCCATTTAATATATGGTCCCCAGATAGGGGACGTATCAGATATTAAACTGATAAGAACAGATACTACACTTGATCTTAGCCAAAAGGCCGAGAAGCGATAACCAGAATTGGTTTCAAACTACGGAGCCACCCAAGGATCCTGAAAAGTCCATTTGTGGAGATGAGCTCCTGGACTCCCGTTAAGAAGATATGTTGTCAACCTCTAGATCCCTTACATGCCTGCACTTTTCGGCTTGCTGCTGCTGCAATCCACGCGTTTTAGATCTGCATAACTCCACCTCTTTAAACACAGCACCTTCACCCCCTGCTGTTCCCACCCGCCTCAACACCGTTGGAAGGGAGGAGAACCAATTAAGGCGGGGGGTGGGGTGGAACGAGCAGCTGTCTACCCTTAGCAGGAGGGCTCCTGATTACATACCTCTCCTGCTGCTGCTGCTGCTGGCTGTCCAGCAGCAGACTGAAGGTGGCTGCTGCTGTGCACAGGTATATAAAGGCTCAGAGCCTATTATGACACGCGCAGCCAGCGTTCCATTGCCACATTCCATCTACTGCAGGCAGGATACCTGGCTGGCTGAATGTCGCTGAGAAGCTCACAGAGACCGCCATAAGCAACAGTTTAACAGAATGCCACAGACTAATCAACCAAACTTTTTGGGTTGGGTTCTCTTTTATAGTCTGCAGGCATTAAATGAAAGAAGTCAGTGTTCCAGCAGAAGGAGACAACGTTTCAGAAAAGGCATTGTAGCAAACCAAAAAAGAAATTTTAAGCGCAGCAGAGTAACCAGCGCACATACCTGTTAGCTCAGGTGAGTTTAAAAGGCTGCTGTTGATAACAAGGGCATTTGCTAAATAGATGGTGTGTGTGCAACAATATACTGAAAGGTCAATTATATTGTGCAGCTTATCTCACCAGCTGTAGTTATTTAGGTGAAAGCTCCAAAATGCTTGCCTAATATGTCTGTTTATCCAAAAGGAAGTAAAAAGGGAGAGCTAGAAAGATAGCATTGCATCACATTACATGGCAATGCAATGCACAGTTGCTGAAGTTGAACCAAAATGAGCTTGTAATCTGGCTTCTGCAACTTTGAACATGAAAAATCCAATGAGGAGAAGAAAAGCAAAGCCAAAGAGTCCATCCCAAAATCCGACAAACAAGCAAAATGAACAAAAAACATTGAATTCAATTCTTTCTGATTTTAGAAACTGCATTAAAGAAGGGGTGCACCGGTCCTGGAGATACTGCAATACCAGGTCAATGCGTGGAGTGGACAGAGCAAGCTCTTTTTCCATCTCCCTGTTCTAAAAATCCATTTAATATATGGTCCCCAGATAGGGGACGTATCAGATATTAAACTGATAAGAACAGATTTTTTTTTTTTTTATCGAAAGCCCGAATTCGTGTACAAAACCCGAGTGCGCTTAAAAAAGTGACAAGTGCCACAAAAAAAGTGCACTAGGATGCTGGTCTTCTTGAAACCCTCTCCAAAAGGAGAAGGGTCCCCCAAACCATTCCCCGTCCCTCCGAGCCAAAAGGCCACAGCGAGGAACAGGGACAAAAAGCCACCTCCAGCCGAAGCCAGAGGCGACCCAATCTTACCCCCAGCACCTGCCCGAGTTCTCACCCGAGCAAGGCACTGGGAGCCAAAGACTGTGCTCCCCTCCCGGAAGAGGGGAGCCAACAACGCTCTCCTCCCGAAAGAGGAGAGCCAGGGGGGTTCAGGGGGGAGCGGAACCTGATGGCCACACACTCCACCCCTAGACCTGCCAAGAGAGGAACCCGTAAGGGAACCGCATCCCGACAAAATCCTAGTAGGACGTGACACACGTGAATAAGTGGACACACAGTGACAAAGAAATTAAATAAATAGTGAAGGTTTCACAGTATAATACTGCCCGGACCTTCGACCGGGAATTGAAAAATTCCCCATCCTAAGGCCAGAAGGCCCGGAATAAGGGTGTGTGCGAAGAAAGAAAATTTGAAGTGCTTGTGCAAATGTGCCATAAACTCAAGTGGGGTTCCCAATCCCAGTGAGTTAAGGCACCCCAGGGTCACCATTCCTGGGGCACTTCACACTTCGGGCTTTCGATCTTCCCCGGCCCAATGGCGTCGATCCTGGGGGGCCATGCTTTCCACCAGATGACTATATTAGCCACCTGGCGTACTAACAAGCGCCTAAACCCCAGTGTGCATAATGTATCAATCTACTAGGGCGGCCAACATCCAAAACCGCCTTTTCGAAAGATACTACACTTGATCTTAGCCAAAAGGCCGAGAAGCGATAACCAGAATTGGTTTCAAACTACGGAGCCACCCAAGGATCCTGAAAAGTCCATTTGTGGAGATGAGCTCCTGGACTCCCGTTAAGAAGACATGTTGTCAACCTCTAGATCCCTTACATGCCTGCACTTTTCGGCTTGCTGCTGCTGCAATCCACGCATTTTAGATCTGCATAACTCCACCTCTTTAAACACAGCACCTTCACCCCCTGCTGTTCCCACCCGCCTCAACACCGTTGGAAGGGAGGAGAACCAATTAAGGCGGGGGGTGGGGTGGAACGAGCAGCTGTCTACCCTTAGCAGGAGGGCTCCTGATTACATACCTCTCCTGCTGCTGCTGCTGCTGGCTGTCCAGCAGCAGACTGAAGGTGGCTGCTGCTGTGCACAGGTATATAAAGGCTCAGAGCCTATTATGACACGCGCAGCCAGCGTTCCATTGCCACATTCCATCTACTGCAGGCAGGATACCTGGCTGGCTGAATGTCGCTGAGAAGCTCACAGAGACCGCCATAAGCAACAGTTTAACAGAATGCCACAGACTAATCAACCAAACTTTTTGGGTTGGGTTCTCTTTTATAGTCTGCAGGCATAAAATGAAAGAAGTCAGTGTTCCAGCAGAAGGAGACAACGTTTCAAAAAAGGCATTGTAGCAAACCAAAAAAGAAATTTTAAGCGCAGCAGAGTAACCAGCGCACATACCTGTTAGCTCAGGTGAGTTTAAAAGGCTGCTGTTGATAACAAGGGCATTTGCTAAATAGATGGTGTGTGTGCAACAATATACTGAAAGGTCAATTATATTGTGCAGCTTATCTCACCACCTGTAGTTATTTAGGTGAAAGCTCCAAAATGCTTGCCTAATATGTCTGTTTATCCAAAAGGAAGTAAAAAGGGAGAGCTAGAAAGATAGCATTGCATCACATTACATGGCAATGCAATGCACAGTTGCTGAAGTTGAACCAAAATGAGCTTGTAATCTGGCTTCTGCAACTTTGAACATGAAAAATCCAATGAGGAGAAGAAAAGCAAAGCCAAAGAGTCCATCCCAAAATCCGACAAACAAGCAAAATGAACAAAAAACATTGAATTCAATTCTTTCTGATTTTAGAAACTGCATTAAAGAAGGGGTGCACCGGTCCTGGAGATACTGCAATACCAGGTCAATGCGTGGAGTGGACAGAGCAAGCTCTTTTTCCATCTCCCTGTTCTAAAAATCCATTTAATATATGGTCCCCAGATAGGGGATGTATCAGATATTAAACTGATAAGAACAGATACTACACTTGATCTTAGCCAAAAGGCCGAGAAGCGATAACCAGAATTGGTTTCAAACTACGGAGCCACCCAAGGATCCTGAAAAGTCCATTTGTGGAGATGAGCTCCTGGACTCCCGTTAAGAAGACATGTTGTCAACCTCTAGATCCCTTACATGCCTGCACTTTTCGGCTTGCTGCTGCTGCAATCCACGCGTTTTAGATCTGCATAACTCCACCTCTTTAAACACAGCACCTTCACCCCCTGCTGTTCCCACCCGCCTCAACACCGTTGGAAGGGAGGAGAACCAATTAAGGCGGGGGGTGGGGTGGAACGAGCAGCTGTCTACCCTTAGCAGGAGGGCTCCTGATTACATACCTCTCCTGCTGCTGCTGCTGCTGGCTGTCCAGCAGCAGACTGAAGGTGGCTGCTGCTGTGCACAGGTATATAAAGGCTCAGAGCCTATTATGACACGCGCAGCCAGCGTTCCATTGCCACATTCCATCTACTGCAGGCAGGATACCTGGCTGGCTGAATGTCGCTGAGAAGCTCACAGAGACCGCCATAAGCAACAGTTTAACAGAATGCCACAGACTAATCAACCAAACTTTTTGGGTTGGGTTCTCTTTTATAGTCTGCAGGCATTAAATGAAAGAAGTCAGTGTTCCAGCAGAAGGAGACAACGTTTCAGAAAAGGCATTGTAGCAAACCAAAAAAGAAATTTTAAGCGCAGCAGAGTAACCAGCGCACATACCTGTTAGCTCAGGTGAGTTTAAAAGGCTGCTGTTGATAACAAGGGCATTTGCTAAATAGATGGTGTGTGTGCAACAATATACTGAAAGGTCAATTATATTGTGCAGCTTATCTCACCAGCTGTAGTTATTTAGGTGAAAGCTCCAAAATGCTTGCCTAATATGTCTGTTTATCCAAAAGGAAGTAAAAAGGGAGAGCTAGAAAGATAGCATTGCATCACATTACATGGCAATGCAATGCACAGTTGCTGAAGTTGAACCAAAATGAGCTTGTAATCTGGCTTCTGCAACTTTGAACATGAAAAATCCAATGAGGAGAAGAAAAGCAAAGCCAAAGAGTCCATCCCAAAATCCGACAAACAAGCAAAATGAACAAAAAACATTGAATTCAATTCTTTCTGATTTTAGAAACTGCATTAAAGAAGGGGTGCACCGGTCCTGGAGATACTGCAATACCAGGTCAATGCGTGGAGTGGACAGAGCAAGCTCTTTTTCCATCTCCCTGTTCTAAAAATCCATTTAATATATGGTCCCCAGATAGGGGACGTATCAGATATTAAACTGATAAGAACAGATTTTTTTTTTTTTTATCGAAAGCCCGAATTCGTGTACAAAACCCGAGTGCGCTTAAAAAAGTGACAAGTGCCACAAAAAAAGTGCACTAGGATGCTGGTCTTCTTGAAACCCTCTCCAAAAGGAGAAGGGTCCCCCAAACCATTCCCCGTCCCTCCGAGCCAAAAGGCCACAGCGAGGAACAGGGACAAAAAGCCACCTCCAGCCGAAGCCAGAGGCGACCCAATCTTACCCCCAGCACCTGCCCGAGTTCTCACCCGAGCAAGGCACTGGGAGCCAAAGACTGTGCTCCCCTCCCGGAAGAGGGGAGCCAACAACGCTCTCCTCCCGAAAGAGGAGAGCCAGGGGGGTTCAGGGGGGAGCGGAACCTGATGGCCACACACTCCCCCCCTAGACCTGCCAAGAGAGGAACCCGTAAGGGAACCGCATCCCGACAAAATCCTAGTAGGACGTGACACACGTGAATAAGTGGACACACAGTGACAAAGAAATTAAATAAATAGTGAAGGTTTCACAGTATAATACTGCCCGGACCTTCGACCGGGAATTGAAAAATTCCCCATCCTAAGGCCAGAAGGCCCGGAATAAGGGTGTGTGCGAAGAAAGAAAATTTGAAGTGCTTGTGCAAATGTGCCATAAACTCAAGTGGGGTTCCCAATCCCAGTGAGTTAAGGCACCCCAGGGTCACCATTCCTGGGGCACTTCACACTTCGGGCTTTCGATCTTCCCCGGCCCAATGGCGTCGATCCTGGGGGGCCATGCTTTCCACCAGATGACTATATTAGCCACCTGGCGTACTAACAAGCGCCTAAACCCCAGTGTGCATAATGTATCAATCTACTAGGGCGGCCAACATCCAAAACCGCCTTTTCGAAAGATACTACACTTGATCTTAGCCAAAAGGCCGAGAAGCGATAACCAGAATTGGTTTCAAACTACGGAGCCACCCAAGGATCCTGAAAAGTCCATTTGTGGAGATGAGCTCCTGGACTCCCGTTAAGAAGACATGTTGTCAACCTCTAGATCCCTTACATGCCTGCACTTTTCGGCTTGCTGCTGCTGCAATCCACGCGTTTTAGATCTGCATAACTCCACCTCTTTAAACACAGCACCTTCACCCCCTGCTGTTCCCACCCGCCTCAACACCGTTGGAAGGGAGGAGAACCAATTAAGGCGGGGGGTGGGGTGGAACGAGCAGCTGTCTACCCTTAGCAGGAGGGCTCCTGATTACATACCTCTCCTGCTGCTGCTGCTGCTGGCTGTCCAGCAGCAGACTGAAGGTGGCTGCTGCTGTGCACAGGTATATAAAGGCTCAGAGCCTATTATGACACGCGCAGCCAGCGTTCCATTGCCACATTCCATCTACTGCAGGCAGGATACCTGGCTGGCTGAATGTCGCTGAGAAGCTCACAGAGACCGCCATAAGCAACAGTTTAACAGAATGCCACAGACTAATCAACCAAACTTTTTGGGTTGGGTTCTCTTTTATAGTCTGCAGGCATAAAATGAAAGAAGTCAGTGTTCCAGCAGAAGGAGACAACGTTTCAAAAAAGGCATTGTAGCAAACCAAAAAAGAAATTTTAAGCGCAGCAGAGTAACCAGCGCACATACCTGTTAGCTCAGGTGAGTTTAAAAGGCTGCTGTTGATAACAAGGGCATTTGCTAAATAGATGGTGTGTGTGCAACAATATACTGAAAGGTCAATTATATTGTGCAGCTTATCTCACCACCTGTAGTTATTTAGGTGAAAGCTCCAAAATGCTTGCCTAATATGTCTGTTTATCCAAAAGGAAGTAAAAAGGGAGAGCTAGAAAGATAGCATTGCATCACATTACATGGCAATGCAATGCACAGTTGCTGAAGTTGAACCAAAATGAGCTTGTAATCTGGCTTCTGCAACTTTGAACATGAAAAATCCAATGAGGAGAAGAAAAGCAAAGCCAAAGAGTCCATCCCAAAATCCGACAAACAAGCAAAATGAACAAAAAACATTGAATTCAATTCTTTCTGATTTTAGAAACTGCATTAAAGAAGGGGTGCACCGGTCCTGGAGATACTGCAATACCAGGTCAATGCGTGGAGTGGACAGAGCAAGCTCTTTTTCCATCTCCCTGTTCTAAAAATCCATTTAATATATGGTCCCCAGATAGGGGACGTATCAGATATTAAACTGATAAGAACAGATACTACACTTGATCTTAGCCAAAAGGCCGAGAAGCGATAACCAGAATTGGTTTCAAACTACGGAGCCACCCAAGGATCCTGAAAAGTCCATTTGTGGAGATGAGCTCCTGGACTCCCGTTAAGAAGACATGTTGTCAACCTCTAGATCCCTTACATGCCTGCACTTTTCGGCTTGCTGCTGCTGCAATCCACGCGTTTTAGATCTGCATAACTCCACCTCTTTAAACACAGCACCTTCACCCCCTGCTGTTCCCACCCACCTCAACACCGTTGGAAGGGAGGAGAACCAATTAAGGCGGGGGGTGGGGTGGAACGAGCAGCTGTCTACCCTTAGCAGGAGGGCTCCTGATTACATACCTCTCCTGCTGCTGCTGCTGCTGGCTGTCCAGCAGCAGACTGAAGGTGGCTGCTGCTGTGCACAGGTATATAAAGGCTCAGAGCCTATTATGACACGCGCAGCCAGCGTTCCATTGCCACATTCCATCTACTGCAGGCAGGATACCTGGCTGGCTGAATGTCGCTGAGAAGCTCACAGAGACCGCCATAAGCAACAGTTTAACAGAATGCCACAGACTAATCAACCAAACTTTTTGGGTTGGGTTCTCTTTTATAGTCTGCAGGCATTAAATGAAAGAAGTCAGTGTTCCAGCAGAAGGAGACAACGTTTCAGAAAAGGCATTGTAGCAAACCAAAAAAGAAATTTTAAGCGCAGCAGAGTAACCAGCGCACATACCTGTTAGCTCAGGTGAGTTTAAAAGGCTGCTGTTGATAACAAGAGCATTTGCTAAATAGATGGTGTGTGTGCAACAATATACTGAAAGGTCAATTATATTGTGCAGCTTATCTCACCACCTGTAGTTATTTAGGTGAAAGCTCCAAAATGCTTGCCTAATATGTCTGTTTATCCAAAAGGAAGTAAAAAGGGAGAGCTAGAAAGATAGCATTGCATCACATTACATGGCAATGCAATGCACAGTTGCTGAAGTTGAACCAAAATGAGCTTGTAATCTGGCTTCTGCAACTTTGAACATGAAAAATCCAATGAGGAGAAGAAAAGCAAAGCCAAAGAGTCCATCCCAAAATCCGACAAACAAGCAAAATGAACAAAAAACATTGAATTCAATTCTTTCTGATTTTAGAAACTGCATTAAAGAAGGGGTGCACCGGTCCTGGAGATACTGCAATACCAGGTCAATGCGTGGAGTGGACAGAGCAAGCTCTTTTTCCATCTCCCTGTTCTAAAAATCCATTTAATATATGGTCCCCAGATAGGGGACGTATCAGATATTAAACTGATAAGAACAGATACTACACTTGATCTTAGCCAAAAGGCCGAGAAGCGATAACCAGAATTGGTTTCAAACTACGGAGCCACCCAAGGATCCTGAAAAGTCCATTTGTGGAGATGAGCTCCTGGACTCCCGTTAAGAAGATATGTTGTCAACCTCTAGATCCCTTACATGCCTGCACTTTTCGGCTTGCTGCTGCTGCAATCCACGCGTTTTAGATCTGCATAACTCCACCTCTTTAAACACAGCACCTTCACCCCCTGCTGTTCCCACCCGCCTCAACACCGTTGGAAGGGAGGAGAACCAATTAAGGCGGGGGGTGGGGTGGAACGAGCAGCTGTCTACCCTTAGCAGGAGGGCTCCTGATTACATACCTCTCCTGCTGCTGCTGCTGCTGGCTGTCCAGCAGCAGACTGAAGGTGGCTGCTGCTGTGCACAGGTATATAAAGGCTCAGAGCCTATTATGACACGCGCAGCCAGCGTTCCATTGCCACATTCCATCTACTGCAGGCAGGATACCTGGCTGGCTGAATGTCGCTGAGAAGCTCACAGAGACCGCCATAAGCAACAGTTTAACAGAATGCCACAGACTAATCAACCAAACTTTTTGGGTTGGGTTCTCTTTTATAGTCTGCAGGCATAAAATGAAAGAAGTCAGTGTTCCAGCAGAAGGAGACAACGTTTCAAAAAAGGCATTGTAGCAAACCAAAAAAGAAATTTTAAGCGCAGCAGAGTAACCAGCGCACATACCTGTTAGCTCAGGTGAGTTTAAAAGGCTGCTGTTGATAACAAGGGCATTTGCTAAATAGATGGTGTGTGTGCAACAATATACTGAAAGGTCAATTATATTGTGCAGCTTATCTCACCAGCTGTAGTTATTTAGGTGAAAGCTCCAAAATGCTTGCCTAATATGTCTGTTTATCCAAAAGGAAGTAAAAAGGGAGAGCTAGAAAGATAGCATTGCATCACATTACATGGCAATGCAATGCACAGTTGCTGAAGTTGAACCAAAATGAGCTTGTAATCTGGCTTCTGCAACTTTGAACATGAAAAATCCAATGAGGAGAAGAAAAGCAAAGCCAAAGAGTCCATCCCAAAATCCGACAAACAAGCAAAATGAACAAAAAACATTGAATTCAATTCTTTCTGATTTTAGAAACTGCATTAAAGAAGGGGTGCACCGGTCCTGGAGATACTGCAATACCAGGTCAATGCGTGGAGTGGACAGAGCAAGCTCTTTTTCCATCTCCCTGTTCTAAAAATCCATTTAATATATGGTCCCCAGATAGGGGACGTATCAGATATTAAACTGATAAGAACAGATTTTTTTTTTTTTTATCGAAAGCCCGAATTCGTGTACAAAACCCGAGTGCGCTTAAAAAAGTGACAAGTGCCACAAAAAAAGTGCACTAGGATGCTGGTCTTCTTGAAACCCTCTCCAAAAGGAGAAGGGTCCCCCAAACCATTCCCCGTCCCTCCGAGCCAAAAGGCCACAGCGAGGAACAGGGACAAAAAGCCACCTCCAGCCGAAGCCAGAGGCGACCCAATCTTACCCCCAGCACCTGCCCGAGTTCTCACCCGAGCAAGGCACTGGGAGCCAAAGACTGTGCTCCCCTCCCGGAAGAGGGGAGCCAACAACGCTCTCCTCCCGAAAGAGGAGAGCCAGGGGGGTTCAGGGGGGAGCGGAACCTGATGGCCACACACTCCACCCCTAGACCTGCCAAGAGAGGAACCCGTAAGGGAACCGCATCCCGACAAAATCCTAGTAGGACGTGACACACGTGAATAAGTGGACACACAGTGACAAAGAAATTAAATAAATAGTGAAGGTTTCACAGTATAATACTGCCCGGACCTTCGACCGGGAATTGAAAAATTCCCCATCCTAAGGCCAGAAGGCCCGGAATAAGGGTGTGTGCGAAGAAAGAAAATTTGAAGTGCTTGTGCAAATGTGCCATAAACTCAAGTGGGGTTCCCAATCCCAGTGAGTTAAGGCACCCCAGGGTCACCATTCCTGGGGCACTTCACACTTCGGGCTTTCGATCTTCCCCGGCCCAATGGCGTCGATCCTGGGGGGCCATGCTTTCCACCAGATGACTATATTAGCCACCTGGCGTACTAACAAGCGCCTAAACCCCAGTGTGCATAATGTATCAATCTACTAGGGCGGCCAACATCCAAAACCGCCTTTTCGAAAGATACTACACTTGATCTTAGCCAAAAGGCCGAGAAGCGATAACCAGAATTGGTTTCAAACTACGGAGCCACCCAAGGATCCTGAAAAGTCCATTTGTGGAGATGAGCTCCTGGACTCCCGTTAAGAAGACATGTTGTCAACCTCTAGATCCCTTACATGCCTGCACTTTTCGGCTTGCTGCTGCTGCAATCCACGCATTTTAGATCTGCATAACTCCACCTCTTTAAACACAGCACCTTCACCCCCTGCTGTTCCCACCCGCCTCAACACCGTTGGAAGGGAGGAGAACCAATTAAGGCGGGGGGTGGGGTGGAACGAGCAGCTGTCTACCCTTAGCAGGAGGGCTCCTGATTACATACCTCTCCTGCTGCTGCTGCTGCTGGCTGTCCAGCAGCAGACTGAAGGTGGCTGCTGCTGTGCACAGGTATATAAAGGCTCAGAGCCTATTATGACACGCGCAGCCAGCGTTCCATTGCCACATTCCATCTACTGCAGGCAGGATACCTGGCTGGCTGAATGTCGCTGAGAAGCTCACAGAGACCGCCATAAGCAACAGTTTAACAGAATGCCACAGACTAATCAACCAAACTTTTTGGGTTGGGTTCTCTTTTATAGTCTGCAGGCATAAAATGAAAGAAGTCAGTGTTCCAGCAGAAGGAGACAACGTTTCAAAAAAGGCATTGTAGCAAACCAAAAAAGAAATTTTAAGCGCAGCAGAGTAACCAGCGCACATACCTGTTAGCTCAGGTGAGTTTAAAAGGCTGCTGTTGATAACAAGGGCATTTGCTAAATAGATGGTGTGTGTGCAACAATATACTGAAAGGTCAATTATATTGTGCAGCTTATCTCACCACCTGTAGTTATTTAGGTGAAAGCTCCAAAATGCTTGCCTAATATGTCTGTTTATCCAAAAGGAAGTAAAAAGGGAGAGCTAGAAAGATAGCATTGCATCACATTACATGGCAATGCAATGCACAGTTGCTGAAGTTGAACCAAAATGAGCTTGTAATCTGGCTTCTGCAACTTTGAACATGAAAAATCCAATGAGGAGAAGAAAAGCAAAGCCAAAGAGTCCATCCCAAAATCCGACAAACAAGCAAAATGAACAAAAAACATTGAATTCAATTCTTTCTGATTTTAGAAACTGCATTAAAGAAGGGGTGCACCGGTCCTGGAGATACTGCAATACCAGGTCAATGCGTGGAGTGGACAGAGCAAGCTCTTTTTCCATCTCCCTGTTCTAAAAATCCATTTAATATATGGTCCCCAGATAGGGGATGTATCAGATATTAAACTGATAAGAACAGATACTACACTTGATCTTAGCCAAAAGGCCGAGAAGCGATAACCAGAATTGGTTTCAAACTACGGAGCCACCCAAGGATCCTGAAAAGTCCATTTGTGGAGATGAGCTCCTGGACTCCCGTTAAGAAGACATGTTGTCAACCTCTAGATCCCTTACATGCCTGCACTTTTCGGCTTGCTGCTGCTGCAATCCACGCGTTTTAGATCTGCATAACTCCACCTCTTTAAACACAGCACCTTCACCCCCTGCTGTTCCCACCCGCCTCAACACCGTTGGAAGGGAGGAGAACCAATTAAGGCGGGGGGTGGGGTGGAACGAGCAGCTGTCTACCCTTAGCAGGAGGGCTCCTGATTACATACCTCTCCTGCTGCTGCTGCTGCTGGCTGTCCAGCAGCAGACTGAAGGTGGCTGCTGCTGTGCACAGGTATATAAAGGCTCAGAGCCTATTATGACACGCGCAGCCAGCGTTCCATTGCCACATTCCATCTACTGCAGGCAGGATACCTGGCTGGCTGAATGTCGCTGAGAAGCTCACAGAGACCGCCATAAGCAACAGTTTAACAGAATGCCACAGACTAATCAACCAAACTTTTTGGGTTGGGTTCTCTTTTATAGTCTGCAGGCATTAAATGAAAGAAGTCAGTGTTCCAGCAGAAGGAGACAACGTTTCAGAAAAGGCATTGTAGCAAACCAAAAAAGAAATTTTAAGCGCAGCAGAGTAACCAGCGCACATACCTGTTAGCTCAGGTGAGTTTAAAAGGCTGCTGTTGATAACAAGGGCATTTGCTAAATAGATGGTGTGTGTGCAACAATATACTGAAAGGTCAATTATATTGTGCAGCTTATCTCACCAGCTGTAGTTATTTAGGTGAAAGCTCCAAAATGCTTGCCTAATATGTCTGTTTATCCAAAAGGAAGTAAAAAGGGAGAGCTAGAAAGATAGCATTGCATCACATTACATGGCAATGCAATGCACAGTTGCTGAAGTTGAACCAAAATGAGCTTGTAATCTGGCTTCTGCAACTTTGAACATGAAAAATCCAATGAGGAGAAGAAAAGCAAAGCCAAAGAGTCCATCCCAAAATCCGACAAACAAGCAAAATGAACAAAAAACATTGAATTCAATTCTTTCTGATTTTAGAAACTGCATTAAAGAAGGGGTGCACCGGTCCTGGAGATACTGCAATACCAGGTCAATGCATGGAGTGGACAGAGCAAGCTCTTTTTCCATCTCCCTGTTCTAAAAATCCATTTAATATATGGTCCCCAGATAGGGGACGTATCAGATATTAAACTGATAAGAACAGATACTACACTTGATCTTAGCCAAAAGGCCGAGAAGCGATAACCAGAATTGGTTTCAAACTACGGAGCCACCCAAGGATCCTGAAAAGTCCATTTGTGGAGATGAGCTCCTGGACTCCCATTAAGAAGACATGTTGTCAACCTCTAGATCCCTTACATGCCTGCACTTTTCGGCTTGCTGCTGCTGCAATCCACGCGTTTTAGATCTGCATAACTCCACCTCTTTAAACAAAGCACCTTCACCCCCTGCTGTTCCCACCCGCCTCAACACCGTTGGAAGGGAGGAGAACCAATTAAGGCGGGGGGTGGGGTGGAACGAGCAGCTGTCTACCCTTAGCAGGAGGGCTCCTGATTACATACCTCTCCTGCTGCTGCTGCTGCTGGCTGTCCAGCAGCAGACTGAAGGTGGCTGCTGCTGTGCACAGGTATATAAAGGCTCAGAGCCTATTATGACACGCGCAGCCAGCGTTCCATTGCCACATTCCATCTACTGCAGGCAGGATACCTGGCTGGCTGAATGTCGCTGAGAAGCTCACAGAGACCGCCATAAGCAACAGTTTAACAGAATGCCACAGACTAATCAACCAAACTTTTTGGGTTGGATTCTCTTTTATAGTCTGCAGGCATTAAATGAAAGAAGTCAGTGTTCCAGCAGAAGGAGACAACGTTTCAGAAAAGGCATTGTAGCAAACCAAAAAAGAAATTTTAAGCGCAGCAGAGTAACCAGCGCACATACCTGTTAGCTCAGGTGAGTTTAAAAGGCTGCTGTTGATAACAAGGGCATTTGCTAAATAGATGGTGTGTGTGCAACAATATACTGAAAGGTCAATTATATTGTGCAGCTTATCTCACCACCTGTAGTTATTTAGGTGAAAGCTCCAAAATGCTTGCCTAATATGTCTGTTTATCCAAAAGGAAGTAAAAAGGGAGAGCTAGAAAGATAGCATTGCATCACATTACATGGCAATGCAATGCACAGTTGCTGAAGTTGAACCAAAATGAGCTTGTAATCTGGCTTCTGCAACTTTGAACATGAAAAATCCAATGAGGAGAAGAAAAGCAAAGCCAAAGAGTCCATCCCAAAATCCGACAAACAAGCAAAATGAACAAAAAACATTGAATTCAATTCTTTCTGATTTTAGAAACTGCATTAAAGAAGGGGTGCACCGGTCCTGGAGATACTGCAATACCAGGTCAATGCGTGGAGTGGACAGAGCAAGCTCTTTTTCCATCTCCCTGTTCTAAAAATCCATTTAATATATGGTCCCCAGATAGGGGACGTATCAGATATTAAACTGATAAGAACAGATACTACACTTGATCTTAGCCAAAAGGCCGAGAAGCGATAACCAGAATTGGTTTCAAACTACGGAGCCACCCAAGGATCCTGAAAAGTCCATTTGTGGAGATGAGCTCCTGGACTCCCGTTAAGAAGACATGTTGTCAACCTCTAGATCCCTTACATGCCTGCACTTTTCGGCTTGCTGCTGCTGCAATCCACGCGTTTTAGATCTGCATAACTCCACCTCTTTAAACACAGCACCTTCACCCCCTGCTGTTCCCACCCGCCTCAACACCGTTGGAAGGGAGGAGAACCAATTAAGGCGGGGGGTGGGGTGGAACGAGCAGCTGTCTACCCTTAGCAGGAGGGCTCCTGATTACATACCTCTCCTGCTGCTGCTGCTGCTGGCTGTCCAGCAGCAGACTGAAGGTGGCTGCTGCTGTGCACAGGTATATAAAGGCTCAGAGCCTATTATGACACGCGCAGCCAGCGTTCCATTGCCACATTCCATCTACTGCAGGCAGGATACCTGGCTGGCTGAATGTCGCTGAGAAGCTCACAGAGACCGCCATAAGCAACAGTTTAACAGAATGCCACAGACTAATCAACCAAACTTTTTGGGTTGGGTTCTCTTTTATAGTCTGCAGGCATTAAATGAAAGAAGTCAGTGTTCCAGCAGAAGGAGACAACGTTTCAGAAAAGGCATTGTAGCAAACCAAAAAAGAAATTTTAAGCGCAGCAGAGTAACCAGCGCACATACCTGTTAGCTCAGGTGAGTTTAAAAGGCTGCTGTTGATAACAAGGGCATTTGCTAAATAGATGGTGTGTGTGCAACAATATACTGAAAGGTCAATTATATTGTGCAGCTTATCTCACCACCTGTAGTTATTTAGGTGAAAGCTCCAAAATGCTTGCCTAATATGTCTGTTTATCCAAAAGGAAGTAAAAAGGGAGAGCTAGAAAGATAGCATTGCATCACATTACATGGCAATGCAATGCACAGTTGCTGAAGTTGAACCAAAATGAGCTTGTAATCTGGCTTCTGCAACTTTGAACATGAAAAATCCAATGAGGAGAAGAAAAGCAAAGCCAAAGAGTCCATCCCAAAATCCGACAAACAAGCAAAATGAACAAAAAACATTGAATTCAATTCTTTCTGATTTTAGAAACTGCATTAAAGAAGGGGTGCACCGGTCCTGGAGATACTGCAATACCAGGTCAATGCGTGGAGTGGACAGAGCAAGCTCTTTTTCCATCTCCCTGTTCTAAAAATCCATTTAATATATGGTCCCCAGATAGGGGACGTATCAGATATTAAACTGATAAGAACAGATACTACACTTGATCTTAGCCAAAAGGCCGAGAAGCGATAACCAGAATTGGTTTCAAACTACGGAGCCACCCAAGGATCCTGAAAAGTCCATTTGTGGAGATGAGCTCCTGGACTCCCGTTAAGAAGACATGTTGTCAACCTCTAGATCCCTTACATGCCTGCACTTTTCGGCTTGCTGCTGCTGCAATCCACGCGTTTTAGATCTGCATAACTCCACCTCTTTAAACACAGCACCTTCACCCCCTGCTGTTCCCACCCGCCTCAACACCGTTGGATGGGAGGAGAACCAATTAAGGCGGGGGGTGGGGTGGAACGAGCAGCTGTCTACCCTTAGCAGGAGGGCTCCTGATTACATACCTCTCCTGCTGCTGCTGCTGCTGGCTGTCCAGCAGCAGACTGAAGGTGGCTGCTGCTGTGCACAGGTATATTAAGGCTCAGAGCCTATTATGACACGCGCAGCCAGCGTTCCATTGCCACATTCCATCTACTGCAGGCAGGATACCTGGCTGGCTGAATGTCGCTGAGAAGCTCACAGAGACCGCCATAAGCAACAGTTTAACAGAATGCCACAGACTAATCAACCAAACTTTTTGGGTTGGGTTCTCTTTTATAGTCTGCAGGCATTAAATGAAAGAAGTCAGTGTTCCAGCAGAAGGAGACAACGTTTCAGAAAAGGCATTGTAGCAAACCAAAAAAGAAATTTTAAGCGCAGCAGAGTAACCAGCGCACATACCTGTTAGCTCAGGTGAGTTTAAAAGGCTGCTGTTGATAACAAGGGCATTTGCTAAATAGATGGTGTGTGTGCAACAATATACTGAAAGGTCAATTATATTGTGCAGCTTATCTCACCACCTGTAGTTATTTAGGTGAAAGCTCCAAAATGCTTGCCTAATATGTCTGTTTATCCAAAAGGAAGTAAAAAGGGAGAGCTAGAAAGATAGCATTGCATCACATTACATGGCAATGCAATGCACAGTTGCTGAAGTTGAACCAAAATGAGCTTGTAATCTGGCTTCTGCAACTTTGAACATGAAAAATCCAATGAGGAGAAGAAAAGCAAAGCCAAAGAGTCCATCCCAAAATCCGACAAACAAGCAAAATGAACAAAAAACATTGAATTCAATTCTTTCTGATTTTAGAAACTGCATTAAAGAAGGGGTGCACCGGTCCTGGAGATACTGCAATACCAGGTCAATGCGTGGAGTGGACAGAGCAAGCTCTTTTTCCATCTCCCTGTTCTAAAAATCCATTTAATATATGGTCCCTAGATAGGGGACGTATCAGATATTAAACTGATAAGAACAGATACTACACTTGATCTTAGCCAAAAGGCCGAGAAGCGATAACCAGAATTGGTTTCAAACTACGGAGCCACCCAAGGATCCTGAAAAGTCCATTTGTGGAGATGAGCTCCTGGACTCCCGTTAAGAAGACATGTTGTCAACCTCTAGATCCCTTACATGCCTGCACTTTTCGGCTTGCTGCTGCTGCAATCCACGCGTTTTAGATCTGCATAACTCCACCTCTTTAAACACAGCACCTTCACCCCCTGCTGTTCCCACCCGCCTCAACACCGTTGGAAGGGAGGAGAACCAATTAAGGCGGGTGGTGGGGTGGAACGAGCAGCTGTCTACCCTTAGCAGGAGGGCTCCTGATTACATACCTCTCCTGCTGCTGCTGCTGCTGGCTGTCCAGCAGCAGACTGAAGGTGGCTGCTGCTGTGCACAGGTATATAAAGGCTCAGAGCCTATTATGACACGCGCAGCCAGCGTTCCATTGCCACATTCCATCTACTGCAGGCAGGATACCTGGCTGGCTGAATGTCGCTGAGAAGCTCACAGAGACCGCCATAAGCAACAGTTTAACAGAATGCCACAGACTAATCAACCAAACTTTTTGGGTTGGGTTCTCTTTTATAGTCTGCAGGCATTAAATGAAAGAAGTCAGTGTTCCAGCAGAAGGAGACAACGTTTCAGAAAAGGCATTGTAGCAAACCAAAAAAGAAATTTTAAGCGCAGCAGAGTAACCAGCGCACATACCTGTTAGCTCAGGTGAGTTTAAAAGGCTGCTGTTGATAACAAGGGCATTTGCTAAATAGATGGTGTGTGTGCAACAATATACTGAAAGGTCAATTATATTGTGCAGCTTATCTCACCACCTGTAGTTATTTAGGTGAAAGCTCCAAAATGCTTGCCTAATATGTCTGTTTATCCAAAAGGAAGTAAAAAGGGAGAGCTAGAAAGATAGCATTGCATCACATTACATGGCAATGCAATGCACAGTTGCTGAAGTTGAACCAAAATGAGCTTGTAATCTGGCTTCTGCAACTTTGAACATGAAAAATCCAATGAGGAGAAGAAAAGCAAAGCCAAAGAGTCCATCCCAAAATCCGACAAACAAGCAAAATGAACAAAAAACATTGAATTCAATTCTTTCTGATTTTAGAAACTGCATTAAAGAAGGGGTGCACCGGTCCTGGAGATACTGCAATACCAGGTCAATGGGTGGAGTGGACAGAGCAAGCTCTTTTTCCATCTCCCTGTTCTTAAAATCCATTTAATATATGGTCCCCAGATAGGGGACGTATCAGATATTAAACTGATAAGAACAGATACTACACTTGATCTTAGCCAAAAGGCCGAGAAGCGATAACCAGAATTGGTTTCAAACTACGGAGCCACCCAAGGATCCTGAAAAGTCCATTTGTGGAGATGAGCTCCTGGACTCCCGTTAAGAAGACATGTTGTCAACCTCTAGATCCCTTACATGCCTGCACTTTTCGGCTTGCTGCTGCTGCAATCCACGCGTTTTAGATCTGCATAACTCCACCTCTTTAAACACAGCACCTTCACCCCCTGCTGTTCCCACCCGCCTCAACACCGTTGGAAGGGAGGAGAACCAATTAAGGCGGGGGGTGGGGTGGAACGAGCAGCTGTCTACCCTTAGCAGGAGGGCTCCTGATTACATACCTCTCCTGCTGCTGCTGCTGCTGGCTGTCCAGCAGCAGACTGAAGGTGGCTGCTGCTGTGCACAGGTATATAAAGGCTCAGAGCCTATTATGACACGCGCAGCCAGCGTTCCATTGCCACATTCCATCTACTGCAGGCAGGATACCTGGCTGGCTGAATGTCGCTGAGAAGCTCACAGAGACCGCCATAAGCAACAGTTTAACAGAATGCCACAGACTAATCAACCAAACTTTTTGGGTTGGGTTCTCTTTTATAGTCTGCAGGCATTAAATGAAAGAAGTCAGTGTTCCAGCAGAAGGAGACAACGTTTCAGAAAAGGCATTGTAGCAAACCAAAAAAGAAATTTTAAGCGCAGCAGAGTAACCAGCGCACATACCTGTTAGCTCAGGTGAGTTTAAAAGGCTGCTGTTGATAACAAGGGCATTTGCTAAATAGATGGTGTGTGTGCAACAATATACTGAAAGGTCAATTATATTGTGCAGCTTATCTCACCACCTGTAGTTATTTAGGTGAAAGCTCCAAAATGCTTGCCTAATATGTCTGTTTATCCAAAAGGAAGTAAAAAGGGAGAGCTAGAAAGATAGCATTGCATCACATTACATGGCAATGCAATGCACAGTTGCTCAAGTTGAACCAAAATGAGCTTGTAATCTGGCTTCTGCAACTTTGAACATGAAAAATCCAATGAGGAGAAGAAAAGCAAAGCCAAAGAGTCCATCCCAAAATCCGACAAACAAGCAAAATGAACAAAAAACATTGAATTCAATTCTTTCTGATTTTAGAAACTGCATTAAAGAAGGGGTGCACCGGTCCTGGAGATACTGCAATACCAGGTCAATGCGTGGAGTGGACAGAGCAAGCTCTTTTTCCATCTCCCTGTTCTAAAAATCCATTTAATATATGGTCCCCAGATAGGGGACGTATCAGATATTAAACTGATAAGAACAGATACTACACTTGATCTTAGCCAAAAGGCCGAGAAGCGATAACCAGAATTGGTTTCAAACTACGGAGCCACCCAAGGATCCTGAAAAGTCCATTTGTGGAGATGAGCTCCTGGACTCCCGTTAAGAAGACATGTTGTCAACCTCTAGATCCCTTACATGCCTGCGCTTTTCGGCTTGCTGCTGCTGCAATCCACGCGTTTTAGATCTGCATAACTCCACCTCTTTAAACACAGCACCTTCACCCCCTGCTGTTCCCACCCGCCTCAACACCGTTGGAAGGGAGGAGAACCAATTAAGGCGGGGGGTGGGGTGGAACGAGCAGCTGTCTACCCTTAGCAGGAGGGCTCCTGATTACATACCTCTCCTGCTGCTGCTGCTGGCTGTCCAGCAGCAGACTGAAGGTGGCTGCTGCTGTGCACAGGTATATAAAGGCTCAGAGCCTATTATGACACGCGCAGCCAGCGTTCCATTGCCACATTCCATCTACTGCAGGCAGGATACCTGGCTGGCTGAATGTCGCTGAGAAGCTCACAGAGACCGCCATAAGCAACAGTTTAACAGAATGCCACAGACTAATCAACCAAACTTTTTGGGTTGGGTTCTCTTTTATAGTCTGCAGGCATTAAATGAAAGAAGTCAGTGTTCCAGCAGAAGGAGACAACGTTTCAGAAAAGGCATTGTAGCAAACCAAAAAAGAAATTTTAAGCGCAGCAGAGTAACCAGCGCACATACCTGTTAGCTCAGGTGAGTTTAAAAGGCTGCTGTTGATAACAAGGGCATTTGCTAAATAGATGGTGTGTGTGCAACAATATACTGAAAGGTCAATTATATTGTGCAGCTTATCTCACCACCTGTAGTTATTTAGGTGAAAGCTCCAAAATGCTTGCCTAATATGTCTGTTTATCCAAAAGGAAGTAAAAAGGGAGAGCTAGAAAGATAGCATTGCATCACATTACATGGCAATGCAATGCACAGTTGCTCAAGTTGAACCAAAATGAGCTTGTAATCTGGCTTCTGCAACTTTGAACATGAAAAATCCAATGAGGAGAAGAAAAGCAAAGCCAAAGAGTCCATCCCAAAATCCGACAAACAAGCAAAATGAACAAAAAACATTGAATTCAATTCTTTCTGATTTTAGAAACTGCATTAAAGAAGGGGTGCACCGGTCCTGGAGATACTGCAATACCAGGTCAATGCGTGGAGTGGACAGAGCAAGCTCTTTTTCCATCTCCCTGTTCTAAAAATCCATTTAATATATGGTCCCCAGATAGGGGACGTATCAGATATTAAACTGATAAGAACAGATACTACACTTGATCTTAGCCAAAAGGCCGAGAAGCGATAACCAGAATTGGTTTCAAACTACGGAGCCACCCAAGGATCCTGAAAAGTCCATTTGTGGAGATGAGCTCCTGGACTCCCGTTAAGAAGACATGTTGTCAACCTCTAGATCCCTTACATGCCTGCACTTTTCGGCTTGCTGCTGCTGCAATCCACGCGTTTTAGATCTGCATAACTCCACCTCTTTAAACACAGCACCTTCACCCCCTGCTGTTCCCACCCGCCTCAACACCGTTGGAAGGGAGGAGAACCAATTAAGGCGGGGGGTGGGGTGGAACGAGCAGCTGTCTACCCTTAGCAGGAGGGCTCCTGATTACATACCTCTCCTGCTGCTGCTGCTGGCTGTCCAGCAGCAGACTGAAGGTGGCTGCTGCTGTGCACAGGTATATAAAGGCTCAGAGCCTATTATGACACGCGCAGCCAGCGTTCCATTGCCACATTCCATCTACTGCAGGCAGGATACCTGGCTGGCTGAATGTCGCTGAGAAGCTCACAGAGACCGCCATAAGCAACAGTTTAACAGAATGCCACAGACTAATCAACCAAACTTTTTGGGTTGGGTTCTCTTTTATAGTCTGCAGGCATTAAATGAAAGAAGTCAGTGTTCCAGCAGAAGGAGACAACGTTTCAGAAAAGGCATTGTAGCAAACCAAAAAAGAAATTTTAAGCGCAGCAGAGTAACCAGCGCACATACCTGTTAGCTCAGGTGAGTTTAAAAGGCTGCTGTTGATAACAAGGGCATTTGCTAAATAGATGGTGTGTGTGCAACAATATACTGAAAGGTCAATTATATTGTGCAGCTTATCTCACCACCTGTAGTTATTTAGGTGAAAGCTCCAAAATGCTTGCCTAATATGTCTGTTTATCCAAAAGGAAGTAAAAAGGGAGAGCTAGAAAGATAGCATTGCATCACATTACATGGCAATGCAATGCACAGTTGCTCAAGTTGAACCAAAATGAGCTTGTAATCTGGCTTCTGCAACTTTGAACATGAAAAATCCAATGAGGAGAAGAAAAGCAAAGCCAAAGAGTCCATCCCAAAATCCGACAAACAAGCAAAATGAACAAAAAACATTGAATTCAATTCTTTCTGATTTTAGAAACTGCATTAAAGAAGGGGTGCACCGGTCCTGGAGATACTGCAATACCAGGTCAATGCGTGGAGTGGACAGAGCAAGCTCTTTTTCCATCTCCCTGTTCTAAAAATCCATTTAATATATGGTCCCCAGATAGGGGACGTATCAGATATTAAACTGATAAGAACAGATACTACACTTGATCTTAGCCAAAAGGCCGAGAAGCGATAACCAGAATTGGTTTCAAACTACGGAGCCACCCAAGGATCCTGAAAAGTCCATTTGTGGAGATGAGCTCCTGGACTCCCGTTAAGAAGACATGTTGTCAACCTCTAGATCCCTTACATGCCTGCACTTTTCGGCTTGCTGCTGCTGCAATCCACGCGTTTTAGATCTGCATAACTCCACCTCTTTAAACACAGCACCTTCACCCCCTGCTGTTCCCACCCGCCTCAACACCGTTGGAAGGGAGGAGAACCAATTAAGGCGGGGGGTGGGGTGGAAAGAGCAGCTGTCTACCCTTAGCAGGAGGGCTCCTGATTACATACCTCTCCTGCTGCTGCTGCTGCTGGCTGTCCAGCAGCAGACTGAAGGTGGCTGCTGCTGTGCACAGGTATATAAAGGCTCAGAGCCTATTATGACACGCGCAGTCAGCGTTCCATTGCCACATTCCATCTACTGCAGGCAGGATACCTGGCTGGCTGAATGTCGCTGAGAAGCTCACAGAGACCGCCATAAGCAACAGTTTAACAGAATGCCACAGACTAATCAACCAAACTTTTTGGGTTGGGTTCTCTTTTATAGTCTGCAGGCATTAAATGAAAGAAGTCAGTGTTCCAGCAGAAGGAGACAACGTTTCAGAAAAGGCATTGTAGCAAACCAAAAAAGAAATTTTAAGCGCAGCAGAGTAACCAGCGCACATACCTGTTAGCTCAGGTGAGTTTAAAAGGCTGCTGTTGATAACAAGGGCATTTGCTAAATAGATGGTGTGTGTGCAACAATATACTGAACGGTCAATTATATTGTGCAGCTTATCTCACCACCTGTAGTTATTTAGGTGAAAGCTCCAAAATGCTTGCCTAATATGTCTGTTTATCCAAAAGGAAGTAAAAAGGGAGAGCTATAAAGATAGCATTGCATCACATTACATGGCAATGCAATGCACAGTTGCTGAAGTTGAACCAAAATGAGCTTGTAATCTGGCTTCTGCAACTTTGAACATGAAAAATCCAATGAGGAGAAGAAAAGCAAAGCCAAAGAGTCCATCCCAAAATCCGACAAACAAGCAAAATGAACAAAAAACATTGAATTCAATTCTTTCTGATTTTAGAAACTGCATTAAAGAAGGGGTGCACCGGTCCTGGAGATACTGCAATACCAGGTCAATGCGTGGAGTGGACAGAGCAAGCTCTTTTTCCATCTCCCTGTTCTAAAAATCCATTTAATATATGGTCCCCAGATAGGGGACGTATCAGATATTAAACTGATAAGAACAGATTTTTTGATTGAAGCTGCATCCAAGGCACTGAAAAATGTGACCGAAGTCACACCAAAACAGCGCACGAGGCGAGGATTCATGTGGACCCTTCCCGGAGGAGAGGGTCCCCAATAAACCATCCCCATCCCTCCGAGCCAGAAGGCCACAGCGAGGGTCAGGGATCTCCGATGCTCTCCCTAGCCGAAGCCGGAGAAGAGCCGTTTTCGTGCTCCCAGCTTCCATCTAGGCTGCCACCCTAGTGGAGCTGGAGCCTGTGTTGGTTTCTCAGCCCAAAGCTGACCGGACCTCCGACCGGTTTTATAAAAATTCCCCTTCCTAGCCCGGAGGCCAGGAATAGGGGGGGGTTGCTCAGAAAGTATGATTGGCAAAGGTGCGGCGTGCTACGAAGCTAAGTCTTTCTGGGGTTCCCAGTCCCAGTAAGCTTGGACTCCCACCAGGGCGCCTACTCCTGGGGCACATTGCTCCAAAGCCCTCACACTTACCCAGCCTAGTGACTTCGATCCTGGAGGGCCATGTTTTCCATCAGATAACTCTATGAGACACCTGGCGTACTAACAAGTGCACCAAACCAGTGTGTAATATGCATCAATTTACTAGGGCAGCCCAAGGACAAAACTGCCTTTTCAAAAGATACTACACTTGATCTTAGCCAAAAGGCCGAGAAGCGATAACCAGAATTGGTTTCAAACTACGGAGCCACCCAAGGATCCTGAAAAGTCCATTTGTGGAGATGAGCTCCTGGACTCCCGTTAAGAAGACATGTTGTCAACCTCTAGATCCCTTACATGCCTGCACTTTTCGGCTTGCTGCTGCTGCAATCCACGCGTTTTAGATCTGCATAACTCCACCTCTTTAAACACAGCACCTTCACCCCCTGCTGTTCCCACCCGCCTCAACACCGTTGGAAGGGAGGAGAACCAATTAAGGCGGGGGGTGGGGTGGAACGAGCAGCTGTCTACCCTTAGCAGGAGGGCTCCTGATTACATACCTCTCCTGCTGCTGCTGCTGCTGGCTGTCCAGCAGCAGACTGAAGGTGGCTGCTGCTGTGCACAGGTATATAAAGGCTCAGAGCCTATTATGACACGCGCAGCCAGCGTTCCATTGCCACATTCCATCTACTGCAGGCAGGATACCTGGCTGGCTGAATGTCGCTGAGAAGCTCACAGAGACCGCCATAAGCAACAGTTTAACAGAATGCCACAGACTAATCAACCAAACTTTTTGGGTTGGGTTCTCTTTTATAGTCTGCAGGCATTAAATGAAAGAAGTCAGTGTTCCAGCAGAAGGAGACAACGTTTCAGAAAAGGCATTGTAGCAAACCAAAAAAGAAATTTTAAGCGCAGCAGAGTAACCAGCGCACATACCTGTTAGCTCAGGTGAGTTTAAAAGGCTGCTGTTGATAACAAGGGCATTTGCTAAATAGATGGTGTGTGTGCAACAATATACTGAAAGGTCAATTATATTGTGCAGCTTATCTCACCACCTGTAGTTATTTAGGTGAAAGCTCCAAAATGCTTGCCTAATATGTCTGTTTATCCAAAAGGAAGTAAAAAGGGAGAGCTATAAAGATAGCATTGCATCACATTACATGGCAATGCAATGCACAGTTGCTGAAGTTGAACCAAAATGAGCTTGTAATCTGGCTTCTGCAACTTTGAACATGAAAAATCCAATGAGGAGAAGAAAAGCAAAGCCAAAGAGTCCATCCCAAAATCCGACAAACAAGCAAAATGAACAAAAAACATTGAATTCAATTCTTTCTGATTTTAGAAACTGCATTAAAGAAGGGGTGCACCGGTCCTGGAGATACTGCAATACCAGGTCAATGCGTGGAGTGGACAGAGCAAGCTCTTTTTCCATCTCCCTGTTCTAAAAATCCATTTAATATATGGTCCCCAGATAGGGGACGTATCAGATATTAAACTGATAAGAACAGATTTTTTGATTGAAGCTGCATCCAAGGCACTGAAAAATGTGACCGAAGTCACACCAAAACAGCGCACGAGGCGAGGATTCATGTGGACCCTTCCCGGAGGAGAGGGTCCCCAATAAACCATCCCCATCCCTCCGAGCCAGAAGGCCACAGCGAGGGTCAGGGATCTCCGATGCTCTCCCTAGCCGAAGCCGGAGAAGAGCCGTTTTCGTGCTCCCAGCTTCCATCTAGGCTGCCACCCTAGTGGAGCTGGAGCCTGTGTTGGTTTCTCAGCCCAAAGCTGACCGGACCTCCGACCGGTTTTATAAAAATTCCCCTTCCTAGCCCGGAGGCCAGGAATAGGGGGGGGTTGCTCAGAAAGTATGATTGGCAAAGGTGCGGCGTGCTACGAAGCTAAGTCTTTCTGGGGTTCCCAGTCCCAGTAAGCTTGGACTCCCACCAGGGCGCCTACTCCTGGGGCACATTGCTCCAAAGCCCTCACACTTACCCAGCCTAGTGACTTCGATCCTGGAGGGCCATGTTTTCCATCAGATAACTCTATGAGACACCTGGCGTACTAACAAGTGCACCAAACCAGTGTGTAATATGCATCAATTTACTAGGGCAGCCCAAGGACAAAACTGCCTTTTCAAAAGATACTACACTTGATCTTAGCCAAAAGGCCGAGAAGCGATAACCAGAATTGGTTTCAAACTACGGAGCCACCCAAGGATCCTGAAAAGTCCATTTGTGGAGATGAGCTCCTGGACTCCCGTTAAGAAGACATGTTGTCAACCTCTAGATCCCTTACATGCCTGCACTTTTCGGCTTGCTGCTGCTGCAATCCACGCGTTTTAGATCTGCATAACTCCACCTCTTTAAACACAGCACCTTCACCCCCTGCTGTTCCCACCCGCCTCAACACCGTTGGAAGGGAGGAGAACCAATTAAGGCGGGGGGTGGGGTGGAACGAGCAGCTGTCTACCCTTAGCAGGAGGGCTCCTGATTACATACCTCTCCTGCTGCTGCTGCTGCTGGCTGTCCAGCAGCAGACTGAAGGTGGCTGCTGCTGTGCACAGGTATATAAAGGCTCAGAGCCTATTATGACACGCGCAGCCAGCGTTCCATTGCCACATTCCATCTACTGCAGGCAGGATACCTGGCTGGCTGAATGTCGCTGAGAAGCTCACAGAGACCGCCATAAGCAACAGTTTAACAGAATGCCACAGACTAATCAACCAAACTTTTTGGGTTGGGTTCTCTTTTATAGTCTGCAGGCATTAAATGAAAGAAGTCAGTGTTCCAGCAGAAGGAGACAACGTTTCAGAAAAGGCATTGTAGCAAACCAAAAAAGAAATTTTAAGCGCAGCAGAGTAACCAGCGCACATACCTGTTAGCTCAGGTGAGTTTAAAAGGCTGCTGTTGATAACAAGGGCATTTGCTAAATAGATGGTGTGTGTGCAACAATATACTGAAAGGTCAATTATATTGTGCAGCTTATCTCACCACCTGTAGTTATTTAGGTGAAAGCTCCAAAATGCTTGCCTAATATGTCTGTTTATCCAAAAGGAAGTAAAAAGGGAGAGCTAGAAAGATAGCATTGCATCACATTACATGGCAATGCAATGCACAGTTGCTCAAGTTGAACCAAAATGAGCTTGTAATCTGGCTTCTGCAACTTTGAACATGAAAAATCCAATGAGGAGAAGAAAAGCAAAGCCAAAGAGTCCATCCCAAAATCCGACAAACAAGCAAAATGAACAAAAAACATTGAATTCAATTCTTTCTGATTTTAGAAACTGCATTAAAGAAGGGGTGCACCGGTCCTGGAGATACTGCAATACCAGGTCAATGCGTGGAGTGGACAGAGCAAGCTCTTTTTCCATCTCCCTGTTCTAAAAATCCATTTAATATATGGTCCCCAGATAGGGGACGTATCAGATATTAAACTGATAAGAACAGATACTACACTTGATCTTAGCCAAAAGGCCGAGAAGCGATAACCAGAATTGGTTTCAAACTACGGAGCCACCCAAGGATCCTGAAAAGTCCATTTGTGGAGATGAGCTCCTGGACTCCCGTTAAGAAGACATGTTGTCAACCTCTAGATCCCTTACATGCCTGCACTTTTCGGCTTGCTGCTGCTGCAATCCACGCGTTTTAGATCTGCATAACTCCACCTCTTTAAACACAGCACCTTCACCTCCTGCTGTTCCCACCCGCCTCAACACCGTTGGAAGGGAGGAGAACCAATTAAGGCGGGGGGTGGGGTGGAAAGAGCAGCTGTCTACCCTTAGCAGGAGGGCTCCTGATTACATACCTCTCCTGCTGCTGCTGCTGCTGGCTGTCCAGCAGCAGACTGAAGGTGGCTGCTGCTGTGCACAGGTATATAAAGGCTCAGAGCCTATTATGACACGCGCAGCCAGCGTTCCATTGCCACATTCCATCTACTGCAGGCAGGATACCTGGCTGGCTGAATGTCGCTGAGAAGCTCACAGAGACCGCCATAAGCAACAGTTTAACAGAATGCCACAGACTAATCAACCAAACTTTTTGGGTTGGGTTCTCTTTTATAGTCTGCAGGCATTAAATGAAAGAAGTCAGTGTTCCAGCAGAAGGAGACAACGTTTCAGAAAAGGCATTGTAGCAAACCAAAAAAGAAATTTTAAGCGCAGCAGAGTAACCAGCGCACATACCTGTTAGCTCAGGTGAGTTTAAAAGGCTGCTGTTGATAACAAGGGCATTTGCTAAATAGATGGTGTGTGTGCAACAATATACTGAACGGTCAATTATATTGTGCAGCTTATCTCACCACCTGTAGTTATTTAGGTGAAAGCTCCAAAATGCTTGCCTAATATGTCTGTTTATCCAAAAGGAAGTAAAAAGGGAGAGCTATAAAGATAGCATTGCATCACATTACATGGCAATGCAATGCACAGTTGCTGAAGTTGAACCAAAATGAGCTTGTAATCTGGCTTCTGCAACTTTGAACATGAAAAATCCAATGAGGAGAAGAAAAGCAAAGCCAAAGAGTCCATCCCAAAATCCGACAAACAAGCAAAATGAACAAAAAACATTGAATTCAATTCTTTCTGATTTTAGAAACTGCATTAAAGAAGGGGTGCACCGGTCCTGGAGATACTGCAATACCAGGTCAATGCGTGGAGTGGACAGAGCAAGCTCTTTTTCCATCTCCCTGTTCTAAAAATCCATTTAATATATGGTCCCCAGATAGGGGACGTATCAGATATTAAACTGATAAGAACAGATTTTTTGATTGAAGCTGCATCCAAGGCACTGAAAAATGTGACCGAAGTCACACCAAAACAGCGCACGAGGCGAGGATTCATGTGGACCCTTCCCGGAGGAGAGGGTCCCCAATAAACCATCCCCATCCCTCCGAGCCAGAAGGCCACAGCGAGGGTCAGGGATCTCCGATGCTCTCCCTAGCCGAAGCCGGAGAAGAGCCGTTTTCGTGCTCCCAGCTTCCATCTAGGCTGCCACCCTAGTGGAGCTGGAGCCTGTGTTGGTTTCTCAGCCCAAAGCTGACCGGACCTCCGACCGGTTTTATAAAAATTCCCCTTCCTAGCCCGGAGGCCAGGAATAGGGGGGGGTTGCTCAGAAAGTATGATTGGCAAAGGTGCGGCGTGCTACGAAGCCAAGTCTTTCTGGGGTTCCCAGTCCCAGTAAGCTTGGACTCCCACCAGGGCGCCTACTCCTGGGGCACATTGCTCCAAAGCCCTCACACTTACCCAGCCTAGTGACTTCGATCCTGGAGGGCCATGTTTTCCATCAGATAACTCTATGAGACACCTGGCGTACTAACAAGTGCACCAAACCAGTGTGTAATATGCATCAATTTACTAGGGCAGCCCAAGGACAAAACTGCCTTTTCAAAAGATACTACACTTGATCTTAGCCAAAAGGCCGAGAAGCGATAACCAGAATTGGTTTCAAACTACGGAGCCACCCAAGGATCCTGAAAAGTCCATTTGTGGAGATGAGCTCCTGGACTCCCGTTAAGAAGACATGTTGTCAACCTCTAGATCCCTTACATGCCTGCACTTTTCGGCTTGCTGCTGCTGCAATCCACGCGTTTTAGATCTGCATAACTCCACCTCTTTAAACACAGCACCTTCACCCCCTGCTGTTCCCACCCGCCTCAACACCGTTGGAAGGGAGGAGAACCAATTAAGGCGGGGGGTGGGGTGGAACGAGCAGCTGTCTACCCTTAGCAGGAGGGCTCCTGATTACATACCTCTCCTGCTGCTGCTGCTGCTGGCTGTCCAGCAGCAGACTGAAGGTGGCTGCTGCTGTGCACAGGTATATAAAGGCTCAGAGCCTATTATGACACGCGCAGCCAGCGTTCCATTGCCACATTCCATCTACTGCAGGCAGGATACCTGGCTGGCTGAATGTCGCTGAGAAGCTCACAGAGACCGCCATAAGCAACAGTTTAACAGAATGCCACAGACTAATCAACCAAACTTTTTGGGTTGGGTTCTCTTTTATAGTCTGCAGGCATTAAATGAAAGAAGTCAGTGTTCCAGCAGAAGGAGACAACGTTTCAGAAAAGGCATTGTAGCAAACCAAAAAAGAAATTTTAAGCGCAGCAGAGTAACCAGCGCACATACCTGTTAGCTCAGGTGAGTTTAAAAGGCTGCTGTTGATAACAAGGGCATTTGCTAAATAGATGGTGTGTGTGCAACAATATACTGAAAGGTCAATTATATTGTGCAGCTTATCTCACCACCTGTAGTTATTTAGGTGAAAGCTCCAAAATGCTTGCCTAATATGTCTGTTTATCCAAAAGGAAGTAAAAAGGGAGAGCTAGAAAGATAGCATTGCATCACATTACATGGCAATGCAATGCACAGTTGCTGAAGTTGAACCAAAATGAGCTTGTAATCTGGCTTCTGCAACTTTGAACATGAAAAATCCAATGAGGAGAAGAAAAGCAAAGCCAAAGAGTCCATCCCAAAATCCGACAAACAAGCAAAATGAACAAAAAACATTGAATTCAATTCTTTCTGATTTTAGAAACTGCATTAAAGAAGGGGTGCACCGGTCCTGGAGATACTGCAATACCAGGTCAATGCGTGGAGTGGACAGAGCAAGCTCTTTTTCCATCTCCCTGTTCTAAAAATCCATTTAATATATGGTCCCCAGATAGGGGACGTATCAGATATTAAACTGATAAGAACAGATTTTTTTGATTGAATATATCTTTTATTAGCACAAAAAATAAGTTAACAGACAGTGTACAGTGCCGCAGCCCAGTACACACAGAATTCTACATCATATTTACATAGCATGAGGATACGACGCACTAACTAGACACATCACACCCCTATGCTACACAAAACACTCAATCTGAAAGAAAAAGCATGTCAATTAATACAGTACGACGAACCGTGATAAGGGATGGGGATTGGGAAAAAGGGGATGGGGAGGGGAAAATCACAGGCCCGAAGCTTTATTGAAAGACAAGACACATAAGGGGAGAGGGGGAGGAGGGGTTTAGTCCTCGTCCTCGTCCTCCGGACCGTCCATGATGGAATAGTCTCTGAGCAGGCTGTGGATCAGCCTGCGGCAGTCCTGGATGGACATCCTCTCCCTCCTCAAGATGAGCCGGTTCCTGGCGACCCAAACGGCATCCTTGAAGCAGTTCATAAGGCGCCAAGCCTCCTGGATGGCTCCGACGGTATGAACCCCAGGGAAGAGTCCATAAAGCACAGAATGGTGCGATAGGCTCGCCCTGGGGACAGAGTTCCTCAGGTCGTCCTCAAGTGCAGTCAATAGGCGCTGTGCAAATCCGCAGTCCCAAAAAGTGTGCAAAGATGTTTCCTCCACGAAGGGGCACCTTGGGCAGTACCGGGTCTTGCACAGGTTCCGGGCATGCATGAATGACCGGACGGGCAGTCGGCCATGAATCGCCATCCACGACAAGTCCTTGTGCCCGTTGGTCAGCCTGTCAGACGACACATTTGTCCACACAGTCTCCAGCGTGTCCTGGTGAAGTCCTGTGATGTTCTCCACGTCATCCTTGGCTCTGATTAGCTTGTGGATAGTTTTGGGCTTCCACAAGTCGGGCTTGAGTCCCTCCAGTTGATGCTCCCCCACAAATCGAACGACGTCTCCGTAGAACCATGGCGTCGTCCAGTTGTAGGGGAAGGAGCTGTCCCACTTGTCCCAGCCGAGTCGCCTCCAAAGAGGAAGCAGGAAGAAGCGAGACATGGACCTGCACGCGGAGCCATTCTTGACTTGCAAAGTCCGGCGGACACAATCACACACAAAAGAGGATCGCAGGAGGGTGGGGATATCTGGAACGCCCTTCCCACCCTTGCGAGGCTCCTTGTACATGACGGCCCGCCTGACTCTGTCCATCTTGGATCCCCAGACAAAGTGAAACACTGTCCTGGTAATGGCCCTGCACACAGTGACGTGTGGGGGCCAGGCCTGCGCCGTGTACTGCAAGACGGGCAGGACCTCATTACGCAGGACGAGTGCCTTACCCTCACAAGTGAGGTGTCTGAGGCTCCAGAGTCCGATCCGTTGCTTCACCTTGGCCAAGCGTTCTTGCCAGGACTTGAGGGCCGCTCCTTCCTTCCCGAACCAGACTCCCAGCACCTTGAGGAAATCCGGTTGAATGTTGAAGGGGAAGGGGGCGGAGGAGGCCGGCTGCCAATCCCCGAAGAGCATGGCTTCCGACTTCCTGCAGTTGACTTTGGCCCCTGAAGCCCGGCCGAACCTCTCACACGTCTGGACGAGGGCGTCGACTGAACCACGATCAGCGCAGAAGACGGTGACGTCGTCCATGTAGAGCGAGCACTTGACCTCGTGTCGTCCCGGACCCGGTGCGGTGATCCCTCTGATCTCTCCATTCTGCCGGATAGCCTCTGCGAAGAGTTCTATAACACAAACAAAAAGAAGAGGTGATAGAGGGCAGCCTTGTCTGACCCCAGAGAGGACAGGGAAGGGGTCAGTCTTCCAGCCGTTCACCAACACCGAGCTGTGGATATCAAAATACATCAGACGGACATACGAACAAAACATGTTACCCAAACCTAACCGGTGCAGAGCTCGGCCCATGAACTCGTGGGAAACCCGGTCGAAGGCCTTCTCCTGATCCAAGGAGACCAGGGCCGCGTGTGCGCGGCGGACCTTGATGTACTCGACCGTGTCCCGCACGAGAGCGAGGCTGTCTGCGATGCGACGTCCAGGGATGCCGCAGGTCTGGTCCGGGTGGATGATCCGTCCGATGACCGTCTTAAGTCGTGTCGCCATCGTCTTGGCCAGGATCTTGTAGTCCACGTTGAGCAGAGTGATGGGACGCCAATTCCTCAGGTCGCACCTCTCTCCCTTCCGCTTGTACAGGATCGTGACCATTCCTTCCCTCAAAGATGGAGGCATTCTACCCTCCACCACCATCTCCTCGTACAGGTCCAACAGGTCTGGACAGATGAGGTCTCCCAGCGCTACATAGAGCTCCGCTGGAAGACCATCACTGCCCGGGGTCCTGCCGGTCCTAAAGGATTTAGCGGCAGAGAGCAATTCGCCCACCATCAGAGGTTTGTCCAAGGCTGCCGTGCCTGCAGGATCAAGATGGTTAGTGATACCTGACAGGAACTTATCAGCAGCGTCGGGGTCGGTAGTCTTGTGGGAGTAGAGTTCGCTGTAGAAGTCGCTGACGACCCTCATCACGTCCTCCTTCCCACGTCGCATGTTTCCGCTCTCGTCTCGCAGCTCGTTCAGGGGCGTGTGACCGGCATGAAGTTTCCTGAAAAAGAATGAGTTACATTTCTCACCCTTCTCCAGATTCTCCACTTTGGAACGGAAGATGATTCGCTTGGACTCCTCCTCAAAGTGCCTTTTCAGGCTCTTCTTGGTCTCCTCCAGCTCCTCCCTCACGTCCCAGCCGCAGTGAAGAAGGTCCTGCAGCGACCGCAGCTCGCGCTGCAGCCCTCTGAAGTCCCTCCTCTTCTCACACTCCTGTTGTCGACCCTTGGCCTGAAAGAAACAGCGAAACTCAAGTTTAACATATTCCCACCAATCAGAGACTGTTTGGAAGCTACCCTTGTAGGACTGCCACATTGCGTAGGCTGCTCTCAGCTCCTCCACGACTTCATCCTGAGCCAGCAGAGCACAATTCAGCTTCCAGGAGCCGGGGCCGGACGGAAAACCGTCGCCGAGGACACCTTGTAAGTGAATGGCTCTGTGGTCGGAGAAGAAGCAGGAGACCATCGAGTGCCTACTCTGCCTGACTGCCCGAGAGGTGAACACAAAGTCAATCCTGGAGCGGAGTGAGCCATCGGGTCGGCTCCACGAATAGTTCGTGGAGCCTCTCCCCATGGAGCCCACCACGTCCTGAAGAGAGGCCTCGGTTACCATCTCGATGAGCAGCTTGGACGTGATGTCCAACTTGGCAGATGTGCCAGAACTACGACCGTCCTCCTCGATGGGGCAGTTGAAATCCCCGGCCATCACTAAGGTCCTGGTGGTGGCAAGCTGAAGCCGCAGGGTCTGGAAAAGCTCCAAACGCTCATTCTTCAGTGGGGACGCATACACGTTGATGAACCTGACAGGTTCTCCCGCCCAGTTGCCATCTACAACAAGAGCCCTGCCGCAGATGAGCTCCTGGACGGACTCAAGCGTGAATGCGCCCCCCCTGATCAGAATTGCGACCCCCGCAGACTTGCAGTCACCCCCACCGGACCAGTAGGATGGACCGTGGGACCACTCCCTGGCCAGATGTTTGAAGGACCTAGAGGAGGGAAGGGAACATTCCTGCAACATATAAACATCACACAACTGGGAAGTAAGGAAGGCATAAATAGTCTGACGTCTGAACTTGTCCTTGATGCTCCTGACATTAATGGAAAATAAGTTAATATTAGCCATCATGTAGGGAAAAAAGAAAAAGTTAGCGCAGGCAATACACCTTAGTTACCACTCCGGTCGGGTGGTCCCTCGTCGGTGTTGACTGCTGGTGACGGGATCACCAGCAGGCCCTCTTCCTCCATCTGGTCAAGCAGCGCGGCCTCAATCTCGGCGACCACCAGTTCCTCCTCTTCTGGCTCGGCCACCAGGGTCTCAACCATGTGCTCCATCTCTTCTGGCTCAGGGAGGGTATCCTCCTTTTCGCCTACGAAATCCAGAATCTTCTTTTTGGAGGATTCAGTAGCAGGGCTGTCCTCCACCTTCCTCTTTCCCCGGGTTGGAACTGGGGAGACAAGAAGGGGAAAATCCTCCTCGGAATAGATAGCGGCGGGTGGAGGAAAGGTTAATTCCACCGCTACCATGGTCTGGGGAGGGAGAGTGGCTGCCGGGGCAGGGGAAAGGACACCTGCTGAGGAGTAGGGGAAGGAGGAAGAGGAAGTGGAATCCTCAGCAGGGGTGGCCGGGGTGGGGGGGGATTGGACGGGGGTGGCAGGGGGAGGGATCGAGAGAGGGGTGACAGAACTCTTACCCTCCTTTGACTTTTTCTTCTGCTTCGGAGCTGCTGGGACCGTCGCTGGGGCTTTGGCCACCGACTCCTTGACCGCTTTGGCCTTGGTCGTCTCGGCCTTGGCCGCTGGGGCCTTGGTCGTCGCGTCCTTGACCTTCACAGGCCTGGTCGTCGGGGCCTTGTCCTCCGTAGCTGGGGTCGTCGCAACCACCGATGCCCAGGATCTCTCACGCCTGGGGCAATCCTTGTACAGATGAGCCGCCAGCCCACACAGGTTGCAGGACGTCTTCTTCGGGCAGTCCTTCGAGCTGTGTCCCGTCACTCGACAAATCCTGCAGGCATCCTCCTTGCAGTCCTTCATCTCGTGGCCGTTCTTGCCGCATCTCCTGCAGTTCCGCGGCATGTCCGGGTAATAGATGAGGCCGTAGGAGTTGCCCAGGGAGAATGTCGGGGGCAGGTGCCGAAGTCCGTCTGAGTACGCCAGGTCCCTGTGAAGTCTAACGGTCACCGACCACTTACCTGTCCAGAAGCCGAGTCCATTCAGGATGTGAGAGGGTTCCTTCACAACCAAACAGAAGCGTCTCAGGAAGGTACAGATGTCTTGGCCTGGGGTGTGCGGGTTGCGCATGGAGACCGTGATCCTCCTTTCATCCCTCTGGATAGGGCAGCTACCTGTAAAGGCAGAGAAAGAATTATCCGGTCCTTTTGCGCTTACCATTTCCCAGAACCTCCTGCAGGTGTTCACAGTGGCGAAGGTGACGAAGAAGATCCCCGTCAAGAAGGTCTGGATGCTGAGGGTGTCCGACCTGGAGAAGCCTCGATCCAGCAGCATCTTCTGGCAGAACACGTCCGAGGACATGTCCGGCACCCTCCCATCCACTTCCTTCAGCTTCAGGGCCACCGTCTGCCGCATCCATGGCTCCAGGGCTGGAGCTTCGTGGCGGGGCTTCTGGGGTCCCTTCTGCTGGCCAGTCGTGGAGGCAGAGTCCTTGGGGTCAGAATCGGCTCCTGGCTGGGCCCTCCTGGCTGTCCCCAGCTCCAGGCTCTTCTTTTCGGCCTTCCTCGCAGCGCTTGCCATGGCTTTCCTCCTGCAGTTACTTCTTGGAGCTGGATCTGGAACTCTTCCCGGAATGGGTGGAGCTATGCAGATTCTTCTCCCGTCGTGTTCTGGACAAATTCCCCGAAAGGTCTTTGTCTCGATGATTTTCTTCCTCGAAGATTCCACAGGACAGCCCGATTCTTCTCCGAGTCTTCGTCTTCTTCTGGATTCTTTAGAGCTTCTTCCTCCCACCGATATCCGCCTTCGTTCTCTGATGTCAGCTGGGCTCCGAAGCTCTTCTCCTTCCGAGTTCGATCGCTCTCGTCAAGTGTAGATCGTAGCTCTTGTGTTCTTAAAAGAACAGATACTACACTTGATCTTAGCCAAAAGGCCGAGAAGCGATAACCAGAATTGGTTTCAAACTACGGAGCCACCCAAGGATCCTGAAAAGTCCATTTGTGGAGATGAGCTCCTGGACTCCCGTTAAGAAGACATGTTGTCAACCTCTAGATCCCTTACATGCCTGCACTTTTCGGCTTGCTGCTGCTGCAATCCACGCGTTTTAGATCTGCATAACTCCACCTCTTTAAACACAGCACCTTCACCCCCTGCTGTTCCCACCCGCCTCAACACCGTTGGAAGGGAGGAGAACCAATTAAGGCGGGGGGTGGGGTGGAACGAGCAGCTGTCTACCCTTAGCAGGAGGGCTCCTGATTACATACCTCTCCTGCTGCTGCTGCTGCTGGCTGTCCAGCAGCAGACTGAAGGTGGCTGCTGCTGTGCACAGGTATATAAAGGCTCAGAGCCTATTATGACACGCGCAGCCAGCGTTCCATTGCCACATTCCATCTACTGCAGGCAGGATACCTGGCTGGCTGAATGTCGCTGAGAAGCTCACAGAGACCGCCATAAGCAACAGTTTAACAGAATGCCACAGACTAATCAACCAAACTTTTTGGGTTGGGTTCTCTTTTATAGTCTGCAGGCATTAAATGAAAGAAGTCAGTGTTCCAGCAGAAGGAGACAACGTTTCAGAAAAGGCATTGTAGCAAACCAAAAAAGAAATTTTAAGCGCAGCAGAGTAACCAGCGCACATACCTGTTAGCTCAGGTGAGTTTAAAAGGCTGCTGTTGATAACAAGGGCATTTGCTAAATAGATGGTGTGTGTGCAACAATATACTGAAAGGTCAATTATATTGTGCAGCTTATCTCACCACCTGTAGTTATTTAGGTGAAAGCTCCAAAATGCTTGCCTAATATGTCTGTTTATCCAAAAGGAAGTAAAAAGGGAGAGCTAGAAAGATAGCATTGCATCACATTACATGGCAATGCAATGCACAGTTGCTGAAGTTGAACCAAAATGAGCTTGTAATCTGGCTTCTGCAACTTTGAACATGAAAAATCCAATGAGGAGAAGAAAAGCAAAGCCAAAGAGTCCATCCCAAAATCCGACAAACAAGCAAAATGAACAAAAAACATTGAATTCAATTCTTTCTGATTTTAGAAACTGCATTAAAGAAGGGGTGCACCGGTCCTGGAGATACTGCAATACCAGGTCAATGCGTGGAGTGGACAGAGCAAGCTCTTTTTCCATCTCCCTGTTCTAAAAATCCATTTAATATATGGTCCCAAGATAGGGGACGTATCAGATATTAAACTGATAAGAACAGATACTACACTTGATCTTAGCCAAAAGGCCGAGAAGCGATAACCAGAATTGGTTTCAAACTACGGAGCCACCCAAGGATCCTGAAAAGTCCATTTGTGGAGATGAGCTCCTGGACTCCCGTTAAGAAGACATGTTGTCAACCTCTAGATCCCTTACATGCCTGCACTTTTCGGCTTGCTGCTGCTGCAATCCACGCGTTTTAGATCTGCATAACTCCACCTCTTTAAACACAGCACCTTCACCCCCTGCTGTTCCCACCCGCCTCAACACCGTTGGAAGGGAGGAGAACCAATTAAGGCGGGGGGTGGGGTGGAACGAGCAGCTGTCTACCCTTAGCAGGAGGGCTCCTGATTACATACCTCTCCTGCTGCTGCTGCTGCTGGCTGTCCAGCAGCAGACTGAAGGTGGCTGCTGCTGTGCACAGGTATATAAAGGCTCAGAGCCTATTATGACACGCGCAGCCAGCGTTCCATTGCCACATTCCATCTACTGCAGGCAGGATACCTGGCTGGCTGAATGTCGCTGAGAAGCTCACAGAGACCGCCATAAGCAACAGTTTAACAGAATGCCACAGACTAATCAACCAAACTTTTTGGGTTGGGTTCTCTTTTATAGTCTGCAGGCATTAAATGAAAGAAGTCAGTGTTCCAGCAGAAGGAGACAACGTTTCAGAAAAGGCATTGAAGCAAACCAAAAAAGAAATTTTAAGCGCAGCAGAGTAACCAGCGCACATACCTGTTAGCTCAGGTGAGTTTAAAAGGCTGCTGTTGATAACAAGGGCATTTGCTAAATAGATGGTGTGTGTGCAAAAATATACTGAAAGGTCAATTATATTGTGCAGCTTATCTCACCACCTGTAGTTATTTAGGTGAAAGCTCCAAAATGCTTGCCTAATATGTCTGTTTATCCAAAAGGAAGTAAAAAGGGAGAGCTAGAAAGATAGCATTGCATCATATTACATGGCAATGCAATGCACAGTTGCTGAAGTTGAACCAAAATGAGCTTGTAATCTGGCTTCTGCAACTTTGAACATGAAAAATCCAATGAGGAGAAGAAAAGCAAAGCCAAAGAGTCCATCCCAAAATCCGACAAACAAGCAAAATGAACAAAAAACATTGAATTCAATTCTTTCTGATTTTAGAAACTGCATTAAAGAAGGGGTGCACCGGTCCTGGAGATACTGCAATACCAGGTCAATGCGTGGAGTGGACAGAGCAAGCTCTTTTTCCATCTCCCTGTTCTAAAAATCCATTTAATATATGGTCCCCAGATAGGGGACGTATCAGATATTAAACTGATAAGAACAGATACTACACTTGATCTTAGCCAAAAGGCCGAGAAGCGATAACCAGAATTGGTTTCAAACTACGGAGCCACCCAAGGATCCTGAAAAGTCCATTTGTGGAGATGAGCTCCTGGACTCCCGTTAAGAAGGCATGTTGTCAACCTCTAGATCCCTTACATGCCTGCACTTTTCGGCTTGCTGCTGCTGCAATCCACGCGTTTTAGATCTGCATAACTCCACCTCTTTAAACACAGCACCTTCACCCCCTGCTGTTCCCACCCGCCTCAACACCGTTGGAAGGGAGGAGAACCAATTAAGGCGGGGGGTGGGGTGGAACGAGCAGCTGTCTACCCTTAGCAGGAGGGCTCCTGATTACATACCTCTCCTGCTGCTGCTGCTGCTGGCTGTCCAGCAGCAGACTGAAGGTGGCTGCTGCTGTGCACAGGTATATAAAGGCTCAGAGCCTATTATGACACGCGCAGCCAGCGTTCCATTGCCACATTCCATCTACTGCAGGCAGGATACCTGGCTGGCTGAATGTCGCTGAGAAGCTCACAGAGACCGCCATAAGCAACAGTTTAACAGAATGCCACAGACTAATCAACCAAACTTTTTGGGTTGGGTTCTCTTTTATAGTCTGCAGGCATTAAATGAAAGAAGTCAGTGTTCCAGCAGAAGGAGACAACGTTTCAGAAAAGGCATTGTAGCAAACCAAAAAAGAAATTTTAAGCGCAGCAGAGTAACCAGCGCACATACCTGTTAGCTCAGGTGAGTTTAAAAGGCTGCTGTTGATAACAAGGGCATTTGCTAAATAGATGGTGTGTGTGCAACAATATACTGAAAGGTCAATTATATTATGCAGCTTATCTCACCACCTGTAGTTATTTAGGTGAAAGCTCCAAAATGCTTGCCTAATATGTCTGTTTATCCAAAAGGAAGTAAAAAGGGAGAGCTAGAAAGATAGCATTGCATCACATTACATGGCAATGCAATGCACAGTTGCTGAAGTTGAACCAAAATGAGCTTGTAATCTGGCTTCTGCAACTTTGAACATGAAAAATCCAATGAGGAGAAGAAAAGCAAAGCCAAAGAGTCCATCCCAAAATCCGACAAACAAGCAAAATGAACAAAAAACATTGAATTCAATTCTTTCTGATTTTAGAAACTGCATTAAAGAAGGGGTGCACCGGTCCTGGAGATACTGCAATACCAGGTCAATGCGTGGAGTGGACAGAGCAAGCTCTTTTTCCATCTCCCTGTTCTAAAAATCCATTTAATATATGGTCCCCAGATAGGGGACGTATCAGATATTAAACTGATAAGAACAGATTTTTTTTTTTTTTATCGAAAGCCCGAATTCGTGTACAAAACCCGAGTGCGCTTAAAAAAGTGACAAGTGCCGCAAAAAAAGTGCACTAGGATGCTGGTCTTCTTGAAACCCTCTCCAAAAGGAGAAGGGTCCCCCAAACCATTCCCCGTCCCTCCGAGCCAGAAGGCCACAGCGAGGAACAGGGACAAATAGCCACCTCCAGCCGAAGCCAGAGGCGACCCAATCTTACCCCCAATACCTGCCCGAGTTCTCACCCGAGCAAGGCACTGGGAGCCAAAGACTGTGCTCCCCTCCCGGAAGAGGGGAGACAACAATGCTCTCCTCCCGAAAGAGGAGAGTCAGGGGGGTTCAGGGGGGAGCGGAACCTGATGGCCACACACTCCCCCCCTAGACCTGCCAAGAGAGGAACCCGTAAGGGAACCGCATCCCGACAAAATCCTAGTAAGGACGTGGACACACGTGAAAAAGTGGACACACAGTGACAAAAAAAATTAAATAAATAGTGAAGGTTTCACAGTATAATACTGCCCGGACCTTCGACCGGGAATTGAAAAATTCCCCATCCTAAGGCCAGAAGGCCCGGAATAAGGGTGTGTGTGAAGAAAGAAATATTGAAGTGCTAGTGCAAATGTGCCATAAACTCAAGTGGGGTTCCCAATCCCAGTGAGTTAAGGCACCCCAGGGTCACCACTCCTGGGGCACTTCACACTTCGGGCTTTCGATCTTCCCCGGCCCAATGGCGTCGATCCTGGGGGGCCATGCTTTCCACCAGATGACTATATTAGCCAACTGGCGTACTAACAAGTGCCTAAACCCCAGTGTGCATAATGTATCAATCTACTAGGGCGGCCAACATCCAAAACCGCCTTTTCGAAAGATACTACACTTGATCTTAGCCAAAAGGCCGAGAAGCGATAACCAGAATTGGTTTCAAACTACGGAGCCACCCAAGGATCCTGAAAAGTCCATTTGTGGAGATGAGCTCCTGGACTCCCGTTAAGAAGACATGTTGTCAACCTCTAGATCCCTTACATGCCTGCACTTTTCGGCTTGCTGCTGCTGCAATCCACGCGTTTTAGATCTGCATAACTCCACCTCTTTAAACACAGCACCTTCACCCCCTGCTGTTCCCACCCGCCTCAACACTGTTGGAAGGGAGGAGAACCAATTAAGGCGGGGGGTGGGGTGGAACGAGCAGCTGTCTACCCTTAGCAGGAGGGCTCCTGATTACATACCTCTCCTGCTGCTGCTGCTGCTGGCTGTCCAGCAGCAGACTGAAGGTGGCTGCTGCTGTGCACAGGTATATAAAGGCTCAGAGCCTATTATGACACGCGCAGCCAGCGTTCCATTGCCACATTCCATCTACTGCAGGCAGGATACCTGGCTGGCTGAATGTCGCTGAGAAGCTCACAGAGACCGCCATAAGCAACAGTTTAACAGAATGCCACAGACTAATCAACCAAACTTTTTGGGTTGGGTTCTCTTTTATAGTCTGCAGGCATTAAATGAAAGAAGTCAGTGTTCCAGCAGAAGGAGACAACGTTTCAGAAAAGGCATTGTAGCAAACCAAAAAAGAAATTTTAAGCGCAGCAGAGTAACCAGCGCACATACCTGTTAGCTCAGGTGAGTTTAAAAGGCTGCTGTTGATAACAAGGGCATTTGCTAAATAGATGGTGTGTGTGCAACAATATACTGAAAGGTCAATTATATTGTGCAGCTTATCTCACCACCTGTAGTTATTTAGGTGAAAGCTCCAAAATGCTTGCCTAATATGTCTGTTTATCCAAAAGGAAGTAAAAAGGGAGAGCTAGAAAGATAGCATTGCATCACATTACATGGCAATGCAATGCACAGTTGCTGAAGTTGAACCAAAATGAGCTTGTAATCTGGCTTCTGCAACTTTGAACATGAAAAATCCAATGAGGAGAAGAAAAGCAAAGCCAAAGAGTCCATCCCAAAATCCGACAAACAAGCAAAATGAACAAAAAACATTGAATTCAATTCTTTCTGATTTTAGAAACTGCATTAAAGAAGGGGTGCACCGGTCCTGGAGATACTGCAATACCAGGTCAATGCGTGGAGTGGACAGAGCAAGCTCTTTTTCCATCTCCCTGTTCTAAAAATCCATTTAATATATGGTCCCCAGATAGGGGACGTATCAGATATTAAACTGATAAGAATAGATTTTTTTTTTTTTTTTTTTTTCCAAACACTCAGAAATTAAGTTTTATAATCTTAAATCGTATATCACCAAACTCAAGATTTTAGTTCCATCATCGTGTTTAGATATTATATTTATATTTTTTCATTTGAATTAATATATATAAAGTCAAACATAACAATTCCTTTGCAGTTTCAACAGTTTCCAAACAAATCACCACTGACATTACTTCACCCGGTTTCCCAAACTAAATATCCCCTTTTTCTCTTTTACTTTCCTCCCAACAAAACCCCTTAACTTCTTTTCTTCCTCCTCATGCTCTAACCGCATCTGTTCCCTATCATACTCTTCCTCATCATCTCTGAAAGTCACCACCTTCTCCAACACTTTACCCTTTTCCTCTTTTACTTCTTTCTTTTCACCAGATACTTTCCTTGATCCACAATTTTCCTGTACCGTTACCTTTTTCTTCAATTTCACCTTTAAACTTTCAACTTCTTTTCCCTGCTTATTCTCCTCTATAATTATGGCATCAACTTCCTTCTTCATTTTATCACCAATATCTTCCTTTTGTCCTCCAAAGTTCTTTTCAAAAGTTCCTTTGCTGCTTTCCATGTAACAATACCCAGAACTCCCGTTTACCATAATCCTCCCATTATGCAAATTTTCTTCTCCTGTTGTCCACACCAAAAAACGTCTCTTTCCGTTCCAAATACCAACTTTGTTCCTGTATAATTTCTGAAACTTTACCATCTTACATTTAGATTCCAAAAAAACCATTATCTCCTCTATTTCCACAAACGGATTGTCCATGTAAATTATCACACTCTTCGGTTTCCCCATGAATGATGCACTTACTCCAATTTTCCCAGAATCCTCTTCACTCCAGCCTTTGAAAAAATGAATGCACTTTTCCTCAGAAACTAGAGTCACATCACAAACTTTACCTTGCTTTATTTCTTGCATACAGTAGATATCCTTCTCCAAAACTTCATATTTCCTCAAAATTTCCAGAATCCATTTTTCTTCCAAAAAAGTTTCTTCCGTCTCCCGTTTCACAAAAAAACGTAAGCATCTCTTCTTTTTCCAAAACTCCATCTCAACGATCCGTTTTCCTTCCGTTTTTTCCTTTTAATCCTCCAAATGTTGCCACCACAGCTATGTGTGGCGACAGTTGCCCCCCACAGCTATGTGTGGTGACAAGGTGATCGCCTCTCGTTGCCCAGGGACTAATCCGACTCCCTAATAGCAGCAGGGGGGTTTAGCTCCACCGATAAGTGTAGCGATCCCCCCAGGCCAAGGAGCCGGGTACCCCAAGCGCCTCCCAGCCAAGACCAAGGCAGAAACCGCTAGATCACTGCACTTGATCTTAGCCAAAAGGCCGAGAAGCGATAACCAGAATTGGTTTCAAACTACGGAGCCACCCAAGGATCCTGAAAAGTCCATTTGTGGAGATGAGCTCCTGGACTCCCGTTAAGAAGACATGTTGTCAACCTCTAGATCCCTTACATGCCTGCACTTTTCGGCTTGCTGCTGCTGCAATCCACGCATTTTAGATCTGCATAACTCCACCTCTTTAAACACAGCACCTTCACCCCCTGCTGTTCCCACCCGCCTCAACACCGTTGGAAGGGAGGAGAACCAATTAAGGCGGGGGGTGGGGTGGAACGAGCAGCTGTCTACCCTTAGCAGGAGGGCTCCTGATTACATACCTCTCCTGCTGCTGCTGCTGCTGGCTGTCCAGCAGCAGACTGAAGGTGGCTGCTGCTGTGCACAGGTATATAAAGGCTCAGAGCCTATTATGACACGCGCAGCCAGCGTTCCATTGCCACATTCCATCTACTGCAGGCAGGATACCTGGCTGGCTGAATGTCGCTGAGAAGCTCACAGAGACCGCCATAAGCAACAGTTTAACAGAATGCCACAGACTAATCAACCAAACTTTTTGGGTTGGGTTCTCTTTTATAGTCTGCAGGCATTAAATGAAAGAAGTCAGTGTTCCAGCAGAAGGAGACAACGTTTCAGAAAAGGCATTGTAGCAAACCAAAAAAGAAATTTTAAGCGCAGCAGAGTAACCAGCGCACATACCTGTTAGCTCAGGTGAGTTTAAAAGGCTGCTGTTGATAACAAGGGCATTTGCTAAATAGATGGTGTGTGTGCAACAATATACTGAAAGGTCAATTATATTGTGCAGCTTATCTCACCACCTGTAGTTATTTAGGTGAAAGCTCCAAAATGCTTGCCTAATATGTCTGTTTATCCAAAAGGAAGTAAAAAGGGAGAGCTAGAAAGATAGCATTGCATCACATTACATGGCAATGCAATGCACAGTTGCTGAAGTTGAACCAAAATGAGCTTGTAATCTGGCTTCTGCAACTTTGAACATGAAAAATCCAATGAGGAGAAGAAAAGCAAAGCCAAAGAGTCCATCCCAAAATCCGACAAACAAGCAAAATGAACAAAAAACATTGAATTCAATTCTTTCTGATTTTAGAAACTGCATTAAAGAAGGGGTGCACCGGTCCTGGAGATACTGCAATACCAGGTCAATGCGTGGAGTGGACAGAGCAAGCTCTTTTTCCATCTCCCTGTTCTAAAAATCCATTTAATATATGGTCCCCAGATAGGGGACGTATCAGATATTAAACTGATAAGAACAGATTTTTTTTTTTTAATTTGGCTATCCCCTGCAGAGGGATAAAACCGTTTATTAAAACTTTAACAAATTACAAGCATAATTAAACAAATACCAAACGTTAAAAGACAAATGAAATTTACAAAACAAAAAAATACAAAGATTTTAAATAATTAGGTTCCATTGGTCAACAAGCCATTTTTTGGAAATATGTACATTCTTCTTTTTGTCAATTAAATAATAAGTATACATTTCACATAAACATAAACTTAAAACATCATTCACTGATAAAACATCTTGTTTAAAAATAGCAATGTTGCGCGCTTTCCAGAGAGATGACTTGGCGCAGTTCACTGTCTTCCAAGCCATTGTGTACTGGTCCATTGTGGGGCATTCCATAAGTCCGTATAGCACAGTTTTATATGTAAAGTCCTTGAGGTCTGCCACCCTTTCCAGTAGGGGGAGCAGTCTTCTCCAGAAATCCTTTGCAAAATTACATGTCCATAATAGATGTTCCACCGTTTCCTCGTCTTGGCATCCGGTTCTTGGGCAGATGGCAGACCTCACAAATCCTCTTCTGTATTGGAATGCCCGGCAAGGAAGACAGCGGTGCATGCAACTCCAAGCCAGATCTCTCTGTTCATTAAAAAGATAAAAAACGTTAATCATTTTCCAGATAGACATAGATTTGTCATCATCATATCTGTCAACATTACATATTTCCTCACTTTTACGTATTTCTTTAATTAATTTCTTACTATTTCTTAATTCCTCTATTTTCTTAGTCCCTAAATTAAAATCGGACACTATTTTCCTTAAAATCTCATAATGCGTCGACAAATTAAAAGCACGGGGCACAGATATATTAACTTCATACCATCCAAACTTTCTCATAAAAAATCCTGTATTAAAACGCATAAAAAAGGACCAATAGTGATTCTTAAAAAGGGCATTAAAACAGTAAACGAACAGATGGATTAAAAGAAACCTATTAAAATCTGGAAAATCTTTACCACCTTTTACTTTTGATTTCATCACGATTTCTCTTTTCAGCTTTTCCATTTTTGAGTTCCAAAAGAAGGTAAAACAGGTTTTGGTTATCTTTTTTAAAACATTAACAGGCGGGGGGAAAACCATGCTAAGATACAATAAAAGAGGTAAAATCACCATCTTTAAAACCAATACTTTACCCTCCATTGTAAGTCTCCTCATGTTCCACATACATATTTTCGTATTTACTTTCTGTGTAACTGTTTCCCAACTATTATAACCATCATTATTTTCAGTGAATGATATACCTAAAATGGAAATGGATTCGGAGACATTAATTGGTACATCACGTAAAATCATCCCCCCAACACTTAAAATGTTACACTTATTAAAATTGATTTTAAAACCAGAAGCTAGACAAAAGGATTGCACTTGATGGAGAGTGGCCGTAAGTGATGGTGCATCTGTACACAAGACCGCCACGTCATCCATGTAGCCTACAACCTTGGCCTCCAAACCACCGCTTCCAGGCAGAGGGACACCGCATATCTGTTTATTTTGGCGTATTGCACATAACATTGGTTCCAGTGCACAGATAAACAGTAGGGGGGACAGAGGGCATCCCTGTTTCACCCCTGACCGTAAAAATACCTCTTGTGTCTTAAAACCATTCACTAAAATCTTACTTGTACAATCCTTGTAAAATGCTTTAAGCGATAGTAAAAACCCTTCTGGTATGCCCATTTTCTCTAAAACTTTAAAAAGATAAAAGTGTGAGACACGGTCAAATGCTTTTTCAAAATCAATAGATAACATCGCCATTTTCCCCTTTCTGTCTTTTACATCCTCAATACAGTCTTTCACTAAATTCAGATTGTCCCATATACTGCGCCCCGGCACCCCACACACTTGATTAGAATGAATAACTTTGCTGATGACTTCTTTTAGACGATTTGCACAAATTTTAGCCATTATTTTATAGTCACAATTTAAAAGTGTTATTGGTCTCCAGTTTTCTAATTTTGATTTATCACCTTTTTTGTATAGGAGGGAGACTTCACCTTTCTTCCAGGAATTTAATAAAACCTTATTATTAAAAACCTCAGTAAACAAATAAAACAAATCATCTTTTAAAATATCATAAAAACATACATAAAATTCTATTGGGATGCCATCAGGACCAGGGACCTTTCCAGTTTTAAAACTTTTAATAGTTTTTAACACTTCTTGTTCCGTTAAAACTTGGGATAAAAACTCTTGGGATGCGGGATCTAAAACAGCTGTTAGTCCTTGCAGCGAATCATCCATTAATTTATTATCTATATTTTTTCCATTAAAAAGATTAGAAAAAAAAACCTCAACTTTACCCAGCATATTTTTTATATTATTCTCACCATCTATATGGTCAATTATCACTTTTTCTTTTTTATTTTTCCTAAAAAAATATCTGGAACACTTTTCATTTTCTTCTATATGTTGTACTCTAGAACGAAAAATTATCTCTTTTCCTTTTTGTTCTAGCCATTTTGAAATCTCTTCTTTTAAGTTTGAAATATCAAGTTGTACATCTATCCCATTGTCTCTGAGCTTAAATAATGTTTGTAGGCGGGTATTTAAAATTCTATATTCTTCATATTTTTCTTTGGCTCTACATATACTCTTTTTAATAAAAAAGTCTTTTATTTTTACTTTCATTCTATCCCACCATACACTCATAGTCTCATTTGTTTTTTTCCCTTTTCTACATTTCCTATAAAACTCAATAAAATCTGATAAAATCTGCGGGTCGGTTAAAAGGGATACGTTCATTTTCCAGCTTTTCTTACCACATTTTTTGTTGTCATTTACTTTTATGGTAAAGGATAAAAGTTTATGGTCTGAAAATATATTAGCTAAAACTTCACATTTGGCAGGTATTGTTTTATCTGAACCAAAAATAAAATCAATCCTAGAGCTACAATTAGCATTGCTCCAAGTGAAACCGGCGTCCTCTGGGCTGTCACTATGACACTCTTTATATATGTCTATCAATTTAGCATCTTTGACTATATCATGTAGCATACCTGAGGTTTTATCGTAGTTCCTGCTTACAGAGCTGGAGCGCCGGTTTTCACCTTTTAAAACACAATTAAAATCCCCTGCTAAGATAAAAGGTTCAGAGTTATTAATAAATAATGGTAAAAGATCAAGCATTTCGGCTCTTTCATTTTTCTCTGGGGATCCATAAAAATTTAAAAACTGCCATCTAATACCATCAATAAAAGCTTTTACTAATAAAATACGACCTGGTAAAATTTCCTGAATAAAATCAATTAAAACGTTCCCTTTAAAAAGTATGGCTACACCCGCTGATCCTGCAGCATTCGATCCGGACCAGACAGATGGCCCACACTTCCACTCATCTTTATATTTTTGATATGACATTTCATGTGGGATATTACATTCTTGCAGAAAAAATACAGATGCAGTAAAACACGTAAAAAAATTAAAAAGAGCAGTTCTTCTCGTGTTAGATTTTATGCCTCTCACGTTGAGGGAAATACCTTTCAGTTCAGCCATCATTAGAAAATGTAGAAATTTTACTTAGGTAACTAAGAGCAACGGATTTACCTGTCCGATGAACCTGATCAGACCACTGGGCTTGCGCCTCCCTCCTCATCTGATAGTATCGTCACGAGAGTCTCCGTGGAGGAGGAAAGATTACCACATTTATATAAACCCGACGCTACACTGGCATAGCTCAGAGGGCTGGCTGGCAGAACCCGCTGGGTCTCCATTGGCTGGCCATGCAGTTCCTCATCAGGTGGGTCCCCGAGGGGTTCCGCCGCCCCTGTTTGACCTGTAGAAGGTCGTCCTATAGGAGGAGGTTGCGCACAAGGCAGAGCCTCTGACTCTTCAGAGGCAGCAAGATCCCGGTCCCCACCTGTAGCAGCGGAGACCAAAACCCCTGAGGGTCCAGCGTCCACGTCCCCTTCTGGAGAAGTGTCCATCTGTTCACCTCCTGCTGCCTCCTCCGAACCACCCTTTTTCTTTTTCTTAGGACCCACCTTTATCCACTCAGCGCCCTCAGCACTAGGAGACCCAGACTGGGCATGGGCTTCTGTGTCGGCCTTTTGCCGGTCCCTTTTGACCTTACCAGTAGTGCCCTTCTGCTCCTTCTCAGCCCTACTTTTGGACTCCCGCAGGTCCTGCAGCCAGGTTTTGGGATTTGGTATTTTACCTGTCATAGACTCTGGAGACACTTCACTATTTGGTACGCCCTTATTGTCTCCAGAGGCTCCAGGTTGTTGTTCCTCCTCCTGAGGGGTGGTCTGATCTTTTGGTCCTTGGTCGGACGTCTTGGACTTCAACTTTTGCTCATCTTCCCGAAATCTGTGAGGGCAAGAAAAATAAAAGTGACCTGGAGTCTGGCAAAAACTGCCTTTCTTTTCCTTAGGGCATTCTTTTGTCTCATGTTCTTCACTAGCACAATTTCTACATGATACATGACAGTTTTCTTTTGAATGACCATAGCGCCCACAATTTCTGCAATATACTGGCATCCCAGAAAAGAAGAAATCCCCATTTGTTTGCCCAATTTTGAAACGGGCAGGGGGGAGCCGTATACCACCTGGTGTATTTGGATCTCTTGTACACTTCACAAGGAATTTCCACTTAGATGTCCATATGTTATATTCGTTTAATATCTTCCCAATACATTTAACACTTTTAAAATAAATTGCTAGAAATGACATTACTTCTGGAGCAGAAACAAAGGGCGAAAATATTTTTACAATAACCAGTCTTACCTCATCCAGGACGTGCTCAACAATTTGTATCCCTTTCAAAACAGGACTATTTTCAACTTTTTTTAACTTTTCTAGTACATCTCTAAAAATACCTTCTCCGGTGAATGTGATGTCATAGTCACCTCTTCTGGGATAATCCTGGATGGAGAGAATTTCATTCCTTTGTACGCCAAGAAGGTTCCTGAGCACGTCCTGGACTACATACCCTAATTTCCTCATATCCGAGCCACCCGCCGTGAAGTGAACTCGGATAGAGTTTTTTAGCCTCGCATAAAGAGGCACGAGGTTAGGGTCAACCTCCATGGAAAAACGCAACAAGGTTGCAAATTGCAGCCGCTTGCAATCTGCGCTCCCAGTGTTCTTGCAGCGAAAAACACCTGGAAGCTGGGGGATCGCAACTCGTTACCCTGGGACTAAGCCCTCTCCCTAATAGCAGCAAGCAGGTTAAGTCCACCAAAGTGGACGATCCTGCCAGGCCAAGGAGAGGGGTACCCGAGTGCCCTTCAACCACAATCTCCTGCAATAAAGCACTTGATCTTAGCCAAAAGGCCGAGAAGCGATAACCAGAATTGGTTTCAAACTACGGAGCCACCCAAGGATCCTGAAAAGTCCATTTGTGGAGATGAGCTCCTGGACTCCCGTTAAGAAGACATGTTGTCAACCTCTAGATCCCTTACATGCCTGCACTTTTCGGCTTGCTGCTGCTGCAATCCACGCGTTTTAGATCTGCATAACTCCACCTCTTTAAACACAGCACCTTCACCCCCTGCTGTTCCCACCCGCCTCAACACCGTTGGAAGGGAGGAGAACCAATTAAGGCGGGGGGTGGGGTGGAACGAGCAGCTGTCTACCCTTAGCAGGAGGGCTCCTGATTACATACCTCTCCTGCTGCTGCTGCTGCTGGCTGTCCAGCAGCAGACTGAAGGTGGCTGCTGCTGTGCACAGGTATATAAAGGCTCAGAGCCTATTATGACACGCGCAGCCAGCGTTCCATTGCCACATTCCATCTACTGCAGGCAGGATACCTGGCTGGCTGAATGTCGCTGAGAAGCTCACAGAGACCGCCATAAGCAACAGTTTAACAGAATGCCACAGACTAATCAACCAAACTTTTTGGGTTGGGTTCTCTTTTATAGTCTGCAGGCATTAAATGAAAGAAGTCAGTGTTCCAGCAGAAGGAGACAACGTTTCAGAAAAGGCATTGTAGCAAACCAAAAAAGAAATTTTAAGCGCAGCAGAGTAACCAGCGCACATACCTGTTAGCTCAGGTGAGTTTAAAAGGCTGCTGTTGATAACAAGGGCATTTGCTAAATAGATGGTGTGTGTGCAACAATATACTGAAAGGTCAATTATATTGTGCAGCTTATCTCACCACCTGTAGTTATTTAGGTGAAAGCTCCAAAATGCTTGCCTAATATGTCTGTTTATCCAAAAGGAAGTAAAAAGGGAGAGCTAGAAAGATAGCATTGCATCACATTACATGGCAATGCAATGCACAGTTGCTGAAGTTGAACCAAAATGAGCTTGTAATCTGGCTTCTGCAACTTTGAACATGAAAAATCCAATGAGGAGAAGAAAAGCAAAGCCAAAGAGTCCATCCCAAAATCCGACAAACAAGCAAAATGAACAAAAAACATTGAATTCAATTCTTTCTGATTTTAGAAACTGCATTAAAGAAGGGGTGCACCGGTCCTGGAGATACTGCAATACCAGGTCAATGCGTGGAGTGGACAGAGCAAGCTCTTTTTCCATCTCCCTGTTCTAAAAATCCATTTAATATATGGTCCCCAGATAGGGGACGTATCAGATATTAAACTGATAAGAACAGATACTACACTTGATCTTAGCCAAAAGGCCGAGAAGCGATAACCAGAATTGGTTTCAAACTATGGAGCCACCCAAGGATCCTGAAAAGTCCATTTGTGGAGATGATCTCCTGGACTCCCGTTAAGAAGACATGTTGTCAACCTCTAGATCCCTTACATGCCTGCACTTTTCGGCTTGCTGCTGCTGCAATCCACGCGTTTTAGATCTGCATAACTCCACCTCTTTAAACACAGCACCTTCACCCCCTGCTGTTCCCACCCGCCTCAACACCGTTGGAAGGGAGGAGAACCAATTAAGGCGGGGGGTGGGGTGGAACGAGCAGCTGTCTACCCTTAGCAGGAGGGCTCCTGATTACATACCTCTCCTGCTGCTGCTGCTGCTGGCTGTCCAGCAGCAGACTGAAGGTGGCTGCTGCTGTGCACAGGTATATAAAGGCTCAGAGCCTATTATGACACGCGCAGCCAGCGTTCCATTGCCACATTCCATCTACTGCAGGCAGGATACCTGGCTGGCTGAATGTCGCTGAGAAGCTCACAGAGACCGCCATAAGCAACAGTTTAACAGAATGCCACAGACTAATCAACCAAACTTTTTGGGTTGGGTTCTCTTTTATAGTCTGCAGGCATTAAATGAAAGAAGTCAGTGTTCCAGCAGAAGGAGACAACGTTTCAGAAAAGGCATTGTAGCAAACCAAAAAAGAAATTTTAAGCGCAGCAGAGTAACCAGCGCACATACCTGTTAGCTCAGGTGAGTTTAAAAGGCTGCTGTTGATAACAAGGGCATTTGCTAAATAGATGGTGTGTGTGCAACAATATACTGAAAGGTCAATTATATTGTGCAGCTTATCTCACCACCTGTAGTTATTTAGGTGAAAGCTCCAAAATGCTTGCCTAATATGTCTGTTTATCCAAAAGGAAGTAAAAAGGGAGAGCTAGAAAGATAGCATTGCATCACATTACATGGCAATGCAATGCACAGTTGCTGAAGTTGAACCAAAATGAGCTTGTAATCTGGCTTCTGCAACTTTGAACATGAAAAATCCAATGAGGAGAAGAAAAGCAAAGCCAAAGAGTCCATCCCAAAATCCGACAAACAAGCAAAATGAACAAAAAACATTGAATTCAATTCTTTCTGATTTTAGAAACTGCATTAAAGAAGGGGTGCACCGGTCCTGGAGATACTGCAATACCAGGTCAATGCGTGGAGTGGACAGAGCAAGCTCTTTTTCCATCTCCCTGTTCTAAAAATCCATTTAATATATGGTCCCCAGATAGGGGACGTATCAGATATTAAACTGATAAGAACAGATACTACACTTGATCTTAGCCAAAAGGCCGAGAAGCGATAACCAGAATTGGTTTCAAACTACGGAGCCACCCAAGGATCCTGAAAAGTCCATTTGTGGAGATGAGCTCCTGGACTCCCGTTAAGAAGACATGTTGTCAACCTCTAGATCCCTTACATGCCTGCACTTTTCGGCTTGCTGCTGCTGCAATCCACGCGTTTTAGATCTGCATAACTCCACCTCTTTAAACACAGCACCTTCACCCCCTGCTGTTCCCACCCGCCTCAACACCGTTGGAAGGGAGGAGAACCAATTAAGGCGGGGGGTGGGGTGGAACGAGCAGCTGTCTACCCTTAGCAGGAGGGCTCCTGATTACATACCTCTCCTGCTGCTGCTGCTGCTGGCTGTCCAGCAGCAGACTGAAGGTGGCTGCTGCTGTGCACAGGTATATAAAGGCTCAGAGCCTATTATGACACGCGCAGCCAGCGTTCCATTGCCACATTCCATCTACTGCAGGCAGGATACCTGGCTGGCTGAATGTCGCTGAGAAGCTCACAGAGACCGCCATAAGCAACAGTTTAACAGAATGCCACAGACTAATCAACCAAACTTTTTGGGTTGGGTTCTCTTTTATAGTCTGCAGGCATTAAATGAAAGAAGTCAGTGTTCCAGCAGAAGGAGACAACGTTTCAGAAAAGGCATTGTAGCAAACCAAAAAAGAAATTTTAAGCGCAGCAGAGTAACCAGCGCACATACCTGTTAGCTCAGGTGAGTTTAAAAGGCTGCTGTTGATAACAAGGGCATTTGCTAAATAGATGGTGTGTGTGCAACAATATACTGAAAGGTCAATTATATTGTGCAGCTTATCTCACCACCTGTAGTTATTTAGGTGAAAGCTCCAAAATGCTTGCCTAATATGTCTGTTTTCCAAAAGGAAGTAAAAAGGAGAGCTAGAAAGATAGCATTGCATCACATTACATGGCAATGCAATGCACAGTTGCTGAAGTTGAACCAAAATGAGCTTGTAATCTGGCTTCTGCAACTTTGAACATGAAAAATCCAATGAGGAGAAGAAAAGCAAAGCCAAAGAGTCCATCCCAAATTCCGACAAACAAGCAAAATGAACAAAAAACATTGAATTCAATTCTTTCTGATTTTAGAAACTGCATTAAAGAAGGGGTGCACCGGTCCTGGAGATACTGCAATACCAGGTCAATGCGTGGAGTGGACAGAGCAAGCTCTTTTTCCATCTCCCTGTTCTAAAAATCCATTTAATATATGGTCCCCAGATAGGGGACGTATCAGATATTAAACTGATAAGAACAGATTTTTTTTTTTTTTTTTTTTTTTTTTTTAAAACCACTCAGGTTTAGATATAAGCAAACAGTTAACCAGACTTCGTCATAAGTTATACTGCCACTTCATAAGCATCATTGTGGTTTCTTTATTAAAGTATTATTCAACAAAAATACAAACAAGTAATCCTATGCCAGAGACATTTCCAGAAAAAATATCAACGGTATTTAACCATATCCTGCCACTTAAGGTATTTCCACACACCTTCAGAATCTGTTCCACCACCACCACCTTCTCTTGTATCCCACAAATAGATTACATATAGTCTTGCTAAGATCAACCTAATACAATCATTTACTGTTAAATTTACTCTTTTAAACACACACAAATTTCTCACATCCCACAAGCTCTCCTGCACACACACCATAATAAACCACATCATCCTTTCTAGGCCACGACGACTAGCACCAAAACCAAACATAGCCACTCTCCAATCAATAAACTTCACACCAGCAACCCCTTTACACAGTCCACCCACACCTTTCCACACATCATACGCAAAATTACAATCCCACATAAGGTGCCTCACCGTCTCATTCGCTCCACAACCATCCCTTGGACATACTGCAGATCTTATGAGATCTCTTTTCTTCTGAAAATCCCTCACTGGCAAAATATTATGAAGGCCCATCCATACTATATCTCGCTGTCTATTCGACACACCTTGAATGCTTAACTTCTTCCATACCCGCGCAACTTCCATAGAACGCAATCCCACCACATTACTCTCACACTCATTCACACACATCTTCCCCATCACCTTCTTAACCAACATAAAGTCTTTCATTGCAACTGCTAACAAATCATTCTTCCTCACAAACTTCTCAATCAAACCATACCACTCAGGACTAGTGTTGAGCATTCCGATACTGAAATATCGGGTATCGGCCGATATTCACTGTATCGGAATTCCGATACTTAATTCCGATACTTTTATAATATCGAATACCGGAATCGGAAGTTCCCATAATGCCTGCGCTCTGCAGTGTCTGTGAAGGATGACAAGCTGGATGGCAGCGCTCAGCTGCGATCCAGCTTGTCATCAGAATGCCATCCCAGCGTGGGAGAATTCTCCTGACTGTTTAAAAGCCGGCGCGCGGTAAAAAGCCGCCGGCTTTTAAACAATCACGCAGCCCCATACTGCTTCCCCGCAGCCTCCCACCCCGATCCTCCGCTCCCCTCGCCACCTCCAATCCCAATCGTAAATTAGGACCGGGCGGGGAGTGCAGCACCAAGGAGCGAAGGACCCGGGCGGGGAAGCCGGCAGTGAAAAGACTTCACCGCCGGCTTTCCCGTTCTGTGCTGCGCTTTCCCGCCGGTTATTTCAAATGAACAGCTGAGGTATCAGGTGATGCCGATCAGCTGTTAATTTGAAGTAGCCGCGGTGCCCTCAGAGGGTTCATGTGAGTTCATGCTTGACTGCATGAACTCACATCAACTTTCCCACGGCCGCACAGGTCAGCCACTCCTCCCAAACCCGTCATGATTAGTGTGTGCGGGGTGTGTGTGCGGGGTGTGTGTGTGTGTGCGGGGTGTGTGTGTGTGTGCGGGGTGTGTGTGTGTGTGCGGGGTGTGTGTGTGTGCGGGGTGTGTGTGTGCGGGTGTGTGTGCGGGGTGTCTGTGCGTGCAGGCAGACATAGGCCGATGTGACACTACTACTCCCATCGGCCTATGTCTGTCCCCCGTCCACTCCTGCCAGCAGGATCAGCTCGATGGGAGCAGTAGTTCCCATCAGCCTGATCCTGCTATTTAAATTGCCCTACTGTGTCCCCAATAAATTTTAAATACATGTCATTGGTGGCCAGTGGTTACCTAAAAGAAATTAGTTCATACATTACCTGTCCCCGCCGATCGCCACCTAAAATAAAGTAAAAAATAAAAAACTACACCTATACTCACCTAGACACCTAATTCCCCGAAGCCATCGATCTCCTGTAATAAAATATAAAATAATAAACCACAACCTTATCCTTACCCCTCCGTAGCAGTCCACGAGTGTCCCACGAAGATCTCCAGTTCAGAGCAGCCACATAGAATGTGACCGCTCTGAACCGCTGCCGCCGCTAGAATGACGGGGCCGTAAGGGTTCACCGGAGTTCAGGCAGCGCTGCTCCGGTTAGCTCCTTTACGGCACTGCTGTATCGTGAGAAATTCCCACGGTACAGCACTGCCGTAAAGGAGGTCTCCGGAGCTGCGCTGCTTGAATGCACTCCGGTGACCTCAGTCAGTGGCTCCCGCTGCCGGGAGCGGACGTGTTCCCGGCAGCGTGAGCTTACAGCAGCCATGCACAGCTGTCACCATCTCCAGATGTGACAGCTGTGCATGGGAGATGAGCGCAGGAACGTGGACAGGTAACTATTTTTTTTTTAGTAAACTAAGAATTAAATAAAATGGTGTTTTATTTCAAATAAATTTTTTTTTTCTGGGTGTAGTGTGTTTTTTCTTTTTAACACTTTGTAGGTTAGTAATGGGGGTGTCATATAGACGGCCATCATTACTAACCTGGGCTTCATGGCAGCTGGCGCTGACATGAACCCCACCACTATTACCCCCTGCCACCGCACCAGGGCAGCGTGGAAGAGCGAGGCTAAGTGCCAGAATTGGCGCATCCTATGGATGCGCCATTTCTGGGGCGGCTGACGGCTGGTGTTTCTAGCCTGGGAGGGGGCCAATATTCATGGCACCCTTCCTGAGCTATTAATATCAGCCCCCAGCTGTCTGCCTAGCCTTTGCTAGCTATTAAAATAGGGGGGACCCCATGTCATTTTTTTGGGGGGGGTCCCCCATTTTAATAGCTAGTAAAGGCTAGGTATTCAGCTGGGGGCTGATATTAGTAGCCTGGGAAGCTCCGTGGGTTTTACCCCCTTCCCAGGCTTCAAACATCTGCCCCAGCCGTCTGCTTAACCTCCGCTAGAGACTAAAATTAGGGGGGCCCCCACGTCATTTTTTTGGGGGGGGTCCTCCATTTTAATAGCTAGTAAAGGCTAGGTATTCAGCTGGGGGCTGATATTAGTAGCCTGGGAAGCTCCGTGGGTATTACCCCCTTCCCAGGCTTCAAACATCTGCCCCAGCTGTCTGCTTAACCTCCGCTAGAGACTAAAATTATGGGGGATCCCACGCCATTTTTTTTTAAAATAAATCCTTTATTTTAACACTAAATGACATTTGAGGACTTAATAAAGATGCAGTCCCTAAATTATTATTTATTTTTTAATAAATTTTTCCCAAAACTTTTGACGTGGGCTTCGCCATATTTTTGTATGCCAGCCAGGTACAGCATCCAGCTTCTATGAACACGCCATTTTCCGGGGCGGCCGCGGACTGCAATTTTCAGCGGGGGGGGGGGGCAGAAAGCTTGGGCCTCCCTGCGCTGCAGATTCCATCCCCCAGCTGCCTAGTTATACCTGGCTGGACACAAAAATAGGGAGAAGCTCCACGTTTTTTTTTTTTTAATTATTTCATGAAATTCATGGAATAATTAAGAAAAAAAGGGCTTCCCTATATTGTTGTGTCCGGCTAGGTACAAATAGGCAGCTGGTGGTTGGGGGCAGCCCGTTCCTGCCTGCTGTACCTGGCTGGACACAAATATAGTGTGAAGCCCCACGTCAATTTTTTTTTAATTATTTCAGGAAATTCATGAAATAATTTAAAAAAAAAATGTGTGGCGCTTCGCCCTATTTTTGTGTCCAGCCAGGTACAACTAGGCAGCTGGGGGCTGGAATCTGCAGCGCAGGGAGACCCAAGCTTTCTGGGCCCCACCCGCTGCAAATTGCAGTCCGCAGCCGCCCCGGAAAATGGCGCGTTCATAGAAGCGCCATCTTCTGGCGCTGTACCCAACTCATCCAGGGCCCTGGTGCGGTGGCTCACTGGGTAATAAAGGGGTTAAGGCCAGCTTGGCATTATCAGCTGGCCCTAAGCCCGAAATTCATGGGGTCACGCCAATATTAGACATGACCGCCATGAATTTCTAGTAAAGTATTTAAAAAAAACACAAACACCCAGAAAAAAGTCCTTTAATTGAAATAAAGACACAATTCTTTATTGTTCTAAATTAAACCATACTTACCGCCACGCCCATTCCAGCTGAAGCAAACGATCTCCTGCAATAAAAGTAAAATAATAAAGCAACCTCATCCTTACCTTTCCATGGTTCCCAGGACAGCTTCAGCTCTGCTACATCGAGATGACAGGCTGGACCGCAGCAGAACGCTGCCATCCAGCCTGTCATCCCGCGGACACTGAGAAGCGCAGGCATGCTTGCGCTCCTCAGTGTCTCTCTGTGACGTCATCCAGATGAGCCGAGGTCATGTCCAATGAACTCAGCTCACCTCATGCACGTCACTGACAGCGTGGGAAAATTCTCCTGCACTCAGCGCTTCAGCGTGAGAATTCTCCCACGCTGTCAGTGACGTGCATGAGGTGCGCCGAGTTCATTGGACATGACCTCACCTCATGCACGTCACTGACAGCGTGGGAAAATTCTCACGCTGAAGCGCTGAGTGCAGGAGAATTCTCCCACGCTGTCAGTGACGTACATGAGGTGAGCCGAGTTCATTGTCGGCTCATCTGGATGCCGTCACAGCCAGACACTGAGGAGTGGAAGTATGCCTGCGCTTCTCAGTGTCTGCGGGATGACAGGCTGGATGGCAGCGTTCTGCTGCGGTCCAGCCTGTCATCTCGATGTAGCAGAGCTGGAGCCGTCGTGGGAGCCATGGAAAGGTAAGGATGAGGTTGCTTTATTATTTTTCTTTTATTGCAGGAGATCGTTGGCTTCAGCTGGAATGGGCGTGACTGTAAGTATGGTTTAATTTAGAACAATAAAGAATTGTGTGTTTATTTCAATTAAAGGACTTTTTTCTGGGTGTTTGTGTTTTTTTTAAATACTTTACTAGAAATTCATGGTGGTCATGTCTAATATTGGCGTGACCCCATGAATTTCGGGCTTAGGGCCAGCTGATAATGCCAAGCTGGCCTTAACCCCTTTATTACCCAGTGAGCCACCGCACCAGGGCCCTGGATGAGTTGGGTACAGCGCCAGAAGATGGCGCTTCTATGAATGCGCCATTTTCCGGGGCGGCTGCGGACTGCAATTTGCAGCGGGTGGGGTCCAGAAAGCTTGGGCCTCCCTGCGCTGCAGATTCCAGCCCCCAGCTGCCTAGTTGTACCTGGCTGGACACAAAAATAGGGCGAAGCTCCACGTTTTTTTTTTTTAAATTCATGAAATTCATGGAATAATTAAGAAAAAAAGGGCTTCCCTATATTGTTGTGTCCGGCCAGGTACAAATAGGCAGCTGGTGGTTGGGGGCAGCCCGTTCCTGCCTGCTGTACCTGACTGGACACAAATATAGGGCGAAGCCCCACATCAATTTTTTTAAATTATTTCATGAATTTCCTGAAATGATTTCAAAAAAAATTGACGTGGGGCTTCGCACTATATTTGTGTCCAGCCAGGTACAGCAGGCAGGAACGGGCTGCCCCCAACCACCAGCTGCCTATTTGTACCTGGTTGGACACAACAATATAGGGAAGCCCTTTTTTTCTTAATTATTTCATGAATTTCATGAAATAATTAAAAAAAAAAAAAATACGTGAAGCTTCTCCCTATTTTTGTGTCCAGCCAGGTACAACTAGGCAGCTGGGGGATGGAATCTGCAGCGCAGGGAGGCCCAAGCTTTCTGCCCCCCGCTGAAAATTGCAGTCCGCAGCCACCCCGGAAAATGGCTGGATGCTGTACCTGGCTGGCATACAAAAATATGGCGAAGCCCACGTCAAAAGTTTTGGGAAAAATTAATTAAAAAATAAATAATAATTTAGGGACTGCATCTTTATTAACTCCTCAAATGTCATTTAGTGTTAAAATAAAGGATTTATTTTAAAAAAAATTGACGTGGGGCTTCGCCCTATATTTGTGTCCAGCCAGGTACAGCAGGCAGGAATGGGCTGCCCCCAACCACCAGCTGCCTATTTGTACCTGGTTGGACACAACAATATAGGGAAGCCCTTTTTTTCTTAATTATTCCATGAATTGCATGAAATAATTAAAAAAAAAAAATGCGTGGGGCTTCGCCCTATTTTTGTGCCCAGCCAGGTACAACTAGGCAGCTGGGAGCTGGAATCCGCAGCGCAGGGAGACCCAAGCTTTCTGGGCCACCCCCGCTGCAAATTGCAGTCCGCAGCCGCCCCAGAAAATGGCGCGTTCATAGAAGCGCCATCTTCTGGCGCTGTACCCAACTCATCCAGGGCCCTGGTGCGGTGGCTCACTGGGTAATAAAGGGGTTAAGGCCAGCTTGGCATTATCAGCTGGCCCTAAGCCCAAAATTCATGGGGTCACGCCAATATTAGACATGACCACCATGAATTTCTAGTAAAGTATTTAAAAAAACACAACACCCAGAAAAAAGTCCTTTAATTGAAATAAACACACAATTCTTTATTGTTCTAAATTAAACCATACTTACCACCACGCCCATTCCAGCTGAAGCCAACGATCTCCTGCAATAAAAGTAAAATAATAAAGCAACATCATCCTTACCTTTCCATGGCTCCCACGACAGCTTCAGCTCTGCTGCATCGAGATGACAGGCTGGACCGCAGCAGAACGCTGCCATCCATCCTGTCATCCCGCAGACACTGAGAAGCGCAGGCATACTTCCACTCCTCAGTGTCTGGCTGTGACGGCATCCAGATGAGCCGAGGTCATGTCCAATGAACTCAGCTCACCTCATGTACGTCACTGACAGCGTGGGAAAATTCTCCTGCACTCAGCGCTTCAGCGTGAGAATTTTCCCACGCTGTCAGTGACGTGCATGAGGTGAGCTGAGTTCATTGGACATGACCTCACCTCATGTATGTCACTGACAGCGTGGGAGAATTCTCACGCTGAAGCGCTGAGTGCAGGAGAATTTTCCCACGCTGTCAGTGACGTGCATGAGGTGAGCTGAGTTCATTGGACATGAACTCGGCTCATCTGGATGACGTCACAGAGAGACACTGAGGAGCGCAAGCATGCCTGCGCTTCTCAGTGTCTGCGGGATGACAGGCTGGATGGCAGCTTTCTGCTGCGGTCCAGCCTGTCATCTCGATGTAGCAGAGCTGGAGCTGTCCTGGGAACCATCGAAAGGTAAGGATGAGGTTGCTTTATTATTTTTCTTTTATTGCAGGAGATCGTTGGCTTCAGCTGGAATGGGCGTGATGGTAAGTATGGTTTAATTTAGAACAATAAAGAATTGTGTCTTTATTTCAATTAAAGGACTTTACTCTGGGTGTTTGTGTTTTCTTTTAACTTTGACTATGGGGTTAGTAATGGGGGTGTCTTATAGACGCCTCTCCATTACTAACCTGGGCTTGATGTCAGCTGGCATTATAAGCTGACATCAACCCCAACCCTATTACCCCCTGCCACCGCACCAGGGCAGCGTGGAAGAGCGAGGCTAAGTGCCAGAATTGGCGCATCCTATGGATGCGCCATTTCTGGGGCGGCTGACGGCTGGTGTTTCTAGCCTGGGAGGGGGCCAATATTCATGGCACCCTTCCTGGGCTATTAATATCAGCCCCCAGCTGTCTGCCTAGCCTGTGCTAGCTATTAAATTAGGGGGGACCCCACGTTATTTTTTTGGGGGGGTTCCCCCATTTTAATAGCTAGTAAAGGCTAGGTATTCAGCTGGGGGCTGATATTAGTAGCCTGGGAAGCTCCGTGGGTATTACCCCCTTCCCAGGCTTCAAACATTTGCCCCAGCTGTCTGCTTAACCTCCGCTAGAGCCTAAAATTAAGGGGAACCCCACGCCAATTTTTTTTTAAATAAATCCTTTATTTTAACACTACATGACAAGTACAGTAATCAACACTGTCACTGTACTTCATATATATGTGACTGACATGTTTCGATCTATCTAATCTATGTGTGATTCTCTATTCCTTCTATTCTAAATTGTCGGGTACAGATGCTGAATTGCCGGCCGGCTTTCTTAAAGAGACGGTGCATGAAAACACTATTATTTTTTTAAATAAATCCTTTACACTAAATGACAAGTACAGTAAGCAACACTGTCACTGTACTTCATATATATGTGACTGACATGTTTCTATCTATCTAATCTATGTGTGAAGCTCTATTCTTTCTGTTATAAATTGTCGGGTACCGCTGCTGAATTGCCGGCCGGCTTTTTTAAAGAGACGGTGCACGAAAACACTAATATTTTTTTTTAATAAATCCTTTACACTAAATGACAAGTACAGTAAGCAACACTGTCACTGTACTTCATATATATGTGACTGACATGTTTCTATCTATCTAATCTATGTGTGATTCTCTATTCTGTCTGTTATAAATTGTCGGGTACAGATGCTGAATTGCCGGCCGGCTTTTTTAAAGAGACGGTGCACGAAAACACTAATATTTTTTTTAATAAATCCTTTACACTAAATGACAAGTACAGTAAGCAACACAGTCACTGTACTTCATATATATGTGACTGACATGTTTCTATCTATCTAATCTATTTGTGAAGCTCTATTCTTTCTGTTGTAAATTGTCGGGTACCGGTGTATGCCGCTGATGAATTGCCGGCTTTTCATGTCATTCTACATTATTCTTAGTTGTTTTACTTCATGTAGAATTAACCTACAAGGAAAGAAAGGGTTTATTTTCATTCCGATATTTGTGTCCCATTGACTTGCATTGGTTTCCGGTATCGGAATCGGCGATATCCGATACTTTTTGGGTATCGGCCCGATCCAATCCGATACGATATTTCCTGATATCGGAAGGTATCGCTCAACACTACTCAGGACACTTAAAAGCAACAGGCACATTCTTATCACGCTTCACCCAATTCAGACCATACAGCATCCATCCAGCCAAATACTTACACATAAATGCCCCTTTATTATTCTTCCCAATCAAAATGACCGTAGTCTTAATAAAATGCAATGTTAGAAACACTTCAATATTCGGAAACTTTAGTCCCCCATACAAATATTGCTTAAACAAAATCTCTCTCTTAAGTCTTTCCATCCTACTGCCCCAAAAAAACACAAAATTAGTTTCTCCACTTTTTTAATTTTCCTATAGGGCACTGGAAAAATACAAGAAACATAAAGCAAAATAGGGAGAATAACAGCCTTAATAATAAGAACCTTCCCTACCAAAGACAAAGAACGTAACTTCCAAAAATTCATCTTCCGCACAATCCGCTCACCACATTCATCCCAACTCTCATAACCTTTCAAATCATCATTAAAAAAAACTCCCAACACTTTAATTGCACCATCCACACCAGCCACACCATCCATCTTAATCCTATTGTCACCAAAACATTTAAACATGCATTTGTTCCAATTCACACGAAACGCTGACGCGCCACAAAAAAAATTCAACAACAATTTTACTCTCTCCATAGAGGCCACACTCTCACTCACCACTACTACATCATCCATATATCCTAAGACTTTCACAGTCATTCCACCACTCCCTGGCACTAACAAACCACGCATCACTTTCTCTTTCCGAATCATACACAGCAGTGGCTCAATCACACACACAAATAATACCGGTGACATGGGACAACCTTGCCTCACACCAGACCTAATACACACTTTCTCACTCAAAAACCCATTCACCAGAAATTCACTCATCACCTCCCCATACAATCCTCTCACGGCACGCACAAATTTCTCCGGAAAACCCATTCTACGCAAAACCTCAAATAGAAACACATGAGACACGCGATCAAACGCCTTTTCAAAGCCAACAGCCATCACCATACACTTCTGCTTTCTTACTTTACAATCCCACAACACATCTCTTAAAAGACACAGATTATCCGTCATACATCTACCAGGCACTGCACACACTTGATCTTTACCAATCACATCAGCTACAACCACACGCATCCGACACGCCAAAATTTTACTGAATACCTTGTAATCGGCGTTCAGAAGCGTAATTGTCCTCCAATTACTCAAACACCTTTTATCCCCTTTCTTATGGATTAAGACCACCACTCCCTCCTTCATTGAACCCGCAAGCATCCCATTCTCCCACATAAACTGACACACTTCCACTAAATCCATACCCATCACTTCCCACATCATAACATATAGCTCCACAGGCAAACCATCCTTCCCAGGCGTCACATTTTTCCTTGCACCAAACACCGCTTTCTTAACTTCCTCCTCAATCACTGCCTCACATAGACCAGAACATCCATCCTTATCCACCTTACAATCCAAAGTCTTAAGCACTTCTTCTTTCAAACTCTCATCCACCCACTTCCTGCCAAACAACTCAGCATAAAACGTGACCACTTCCTTCATTACATCCTCCCCACTCACACAAACACCATCCACATCAAAAATCTCCTCCATACCCTCCTTCTTACCATTTATTTTTTTAAAGAAATATCTTGAACACTTTCCATCTTTATCAAGATGGACCACCTTTGACCTAAAAATTATTTCCCTTCCCTTCCTCTCCAAAGTCCTCTTCAAATCCTCTCTCGCACTTCTTAACAAATCATCCACATCCACACCACACATCCTCATTTTCTCTAGCCATTCCACCCTCATCATTAAATCTTTATATTGACTCCTAACCATGGCAGCCTTTTTATAGCCCCATCGACGAAAAAACTTTTGCACTTCATACTTCATCCAATCCCACCACACCAACACACTTTCAAACTTACTCTTTTGAGATTTACACCAACTATATTTTTTCTTAAAATCATTCACAATTCTCTCATCCTCAAGCAAACTCACATTCAATTTGCACACACCTCTCCCATGCACCCGCCTTAAATCCCCTCTAAAACCACCTTTCAGGCACACATGGTCCGAAAAAGGAACTGAAAATTGAGAAAAACCATCACATATTATATTTTTAGAAAAAAACATCCTATCAATCCTAGATGTTATCCCACCCCTGTCAGCTTTATAGGTTGGTGGTGGTGGCTTCCCCAAATAAACCTCAGCAGCATCAAAAAAGAAAAAATCAGAAATAATGTTTGCCAATTTTTTTCCTGAGGCATCAACTTTCCCCTCAGTTACACAGTTAAAATCACCTGTTACTATCACAGGGATCCTACCAGGTAATTCTAAACATAATTTATCTAATAAACTTAACCTGTCTTCTTTTTTTGTAGGACCATAAATATTTATAATTTTAACTTTCCACCCCCTCCCACACACAACTGCAGAGATGCAACGACCCACCTCTATTACCTTATAATATTCAAAAACAAAATTTCTATTATTTAATACTATCCCAACTCCATCATTTTTATTCCCACTAGAGCCAGACCAGATATGCTGGCCATATGGCCAATCAGCGTCTTCCAGGGGTTCTTCTATACCACACTCCTGTAGACACATAATATCAAAAGAATGGTTATGTAAGAAGTCCAGAATCACAGATCTTCTAACTCTAGACTTTAAAAGTCTTACATTAAGGGACGCAATGTCCCAATTTGGTTTAGAGACCATTCTTTGGCTCAAAAACCAGAAACACCAGTCTCAGCAAAAAAACATGCCTTCCTTATCCTTTGTCATCCGGCGAACTCCCACTTAGCTGAAAGATAGTGGACTCCAAATTCTCCTCCAGGTAAGCCGTTGACGCAGGAGAAAGAGAAACCACTGGGTAATCCCGCTCACTCACCGGACTTGCCACGCATTGGCTACTTGATGGTTCAGACAACCGGGCCCTTTTATTCTTAGCGCGGTCCGGTTCCTCAGAAGACCTCACCCCAGTCTCAGTGAAGTCTCCTTGACCTCCAGCTCCCTCTTCATCCATACTTTCACTGCTCCAACTGAGAGCCGGGTCCCCTGGGATTTCCAAGGCTCCCTCACGTTCTTCACAAAAGGAGTCAATGAAACCCCCCTGATAGGAAGAAATGTCCATCTCAGCTGCCAGAACCTCTTCCACTCTCCCGGGCTCCACCAGTAGGTCAGCAGACGCCCTCACTGGAGCAGTCTCCACACGCTGTTCCACTACCTTCACCCTGGAAGAAACTGCGGCCTCAGGTGCCACACTCTTAGGCCTCGGAGAGTTCGAGACCACCTCAGAGTATGCCCTTGCCTTGCCCTCGTTCGCACGACGAGTACAATCCTTAAAGGCATGCCCCTCCATACCACAAGCATTGCAAACAATTGGATTGGTACAGTCCTTAGCAACATGCCCACTTTGGTTGCACTTGGAGCAAACAGGCACAGCAGTACAAACCTCTTGTAAGTGTCCGTACTTCTTACATTTCCTGCAAAAAACTGGGGCCTCAGGAAAGAAGAGAATACCCCTATCTCTCCCGATAGAGAAACTTTGGGGAGGGTAATGAATAGTGTTGAGCCACCCCCGTAGTGTTCGGGTTCGGTTCGGTTCGTCGAACACCGGGATGTTCGAGGAACTGTTCGTCGAACTGTTCGTCGAACACCTTAGAACACCGTCGAACACCGTTAAAACCAATGGCAGGCAAACAAAAACACATAGAAACACATAGAAAACACCTGCAAAGGTGTCCAAAAGCTGACAAACTGCTCAGAAGACACTCTCTTTAAAAAAGCCGGCCGGCAAATTCAGCAGCGGCATACACCGGTACCCGACAATTTAGACAAGAAGGAATAGAGCATCACACATAGATTAGATAGATAGAAACATGTCAGTCACACATATAAGAAGCACAGTGACAGTGTTGGTTACTGCACTTGTCATTTAGTGTAAAGGATTTATTAAAAAAAATATTAGTGTTTTCATGCACCGTCTCTTTAAAAAAGCCGGCCGGCAATTCAGCATCTGTACCCGACAATTTAGAACAGAAAGAATAGAGCTTCACACATAGATTAGATAGATAGAAACATGTCAGTCACATATATAATAAGTACAGTGATAGTGTTGCTTACTGTACTTGTCATTTAGTGTAAAGGATTTATTTAAAAAAATAATAGTGTTTTCATGCACTGTCTCTTTAAAAAAGCCGGCCGGCAATTCAGCAGCGGTACCCGACAATTTAGAACAGAAAGATAGAGCATCACACATAGATTAGATAGATAGAAACAAGTCAGTCACATATATATGAAGTACAGTGATAGTGTTGGTTACTGTACTTGTCATTTAGTATTAAAATAAAGGATTTATTATTAAAAAAATTGGCGTGGGGTTCCCCTTAATTTTAGGCTCTAGCGGAGGTTAAGCAGACGGCTGGGGCAGATGTTTGAAGCCTGGGAAGGGGGTAATACCCACGGAGCTTCCCAGGCTACTAATATCAGCCCCCAGCTGAATACATAGCCTTTACTAGCTATTAAAATGGGGGACCCCCCAAAAAAAATGACGTGGGGTCCCCCCTAATTTAATAGCTAGCAAAGGCTAGGCAGACAGCTGGGGGCTGATATTAATAGCCCAGGAAGGGAGCCATGAATATTGGCCCCCTCCCAGGCTAGAAACACCAGCCGTCAGCCGCCCCAGAAATGGCGCATTCATAGGATGCGCCAATTCTGGCACTTAGCCTCGCTCTTCCACGCTGCCCTGGTGCGGTGGCAGGGGGTAATAGGGTTGGGGTTGATGTCAGCTTATAATGCCAGCTGACATCAAGCCCAGGTTAGTAATGGAGAGGCGTCTATAAGACACCCCCATTACTAACCCCATAGTCAAAGTTAAAAAAAACACAAACACCCAGAATAAAGTCCTTTAATTGAAATAAAGACACAGTCCTTTATTGTTCTAAATTAAACCATACTTACCGTCACGCCCATTCCAGCTGAAGCCAACGATCTCCTGCAATAAAAGAAAAATAATAAAGCAACCTCATCCTTACCTTTCCATGGTTCCCACGACAGCTTCAGCTCTGCTACATCGAGATGACAGGCTGGACCGCAGCAGAACGCTGCCATCCAGCCTGTCATCCCGCAGACACTGAGAAGCGCAGGCATGCTTGCGCTGCTCAGCGTCTCTCTGTGACGACATCCAGATGAGCCGAGTTCATGTCCAATGAACTCGGCTCACCTCATTCACGTCACTGACAGCGTGGGAAAATTCTCACGCTGAAGCGCTGATTGCAGGAGAATTTTCCCACGCTGTCAGTGACGTGCAGGAGGTGAGCTGAGTTCATTGGACATGAGCTCACCTCATGCACATCACTGACAGCGTGGGAGAATTCTCCTGCACTCAGCACTTCAGCGTGAGAATTTTCCCACGCTGTCAGTGACGTGCATGAGGTGAGCCGAGTTCATTGGACATGACCTCGGCTCATCTGGATGCCGTCACAGCGAGACAGTGAGGAGCGCAAGCATGCCTGCGCTTCTCAGTGTCTGCGGGATGACAGACTGGATGGCAGCGTTCTGCTGCGGTCCAGCCAGTCATCTCGATGTAGCAGAGCTGAAGCTGTCGTGGGAACCATGGAAAGGTAAGGATGAGGTTGGTTTATTATTTTTCTTTTATTGCAGGAGATCGTTGGCTTCAGCTGGAATGGGTGTGATGGTAAGTATGGTTTAATTTAGAACAATAAAGAATTGTGTCTTTATTTCAATTAAAGGACTTTATTCTGGGTGTTGTGTTTTTTTTAAATACTTTACTAGAAATTCATGGCGGTCATGTCTAATACTGGCGTGACCCCATGAATTTTGGGCTTGGGGCCAGCTGATAATACCAAGCTGGCCCTAACCCCTTTATTACCCAGTGAGCCACCGCACCAGGGCCCTGGATGAGTTGGGTACAGCGCCAGAAGATGGCGCTTCTATGAACGCGCCATTTTCCGGGGTGGCTGCGGACTGCAATTTGTAGCGGGGGGGGGCCCAGAAAGCTTGGGCCTCCCTGCGCTGCAGATTCCAGCCCCCAGCTGCCTAGTTGTACCTGGCTGGACACAAAAATAGGGCGAAGCCCCACGTACTTTTTTTTTAATTATTTCATGAAATTCATGAAATAATTAAGAAAAAAAGGGCTTCCCTATATTGTTGTGTCCGGCCAGGTACAAATAGGCAGCTGGTGGTTGGGGGCAGCCCGTTCCTGCCTGCTGTACCTGGCTGGACACAAATATTGTGCGAAGCCCCACTTCAATTTTTTTTAATTATTTCATGAAATTCATGAAATAATTAAGAAAAAAAGGGCTTCCCTATATTGTTGTGTCCGGCCAGGTACAAATAGGCAGCTGGTGGATGGGGGCAGCCCGTTCCTGCCTGCTGTACCTGGCTGGACACAAATATAGTGCGAAGCCCCACTTAAATTTTTTTAAATTATTTCAGGAAATTCATGAAATAATTTAAAAAAAATTGACGTGGGGCTTCGCACTATATTTGTGTCCAGCCAGGTACAGCAGGCAGGAACGGGCTGCCCCCAACCACCAGCTGCCTATTTGTACCTGGCCGGACACAGCAATATAGGGAAGCCCTTTTTTCTTAATTATTTCATGAAATAATTTAAAGAAAATTGACGTGGGGCTTCGCCCTGTTTTTGTGTCCAGCCAGGTACAACTAGGCAGCTGGGGGCTGGAATCCGCAGCGCAGGGAGGCCCAAGCTTTCTGGGCCACCCCCGCTGCAAATTGCAGTCCACAGCCACCCCGGAAAATGGCGCGTTCATAGAAGCGCCATCTTCTGGCGCTGTACCCAACTCATCCAGGGCCCTGATGCGGTGGCTCACTGGGTAATAAAGGGGTTAGGGCCAGCTTGGCATTATCAGCTGGCCCTAAGCCCGAAATTCATGGGGTCACGCCAATATTAGACATGACCACCATGAATTTCTAGTAAAGAATTTAAAAAAAACACAACACCCAGAAAAAAGTCCTTTAATTGAAATAAACACACAATTCTTTATTGTTCTAAATTAAACCATACTTACCATCACGCCCATTCCAGCTGAAGCCAACGATCTCCTGAAATAAAAGAAAAATAATAAAGCAACATCATCCTTACCTTTCCATGGTTCCCATGACAGCTTCAGCTCTGCTACATCGAGATGACAGGCTGGACCGCAGCAGAACGCTGCCATCCAGTCTGTCATCCCGCAGACACTGAGAAGCGCAGGCTTGCTTGCGCTCCACAGTGTCTCTCTGTGAGGGCATCCAGATGAGCCGAGTTAATGTCCAATGAACTCGGCTCACCTCATGCACGTCACTGACAGCGTGGGAAAATTCTCCTGCACTCAGCGCTTCAGCGTGGGAGAATTCTCACACTGAAGCGCTGAGTGCAGGAGAATTCTCCCACGCTGTCAGTGACGTGCAGGAGGTGAGCTGAGTTCATTGGACATGAGCTCACCTTATGCACGTCACTGACAGCGTGGGAAAATTCTCCTGCACTCAGCGCTTCAGCTTGAGAATTTTCCCACGCTGTCAGTGACGTGCATGAGGTGAGCCGAGTTCATTGGACATGAACTCGGCTCATCTGGATGTCGTCACAGAGAGACGCTGAGCAGCGCAAGCAAGCCTGCGCTTCTCAGTGTCTGCGGGATGAGAGGCTGGATGGCAGCGTTCTGCTGCGGTCCAGCCTGTCATCTCGATGTAGCAGAGCTGAAGCTGTCGTGGGAACCATGGAAAGGTAAGGATGAGGTTGCTTTATTATTTTTCTTTTATTGCAGGAGATCGTTGGCTTCAGCTGGAATGGGCGTGACGGTAAGTATGGTTTAATTTAGAACAATAAAGGACTGTGTCTTTATTTCAATTAAAGGACTTTATTCTGGGTGTTTGTGTTTTTTTTAACTTTGACTATGGGGTTAGTAATGGGGGTGTCTTATAGACGCCTCTCCATTACTAACCTGGGCTTGATGTCAGCTGGCATTATAAGCTGACATCAACCCCAACCCTATTACCCCCTGCCACCGCACCAGGGCAGCGTGGAAGAGCGAGGCTAAGTGCCAGAATTGGCGCATCCTATGAATGCGCCATTTCTGGGGCGGCTGACGGCTGGTGTTTCTAGCCTGGGAGGGGGCCAATATTCATGGCTCCCTTCCTGGGCTATTAATATCAGCCCCCAGCTGTCTGCCTAGCCTTTGCTAGCTATTAAATTAGGTGGGACCCCACGTCATTTTTTTTGGGGGGTCCCCCATTTTAATAGCTAGTAAAGGCTATGTATTCAGCTGGGGGCTGATATTAGTAGCCTGGGAAGCTCCGTGGGTATTACCCCCTTCCCAGGCTTCAAACATCTGCCCCAGCCGTCTGCTTAACCTCCGCTAGAGCCTAAAATTAAGGGGAACCCCACGCCAATTTTTTTAATAATAAATCCTTTATTTTAATACTAAATGACAAGTACAATAACCAACACTATCACTGTACTTCATATATATGTGACTGACATGTTTCTATCTATCTAATCTATGTGTGAAGCTCTATTCTGTCTGTTATAAATTGTCGGGTACCGCTGCTGAATTGCCGGCCGGCTTTTTTAAAGAGACGGTGCATGAAAACACTATTATTTTTTTTGATAAATCCTTTACGCTAAATGACAAGTACAGTAAGCAGCACTTTCACTGTACTTCGTATATATGTGGCTGACATGTTTCTATCTATCTAATCTATGTGTGAAGCTCTATTCTTTCGGTTCTAAATTGTCGGGTACAGGTGTATGCCGCTGCTGAATTGCCGGCTTTTCATGTTTCACTGTTGGCACTGTTCCCATCGATTTGGGCAATCACTGTAATGCCACAACCACCATGGCTGTGGCATTACAGTGAGTGGCAGACAATCCATGCAGGACACGCTTTTGGTGTACGAACAGTTATCGAACATAACCTCGAACAGCCGAATTTTTTGCAAATCGTTCGGGTTCGTCGAACAACTCGAACACCGCCCAAAACAGCTCGAATTTGAGATTGGCGAACAGTTCTAGTCGAACACCGCTCATCTCTAGTAATGAACACCTCCAGGCTCCGAAGAACTTTCCCCAAATCTGACAAAATATCTGTATTTGCCAGTCCATAAGTTCTCCTCGTTCATGATTTTGTGACTGTTGCTCACAAAGTCACAATGCCTCTTAAGAAAAGTCGCAATGTCATGTTCGTGCACAAAGGGATTATACATAAATATGACTAGGGGAACATCACCTTTGGAGTACAAGACTGTAAAAGTCAAACCATGCAAGGTTGGATTCTTCTCCTGCTCCCTCAACTTCTTATACAGGTTCCGGCAAGCCGCCATAGATTGTAGCACCAAGACATACCGTCCTTCTTTCCGGGATTCCTGCAGGCAGACGATGTTTTCTCTTGTCACTTCCAGGATTTTGAAGATCACCTCGTGCACCATATACGACAGATTGAAACGCTCTCTGACAGCAGCATCAACTTCAATGCGGAATGCATTGCGAACCCGATTGTCATCGGTCCCAGCATAGCGTATCTTCACGCCCATTATGATCACTCTCTCGTTCCTCCTCGTTCTCCCCCTAAAGCAGCAACCGGCTTAAGCCATCAAGATGGCGATGCCGGAAGGCCAAGGGAAAACACTCAAGGACCCCAGACAAGACACTTGGTCTTAGCCAAAAGGCCGAGAAGCGATAACCAGAATTGGTTTCAAACTACGGAGCCACCCAAGGATCCTGAAAAGTCCATTTGTGGAGATGAGCTCCTGGACTCCCGTTAAGAAGACATGTTGTCAACCTCTAGATCCCTTACATGCCTGCACTTTTCGGCTTGCTGCTGCTGCAATCCACGCGTTTTAGATCTGCATAACTCCACCTCTTTAAACACAGCACCTTCACCCCCTGCTGTTCCCACCCGCCTCAACACCGTTGGAAGGGAGGAGAACCAATTAAGGCGGGGGGTGGGGTGGAACGAGCAGCTGTCTACCCTTAGCAGGAGGGCTCCTGATTACATACCTCTCCTGCTGCTGCTGCTGCTGGCTGTCCAGCAGCAGACTGAAGGTGGCTGCTGCTGTGCACAGGTATATAAAGGCTCAGAGCCTATTATGACACGCGCAGCCAGCGTTCCATTGCCACATTCCATCTACTGCAGGCAGGATACCTGGCTGGCTGAATGTCGCTGAGAAGCTCACAGAGACCGCCATAAGCAACAGTTTAACAGAATGCCACAGACTAATCAACCAAACTTTTTGGGTTGGGTTCTCTTTTATAGTCTGCAGGCATTAAATGAAAGAAGTCAGTGTTCCAGCAGAAGGAGACAACGTTTCAGAAAAGGCATTGTAGCAAACCAAAAAAGAAATTTTAAGCGCAGCAGAGTAACCAGCGCACATACCTGTTAGCTCAGGTGAGTTTAAAAGGCTGCTGTTGATAACAAGGGCATTTGCTAAATAGATGGTGTGTGTGCAACAATATACTGAAAGGTCAATTATATTGTGCAGCTTATCTCACCACCTGTAGTTATTTAGGTGAAAGCTCCAAAATGCTTGCCTAATATGTCTGTTTATCCAAAAGGAAGTAAAAAGGGAGAGCTAGAAAGATAGCATTGCATCACATTACATGGCAATGCAGTGCACAGTTGCTGAAGTTGAACCAAAATGAGCTTGTAATCTGGCTTCTGCAACTTTGAACATGAAAAATCCAATGAGGAGAAGAAAAGCAAAGCCAAAGAGTCCATCCCAAAATCCGACAAACAAGCAAAATGAACAAAAAACATTGAATTCAATTCTTTCTGATTTTAGAAACTGCATTAAAGAAGGGGTGCACCGGTCCTGGAGATACTGCAATACCAGGTCAATGCGTGGAGTGGACAGAGCAAGCTCTTTTTCCATCTCCCTGTTCTAAAAATCCATTTAATATATGGTCCCCAGATAGGGGACGTATCAGATATTAAACTGATAAGAACAGATACTACACTTGATCTTAGCCAAAAGGTCGAGAAGCGATAACCAGAATTGGTTTCAAACTACGGAGCCACCCAAGGATCCTGAAAAGTCCATTTGTGGAGATGAGCTCCTGGACTCCCGTTAAGAAGACATGTTGTCAACCTCTAGATCCCTTACATGCCTGCACTTTTCGGCTTGCTGCTGCTGCAATCCACGCGTTTTAGATCTGCATAACTCCACCTCTTTAAACACAGCACCTTCACCCCCTGCTGTTCCCACCCGCCTCAACACCGTTGGAAGGGAGGAGAACCAATTAAGGCGGGGGGTGGGGTGGAACGAGCAGCTGTCTACCCTTAGCAGGAGGGCTCCTGATTACATACCTCTCCTGCTGCTGCTGCTGCTGGCTGTCCAGCAGCAGACTGAAGGTGGCTGCTGCTGTGCACAGGTATATAAAGGCTCAGAGCCTATTATGACACGCGCAGCCAGCGTTCCATTGCCACATTCCATCTACTGCAGGCAGGATACCTGGCTGGCTGAATGTCGCTGAGAAGCTCACAGAGACCGCCATAAGCAACAGTTTAACAGAATGCCACAGACTAATCAACCAAACTTTTTGGGTTGGGTTCTCTTTTATAGTCTGCAGGCATTAAATGAAAGAAGTCAGTGTTCCAGCAGAAGGAGACAACGTTTCAGAAAAGGCATTGTAGCAAACCAAAAAAGAAATTTTAAGCGCAGCAGAGTAACCAGCGCACATACCTGTTAGCTCAGGTGAGTTTAAAAGGCTGCTGTTGATAACAAGGGCATTTGCTAAATAGATGGTGTGTGTGCAACAATATACTGAAAGGTCAATTATATTGTGCAGCTTATCTCACCACCTGTAGTTATTTAGGTGAAAGCTCCAAAATGCTTGCCTAATATGTCTGTTTATCCAAAAGGAAGTAAAAAGGGAGAGCTAGAAAGATAGCATTGCATCACATTACATGGCAATGCAATGCACAGTTGCTGAAGTTGAACCAAAATGAGCTTGTAATCTGGCTTCTGCAACTTTGAACATGAAAAATCCAATGAGGAGAAGAAAAGCAAAGCCAAAGAGTCCATCCCAAAATCCGACAAACAAGCAAAATGAACAAAAAACATTGAATTCAATTCTTTCTGATTTTAGAAACTGCATTAAAGAAGGGGTGCACCGGTCCTGGAGATACTGCAATACCAGGTCAATGCGTGGAGTGGACAGAGCAAGCTCTTTTTCCATCTCCCTGTTCTAAAAATCCATTTAATATATGGTCCCCAGATAGGGGACGTATCAGATATTAAACTGATAAGAACAGATACTACACTTGATCTTAGCCAAAAGGCCGAGAAGCGATAACCAGAATTGGTTTCAAACTACGGAGCCACCCAAGGATCCTGAAAAGTCCATTTGTGGAGATGAGCTCCTGGACTCCCGTTAAGAAGACATGTTGTCAACCTCTAGATCCCTTACATGCCTGCACTTTTCGGCTTGCTGCTGCTGCAATCCACGCGTTTTAGATCTGCATAACTCCACCTCTTTAAACACAGCACCTTCACCCCCTGCTGTTCCCACCCGCCTCAACACCGTTGGAAGGAAGGAGAACCAATTAAGGCGGGGGGTGGGGTGGAACGAGCAGCTGTCTACCCTTAGCAGGAGGGCTCCTGATTACATACCTCTCCTGCTGCTGCTGCTGCTGGCTGTCCAGCAGCAGACTGAAGGTGGCTGCTGCTGTGCACAGGTATATAAAGGCTCAGAGCCTATTATGACACGCGCAGCCAGCGTTCCATTGCCACATTCCATCTACTGCAGGCAGGATACCTGGCTGGCTGAATGTCGCTGAGAAGCTCACAGAGACCGCCATAAGCAACAGTTTAACAGAATGCCACAGACTAATCAACCAAACTTTTTGGGTTGGGTTCTCTTTTATAGTCTGCAGGCATTAAATGAAAGAAGTCAGTGTTCCAGCAGAAGGAGACAACGTTTCAGAAAAGGCATTGTAGCAAACCAAAAAAGAAATTTTAAGCGCAGCAGAGTAACCAGCGCACATACCTGTTAGCTCAGGTGAGTTTAAAAGGCTGCTGTTGATAACAAGGGCATTTGCTAAATAGATGGTGTGTGTGCAACAATATACTGAAAGGTCAATTATATTGTGCAGCTTATCTCACCACCTGTAGTTATTTAGGTGAAAGCTCCAAAATGCTTGCCTAATATGTCTGTTTATCCAAAAGGAAGTAAAAAGGGAGAGCTAGAAAGATAGCATTGCATCACATTACATGGCAATGCAATGCACAGTTGCTGAAGTTGAACCAAAATGAGCTTGTAATCTGGCTTCTGCAACTTTGAACATGAAAAATCCAATGAGGAGAAGAAAAGCAAAGCCAAAGAGTCCATCCCAAAATCCGACAAACAAGCAAAATAAACAAAAAACATTGAATTCAATTCTTTCTGATTTTAGAAACTGCATTAAAGAAGGGGTGCACCGGTCCTGGAGATACTGCAATACCAGGTCAATGCGTGGAGTGGACAGAGCAAGCTCTTTTTCCATCTCCCTGTTCTAAAAATCCATTTAATATATGGTCCCCAGATAGGGGACGTATCAGATATTAAACTGATAAGAACAGATACTACACTTGATCTTAGCCAAAAGGCCGAGAAGCGATAACCAGAATTGGTTTCAAACTACGGAGCCACCCAAGGATCCTGAAAAGTCCATTTGTGGAGATGAGCTCCTGGACTCCCGTTAAGAAGACATGTTGTCAACCTCTAGATCCCTTACATGCCTGCACTTTTCGGCTTGCTGCTGCTGCAATCCACGCGTTTTAGATCTGCATAACTCCACCTCTTTAAACACAGCACCTTCACCCCCTGCTGTTCCCACCCGCCTCAACACCGTTGGAAGGGAGGAGAACCAATTAAGGCGGGGGGTGGGGTGGAACGAGCAGCTGTCTACCCTTAGCAGGAGGGCTCCTGATTACATACCTCTCCTGCTGCTGCTGCTGCTGGCTGTCCAGCAGCAGACTGAAGGTGGCTGCTGCTGTGCACAGGTATATAAAGGCTCAGAGCCTATTATGACACGCGCAGCCAGCGTTCCATTGCCACATTCCATCTACTGCAGGCAGGATACCTGGCTGGCTGAATGTCGCTGAGAAGCTCACAGAGACCGCCATAAGCAACAGTTTAACAGAATGCCACAGACTAATCAACCAAACTTTTTGGGTTGGGTTCTCTTTTATAGTCTGCAGGCATTAAATGAAAGAAGTCAGTGTTCCAGCAGAAGGAGACAACGTTTCAGAAAAGGCATTGTAGCAAACCAAAAAAGAAATTTTAAGCGCAGCAGAGTAACCAGCGCACATACCTGTTAGCTCAGGTGAGTTTAAAAGGCTGCTGTTGATAACAAGGGCATTTGCTAAATAGATGGTGTGTGTGCAACAATATACTGAAAGGTCAATTATATTGTGCAGCTTATCTCACCACCTGTAGTTATTTAGGTGAAAGCTCCAAAATGCTTGCCTAACATGTCTGTTTATCCAAAAGGAAGTAAAAAGGGAGAGCTAGAAAGATAGCATTGCATCACATTACATGGCAATGCAATGCACAGTTGCTGAAGTTGAACCAAAATGAGCTTGTAATCTGGCTTCTGCAACTTTGAACATGAAAAATCCAATGAGGAGAAGAAAAGCAAAGCCAAAGAGTCCATCCCAAAATCCGACAAACAAGCAAAATGAACAAAAAACATTGAATTCAATTCTTTCTGATTTTAGAAACTGCATTAAAGAAGGGGTGCACCGGTCCTGGAGATACTGCAATACCAGGTCAATGCGTGGAGTGGACAGAGCAAGCTCTTTTTCCATCTCCCTGTTCTAAAAATCCATTTAATATATGGTCCCCAGATAGGGGACGTATCAGATATTAAACTGATAAGAACAGATACTACACTTGATCTTAGCCAAAAGGCCGAGAAGCGATAACCAGAATTGGTTTCAAACTACGGAGCCACCCAAGGATCCTGAAAAGTCCATTTGTGGAGATGAGCTCCTGGACTCCCGTTAAGAAGACATGTTGTCAACCTCTAGATCCCTTACATGCCTGCACTTTTCGGCTTGCTGCTGCTGCAATCCACGCGTTTTAGATCTGCATAACTCCACCTCTTTAAACACAGCACCTTCACCCCCTGCTGTTCCCACCCGCCTCAACACCGTTGGAAGGGAGGAGAACCAATTAAGGCGGGGGGTGGGGTGGAACGAGCAGCTGTCTACCCTTAGCAGGAGGGCTCCTGATTACATACCTCTCCTGCTGCTGCTGCTGCTGGCTGTCCAGCAGCAGACTGAAGGTGGCTGCTGCTGTGCACAGGTATATAAAGGCTCAGAGCCTATTATGACACGCGCAGCCAGCGTTCCATTGCCACATTCCATCTACTGCAGGCAGGATACCTGGCTGGCTGAATGTCGCTGAGAAGCTCACAGAGACCGCCATAAGCAACAGTTTAACAGAATGCCACAGACTAATCAACCAAACTTTTTGGGTTGGGTTCTCTTTTATAGTCTGCAGGCATTAAATGAAAGAAGTCAGTGTTCCAGCAGAAGGAGACAACGTTTCAGAAAAGGCATTGTAGCAAACCAAAAAAGAAATTTTAAGCGCAGCAGAGTAACCAGCGCACATACCTGTTAGCTCAGGTGAGTTTAAAAGGCTGCTGTTGATAACAAGGGCATTTGCTAAATAGATGGTGTGTGTGCAACAATATACTGAAAGGTCAATTATATTGTGCAGCTTATCTCACCACCTGTAGTTATTTAGGTGAAAGCTCCAAAATGCTTGCCTAATATGTCTGTTTATCCAAAAGGAAGTAAAAAGGGAGAGCTAGAAAGATAGCATTGCATCACATTACATGGCAATGCAATGCACAGTTGCTGAAGTTGAACCAAAATGAGCTTGTAATCTGGCTTCTGCAACTTTGAACATGAAAAATCCAATGAGGAGAAGAAAAGCAAAGCCAAAGAGTCCATCCCAAAATCCGACAAACAAGCAAAATGAACAAAAAACATTGAATTCAATTCTTTCTGATTTTAGAAACTGCATTAAAGAAGGGGTGCACCGGTCCTGGAGATACTGCAATACCAGGTCAATGCGTGGAGTGGACAGAGCAAGCTCTTTTTCCATCTCCCTGTTCTAAAAATCCATTTAATATATGGTCCCCAGATAGGGGACGTATCAGATATTAAACTGATAAGAACAGATACTACACTTGATCTTAGCCAAAAGGCCGAGAAGCGATAACCAGAATTGGTTTCAAACTACGGAGCCACCCAAGGATCCTGAAAAGTCCATTTGTGGAGATGAGCTCCTGGACTCCCGTTAAGAAGACATGTTGTCAACCTCTAGATCCCTTACATGCCTGCACTTTTCGGCTTGCTGCTGCTGCAATCCACTTGTTTTAGATCTGCATAACTCCACCTCTTTAAACACAGCACCTTCACCCCCTGCTGTTCCCACCCGCCTCAACACCGTTGGAAGGGAGGAGAACCAATTAAGGCGGGGGGTGGGGTGGAACGAGCAGCTGTCTACCCTTAGCAGGAGGGCTCCTGATTACATACCTCTCCTGCTGCTGCTGCTGCTGGCTGTCCAGCAGCAGACTGAAGGTGGCTGCTGCTGTGCACAGGTATATAAAGGCTCAGAGCCTATTATGACACGCGCAGCCAGCGTTCCATTGCCACATTCCATCTACTGCAGGCAGGATACCTGGCTGGCTGAATGTCGCTGAGAAGCTCACAGAGACCGCCATAAGCAACAGTTTAACAGAATGCCACAGACTAATCAACCAAACTTTTTGGGTTGGGTTCTCTTTTATAGTCTGCAGGCATTAAATGAAAGAAGTCAGTGTTCCAGCAGAAGGAGACAACGTTTCAGAAAAGGCATTGTAGCAAACCAAAAAAGAAATTTTAAGCGCAGCAGAGTAACCAGCGCACATACCTGTTAGCTCAGGTGAGTTTAAAAGGCTGCTGTTGATAACAAGGGCATTTGCTAAATAGATGGTGTGTGTGCAACAATATACTGAAAGGTCAATTATATTGTGCAGCTTATCTCACCACCTGTAGTTATTTAGGTGAAAGCTCCAAAATGCTTGCCTAACATGTCTGTTTATCCAAAAGGAAGTAAAAAGGGAGAGCTAGAAAGATAGCATTGCATCACATTACATGGCAATGCAATGCACAGTTGCTGAAGTTGAACCAAAATGAGCTTGTAATCTGGCTTCTGCAACTTTGAACATGAAAAATCCAATGAGGAGAAGAAAAGCAAAGCCAAAGAGTCCATCCCAAAATCCGACAAACAAGCAAAATGAACAAAAAACATTGAATTCAATTCTTTCTGATTTTAGAAACTGCATTAAAGAAGGGGTGCACCGGTCCTGGAGATACTGCAATACCAGGTCAATGCGTGGAGTGGACAGAGCAAGCTCTTTTTCCATCTCCCTGTTCTAAAAATCCATTTAATATATGGTCCCCAGATAGGGGACGTATCAGATATTAAACTGATAAGAACAGATACTACACTTGATCTTAGCCAAAAGGCCGAGAAGCGATAACCAGAATTGGTTTCAAACTACGGAGCCACCCAAGGATCCTGAAAAGTCCATTTGTGGAGATGAGCTCCTGGACTCCCGTTAAGAAGACATGTTGTCAACCTCTAGATCCCTTACATGCCTGCACTTTTCGGCTTGCTGCTGCTGCAATCCACGCGTTTTAGATCTGCATAACTCCACCTCTTTAAACACAGCACCTTCACCCCCTGCTGTTCCCACCCGCCTCAACACCGTTGGAAGGGAGGAGAACCAATTAAGGCGGGGGGTGGGGTGGAACGAGCAGCTGTCTACCCTTAGCAGGAGGGCTCCTGATTACATACCTCTCCTGCTGCTGCTGCTGCTGGCTGTCCAGCAGCAGACTGAAGGTGGCTGCTGCTGTGCACAGGTATATAAAGGCTCAGAGCCTATTATGACACGCGCAGCCAGCGTTCCATTGCCACATTCCATCTACTGCAGGCAGGATACCTGGCTGGCTGAATGTCGCTGAGAAGCTCACAGAGACCGCCATAAGCAACAGTTTAACAGAATGCCACAGACTAATCAACCAAACTTTTTGGGTTGGGTTCTCTTTTATAGTCTGCAGGCATTAAATGAAAGAAGTCAGTGTTCCAGCAGAAGGAGACAACGTTTCAGAAAAGGCATTGTAGCAAACCAAAAAAGAAATTTTAAGCGCAGCAGAGTAACCAGCGCACATACCTGTTAGCTCAGGTGAGTTTAAAAGGCTGCTGTTGATAACAAGGGCATTTGCTAAATAGATGGTGTGTGTGCAACAATATACTGAAAGGTCAATTATATTGTGCAGCTTATCTCACCACCTGTAGTTATTTAGGTGAAAGCTCCAAAATGCTTGCCTAATATGTCTGTTTATCCAAAAGGAAGTAAAAAGGGAGAGCTAGAAAGATAGCATTGCATCACATTACATGGCAATGCAATGCACAGTTGCTGAAGTTGAACCAAAATGAGCTTGTAATCTGGCTTCTGCAACTTTGAACATGAAAAATCCAATGAGGAGAAGAAAAGCAAAGCCAAAGAGTCCATCCCAAAATCCGACAAACAAGCAAAATGAACAAAAAACATTGAATTCAATTCTTTCTGATTTTAGAAACTGCATTAAAGAAGGGGTGCACCGGTCCTGGAGATACTGCAATACCAGGTCAATGCGTGGAGTGGACAGAGCAAGCTCTTTTTCCATCTCCCTGTTCTAAAAATCCATTTAATATATGGTCCCCAGATAGGGGACGTATCAGATATTAAACTGATAAGAACAGATACTACACTTGATCTTAGCCAAAAGGCCGAGAAGCGATAACCAGAATTGGTTTCAAACTACGGAGCCACCCAAGGATCCTGAAAAGTCCATTTGTGGAGATGAGCTCCTGGACTCCCGTTAAGAAGACATGTTGTCAACCTCTAGATCCCTTACATGCCTGCACTTTTCGGCTTGCTGCTGCTGCAATCCACGCGTTTTAGATCTGCATAACTCCACCTCTTTAAACACAGCACCTTCACCCCCTGCTGTTCCCACCCGCCTCAACACCGTTGGAAGGGAGGAGAACCAATTAAGGCGGGGGGTGGGGTGGAACGAGCAGCTGTCTACCCTTAGCAGGAGGGCTCCTGATTACATACCTCTCCTGCTGCTGCTGCTGCTGGCTGTCCAGCAGCAGACTGAAGGTGGCTGCTGCTGTGCACAGGTATATAAAGGCTCAGAGCCTATTATGACACGCGCAGCCAGCGTTCCATTGCCACATTCCATCTACTGCAGGCAGGATACCTGGCTGGCTGAATGTCGCTGAGAAGCTCACAGAGACCGCCATAAGCAACAGTTTAACAGAATGCCACAGACTAATCAACCAAACTTTTTGGGTTGGGTTCTCTTTTATAGTCTGCAGGCATTAAATGAAAGAAGTCAGTGTTCCAGCAGAAGGAGACAACGTTTCAGAAAAGGCATTGTAGCAAACCAAAAAAGAAATTTTAAGCGCAGCAGAGTAACCAGCGCACATACCTGTTAGCTCAGGTGAGTTTAAAAGGCTGCTGTTGATAACAAGGGCATTTGCTAAATAGATGGTGTGTGTGCAACAATATACTGAAAGGTCAATTATATTGTGCAGCTTATCTCACCACCTGTAGTTATTTAGGTGAAAGCTCCAAAATGCTTGCCTAATATGTCTGTTTATCCAAAAGGAAGTAAAAAGGGAGAGCTAGAAAGATAGCATTGCATCACATTACATGGCAATGCAATGCACAGTTGCTGAAGTTGAACCAAAATGAGCTTGTAATCTGGCTTCTGCAACTTTGAACATGAAAAATCCAATGAGGAGAAGAAAAGCAAAGCCAAAGAGTCCATCCCAAAATCCGACAAACAAGCAAAATGAACAAAAAACATTGAATTCAATTCTTTCTGATTTTAGAAACTGCATTAAAGAAGGGGTGCACCGGTCCTGGAGATACTGCAATACCAGGTCAATGCGTGGAGTGGACAGAGCAAGCTCTTTTTCCATCTCCCTGTTCTAAAAATCCATTTAATATATGGTCCCCAGATAGGGGACGTATCAGATATTAAACTGATAAGAACAGATTTTTTTTTTTTATCGAAAGCCCGAATTCGTGTACAAAACCCGAGTGCGCTTAAAAAAGTGACAAGTGCCACAAAAAAAGTGCACTAGGATGCTGGTCTTCTTGAAACCCTCTCCAAAAGGAGAAGGGTCCCCCAAACCATTCCCCGTCCCTCCGAGCCAAAAGGCCACAGCGAGGAACAGGGACAAAAAGCCACCTCCAGCCGAAGCCAGAGGCGACCCAATCTTACCCCCAGCACCTGCCCGAGTTCTCACCCGAGCAAGGCACTGGGAGCCAAAGACTGTGCTCCCCTCCCGGAAGAGGGGAGCCAACAAAGCTCTCCTCCCAAAAGAGGAGAGCCAGGGGGGGTTCAGGGGGGAGCGGAACCTGATGGCCACACACTCCCCCCCTAGACCTGCCAAGAGAGGAACCCGTAAGGGAACCGCATCCCGACAAAGTCCTAGTAGGACGTGACACACGTGAATAAGTGGACACACAGTGACAAAGAAATTAAATAAATAGTGAAGGTTTCACAGTATAATACTGCCCGGACCTTCGACCGGGAATTGAAAAATTCCCCATCCTAAGGCCAGAAGGCCCGGAATAAGGGTGTGTGCGAAGAAAGAAAATTTGAAGTGCTTGTGCAAATGTGCCATAAACTCAAGTGGGGTTCCCAATCCCAGTGAGTTAAGGGACCCCAGGGTCACCACTCCTGGGGCACTTCACACTTCGGGCTTTCGATTTTCCCCGGCCCAATGGCGTCGATCCTGGGGGGCCATGCTTTCCACCAGATGACTATATTAGCCACCTGGCATACTAACAAGCGCCTAAACCCCAGTGTGCATAATGTATCAATCTACTAGGGCGGCCAACATCCAAAACCGCCTTTTCGAAAGATACTACACCTGATCTTAGCCAAAAGGCCGAGAAGCGATAACCAGAATTGGTTTCAAACTACGGAGCCACCCAAGGATCCTGAAAAGTCCATTTGTGGAGATGAGCTCCTGGACTCCCGTTAAGAAGACATGTTGTCAACCTCTAGATCCCTTACATGCCTGCACTTTTCGGCTTGCTGCTGCTGCAATCCACGCGTTTTAGATCTGCATAACTCCACCTCTTTAAACACAGCACCTTCACCCCCTGCTGTTCCCACCCGCCTCAACACCGTTGGAAGGGAGGAGAACCAATTAAGGCGGGGGGTGGGGTGGAACGAGCAGCTGTCTACCCTTAGCAGGAGGGCTCCTGATTACATACCTCTCCTGCTGCTGCTGCTGCTGGCTGTCCAGCAGCAGACTGAAGGTGGCTGCTGCTGTGCACAGGTATATAAAGGCTCAGAGCCTATTATGACACGCGCAGCCAGCGTTCCATTGCCACATTCCATCTACTGCAGGCAGGATACCTGGCTGGCTGAATGTCGCTGAGAAGCTCACAGAGACCGCCATAAGCAACAGTTTAACAGAATGCCACAGACTAATCAACCAAACTTTTTGGGTTGGGTTCTCTTTTATAGTCTGCAGGCATTAAATGAAAGAAGTCAGTGTTCCAGCAGAAGGAGACAACGTTTCAGAAAAGGCATTGTAGCAAACCAAAAAAGAAATTTTAAGCGCAGCAGAGTAACCAGCGCACATACCTGTTAGCTCAGGTGAGTTTAAAAGGCTGCTGTTGATAACAAGGGCATTTGCTAAATAGATGGTGTGTGTGCAACAATATACTGAAAGGTCAATTATATTGTGCAGCTTATCTCACCACCTGTAGTTATTTAGGTGAAAGCTCCAAAATGCTTGCCTAATATGTCTGTTTATCCAAAAGGAAGTAAAAAGGGAGAGCTAGAAAGATAGCATTGCATCACATTACATGGCAATGCAATGCACAGTTGCTGAAGTTGAACCAAAATGAGCTTGTAATCTGGCTTCTGCAACTTTGAACATGAAAAATCCAATGAGGAGAAGAAAAGCAAAGCCAAAGAGTCCATCCCAAAATCCGACAAACAAGCAAAATGAACAAAAAACATTGAATTCAATTCTTTCTGATTTTAGAAACTGCATTAAAGAAGGGGTGCACCGGTCCTGGAGATACTGCAATACCAGGTCAATGCGTGGAGTGGACAGAGCAAGCTCTTTTTCCATCTCCCTGTTCTAAAAATCCATTTAATATATGGTCCCCAGATAGGGGACGTATCAGATATTAAACTGATAAGAACAGATTTTTTTTTTTTTTTTTTTTTTTTTTTTTTTTTTAAACCAAATCAGATAGGCCGGAGCATAAGCTCAATCAAATCGACTTACAAAAGCCTTTCATTGACACTTAGCCTTTCATCACACTTGGTATATAATCAAAAATAAAACCAAACCTTATCATCAGGTACATTTATACACTACTAATTAAACTTTACCAAAAACCTCCACTTTTTAAACTTCCAGATCCCTTCAGCATCTATAATACTTCCACGTTCCTGATCCCAGAGGTATATTACATACATACGTGACAGAATCAATCTCAAACATTCATTAATTGACATTTTCTTCCTTTTAAAAACTAACAAATTCCTCGCATCCCACAAACTTTCAATTACACACACCACCAACAACCATAAAATCCTATCCTTAATTCTACTACATGCACCCATCCCAAACATAGCAAGTTTCCAATTAACATACTTTACACCCACCAATTCCTTGCAAAGTCCCCCTATACCCTTCCATACATCATATGCAAAATCACAATCCCATACCATATGTCTAACATGCTCTCTCAAACCACATCCATCCCTCGGGCATACCTCAGATTTAACTAAATCCCTCTTCTTTTGCACATCTCTAACAGGCAAAATGTCATGCAATATCATCCAAGCGATATCTCTCTGTCTGTTAGTCACACCATCTATACTTAATTTTCTCCACATCTCGGTTACTTCCTCCCCTCTCAACCCATTGATATTACATACCACCTCACGCTCACACACCATCCTAATGACTTTCTTCTTTTGCCTAAAATCACTCATGTTAACGGACAACAAATCATACTTCCTTACAAATTTCTCAACACAACCATACCATACAGGACACTTAAAAGCAACAGGCACTCTAGCATCCCTTTTGACCCACTTTAAGCCATAAAGCATCCATCCAGCCGAATACTTCATCATATAAGCACACTTATTACTTTTCCCTAGAACCACCACCACCATTTTCACGTAACTAATCCCTAAAAAGAAATCAATATTTGGAAAATCCAAACCACCATTTACACATAACTTATAGACATATTCCCGTTTCAATTTCTCCATGCGACTTCCCCAAAGAAAATTAAAGATGAATTTCTCAGTTTTCCTAATTTTCTTAAAAGCAGCAGGATATACATTCGCAACAAACAACAAAATAGGCAAAATAACCGCCTTAATAATCAGAACTTTCCCAGTCAGAGTTAATTCTCTCATTCGCCAAAAATTCAACTTGCGCACCACTCTCACCCCACAATCTTCCCAACTCTCATTTCCTTTCAAATCATCATTAAACTTAATCCCAAGCACCTTTATTGCACCATCCTCACACCTCACACCATCCATCCGTACATTCCTCTCACCAAAACATTTAAAGGAACTCTTAGTCCAATTGACCTTAAAAGCTGAGACACTACAAAACAAACTTAATATCAACCTTGCCCTACTCATCGCAGCCATATTCCCACTCACAATCACTACATCATCCATGTAACCTAGAATTCTCACATCCTTTCCATTACTCCCAGGAATCATCACACCTCTCATAACCTTATCCTTCCTAACCATACACATCAACACTTCAATCACACTAATAAACAAAAAAGGGGACATAGGGCACCCCTGACGCACTCCTGATTAAATTCTCACTTTCTCACTCAACCACCCATTCACCAAAAATTCACTTGAAACATTACAATACAAACTCCTAACACAGTTTACAAAATTCCTGGAATAACCCATCTTAGACAAAACCTTAAACATAAAGCTATGTGACACACGGTCAAAAGCTTTTTCAAAATCAACCGAAAACAACAAACATTTCTGCTTACGACTCATACAATCCCCAATCACATCACGCAACAACACCAAATTTTCAGTCATACTTCTCCCAGGCACTGCACACACTTGATCTTCATCCACCACACCGCCAATCACTTCCCGCATCCGGCTAGCCAACAATTTACTAAACACCTTATAGTCTGCATTCAAAAGGGTGATTGGCCTCCAATTCCCCAAATCCTTTTTATCACCTTTCTTATGAACCAAAACCACCACCCCATCTCTCATAGATTCACTCAACATATTCTCCGTGAACATATACTGGCACACCTCCAATAAGTCATTTCCCATCGTGTCCCATTCCTTAACATATAACTCCACGGGCAGTCCATCCTTCCCAGGTGTTTTATTCTTACTCGCAGACATCACCACTTTTTTAACTTCATCCAACACAATTACATCATCCAATATTTCACGTTCATCCTCACCCAAACAACCTTCTAAACACCCCAAAGCATCAGTCAACATCCTATCATCAACCCATTTTTCCCCATACAACTCCTTATAAAACAACACCACCTCCTGCATCACATCCTTCCCACTCACACACACCCCATCACCATTCACCACCTCATCCATATCTACTTTCTTCCCAAAAACTTTTTTGAAAAAAAACCTTGTGCATTTCTCATTTTTCTCCAAATGTTCAATCTTAGAACGGTAAATAATTTCTTTCCCTTTACCCTCAATATATTTCTTAATCTCTTCTTTCACTTGACACATCAAAACATCCACATCCACTCCAATCATCCTTAACTTCCTCAGCCACTCCAGTCTAGAGCTTAAATCATTAAATTTTGCTCTATTCATTGCTGCTTTCCTCCTGCCCCTTTTTCTAAAGAAAAAAACAATCTCACTCTTCATCCAGTCCCACCACTCAAGCACATTCCTGAAATCACTTTTTTTATCCCTCCACCTAACATACATTCGCCTAAAATCACGCATGATCCTATTATCTTCCAGCAAACGCACATTAAGTTTCCACACGCCACCACCATATACAAAGGAAATCTTACCTTCTAGACGTGCCCTCAAACACACATGGTCAGAGAAGGGAACATCTTCCTGCTGGAAATTCCTACAAATAACATTTTGTGAAGAAAAGAAGATACGGTCTATTCTAGACTCTATGCCTCCCCTGTCGGCCTTATAGGTCGCAGGAGGTGGATTACCTAAAAAAACTTCCGCAGCATCCTGTAAGGAAAAATCCGCCACAAGACTCTTGAGTCTTTTACCTGTAACATCCATCTTATCCCCCTCCGTCACACAATTGAAATCTCCAACAAAAATTATTGGCATTTTGCCAGATAAAAAAAAACATAATTTCTCAAAAATTTCCAGCCTCTCCCCTTTATCTATTGGTGCATACATATTTACCACCCTAACCCTCCACCCCCTACAATTTAACTCACATATTACACACCTCCCCGCCTCCACCACCATGTAACTTTCTATCTTAACACTATAACCCTTCACCAAAACACCTACCCCACAATTTTTATTACATACAGAACCAGACCACACACTTTGACCTAAAGGCCATGCATTTTCACTTAAGGGATCGGAGATCCCACACTCCTGGACACAGTATACGTCCGCATCCAAGTTGCTCAAGTAGTCCAAAATTGCCACTCTTCTCGACTCAGATTTAATCAGCCGAACATTTAGCGACAAGATGCTGAGAGCAACTTGGGCACCCATCTATTAATTTGATGTGGCAGGTCACGACAACATGCCCACCTGTACATCATCCTAACCCTTCTGGGGGTAGGACGCTGGACGTGCAGATATCGTAGTTTGTGCCTTCCCCCAAAAAAGACACATCTTGGGGATCGGATGCAGTAGGGTACACCCGGGCTGGACTCACACTGCAATCACTTAAAGGGGAAAAGGATGGCTCAGTTTTCTTCTTTTTCTTCACTGAAGCGCCTCCATCTTCATCTGAACTATAATCCTGCCGCTGGGGGTCAAAGTCCCCCTGACCTCCCTCCTCCTCAAGGTCAGAAACGACATCGCTCCAGGCCACATGCGGTGTTCTGGTCAGATCAGACTCCTCTTCCCCCTGCAATGTAACCATCATGTCTGGAATTTCAGCCTCCAGATCCTCCACCGGGGCCACTTCCATGCCTATACGATCATCAGTTATCGTCTCAGACTCACTGACATCTGAAGCCACAGACGCGGCCCTCTGCACCGGTGGCTCAGGTGCCAGCTCCATATTTCCTCTTACATTCACACGAACCAGTTCTGGAAAAGCAACCCGAGCCTCCTCCTCATCCAGGAAAGCCAGAGTAGATATCGGAGCAGTCGGAGTTGGAGCAGTCGGAGTTGTAGCTGTGGGTGCAGGAGATTCATTTCTTCTCCTTCCCCTTCCCGCTGCCCCCGCATATGAACCAGGATGGAATATACAGTCTCTGAAGGCATGCCCCTTCTCTCCGCAGAGGTTACAGACTATTTCATTTTTGCAATTATTGGAAGAATGACCCACCTCATTGCACTTCCTGCAAATAATCTGTCTGATGTCGCATGCTTCCTGAGTATGGCCATACCTCCTACAATGACGACAAAACCTGGGCGCATTGGGGAAGAACAGGTAACCCCGCTCACTCCCAATGGAAAAATTTGATGGAGGATAATGTATACCCCCTGGTTCATCAGGACTTTCCCGGAACTTGACCATGAAACGATATTTACCGGTCCATAGTTCCTCCTCATTCATGACTTTTACTGCCACCTTGGTAATATAGCAGTGCCTATTTAGAAAGGCATAAATCAAAGCCAAGTCCACATGTGGGTTGTACATGAAAACAGTCAGAGGTACCTCTTTGGAGCAATACAAGATGACAAAAGTCAGCCCATCCAAATATTGATTGTCCAGATTCTTTTTCAAACAATCATAGAAATTGTTGCAAACAGCCATAGAAGTAAATACAAGATTATACTTGCTTTTGAATTGCTGGAGGCACAAGATTTCTTCCTTCTTCACTTCAAGGAGTCCAAACAAAATCTCCTTCACCACGAAGCTGAGGGTAAAGATTCCTTCTTTGCCTTCTTCCACATCAATCTGGATTCCAAACTTCACTCGAGCCTCACCGGGCCCAGCGTATCGAATGCGTCCCATTATCGCTAGTCGTGTCTACTGGCCAACTCCTTATAGCAGCAAGTGGCTTAAGCCATAAAATGGCGATGCCACAGGGCCAAGAGTTAACGCACAGACAGCCAAATGACTAGACCCATTACAGATCTGAGCCAAAAGGCCGAGAAGCGATAACCAGAATTGGTTTCAAACTACGGAGCCACCCAAGGATCCTGAAAAGTCCATTTGTGGAGATGAGCTCCTGGACTCCCGTTAAGAAGACATGTTGTCAACCTCTAGATCCCTTACATGCCTGCACTTTTCGGCTTGCTGCTGCTGCAATCCACGCGTTTTAGATCTGCATAACTCCACCTCTTTAAACACAGCACCTTCACCCCCTGCTGTTCCCACCCGCCTCAACACCGTTGGAAGGGAGGAGAACCAATTAAGGCGGGGGGTGGGGTGGAACGAGCAGCTGTCTACCCTTAGCAGGAGGGCTCCTGATTACATACCTCTCCTGCTGCTGCTGCTGCTGGCTGTCCAGCAGCAGACTGAAGGTGGCTGCTGCTGTGCACAGGTATATAAAGGCTCAGAGCCTATTTTGACACGCGCAGCCAGCGTTCCATTGCCACATTCCATCTACTGCAGGCAGGATACCTGGCTGGCTGAATGTCGCTGAGAAGCTCACAGAGACCGCCATAAGCAACAGTTTAACAGAATGCCACAGACTAATCAACCAAACTTTTTGGGTTGGGTTCTCTTTTATAGTCTGCAGGCATTAAATGAAAGAAGTCAGTGTTCCAGCAGAAGGAGACAACGTTTCAGAAAAGGCATTGTAGCAAACCAAAAAAGAAATTTTAAGCGCAGCAGAGTAACCAGCGCACATACCTGTTAGCTCAGGTGAGTTTAAAAGGCTGCTGTTGATAACAAGGGCATTTGCTAAATAGATGGTGTGTGTGCAACAATATACTGAAAGGTCAATTATATTGTGCAGCTTATCTCACCACCTGTAGTTATTTAGGTGAAAGCTCCAAAATGCTTGCCTAACATGTCTGTTTATCCAAAAGGAAGTAAAAAGGGAGAGCTAGAAAGATAGCATTGCATCACATTACATGGCAATGCAATGCACAGTTGCTGAAGTTGAACCAAAATGAGCTTGTAATCTGGCTTCTGCAACTTTGAACATGAAAAATCCAATGAGGAGAAGAAAAGCAAAGCCAAAGAGTCCATCCCAAAATCCGACAAACAAGCAAAATGAACAAAAAACATTGAATTCAATTCTTTCTGATTTTAGAAACTGCATTAAAGAAGGGGTGCACCGGTCCTGGAGATACTGCAATACCAGGTCAATGCGTGGAGTGGACAGAGCAAGCTCTTTTTCCATCTCCCTGTTCTAAAAATCCATTTAATATATGGTCCCCAGACAGGGGACGTATCAGATATTAAACTGATAAGAACAGATACTACACTTGATCTTAGCCAAAAGGCCGAGAAGCGATAACCAGAATTGGTTTCAAACTACGGAGCCACCCAAGGATCCTGAAAAGTCCATTTGTGGAGATGAGCTCCTGGACTCCCGTTAAGAAGACATGTTGTCAACCTCTAGATCCCTTACATGCCTGCACTTTTCGGCTTGCTGCTGCTGCAATCCACACGTTTTAGATCTGCATAACTCCACCTCTTTAAACACAGCACCTTCACCCCCTGCTGTTCCCACCCGCCTCAACACCGTTGGAAGGGAGGAGAACCAATTAAGGCGGGGGGTGGGGTGGAACGAGCAGCTGTCTACCCTTAGCAGGAGGGCTCCTGATTACATACCTCTCCTGCTGCTGCTGCTGCTGGCTGTCCAGCAGCAGACTGAAGGTGGCTGCTGCTGTGCACAGGTATATAAAGGCTCAGAGCCTATTATGACACGCGCAGCCAGCGTTCCATTGCCACATTCCATCTACTGCAGGCAGGATACCTGGCTGGCTGAATGTCGCTGAGAAGCTCACAGAGACCGCCATAAGCAACAGTTTAACAGAATGCCACAGACTAATCAACCAAACTTTTTGGGTTGGGTTCTCTTTTATAGTCTGCAGGCATTAAATGAAAGAAGTCAGTGTTCCAGCAGAAGGAGACAACGTTTCAGAAAAGGCATTGTAGCAAACCAAAAAAGAAATTTTAAGCGCAGCAGAGTAACCAGCGCACATACCTGTTAGCTCAGGTGAGTTTAAAAGGCTGCTGTTGATAACAAGGGCATTTGCTAAATAGATGGTGTGTGTGCAACAATATACTGAAAGGTCAATTATATTGTGCAGCTTATCTCACCACCTGTAGTTATTTAGGTGAAAGCTCCAAAATGCTTGCCTAATATGTCTGTTTATCCAAAAGGAAGTAAAAAGGGAGAGCTAGAAAGATAGCATTGCATCACATTACATGGCAATGCAATGCACAGTTGCTGAAGTTGAACCAAAATGAGCTTGTAATCTGGCTTCTGCAACTTTGAACATGAAAAATCCAATGAGGAGAAGAAAAGCAAAGCCAAAGAGTCCATCCCAAAATCCGACAAACAAGCAAAATGAACAAAAAACATTGAATTCAATTCTTTCTGATTTTAGAAACTGCATTAAAGAAGGGGTGCACCGGTCCTGGAGATACTGCAATACCAGGTCAATGCGTGGAGTGGACAGAGCAAGCTCTTTTTCCATCTCCCTGTTCTAAAAATCCATTTAATATATGGTCCCCAGATAGGGGACGTATCAGATATTAAACTGATAAGAACAGATACTACACTTGATCTTAGCCAAAAGGCCGAGAAGCGATAACCAGAATTGGTTTCAAACTACGGAGCCACCCAAGGATCCTGAAAAGTCCATTTGTGGAGATGAGCTCCTGGACTCCCGTTAAGAAGACATGTTGTCAACCTCTAGATCCCTTACATGCCTGCACTTTTCGGCTTGCTGCTGCTGCAATCCACGCGTTTTAGATCTGCATAACTCCACCTCTTTAAACACAGCACCTTCACCCCCTGCTGTTCCCACCCGCCTCAACACCGTTGGAAGGGAGGAGAACCAATTAAGGCGGGAGGTGGGGTGGAACGAGCAGCTGTCTACCCTTAGCAGGAGGGCTCCTGATTACATACCTCTCCTGCTGCTGCTGCTGCTGGCTGTCCAGCAGCAGACTGAAGGTGGCTGCTGCTGTGCACAGGTATATAAAGGCTCAGAGCCTATTTTGACACGCGCAGCCAGCGTTCCATTGCCACATTCCATCTACTGCAGGCAGGATACCTGGCTGGCTGAATGTCGCTGAGAAGCTCACAGAGACCGCCATAAGCAACAGTTTAACAGAATGCCACAGACTAATCAACCAAACTTTTTGGGTTGGGTTCTCTTTTATAGTCTGCAGGCATTAAATGAAAGAAGTCAGTGTTCCAGCAGAAGGAGACAACGTTTCAGAAAAGGCATTGTAGCAAACCAAAAAAGAAATTTTAAGCGCAGCAGAGTAACCAGCGCACATACCTGTTAGCTCAGGTGAGTTTAAAAGGCTGCTGTTGATAACAAGGGCATTTGCTAAATAGATGGTGTGTGTGCAACAATATACTGAAAGGTCAATTATATTGTGCAGCTTATCTCACCACCTGTAGTTAATTAGGTGAAAGCTCCAAAATGCTTGCCTAATATGTCTGTTTATCCAAAAGGAAGTAAAAAGGGAGAGCTAGAAAGATAGCATTGCATCACATTACATGGCAATGCAATGCACAGTTGCTGAAGTTGAACCAAAATGAGCTTGTAATCTGGCTTCTGCAACTTTGAACATGAAAAATCCAATGAGGAGAAGAAAAGCAAAGCCAAAGAGTCCATCCCAAAATCCGACAAACAAGCAAAATGAACAAAAAACATTGAATTCAATTCTTTCTGATTTTAGAAACTGCATTAAAGAAGGGGTGCAACGGTCCTGGAGATACTGCAATACCAGGTCAATGCGTGGAGTGGACAGAGCAAGCTCTTTTTCCATCTCCCTGTTCTAAAAATCCATTTAATATATGGTCCCCAGATAGGGGACGTATCAGATATTAAACTGATAAGAACAGATACTACACTTGATCTTAGCCAAAAGGCCGAGAAGCGATAACCAGAATTGGTTTCAAACTACGGAGCCACCCAAGGATCCTGAAAAGTCCATTTGTGGAGATGAGCTCCTGGACTCCCGTTAAGAAGACATGTTGTCAACCTCTAGATCCCTTACATGCCTGCACTTTTCGGCTTGCTGCTGCTGCAATCCACGCGTTTTAGATCTGCATAACTCCACCTCTTTAAACACAGCACCTTCACCCCCTGCTGTTCCCACCCGCCTCAACACCGTTGGAAGGGAGGAGAACCAATTAAGGCGGGGGGTGGGGTGGAACGAGCAGCTGTCTACCCTTAGCAGGAGGGCTCCTGATTACATACCTCTCCTGCTGCTGCTGCTGCTGGCTGTCCAGCAGCAGACTGAAGGTGGCTGCTGCTGTGCACAGGTATATAAAGGCTCAGAGCCTATTATGACACGCGCAGCCAGCGTTCCATTGCCACATTCCATCTACTGCAGGCAGGATACCTGGCTGGCTGAATGTCGCTGAGAAGCTCACAGAGACCGCCATAAGCAACAGTTTAACAGAATGCCACAGACTAATCAACCAAACTTTTTGGGTTGGGTTCTCTTTTATAGTCTGCAGGCATTAAATGAAAGAAGTCAGTGTTCCAGCAGAAGGAGACAACGTTTCAGAAAAGGCATTGTAGCAAACCAAAAAAGAAATTTTAAGCGCAGCAGAGTAACCAGCGCACATACCTGTTAGCTCAGGTGAGTTTAAAAGGCTGCTGTTGATAACAAGGGCATTTGCTAAATAGATGGTGTGTGTGCAACAATATACTGAAAGGTCAATTATATTGTGCAGCTTATCTCACCACCTGTAGTTATTTAGGTGAAAGCTCCAAAATGCTTGCCTAATATGTCTGTTTATCCAAAAGGAAGTAAAAAGGGAGAGCTAGAAAGATAGCATTGCATCACATTACATGGCAATGCAATGCACAGTTGCTGAAGTTGAACCAAAATGAGCTTGTAATCTGGCTTCTGCAACTTTGAACATGAAAAATCCAATGAGGAGAAGAAAAGCAAAGCCAAAGAGTCCATCCCAAAATCCGACAAACAAGCAAAATGAACAAAAAACATTGAATTCAATTCTTTCTGATTTTAGAAACTGCATTAAAGAAGGGGTGCACCGGTCCTGGAGATACTGCAATACCAGGTCAATGCGTGGAGTGGACAGAGCAAGCTCTTTTTCCATCTCCCTGTTCTAAAAATCCATTTAATATATGGTCCCCAGATAGGGGACGTATCAGATATTAAACTGATAAGAACAGATACTACACTTGATCTTAGCCAAAAGGCCGAGAAGCGATAACCAGAATTGGTTTCAAACTACGGAGCCACCCAAGGATCCTGAAAAGTCCATTTGTGGAGATGAGCTCCTGGACTCCCGTTAAGAAGACATGTTGTCAACCTCTAGATCCCTTACATGCCTGCACTTTTCGGCTTGCTGCTGCTGCAATCCACGCGTTTTAGATCTGCATAACTCCACCTCTTTAAACACAGCACCTTCACCCCCTGCTGTTCCCACCCGCCTCAACACCGTTGGAAGGGAGGAGAACCAATTAAGGCGGGGGGTGGGGTGGAACGAGCAGCTGTCTACCCTTAGCAGGAGGGCTCCTGATTACATACCTCTCCTGCTGCTGCTGCTGCTGGCTGTCCAGCAGCAGACTGAAGGTGGCTGCTGCTGTGCACAGGTATATAAAGGCTCAGAGCCTATTATGACACGCGCAGCCAGCGTTCCATTGCCACATTCCATCTACTGCAGGCAGGATACCTGGCTGGCTGAATGTCGCTGAGAAGCTCACAGAGACCGCCATAAGCAACAGTTTAACAGAATGCCACAGACTAATCAACCAAACTTTTTGGGTTGGGTTCTCTTTTATAGTCTGCAGGCATTAAATGAAAGAAGTCAGTGTTCCAGCAGAAGGAGACAACGTTTCAGAAAAGGCATTGTAGCAAACCAAAAAAGAAATTTTAAGCGCAGCAGAGTAACCAGCGCACATACCTGTTAGCTCAGGTGAGTTTAAAAGGCTGCTGTTGATAACAAGGGCATTTGCTAAATAGATGGTGTGTGTGCAACAATATACTGAAAGGTCAATTATATTGTGCAGCTTATCTCACCACCTGTAGTTATTTAGGTGAAAGCTCCAAAATGCTTGCCTAATATGTCTGTTTATCCAAAAGGAAGTAAAAAGGGAGAGCTAGAAAGATAGCATTGCATCACATTACATGGCAATGCAATGCACAGTTGCTGAAGTTGAACCAAAATGAGCTTGTAATCTGGCTTCTGCAACTTTGAACATGAAAAATCCAATGAGGAGAAGAAAAGCAAAGCCAAAGAGTCCATCCCAAAATCCGACAAACAAGCAAAATGAACAAAAAACATTGAATTCAATTCTTTCTGATTTTAGAAACTGCATTAAAGAAGGGGTGCACCGGTCCTGGAGATACTGCAATACCAGGTCAATGCGTGGAGTGGACAGAGCAAGCTCTTTTTCCATCTCCCTGTTCTAAAAATCCATTTAATATATGGTCCCCAGATAGGGGACGTATCAGATATTAAACTGATAAGAACAGATACTACACTTGATCTTAGCCAAAAGGCCGAGAAGCGATAACCAGAATTGGTTTCAAACTACGGAGCCACCCAAGGATCCTGAAAAGTCCATTTGTGGAGATGAGCTCCTGGACTCCCGTTAAGAAGACATGTTGTCAACCTCTAGATCCCTTACATGCCTGCACTTTTCGGCTTGCTGCTGCTGCAATCCACGCGTTTTAGATCTGCATAACTCCACCTCTTTAAACACAGCACCTTCACCCCCTGCTGTTCCCACCCGCCTCAACACCGTTGGAAGGGAGGAGAACCAATTAAGGCGGGGGGTGGGGTGGAACGAGCAGCTGTCTACCCTTAGCAGGAGGGCTCCTGATTACATACCTCTCCTGCTGCTGCTGCTGCTGGCTGTCCAGCAGCAGACTGAAGGTGGCTGCTGCTGTGCACAGGTATATAAAGGCTCAGAGCCTATTATGACACGCGCAGCCAGCGTTCCATTGCCACATTCCATCTACTGCAGGCAGGATACCTGGCTGGCTGAATGTCGCTGAGAAGCTCACAGAGACCGCCATAAGCAACAGTTTAACAGAATGCCACAGACTAATCAACCAAACTTTTTGGGTTGGGTTCTCTTTTATAGTCTGCAGGCATTAAATGAAAGAAGTCAGTGTTCCAGCAGAAGGAGACAACGTTTCAGAAAAGGCATTGTAGCAAACCAAAAAAGAAATTTTAAGCGCAGCAGAGTAACCAGCGCACATACCTGTTAGCTCAGGTGAGTTTAAAAGGCTGCTGTTGATAACAAGGGCATTTGCTAAATAGATGGTGTGTGTGCAACAATATACTGAAAGGTCAATTATATTGTGCAGCTTATCTCACCACCTGTAGTTATTTAGGTGAAAGCTCCAAAATGCTTGCCTAATATGTCTGTTTATCCAAAAGGAAGTAAAAAGGGAGAGCTAGAAAGATAGCATTGCATCACATTACATGGCAATGCAATGCACAGTTGCTGAAGTTGAACCAAAATGAGCTTGTAATCTGGCTTCTGCAACTTTGAACATGAAAAATCCAATGAGGAGAAGAAAAGCAAAGCCAAAGAGTCCATCCCAAAATCCGACAAACAAGCAAAATGAACAAAAAACATTGAATTCAATTCTTTCTGATTTTAGAAACTGCATTAAAGAAGGGGTGCACCGGTCCTGGAGATACTGCAATACCAGGTCAATGCGTGGAGTGGACAGAGCAAGCTCTTTTTCCATCTCCCTGTTCTAAAAATCCATTTAATATATGGTCCCCAGATAGGGGACGTATCAGATATTAAACTGATAAGAACAGATACTACACTTGATCTTAGCCAAAAGGCCGAGAATCGATAACCAGAATTGGTTTCAAACTACGGAGCCACCCAAGGATCCTGAAAAGTCCATTTGTGGAGATGAGCTCCTGGACTCCCGTTAAGAAGACATGTTGTCAACCTCTAGATCCCTTACATGCCTGCACTTTTCGGCTTGCTGCTGCTGCAATCCACACGTTTTAGATCTGCATAACTCCACCTCTTTAAACACAGCACCTTCACCCCCTGCTGTTCCCACCCGCCTCAACACCGTTGGAAGGGAGGAGAACCAATTAAGGCGGGGGGTGGGGTGGAACGAGCAGCTGTCTACCCTTAGCAGGAGGGCTCCTGATTACATACCTCTCCTGCTGCTGCTGCTGCTGGCTGTCCAGCAGCAGACTGAAGGTGGCTGCTGCTGTGCACAGGTATATAAAGGCTCAGAGCCTATTATGACACGCGCAGCCAGCGTTCCATTGCCACATTCCATCTACTGCAGGCAGGATACCTGGCTGGCTGAATGTCGCTGAGAAGCTCACAGAGACCGCCATAAGCAACAGTTTAACAGAATGCCACAGACTAATCAACCAAACTTTTTGGGTTGGGTTCTCTTTTATAGTCTGCAGGCATTAAATGAAAGAAGTCAGTGTTCCAGCAGAAGGAGACAACGTTTCAGAAAAGGCATTGTAGCAAACCAAAAAAGAAATTTTAAGCGCAGCAGAGTAACCAGCGCACATACCTGTTAGCTCAGGTGAGTTTAAAAGGCTGCTGTTGATAACAAGGGCATTTGCTAAATAGATGGTGTGTGTGCAACAATATACTGAAAGGTCAATTATATTGTGCAGCTTATCTCACCACCTGTAGTTATTTAGGTGAAAGCTCCAAAATGCTTCCCTAATATGTCTGTTTATCCAAAAGGAAGTAAAAAGGGAGAGCTAGAAAGATAGCATTGCATCACATTACATGGCAATGCAATGCACAGTTGCTGAAGTTGAACCAAAATGAGCTTGTAATCTGGCTTCTGCAACTTTGAACATGAAAAATCCAATGAGGAGAAGAAAAGCAAAGCCAAAGAGTCCATCCCAAAATCCGACAAACAAGCAAAATGAACAAAAAACATTGAATTCAATTCTTTCTGATTTTAGAAACTGCATTAAAGAAGGGGTGCACCGGTCCTGGAGATACTGCAATACCAGGTCAATGCGTGGAGTGGACAGAGCAAGCTCTTTTTCCATCTCCCTGTTCTAAAAATCCATTTAATATATGGTCCCCAGATAGGGGACGTATCAGATATTAAACTGATAAGAACAGATACTACACTTGATCTTAGCCAAAAGGCCGAGAAGCGATAACCAGAATTGGTTTCAAACTACGGAGCCACCCAAGGATCCTGAAAAGTCCATTTGTGGAGATGAGCTCCTGGACTCCCGTTAAGAAGACATGTTGTCAACCTCTAGATCCCTTACATGCCTGCACTTTTCGGCTTGCTGCTGCTGCAATCCACGCGTTTTAGATCTGCATAACTCCACCTCTTTAAACACAGCACCTTCACCCCCTGCTGTTCCCACCCGCCTCAACACCGTTGGAAGGGAGGAGAACCAATTAAGGCGGGGGGTGGGGTGGAACGAGCAGCTGTCTACCCTTAGCAGGAGGGCTCCTGATTACATACCTCTCCTGCTGCTGCTGCTGCTGGCTGTCCAGCAGCAGACTGAAGGTGGCTGCTGCTGTGCACAGGTATATAAAGGCTCAGAGCCTATTATGACACGCGCAGCCAGCGTTCCATTGCCACATTCCATCTACTGCAGGCAGGATACCTGGCTGGCTGAATGTCGCTGAGAAGCTCACAGAGACCGCCATAAGCAACAGTTTAACAGAATGCCACAGACTAATCAACCAAACTTTTTGGGTTGGGTTCTCTTTTATAGTCTGCAGGCATTAAATGAAAGAAGTCAGTGTTCCAGCAGAAGGAGACAACGTTTCAGAAAAGGCATTGTAGCAAACCAAAAAAGAAATTTTAAGCGCAGCAGAGTAACCAGCGCACATACCTGTTAGCTCAGGTGAGTTTAAAAGGCTGCTGTTGATAACAAGGGCATTTGCTAAATAGATGGTGTGTGTGCAACAATATACTGAAAGGTCAATTATATTGTGCAGCTTATCTCACCACCTGTAGTTATTTAGGTGAAAGCTCCAAAATGCTTGCCTAATATGTCTGTTTATCCAAAAGGAAGTAAAAAGGGAGAGCTAGAAAGATAGAATTGCATCACATTACATGGCAATGCAATGCACAGTTGCTGAAGTTGAACCAAAATGAGCTTGTAATCTGGCTTCTGCAACTTTGAACATGAAAAATCCAATGAGGAGAAGAAAAGCAAAGCCAAAGAGTCCATCCCAAAATCCGACAAACAAGCAAAATGAACAAAAAACATTGAATTCAATTCTTTCTGATTTTAGAAACTGCATTAAAGAAGGGGTGCACCGGTCCTGGAGATACTGCAATACCAGGTCAATGCGTGGAGTGGACAGAGCAAGCTCTTTTTCCATCTCCCTGTTCTAAAAATCCATTTAATATATGGTCCCCAGATAGGGGACGTATCAGATATTAAACTGATAAGAACAGATACTACACTTGATCTTAGCCAAAGGGCCGAGAAGCGATAACCAGAATTGGTTTCAAACTACGGAGCCACCCAAGGATCCTGAAAAGTCCATTTGTGGAGATGAGCTCCTGGACTCCCGTTAAGAAGACATGTTGTCAACCTCTAGATCCCTTACATGCCTGCACTTTTCGGCTTGCTGCTGCTGCAATCCACGCGTTTTAGATCTGCATAACTCCACCTCTTTAAACACAGCACCTTCACCCCCTGCTGTTCCCACCCGCCTCAACACCGTTGGAAGGGAGGAGAACCAATTAAGGCGGGGGGGTGGGGTGGAACGAGCAGCTGTCTACCCTTAGCAGGAGGGCTCCTGATTACATACCTCTCCTGCTGCTGCTGCTGCTGGCTGTCCAGCAGCAGACTGAAGGTGGCTGCTGCTGTGCACAGGTATATAAAGGCTCAGAGCCTATTATGACACGCGCAGCCAGCGTTCCATTGCCACATTCCATCTACTGCAGGCAGTATACCTGGCTGGCTGAATGTCGCTGAGAAGCTCACAGAGACCGCCATTAGCAACAGTTTAACAGAATGCCACAGACTAATCAACCAAACTTTTTGGGTTGGGTTCTCTTTTATAGTCTGCAGGCATTAAATGAAAGAAGTCAGTGTTCCAGCAGAAGGAGACAACGTTTCAGAAAAGGCATTGTAGCAAACCAAAAAAGAAATTTTAAGCGCAGCAGAGTAACCAGCGCACATACCTGTTAGCTCAGGTGAGTTTAAAAGGCTGCTGTTGATAACAAGGGCATTTGCTAAATAGATGGTGTGTGTGCAACAATATACTGAAAGGTCAATTATATTGTGCAGCTTATCTCACCACCTGTAGTTATTTAGGTGAAAGCTCCAAAATGCTTGCCTAATATGTCTGTTTATCCAAAAGGAAGTAAAAAGGGAGAGCTAGAAAGATAGCATTGCATCACATTACATGGCAATGCAATGCACAGTTGCTGAAGTTGAACCAAAATGAGCTTGTAATCTGGCTTCTGCAACTTTGAACATGAAAAATCCAATGAGGAGAAGAAAAGCAAAGCCAAAGAGTCCATCCCAAAATCCGACAAACAAGCAAAATGAACAAAAAACATTGAATTCAATTCTTTCTGATTTTAGAAACTGCATTAAAGAAGGGGTGCACCGGTCCTGGAGATACTGCAATACCAGGTCAATGCGTGGAGTGGACAGAGCAAGCTCTTTTTCCATCTCCCTGTTCTAAAAATCCATTTAATATATGGTCCCCAGATAGGGGACGTATCAGATATTAAACTGATAAGAACAGATTTTTTCTTTTTTTTTTTCTTCGAAAGCCCGAATTCGTGTACAAAACCCGAGTGCGCTTAAAAAAGTGACAAGTGCCACAAAAAAAGTGCACTAGGATGCTGGTCTTCTTGAAACCCTCTCCAAAAGGAGAAGGGTCCCCCAAACCATTCCCCGTCCCTCCGAGCCAAAAGGCCACAGCGAGGAACAGGGACAAAAAGCCACCTCCAGCCGAAGCCAGAGGCGACCCAATCTTACCCCCAGCACCTGCCCGAGTTCTCACCCGAGCAAGGCACTGGGAGCCAAAGACTGTGCTCCCCTCCCGGAAGAGGGGAGCCAACAACGCTCTCCTCCCGAAAGAGGAGAGCCAGGGGGGTTCAGGGGGGAGCGGAACCTGATGGCCACACACTCCCCCCCTAGACCTGCCAAGAGAGGAACCCGTAAGGGAACCGCATCCCGACAAAATCCTAGTAGGACGTGACACACGTGAATAAGTGGACACACAGTGACAAAGAAATTAAATAAATAGTGAAGGTTTCACAGTATAATACTGCCCGGACCTTCGACCGGGAATTGAAAAATTCCCCATCCTAAGGCCAGAAGGCCCAGAATAAGGGTGTGTGCGAAGAAAGAAAATTTGAAGTGCTTGTGCAAATGTGCCATAAACTCAAGTGGGGTTCCCAATCCCAGTGAGTTAAGGCACCCCAGGGTCACCACTCCTGGGGCACTTCACACTTCGGGCTTTCGATCTTCCCCGGCCCAATGGCGTCGATCCTGGGGGGCCATGCTTTCCACCAGATGACTATATTAGCCACCTGGCCTACTAACAAGCGCCTAAACCCCAGTGTGCATAATGTATCAATCTACTAGGGCGGCCAACATCCAAAACCGCCTTTTCGAAAGATACTACACTTGATCTTAGCCAAAAGGCCGAGAAGCGATAACCAGAATTGTTTCAAACTACGGAGCCACCCAAGGATCCTGAAAAGTCCATTTGTGGAGATGAGCTCCTGGACTCCCGTTAAGAAGACATGTTGTCAACCTCTAGATCCCTTACATGCCTGCACTTTTCGGCTTGCTGCTGCTGCAATCCACGCGTTTTAGATCTGCATAACTCCACCTCTTTAAACACAGCACCTTCACCCCCTGCTGTTCCCACCCGCCTCAACACCGTTGGAAGGGAGGAGAACCAATTAAGGCGGGGGGTGGGGTGAAACGAGCAGCTGTCTACCCTTAGCAGGAGGGCTCCTGATTACATACCTTTCCTGCTGCTGCTGCTGCTGGCTGTCCAGCAGCAAACTGAAGGTTGCTGCTGCTGTGCACAGGTATATAAAGGCTCAGAGCCTATTATGACACGCGCAGCCAGCGTTCCATTGCCACATTCCATCTACTGCAGGCAGGATACCTGGCTGGCTGAATGTCGCTGAGAAGCTCACAGAGACCGCCATAAGCAACAGTTTAACAGAATGCCACAGACTAATCAACCAAACTTTTTGGGTTGGGTTCTCTTTTATAGTCTGCAGGCATTAAATGAAAGAAGTCAGTGTTCCAGCAGAAGGAGACAACGTTTCAGAAAAGGCATTGTAGCAAACCAAAAAAGAAATTTTAAGCGCAGCAGAGTAACCAGCGCACATACCTGTTAGCTCAGGTGAGTTTAAAAGGCTGCTGTTGATAACAAGGGCATTTGCTAAATAGGTGGTGTGTGTGCAACAATATACTGAAAGGTCAATTATATTGTGCAGCTTATCTCACCACCTGTAGTTATTTAGGTGAAAGCTCCAAAATGCTTGCCTAATATGTCTGTTTATCCAAAAGGAAGTAAAAAGGGAGAGCTAGAAAGATAGCATTGCATCACATTACATGGCAATGCAATGCACAGTTGCTGAAGTTGAACCAAAATGAGCTTGTAATCTGGCTTCTGCAACTTTGAACATGAAAAATCCAATGAGGAGAAGAAAAGCAAAGCCAAAGAGTCCATCCCAAAATCCGACAAACAAGCAAAATGAACAAAAAACATTGAATTCAATTCTTTCTGATTTTAGAAACTGCATTAAAGAAGGGGTGCACCGGTCCTGGAGATACTGCAATACCAGGTCAATGCGTGGAGTGGACAGAGCAAGCTCTTTTTCCATCTCCCTGTTCTAAAAATCCATTTAATATATGGTCCCCAGATAGGGGACGTATCAGATATTAAACTGATATGAACAGATTTTTTTTTTTTTTTTTTTTTTCCAAACACTCAGAAATTAAGTTTTATAATCTTAAATCATATATCACTAAACTCAAGATTTTAGTTCCATCATCGTGTTTAGATATTATATTTATATTTTTTCATTTGAATTAATATATATAAAGTTAAACATAACAATTCCTTTACAGTTTCAACAGTTTCCAAACAAATCACAACTGACTTTACTTCACCCGGTTTCCCAAACTAAATATCCCCTTTTTCTCTTTTACTTTCCTCCCAACAAAACCCCTTAACTTCTTTTCTTCCTCCTCATGCTCTAACCGCATCTGTTCCCAATCATACTCTTCCTCATCATCTCTGAAAGTCACCACCTTCTCCAAAACTTTACCCTTTTCCTCTTTTACTTCTTTCTTTTCATCAGATACTTTCCTTGATCCACAATTTTCCTGTACCGTTACCTTTTTCTTCACCTTTAAACTTTCAACTTCTTTTCCCTGCTTATTCTCCTCTATAATTATCGCATCAACTTCCTTCTTCATTTTATCACCAATATCTTCCTTTTGTCCTCCAAAGTTCTTTTCAAAAGTTCCTTTGCTGCTTTCCATGTAACAATACCCAGAACTCCCGTTTACCATAATCCTCCCATTATGCAAATTTTCTTCTCCTGTTGTCCACACCAAAAAACGTCTCTTTCCGTTCCAAATACCAACTTTGTTCCTGTATAATTTCTGAAACTTTACCATCTTACATTTAGATTCCAAAAAAACCATTATCTCCTCTATTTCCACAAACGGATTGTCCATGTAAATTATCACACTCTTCGGTTTCCCCATGAATGATGCACTTACTCCAATTTTCCCAGAATCCTCTTCACTCCAGCATTTGAAAAAATGAATGCACTTTTCCTCAGAAACTAGAGTCACATCACAAACTTTACCTTGCTTTATTTCTTGCATACAGTAGATATCCTTCTCCAAAACTTCATGTTTCCTCAAAATTTCCAGAATCCATTTTTCTTCCAAAAAAGTTTCTTCCGTCTCCCGTTTCACAAAAAAACGTAAGCATCTCTTCTTTTTCCAAAACTCCATCTCAACAATCCGTTTTCCTTCCGTTTTTCCTTTTAATCCTCCAAATGTTGCCACCACAGCTATGTGTGGCGACAGTTACCCCCCACAGCTATGTGTGGTGACAAGGTGATCGCCTCTCGTTGCCCAGGGACTAATCCGACTCCCTAATAGCAGCAGGGGGGTTTAGCTCCACCGAAGAGTGTAGCGATCCCCCCAGGGCCAAGGAGCCGGGTACCCCAAGCACCTCCCAGTCAAGACCAAGGCAGCAACCGCTAGATCACTGCACTTGATCTTAGCCAAAAGGCCGAGAAGCGATAACCAGAATTGGTTTCAAACTACGGAGCCACCCAAGGATCCTGAAAAGTCCATTTGTGGAGATGAGCTCCTGGACTCCCGTTAAGAAGACATGTTGTCAACCTCTAGATCCCTTACATGCCTGCACTTTTCGGCTTGCTGTTGCTGCAATCCACGCGTTTTAGATCTGCATAACTCCACCTCTTTAAACACAGCACCTTCACCCCCTGCTGTTCCCACCCGCCTCAACACCGTTGGAAGGGAGGAGAACCAATTAAGGCGGGGAGTGGGGTGGAACGAGCAGCTGTCTACCCTTAGCAGGAGGGCTCCTGATTACATACCTCTCCTGCTGCTGCTGCTGCTGGCTGTCCAGCAGCAGACTGAAGGTGGCTGCTGCTGTGCACAGGTATATAAAGGCTCAGAGCCTATTATGACACGCGCAGCCAGCGTTCCATTGCCACATTCCATCTACTGCAGGCAGGATACCTGGCTGGCTGAATGTCACTGAGAAGCTCACAGAGACCGCCATAAGCAACAGTTTAACAGAATGCCACAGACTAATCAACCAAACTTTTTGGGTTGGGTTCTCTTTCATAGTCTGCAGGCATTAAATGAAAGAAGTCAGTGTTCCAGCAGAAGGAGACAACGTTTCAGAAAAGGCATTGTAGCAAACCAAAAAAGAAATTTTAAGCGCAGCAGAGTAACCAGCGCACATACCTGTTAGCTCAGGTGAGTTTAAAAGGCTGCTGTTGATAACAAGGGCATTTGCTAAATAGATGGTGTGTGTGCAACAATATACTGAAAGGTCAATTATATTGTGCAGCTTATCTCACCACCTGTAGTTATTTAGGTGAAAGTTCCAAAATGCTTGCCTAATATGTCTGTTTATCCAAAAGGAAGTAAAAAGGGAGAGCTAGAAAGATAGCATTGCATCACATTACATGGCAATGCAATGCACAGTTGCTGAAGTTGAACCAAAATGAGCTTGTAATCTGGCTTCTGCAACTTTGAACATGAAAAATCCAATGAGGAGAAGAAAAGCAAAGCCAAAGAGTCCATCCCAAAATCCGACAAACAAGCAAAATGAACAAAAAACATTGAATTCAATTCTTTCTGATTTTAGAAACTGCATTAAAGAAGGGGTGCACCGGTCCTGGAGATACTGCAATACCAGGTCAATGCGTGGAGTGGACAGAGCAAGCTCTTTTTCCATCTCCCTGTTCTAAAAATCCATTTAATATATGGTCCCCAGATAGGGGACGTATCAGATATTAAACTGATAAGAACAGATTTTTTTTTTTTTTTTTTTTCTTTTTTTTTTTTTTAGCCCGAATTCGTGTACAAAACCCGAGTGCGCTTAAAAAAGTGACAAGTGCCACAAAAAAAGTGCACTAGGATGCTGGTCTTCTTGAAACCCTCTCCAAAAGGAGAAGGGTCCCCCAAACCATTCCCCGTCCCTCCGAGCCAAAAGGCCACAGCGAGGAACAGGGACAAAAAGCCACCTCCAGCCGAAGCCAGAGGTGACCCAATCTTACCCCCAGCACCTGCCCGAGTTCTCACCCGAGCAAGGCACTGGGAGCCAAAGACTGTGCTCCCCTCCCGGAAGAGGGGAGCCAACAACGCTCTCCTCCCGAAAGAGGAGAGCCAGGGGGGTTCAGGGGGGAGCGGAACCTGATGGCCACACACTCCCCCCCTAGACCTGCCAAGAGAGGAACCCGTAAGGGAACCGCATCCCGACAAAATCCTAGTAGGACGTGACACACGTGAATAAGTGGACACACAGTGACAAAGAAATTAAATAAATAGTGAAGGTTTCACAGTATAATACTGCCCGGACCTTCGACCGGGAATTGAAAAATTCCCCATCCTAAGGCCAGAAGGCCCGGAATAAGGGTGTGTGCGAAGAAAGAAAATTTGAAGTGCTTGTGCAAATGTGCCATAAACTCAAGTGGGGTTCCCAATCCCAGTGAGTTAAGGCACCCCAGGGTCACCACTCCTGGGGCACTTCACACTTCGGGCTTTCGATCTTCCCCGGCCCAATGGCGTCGATCCTGGGGGGCCATGCTTTCCACCAGATGAATATATTAGCCACCTGGCGTACTAACAAGCGCCTAAACCCCAGTGTGCATAATGTATCAATCTACTAGGGCGGCCAACATCCAAAACCGCCTTTTCAAAAGATACTACACTTGATCTTAGCCAAAAGGCCGAGAAGCGATAACCAGAATTGGTTTCAAACTACGGAGCCACCCAAGGATCCTGAAAAGTCCATTTGTGGAGATGAGCTCCTGGACTCCCGTTAAGAAGACATGTTGTCAACCTCTAGATCCCTTACATGCCTGCACTTTTCGGCTTGCTGCTGCTGCAATCCACGCGTTTTAGATCTGCATAACTCCACCTCTTTAAACACAGCACCTTCACCCCCTGCTGTTCCCACCCGCCTCAACACCGTTGGAAGGGAGGAGAACCAATTAAGGCGGGGGGTGGGGTGGAACGAGCAGCTGTCTACCCTTAGCAGGAGGGCTCCTGATTACATACCTCTCCTGCTGCTGCTGCTGCTGGCTGTCCAGCAGCAGACTGAAGGTGGCTGCTGCTGTGCACAGGTATATAAAGGCTCAGAGCCTATTATGACACGCGCAGCCAGCGTTCCATTGCCACATTCCATCTACTGCAGGCAGGATACCTGGCTGGCTGAATGTCGCTGAGAAGCTCACAGAGACCGCCATAAGCAACAGTTTAACAGAATGCCACAGACTAATCAACCAAACTTTTTGGGTTGGGTTCTCTTTTATAGTCTGCAGGCATTAAATGAAAGAAGTCAGTGTTCCAGCAGAAGGAGACAACGTTTCAGAAAAGGCATTGTAGCAAACCAAAAAAGAAATTTTAAGCGCAGCAGAGTAACCAGCGCACATACCTGTTAGCTCAGGTGAGTTTAAAAGGCTGCTGTTGATAACAAGGGCATTTGCTAAATAGATGGTGTGTGTGCAACAATATACTGAAAGGTCAATTATATTGTGCAGCTTATCTCACCACCTGTAGTTATTTAGGTGAAAGCTCCAAAATGCTTGCCTAATATGTCTGTTTATCCAAAAGGAAGTAAAAAGGGAGAGCTAGAAAGATAGCATTGCATCACATTACATGGCAATGCAATGCACAGTTGCTGAAGTTGAACCAAAATGAGCTTGTAATCTGGCTTCTGCAACTTTGAACATGAAAAATCCAATGAGGAGAAGAAAAGCAAAGCCAAAGAGTCCATCCCAAAATCCGACAAACAAGCAAAATGAACAAAAAACATTGAATTCAATTCTTTCTGATTTTAGAAACTGCATTAAAGAAGGGGTGCACCGGTCCTGGAGATACTGCAATACCAGGTCAATGCGTGGAGTGGACAGAGCAAGCTCTTTTTCCATCTCCCTGTTCTAAAAATCCATTTAATATATGGTCCCCAGATAGGGGACGTATCAGATATTAAACTGATATGAACAGATTTTTTTTTTTTTTTTTTTTTTCCAAACACTCAGAAATTAAGTTTTATAATCTTAAATCATATATCACTAAACTCAAGATTTTAGTTCCATCATCGTGTTTAGATATTATATTTATATTTTTTCATTTGAATTAATATATATAAAGTTAAACATAACAATTCCTTTACAGTTTCAACAGTTTCCAAACAAATCACAACTGACTTTACTTCACCCGGTTTCCCAAACTAAATATCCCCTTTTTCTCTTTTACTTTCCTCCCAACAAAACCCCTTAACTTCTTTTCTTCCTCCTCATGCTCTAACCGCATCTGTTCCCAATCATACTCTTCCTCATCATCTCTGAAAGTCACCACCTTCTCCAAAACTTTACCCTTTTCCTCTTTTACTTCTTTCTTTTCATCAGATACTTTCCTTGATCCACAATTTTCCTGTACCGTTACCTTTTTCTTCACCTTTAAACTTTCAACTTCTTTTCCCTGCTTATTCTCCTCTATAATTATCGCATCAACTTCCTTCTTCATTTTATCACCAATATCTTCCTTTTGTCCTCCAAAGTTCTTTTCAAAAGTTCCTTTGCTGCTTTCCATGTAACAATACCCAGAACTCCCGTTTACCATAATCCTCCCATTATGCAAATTTTCTTCTCCTGTTGTCCACACCAAAAAACGTCTCTTTCCGTTCCAAATACCAACTTTGTTCCTGTATAATTTCTGAAACTTTACCATCTTACATTTAGATTCCAAAAAAACCATTATCTCCTCTATTTCCACAAACGGATTGTCCATGTAAATTATCACACTCTTCGGTTTCCCCATGAATGATGCACTTACTCCAATTTTCCCAGAATCCTCTTCACTCCAGCATTTGAAAAAATGAATGCACTTTTCCTCAGAAACTAGAGTCACATCACAAACTTTACCTTGCTTTATTTCTTGCATACAGTAGATATCCTTCTCCAAAACTTCATGTTTCCTCAAAATTTCCAGAATCCATTTTTCTTCCAAAAAAGTTTCTTCCGTCTCCCGTTTCACAAAAAAACGTAAGCATCTCTTCTTTTTCCAAAACTCCATCTCAACAATCCGTTTTCCTTCCGTTTTTCCTTTTAATCCTCCAAATGTTGCCACCACAGCTATGTGTGGCGACAGTTACCCCCCACAGCTATGTGTGGTGACAAGGTGATCGCCTCTCGTTGCCCAGGGACTAATCCGACTCCCTAATAGCAGCAGGGGGGTTTAGCTCCACCGAAGAGTGTAGCGATCCCCCCAGGGCCAAGGAGCCGGGTACCCCAAGCACCTCCCAGTCAAGACCAAGGCAGCAACCGCTAGATCACTGCACTTGATCTTAGCCAAAAGGCCGAGAAGCGATAACCAGAATTGGTTTCAAACTACGGAGCCACCCAAGGATCCTGAAAAGTCCATTTGTGGAGATGAGCTCCTGGACTCCCGTTAAGAAGACATGTTGTCAACCTCTAGATCCCTTACATGCCTGCACTTTTCGGCTTGCTGTTGCTGCAATCCACGCGTTTTAGATCTGCATAACTCCACCTCTTTAAACACAGCACCTTCACCCCCTGCTGTTCCCACCCGCCTCAACACCGTTGGAAGGGAGGAGAACCAATTAAGGCGGGGAGTGGGGTGGAACGAGCAGCTGTCTACCCTTAGCAGGAGGGCTCCTGATTACATACCTCTCCTGCTGCTGCTGCTGCTGGCTGTCCAGCAGCAGACTGAAGGTGGCTGCTGCTGTGCACAGGTATATAAAGGCTCAGAGCCTATTATGACACGCGCAGCCAGCGTTCCATTGCCACATTCCATCTACTGCAGGCAGGATACCTGGCTGGCTGAATGTCACTGAGAAGCTCACAGAGACCGCCATAAGCAACAGTTTAACAGAATGCCACAGACTAATCAACCAAACTTTTTGGGTTGGGTTCTCTTTCATAGTCTGCAGGCATTAAATGAAAGAAGTCAGTGTTCCAGCAGAAGGAGACAACGTTTCAGAAAAGGCATTGTAGCAAACCAAAAAAGAAATTTTAAGCGCAGCAGAGTAACCAGCGCACATACCTGTTAGCTCAGGTGAGTTTAAAAGGCTGCTGTTGATAACAAGGGCATTTGCTAAATAGATGGTGTGTGTGCAACAATATACTGAAAGGTCAATTATATTGTGCAGCTTATCTCACCACCTGTAGTTATTTAGGTGAAAGTTCCAAAATGCTTGCCTAATATGTCTGTTTATCCAAAAGGAAGTAAAAAGGGAGAGCTAGAAAGATAGCATTGCATCACATTACATGGCAATGCAATGCACAGTTGCTGAAGTTGAACCAAAATGAGCTTGTAATCTGGCTTCTGCAACTTTGAACATGAAAAATCCAATGAGGAGAAGAAAAGCAAAGCCAAAGAGTCCATCCCAAAATCCGACAAACAAGCAAAATGAACAAAAAACATTGAATTCAATTCTTTCTGATTTTAGAAACTGCATTAAAGAAGGGGTGCACCGGTCCTGGAGATACTGCAATACCAGGTCAATGCGTGGAGTGGACAGAGCAAGCTCTTTTTCCATCTCCCTGTTCTAAAAATCCATTTAATATATGGTCCCCAGATAGGGGACGTATCAGATATTAAACTGATAAGAACAGATTTTTTTTTTTTTTTTTTTTCTTTTTTTTTTTTTTAGCCCGAATTCGTGTACAAAACCCGAGTGCGCTTAAAAAAGTGACAAGTGCCACAAAAAAAGTGCACTAGGATGCTGGTCTTCTTGAAACCCTCTCCAAAAGGAGAAGGGTCCCCCAAACCATTCCCCGTCCCTCCGAGCCAAAAGGCCACAGCGAGGAACAGGGACAAAAAGCCACCTCCAGCCGAAGCCAGAGGTGACCCAATCTTACCCCCAGCACCTGCCCGAGTTCTCACCCGAGCAAGGCACTGGGAGCCAAAGACTGTGCTCCCCTCCCGGAAGAGGGGAGCCAACAACGCTCTCCTCCCGAAAAAGGAGAGCCAGGGGGGTTCAGGGGGGAGCGGAACCTGATGGCCACACACTCCCCCCCTAGACCTGCCAAGAGAGGAACCCGTAAGGGAACCGCATCCCGACAAAATCCTAGTAGGACGTGACACACGTGAATAAGTGGACACACAGTGACAAAGAAATTAAATAAATAGTGAAGGTTTCACAGTATAATACTGCCCGGACCTTCGACCGGGAATTGAAAAATTCCCCATCCTAAGGCCAGAAGGCCCGGAATAAGGGTGTGTGCGAAGAAAGAAAATTTGAAGTGCTTGTGCAAATGTGCCATAAACTCAAGTGGGGTTCCCAATCCCAGTGAGTTAAGGCACCCCAGGGTCACCACTCCTGGGGCACTTCACACTTCGGGCTTTCGATCTTCCCCGGCCCAATGGCGTCGATCCTGGGGGGCCATGCTTTCCACCAGATGAATATATTAGCCACCTGGCGTACTAACAAGCGCCTAAACCCCAGTGTGCATAATGTATCAATCTACTAGGGCGGCCAACATCCAAAACCGCCTTTTCAAAAGATACTACACTTGATCTTAGCCAAAAGGCCGAGAAGCGATAACCAGAATTGGTTTCAAACTACGGAGCCACCCAAGGATCCTGAAAAGTCCATTTGTGGAGATGAGCTCCTGGACTCCCGTTAAGAAGACATGTTGTCAACCTCTAGATCCCTTACATGCCTGCACTTTTCGGCTTGCTGCTGCTGCAATCCACGCGTTTTAGATCTGCATAACTCCACCTCTTTAAACACAGCACCTTCACCCCCTGCTGTTCCCACCCGCCTCAACACCGTTGGAAGGGAGGAGAACCAATTAAGGCGGGGGGTGGGGTGGAACGAGCAGCTGTCTACCCTTAGCAGGAGGGCTCCTGATTACATACCTCTCCTGCTGCTGCTGCTGCTGGCTGTCCAGCAGCAGACTGAAGGTGGCTGCTGCTGTGCACAGGTATATAAAGGCTCAGAGCCTATTATGACACGCGCAGCCAGCGTTCCATTGCCACATTCCATCTACTGCAGGCAGGATACCTGGCTGGCTGAATGTCGCTGAGAAGCTCACAGAGACCGCCATAAGCAACAGTTTAACAGAATGCCACAGACTAATCAACCAAACTTTTTGGGTTGGGTTCTCTTTTATAGTCTGCAGGCATTAAATGAAAGAAGTCAGTGTTCCAGCAGAAGGAGACAACGTTTCAGAAAAGGCATTGTAGCAAACCAAAAAAGAAATTTTAAGCGCAGCAGAGTAACCAGCGCACATACCTGTTAGCTCAGGTGAGTTTAAAAGGCTGCTGTTGATAACAAGGGCATTTGCTAAATAGATGGTGTGTGTGCAACAATATACTGAAAGGTCAATTATATTGTGCAGCTTATCTCACCACCTGTAGTTATTTAGGTGAAAGCTCCAAAATGCTTGCCTAATATGTCTGTTTATCCAAAAGGAAGTAAAAATGGAGAGCTAGAAAGATAGCATTGCATCACATTACATGGCAATGCAATGCACAGTTGCTGAAGTTGAACCAAAATGAGCTTGTAATCTGGCTTCTGCAACTTTGAACATGAAAAATCCAATGAGGAGAAGAAAAGCAAAGCCAAAGAGTCCATCCCAAAATCCGACAAACAAGCAAAATGAACAAAAAACATTGAATTCAATTCTTTCTGATTTTAGAAACTGCATTAAAGAAGGGGTGCACCGGTCCTGGAGATACTGCAATACCAGGTCAATGCGTGGAGTGGACAGAGCAAGCTCTTTTTCCATCTCCCTGTTCTAAAAATCCATTTAATATATGGTCCCCAGATAGGGGACGTATCAGATATTAAACTGATAAGAACAGATACTACACTTGATCTTAGCCAAAAGGCCGAGAAGCGATAACCAGAATTGGTTTCAAACTACGGAGCCACCCAAGGATCCTGAAAAGTCCATTTGTGGAGATGAGCTCCTGGACTCCCGTTAAGAAGACATGTTGTCAACCTCTAGATCCCTTACATGCCTGCACTTTTCGGCTTGCTGCTGCTGCAATCCACGCGTTTTAGATCTGCATAACTCCACCTCTATAAACACAGCACCTTCACCCCCTGCTGTTCCCACCCGCCTCAACACCGTTGGAAGGGAGGAGAACCAATTAAGGCGGGGGGTGGGGTGGAACAAGCAGCTGTCTACCCTTAGCAGGAGGGCTCCTGATTACATACCTCTCCTGCTGCTGCTGCTGCTGGCTGTCCAGCAGCAGACTGAAGGTGGCTGCTGCTGTGCACAGGTATATAAAGGCTCAGAGCCTATTATGACACGCGCAGCCAGCGTTCCATTGCCACATTCCATCTACTGCAGGCAGGATACCTGGCTGGCTGAATGTCGCTGAGAAGCTCACAGAGACCGCCATAAGCAACAGTTTAACAGAATGCCACAGACTAATCAACCAAACTTTTTGGGTTGGGTTCTCTTTTATAGTCTGCAGGCATTAAATGAAAGAAGTCAGTGTTCCAGCAGAAGGAGACAACGTTTCAGAAAAGGCATTGTAGCAAACCAAAAAAGAAATTTTAAGCGCAGCAGAGTAACCAGCGCACATACCTGTTAGCTCAGGTGAGTTTAAAAGGCTGCTGTTGATAACAAGGGCATTTGCTAAATAGATGGTGTGTGTGCAACAATATACTGAAAGGTCAATTATATTGTGCAGCTTATCTCACCACCTGTAGTTATTTAGGTGAAAGCTCCAAAATGCTTGCCTAATATGTCTGTTTATCCAAAAGGAAGTAAAAAGGGAGAGCTAGAAAGATAGCATTGCATCACATTACATGGCAATGCAATGCACAGTTGCTGAAGTTGAACCAAAATGAGCTTGTAATCTGGCTTCTGCAACTTTGAACATGAAAAATCCAATGAGGAGAAGAAAAGCAAAGCCAAAGAGTCCATCCCAAAATCCGACAAACAAGCAAAATGAACAAAAAACATTGAATTCAATTCTTTCTGATTTTAGAAACTGCATTAAAGAAGGGGTGCACCGGTCCTGGAGATACTGCAATACCAGGTCAATGCGTGGAGTGGACAGAGCAAGCTCTTTTTCCATCTCCCTGTTCTAAAAATCCATTTAATATATGGTCCCCAGATAGGGGACGTATCAGATATTAAACTGATAAGAACAGATACTACACTTGATCTTAGCCAAAAGGCCGAGAAGCGATAACCAGAATTGGTTTCAAACTACGGAGCCACCCAAGGATCCTGAAAAGTCCATTTGTGGAGATGAGCTCCTGGACTCCCGTTAAGAAGACATGTTGTCAACCTCTAGATCCCTTACATGCCTGCACTTTTCGGCTTGCTGCTGCTGCAATCCACGCGTTTTAGATCTGCATAACTCCACCTCTTTAAACACAGCACCTTCACCCCCTGCTGTTCCCACCCGCCTCAACACCGTTGGAAGGGAGGAGAACCAATTAAGGCGGTGGGTGGGGTGGAACGAGCAGCTGTCTACCCTTAGCAGGAGGGCTCCTGATTACATACCTCTCCTGCTGCTGCTGCTGCTGGCTGTCCAGCAGCAGACTGAAGGTGGCTGCTGCTGTGCACAGGTATATAAAGGCTCAGAGCCTATTATGACACGCGCAGCCAGCGTTCCATTGCCACATTCCATCTACTGCAGGCAGGATACCTGGCTGGCTGAATGTCGCTGAGAAGCTCACAGAGACCGCCATAAGCAACAGTTTAACAGAATGCCACAGACTAATCAACCAAACTTTTTGGGTTGGGTTCTCTTTTATAGTCTGCAGGCATTAAATGAAAGAAGTCAGTGTTCCAGCAGAAGGAGACAACGTTTCAGAAAAGGCATTGTAGCAAACCAAAAAAGAAATTTTAAGCGCAGCAGAGTAACCAGCGCACATACCTGTTAGCTCAGGTGAGTTTAAAAGGCTGCTGTTGATAACAAGGGCATTTGCTAAATAGATGGTGTGTGTGCAACAATATACTGAAAGGTCAATTATATTGTGCAGCTTATCTCACCACCTGTAGTTATTTAGGTGAAAGCTCCAAAATGCTTGCCTAATATGTCTGTTTATCCAAAAGGAAGTAAAAAGGGAGAGCTAGAAAGATAGCATTGCATCACATTACATGGCAATGCAATGCACAGTTGCTGAAGTTGAACCAAAATGAGCTTGTAATCTGGCTTCTGCAACTTTGAACATGAAAAATCCAATGAGGAGAAGAAAAGCAAAGCCAAAGAGTCCATCCCAAAATCCGACAAACAAGCAAAATGAACAAAAAACATTGAATTCAATTCTTTCTGATTTTAGAAACTGCATTAAAGAAGGGGTGCACCGGTCCTGGAGATACTGCAATACCAGGTCAATGCGTGGAGTGGACAGAGCAAGCTCTTTTTCCATCTCCCTGTTCTAAAAATCCATTTAATATATGGTCCGCAGATAGGGGACGTATCAGATATTAAACTGATAAGAACAGATACTACACTTGATCTTAGCCAAAAGGCCGAGAAGCGATAACCAGAATTGGTTTCAAACTACGGAGCCACCCAAGGATCCTGAAAAGTCCATTTGTGGAGATGAGCTCCTGGACTCCCGTTAAGAAGACATGTTGTCAACCTCTAGATCCCTTACATGCCTGCACTTTTCGGCTTGCTGCTGCTGCAATCCACGCGTTTTAGATCTGCATAACTCCACCTCTTTAAACACAGCACCTTCACCCCCTGCTGTTCCCACCCGCCTCAACACCGTTGGAAGGGAGGAGAACCAATTAAGGCGGGGGGTGGGGTGGAACGAGCAGCTGTCTACCCTTAGCAGGAGGGCTCCTGATTACATACCTCTCCTGCTGCTGCTGCTGCTGGCTGTCCAGCAGCAGACTGAAGGTGGCTGCTGGTGTGCACAGGTATATAAAGGCTCAGAGCCTATTATGACACGCGCAGCCAGCGTTCCATTGCCACATTCCATCTACTGCAGGCAGGATACCTGGCTGGCTGAATGTCGCTGAGAAGCTCACAGAGACCGCCATAAGCAACAGTTTAACAGAATGCCACAGACTAATCAACCAAACTTTTTGGGTTGGGTTCTCTTTTATAGTCTGCAGGCATTAAATGAAAGAAGTCAGTGTTCCAGCAGAAGGAGACAACGTTTCAGAAAAGGCATTGTAGCAAACCAAAAAAGAAATTTTAAGCGCAGCAGAGTAACCAGCGCACATACCTGTTAGCTCAGGTGAGTTTAAAAGGCTGCTGTTGATAACAAGGGCATTTGCTAAATAGATGGTGTGTGTGCAACAATATACTGAAAGGTCAATTATATTGTGCAGCTTATCTCACCACCTGTAGTTATTTAGGTGAAAGCTCCAAAATGCTTGCCTAATATGTCTGTTTATCCAAAAGGAAGTAAAAAGGGAGAGCTAGAAAGATAGCATTGCATCACATTACATGGCAATGCAATGCACAGTTGCTGAAGTTGAACCAAAATGAGCTTGTAATCTGGCTTCTGCAACTTTGAACATGAAAAATCCAATGAGGAGAAGAAAAGCAAAGCCAAAGAGTCCATCCCAAAATCCGACAAACAAGCAAAATGAACAAAAAACATTGAATTCAATTCTTTCTGATTTTAGAAACTGCATTAAAGAAGGGGTGCACCGGTCCTGGAGATACTGCAATACCAGGTCAATGCGTGGAGTGGACAGAGCAAGCTCTTTTTCCATCTCCCTGTTCTAAAAATCCATTTAATATATGGTCCGCAGATAGGGGACGTATCAGATATTAAACTGATAAGAACAGATACTACACTTGATCTTAGCCAAAAGGCCGAGAAGCGATAACCAGAATTGGTTTCAAACTACGGAGCCACCCAAGGATCCTGAAAAGTCCATTTGTGGAGATGAGCTCCTGGACTCCCGTTAAGAAGACATGTTGTCAACCTCTAGATCCCTTACATGCCTGCACTTTTCGGCTTGCTGCTGCTGCAATCCACGCGTTTTAGATCTGCATAACTCCACCTCTTTAAACACAGCACCTTCACCCCCTGCTGTTCCCACCCGCCTCAACACCGTTGGAAGGGAGGAGAACCAATTAAGGCGGGGGGTGGGGTGGAACGAGCAGCTGTCTACCCTTAGCAGGAGGGCTCCTGATTACATACCTCTCCTGCTGCTGCTGCTGCTGGCTGTCCAGCAGCAGACTGAAGGTGGCTGCTGGTGTGCACAGGTATATAAAGGCTCAGAGCCTATTATGACACGCGCAGCCAGCGTTCCATTGCCACATTCCATCTACTGCAGGCAGGATACCTGGCTGGCTGAATGTCGCTGAGAAGCTCACAGAGACCGCCATAAGCAACAGTTTAACAGAATGCCACAGACTAATCAACCAAACTTTTTGGGTTGGGTTCTCTTTTATAGTCTGCAGGCATTAAATGAAAGAAGTCAGTGTTCCAGCAGAAGGAGACAACGTTTCAGAAAAGGCATTGTAGCAAACCAAAAAAGAAATTTTAAGCGCAGCAGAGTAACCAGCGCACATACCTGTTAGCTCAGGTGAGTTTAAAAGGCTGCTGTTGATAACAAGGGCATTTGCTAAATAGATGGTGTGTGTGCAACAATATACTGAAAGGTCAATTATATTGTGCAGCTTATCTCACCACCTGTAGTTATTTAGGTGAAAGCTCCAAAATGCTTGCCTAATATGTCTGTTTATCCAAAAGGAAGTAAAAAGGGAGAGCTAGAAAGATAGCATTGCATCACATTACATGGCAATGCAATGCACAGTTGCTGAAGTTGAACCAAAATGAGCTTGTAATCTGGCTTCTGCAACTTTGAACATGAAAAATCCAATGAGGAGAAGAAAAGCAAAGCCAAAGAGTCCATCCCAAAATCCGACAAACAAGCAAAATGAACAAAAAACATTGAATTCAATTCTTTCTGATTTTAGAAACTGCATTAAAGAAGGGGTGCACCGGTCCTGGAGATACTGCAATACCAGGTCAATGCGTGGAGTGGACAGAGCAAGCTCTTTTTCCATCTCCCTGTTCTAAAAATCCATTTAATATATGGTCCCCAGATAGGGGACGTATCAGATATTAAACTGATAAGAACAGATACTACACTTGATCTTAGCCAAAAGGCCGAGAAGCGATAACCAGAATTGGTTTCAAACTACGGAGCCACCCAAGGATCCTGAAAAGTCCATTTGTGGAGATGAGCTCCTGGACTCCCGTTAAGAAGACATGTTGTCAACCTCTAGATCCCTTACATGCCTGCACTTTTCGGCTTGCTGCTGCTGCAATCCACGCGTTTTAGATCTGCATAACTCCACCTCTTTAAACACAGCACCTTCACCCCCTGCTGTTCCCACCCGCCTCAACACCGTTGGAAGGGAGGAGAACCAATTAAGGCGGGGGGTGGGGTGGAACGAGCAGCTGTCTACCCTTAGCAGGAGGGCTCCTGATTACATACCTCTCCTGCTGCTGCTGCTGCTGGCTGTCCAGCAGCAGACTGAAGGTGGCTGCTGCTGTGCACAGGTATATAAAGGCTCAGAGCCTATTATGACACGCGCAGCCAGCGTTCCATTGCCACATTCCATCTACTGCAGGCAGGATACCTGGCTGGCTGAATGTCGCTGAGAAGCTCACAGAGACCGCCATAAGCAACAGTTTAACAGAATGCCACAGACTAATCAACCAAACTTTTTGGGTTGGGTTCTCTTTTATAGTCTGCAGGCATTAAATGAAAGAAGTCAGTGTTCCAGCAGAAGGAGACAACGTTTCAGAAAAGGCATTGTAGCAAACCAAAAAAGAAATTTTAAGCGCAGCAGAGTAACCAGCGCACATACCTGTTAGCTCAGGTGAGTTTAAAAGGCTGCTGTTGATAACAAGGGCATTTGCTAAATAGATGGTGTGTGTGCAACAATATACTGAAAGGTCAATTATATTGTGCAGCTTATCTCACCACCTGTAGTTATTTAGGTGAAAGCTCCAAAATGCTTGCCTAATATGTCTGTTTATCCAAAAGGAAGTAAAAAGGGAGAGCTAGAAAGATAGCATTGCATCACATTACATGGCAATGCAATGCACAGTTGCTGAAGTTGAACCAAAATGAGCTTGTAATCTGGCTTCTGCAACTTTGAACATGAAAAATCCAATGAGGAGAAGAAAAGCAAAGCCAAAGAGTCCATCCCAAAATCCGACAAACAAGCAAAATGAACAAAAAACATTGAATTCAATTCTTTCTGATTTTAGAAACTGCATTAAAGAAGGGGTGCACCGGTCCTGGAGATACTGCAATACCAGGTCAATGCGTGGAGTGGACAGAGCAAGCTCTTTTTCCATCTCCCTGTTCTAAAAATCCATTTAATATATGGTCCCCAGATAGGGGACGTATCAGATATTAAACTGATAAGAACAGATACTACACTTGATCTTAGCCAAAAGGCCGAGAAGCGATAACCAGAATTGGTTTCAAACTACGGAGCCACCCAAGGATCCTGAAAAGTCCATTTGTGGAGATGAGATCCTGGACTCCCGTTAAGAAGACATGTTGTCAACCTCTAGATCCCTTACATGCCTGCACTTTTCGGCTTGCTGCTGCTGCAATCCACGCGTTTTAGATCTGCATAACTCCACCTCTTTAAACACAGCACCTTCACCCCCTGCTGTTCCCACCCGCCTCAACACCGTTGGAAGGGAGGAGAACCAATTAAGGCGGGGGGTGGGGTGGAACGAGCAGCTGTCTACCCTTAGCAGGAGGGCTCCTGATTACATACCTCTCCTGCTGCTGCTGCTGCTGGCTGTCCAGCAGCAGACTGAAGGTGGCTGCTGCTGTGCACAGGTATATAAAGGCTCAGAGCCTATTATGACACGTGCAGCCAGCGTTCCATTGCCACATTCCATCTACTGCAGGCAGGATACCTGGCTGGCTGAATGTCGCTGAGAAGCTCACAGAGACCGCCATAAGCAACAGTTTAACAGAATGCCACAGACTAATCAACCAAACTTTTTGGGTTGGGTTCTCTTTTATAGTCTGCAGGCATTAAATGAAAGAAGTCAGTGTTCCAGCAGAAGGAGACAACGTTTCAGAAAAGGCATTGTAGCAAACCAAAAAAGAAATTTTAAGCGCAGCAGAGTAACCAGCGCACATACCTGTTAGCTCAGGTGAGTTTAAAAGGCTGCTGTTGATAACAAGGGCATTTGCTAAATAGATGGTGTGTGTGCAACAATATACTGAAAGGTCAATTATATTGTGCAGCTTATCTCACCACCTGTAGTTATTTAGGTGAAAGCTCCAAAATGCTTGCCTAATATGTCTGTTTATCCAAAAGGAAGTAAAAAGGGAGAGCTAGAAAGATAGCATTGCATCACATTACATGGCAATGCAATGCACAGTTGCTGAAGTTGAACCAAAATGAGCTTGTAATCTGGCTTCTGCAACTTTGAACATGAAAAATCCAATGAGGAGAAGAAAAGCAAAGCCAAAGAGTCCATCCCAAAATCCGACAAACAAGCAAAATGAACAAAAAACATTGAATTCAATTCTTTCTGATTTTAGAAACTGCATTAAAGAAGCGGTGCACCGATCCTGGAGATACTGCAATACCAGGTCAATGCGTGGAGTGGACAGAGCAAGCTCTTTTTCCATCTCCCTGTTCTAAAAATCCATTTAATATATGGTCCCCAGATAGGGGACGTATCAGATATTAAACTGATAAGAACAGATACTACACTTGATCTTAGCCAAAAGGCCGAGAAGCGATAACCAGAATTGGTTTCAAACTACGGAGCCACCCAAGGATCCTGAAAAGTCCATTTGTGGAGATGAGCTCCTGGACTCCCGTTAAGAAGACATGTTGTCAACCTCTAGATCCCTTACATGCCTGCACTTTTCGGCTTGCTGCTGCTGCAATCCACGCGTTTTAGATCTGCATAACTCCACCTCTTTAAACACAGCACCTTCACCCCCTGCTGTTCCCACCCGCCTCAACACCGTTGGAAGGGAGGAGAACCAATTAAGGCGGGGGGTGGGGTGGAACGAGCAGCTGTCTACCCTTAGCAGGAGGGCTCCTGATTACATACCTCTCCTGCTGCTGCTGCTGCTGGCTGTCCAGCAGCAGACTGAAGGTGGCTGCTGCTGTGCACAGGTATATAAAGGCTCAGAGCCTATTATGACACGCGCAGCCAGCGTTCCATTGCCACATTCCATCTACTGCAGGCAGGATACCTGGCTGGCTGAATGTCGCTGAGAAGCTCACAGAGACCGCCATAAGCAACAGTTTAACAGAATGCCACAGACTAATCAACCAAACTTTTTGGGTTGGGTTCTCTTTTATAGTCTGCAGGCATTAAATGAAAGAAGTCAGTGTTCCAGCAGAAGGAGACAACGTTTCAGAAAAGGCATTGTAGCAAACCAAAAAAGAAATTTTAAGCGCAGCAGAGTAACCAGCGCACATACCTGTTAGCTCAGGTGAGTTTAAAAGGCTGCTGTTGATAACAAGGGCATTTGCTAAATAGATGGTGTGTGTGCAACAATATACTGAAAGGTCAATTATATTGTGCAGCTTATCTCACCACCTGTAGTTAATTAGGTGAAAGCTCCAAAATGCTTGCCTAATATGTCTGTTTATCCAAAAGGAAGTAAAAAGGGAGAGCTAGAAAGATAGCATTGCATCACATTACATGGCAATGCAATGCACAGTTGCTGAAGTTGAACCAAAATGAGCTTGTAATCTGGCTTCTGTAACTTTGAACATGAAAAATCCAATGAGGAGAAGAAAAGCAAAGCCAAAGAGTCCATCCCAAAATCCGACAAACAAGCAAAATGAACAAAAAACATTGAATTCAATTCTTTCTGATTTTAGAAACTGCATTAAAGAAGGGGTGCACCGGTCCTGGAGATACTGCAATACCAGGTCAATGCGTGGAGTGGACAGAGCAAGCTCTTTTTCCATCTCCCTGTTCTAAAAATCCATTTAATATATGGTCCCCAGATAGGGGACGTATCAGATATTAAACTGATAAGAACAGATACTACACTTGATCTTAGCCAAAAGGCCGAGAAGCGATAACCAGAATTGGTTTCAAACTATGGAGCCACCCAAGGATCCTGAAAAGTCCATTTGTGGAGATGAGCTCCTGGACTCCCGTTAAGAAGACATGTTGTCAACCTCTAGATCCCTTACATGCCTGCACTTTTCGGCTTGCTGCTGCTGCAATCCACGCGTTTTAGATCTGCATAACTCCACCTCTTTAAACACAGCACCTTCACCCCCTGCTGTTCCCACCCGCCTCAACACCATTGGAAGGGAGGAGAACCAATTAAGGCGGGGGGTGGGGTGGAACGAGCAGCTGTCTACCCTTAGCAGGAGGGCTCCTGATTACATACCTCTCCTGCTGCTGCTGCTGCTGGCTGTCCAGCAGCAGACTGAAGGTGGCTGCTGCTGTGCACAGGTATATAAAGGCTCAGAGCCTATTATGACACGCGCAGCCAGCGTTCCATTGCCACATTCCATCTACTGCAGGCAGGATACCTGGCTGGCTGAATGTCGCTGAGAAGCTCACAGAGACCGCCATAAGCAACAGTTTAACAGAATGCCACAGACTAATCAACCAAACTTTTTGGGTTGGGTTCTCTTTTATAGTCTGCAGGCATTAAATGAAAGAAGTCAGTGTTCCAGCAGAAGGAGACAACGTTTCAGAAAAGGCATTGTAGCAAACCAAAAAAGAAATTTTAAGCGCAGCAGAGTAACCAGCGCACATACCTGTTAGCTCAGGTGAGTTTAAAAGGCTGCTGTTGATAACAAGGGCATTTGCTAAATAGATGGTGTGTGTGCAACAATATACTGAAAGGTCAATTATATTGTGCAGCTTATCTCACCACCTGTAGTTATTTAGGTGAAAGCTCCAAAATGCTTGCCTAATATGTCTGTTTATCCAAAAGGAAGTAAAAAGGGAGAGCTAGAAAGATAGCATTGCATCACATTACATGGCAATGCAATGCACAGTTGCTGAAGTTGAACCAAAATGAGCTTGTAATCTGGCTTCTGCAACTTTGAACATGAAAAATCCAATGAGGAGAAGAAAAGCAAAGCCAAAGAGTCCATCCCAAAATCCGACAAACAAGCAAAATGAACAAAAAACATTGAATTCAATTCTTTCTGATTTTAGAAACTGCATTAAAGAAGGGGTGCACCGGTCCTGGAGATACTGCAATACCAGGTCAATGCGTGGAGTGGACAGAGCAAGCTCTTTTTCCATCTCCCTGTTCTAAAAATCCATTTAATATATGGTCCCCAGATAGGGGACGTATCAGATATTAAACTGATAAGAACAGATACTACACTTGATCTTAGCCAAAAGGCCGAGAAGCGATAACCAGAATTGGTTTCAAACTACGGAGCCACCCAAGGATCCTGAAAAGTCCATTTGTGGAGATGAGCTCCTGGACTCCCGTTAAGAAGACATGTTGTCAACCTCTAGATCCCTTACATGCCTGCACTTTTCGGCTTGCTGCTGCTGCAATCCACGCGTTTTAGATCTGCATAACTCCACCTCTTTAAACACAGCACCTTCACCCCCTGCTGTTCCCACCCGCCTCAACACCGTTGGAAGGGAGGAGAACCAATTAAGGCGGGGGTGGGGTGGAACGAGCAGCTGTCTACCCTTAGCAGGAGGGCTCCTGATTACATACCTCTCCTGCTGCTGCTGCTGCTGGCTGTCCAGCAGCAGACTGAAGGTGGCTGCTGCTGTGCACAGGTATATAAAGGCTCAGAGCCTATTATGACACGCGCAGCCAGCGTTCCATTGCCACATTCCATCTACTGCAGGCAGGATACCTGGCTGGCTGAATGTCGCTGAGAAGCTCACAGAGACCGCCATAAGCAACAGTTTAACAGAATGCCACAGACTAATCAACCAAACTTTTTGGGTTGGGTTCTCTTTTATAGTCTGCAGGCATTAAATGAAAGAAGTCAGTGTTCCAGCAGAAGGAGACAACGTTTCAGAAAAGGCATTGTAGCAAACCAAAAAAGAAATTTTAAGCGCAGCAGAGTAACCAGCGCACATACCTGTTAGCTCAGGTGAGTTTAAAAGGCTGCTGTTGATAACAAGGGCATTTGCTAAATAGATGGTGTGTGTGCAACAATATACTGAAAGGTCAATTATATTGTGCAGCTTATCTCACCACCTGTAGTTATTTAGGTGAAAGCTCCAAAATGCTTGCCTAATATGTCTGTTTATCCAAAAGGAAGTAAAAAGGGAGAGCTAGAAAGATAGCATTGCATCACATTACATGGCAATGCAATTGCAATGCACAGTTGCTGAAGTTGAACCAAAATGAGCTTGTAATCTGGCTTCTGCAACTTTGAACATGAAAAATCCAATGAGGAGAAGAAAAGCAAAGCCAAAGAGTCCATCCCAAAATCCGACAAACAAGCAAAATGAACAAAAAACATTGAATTCAATTCTTTCTGATTTTAGAAACTGCATTAAAGAAGGGGTGCACCGGTCCTGGAGATACTGCAATACCAGGTCAATGCGTGGAGTGGACAGAGCAAGCTCTTTTTCCATCTCCCTGTTCTAAAAATCCATTTAATATATGGTCCCCAGATAGGGGACGTATCAGATATTAAACTGATAAGAACAGATACTACACTTGATCTTAGCCAAAAGGCCGAGAAGCGATAACCAGAATTGGTTTCAAACTACGGAGCCACCCAAGGATCCTGAAAAGTCCATTTGTGGAGATGAGCTCCTGGACTCCCGTTAAGAAGACATGTTGTCAACCTCTAGATCCCTTACATGCCTGCACTTTTCGGCTTGCTGCTGCTGCAATCCACGCGTTTTAGATCTGCATAACTCCACCTCTTTAAACACAGCACCTTCACCCCCTACTGTTCCCACCCGCCTCAACACCGATGGAAGGGAGGAGAACCAATTAAGGCGGGGGGTGGGGTGGAACGAGCAGCTGTCTACCCTTAGCAGGAGGGCTCCTGATTACATACCTCTCCTGCTGCTGCTGCTGCTGGCTGTCCAGCAGCAGACTGAAGGTGGCTGCTGCTGTGCACAGGTATATAAAGGCTCAGAGCCTATTATGACACGCGCAGCCAGCGTTCCATTGCCACATTCCATCTACTGCAGGCAGGATACCTGGCTGGCTGAATGTCGCTGAGAAGCTCACAGAGACCGCCATAAGCAACAGTTTAACAGAATGCCACAGACTAATCAACCAAACTTTTTGGGTTGGGTTCTCTTTTATAGTCTGCAGGCATTAAATGAAAGAAGTCAGTGTTCCAGCAGAAGGAGACAACGTTTCAGAAAAGGCATTGTAGCAAACCAAAAAAGAAATTTTAAGCGCAGCAGAGTAACCAGCGCACATACCTGTTAGCTCAGGTGAGTTTAAAAGGCTGCTGTTGATAACAAGGGCATTTGCTAAATAGATGGTGTGTGTGCAACAATATACTGAAAGGTCAATTATATTGTGCAGCTTATCTCACCACCTGTAGTTATTTAGGTGAAAGCTCCAAAATGCTTGCCTAATATGTCTGTTTATCCAAAAGGAAGTAAAAAGGGAGAGCTAGAAAGATAGCATTGCATCACATTACATGGCAATGCAATGCACAGTTGCTGAAGTTGAACCAAAATGAGCTTGTAATCTGGCTTCTGCAACTTTGAACATGAAAAATCCAATGAGGAGAAGAAAAGCAAAGCCAAAGAGTCCATCCCAAAATCCGACAAACAAGCAAAATGAACAAAAAACATTGAATTCAATTCTTTCTGATTTTAGAAACTGCATTAAAGAAGGGGTGCACCGGTCCTGGAGATACTGCAATACCAGGTCAATGCGTGGAGTGGACAGAGCAAGCTCTTTTTCCATCTCCCTGTTCTAAAAATCCATTTAATATATGGTCCCCAGATAGGGGACGTATCAGATATTAAACTGATAAGAACAGATACTACACTTGATCTTAGCCAAAAGGCCGAGAAGCGATAACCAGAATTGGTTTCAAACTACGGAGCCACCCAAGGATCCTGAAAAGTCCATTTGTGGAGATGAGCTCCTGGACTCCCGTTAAGAAGACATGTTGTCAACCTCTAGATCCCTTACATGCCTGCACTTTTCGGCTTGCTGCTGCTGCAATCCACGCGTTTTAGATCTGCATAACTCCACCTCTTTAAACACAGCACCTTCACCCCCTGCTGTTCCCACCCGCCTCAACACCGTTGGAAGGGAGGAGAACCAATTAAGGCGGGGGTGGGGTGGAACGAGCAGCTGTCTACCCTTAGCAGGAGGGCTCCTGATTACATACCTCTCCTGCTGCTGCTGCTGCTGGCTGTCCAGCAGCAGACTGAAGGTGGCTGCTGCTGTGCACAGGTATATAAAGGCTCAGAGCCTATTATGACACGCGCAGCCAGCGTTCCATTGCCACATTCCATCTACTGCAGGCAGGATACCTGGCTGGCTGAATGTCGCTGAGAAGCTCACAGAGACCGCCATAAGCAACAGTTTAACAGAATGCCACAGACTAATCAACCAAACTTTTTGGGTTGGGTTCTCTTTTATAGTCTGCAGGCATTAAATGAAAGAAGTCAGTGTTCCAGCAGAAGGAGACAACGTTTCAGAAAAGGCATTGTAGCAAACCAAAAAAGAAATTTTAAGCGCAGCAGAGTAACCAGCGCACATACCTGTTAGCTCAGGTGAGTTTAAAAGGCTGCTGTTGATAACAAGGGCATTTGCTAAATAGATGGTGTGTGTGCAACAATATACTGAAAGGTCAATTATATTGTGCAGCTTATCTCACCACCTGTAGTTATTTAGGTGAAAGCTCCAAAATGCTTGCCTAATATGTCTGTTTATCCAAAAGGAAGTAAAAAGGGAGAGCTAGAAAGATAGCATTGCATCACATTACATGGCAATGCAATTGCAATGCACAGTTGCTGAAGTTGAACCAAAATGAGCTTGTAATCTGGCTTCTGCAACTTTGAACATGAAAAATCCAATGAGGAGAAGAAAAGCAAAGCCAAAGAGTCCATCCCAAAATCCGACAAACAAGCAAAATGAACAAAAAACATTGAATTCAATTCTTTCTGATTTTAGAAACTGCATTAAAGAAGGGGTGCACCGGTCCTGGAGATACTGCAATACCAGGTCAATGCGTGGAGTGGACAGAGCAAGCTCTTTTTCCATCTCCCTGTTCTAAAAATCCATTTAATATATGGTCCCCAGATAGGGGACGTATCAGATATTAAACTGATAAGAACAGATACTACACTTGATCTTAGCCAAAAGGCCGAGAAGCGATAACCAGAATTGGTTTCAAACTACGGAGCCACCCAAGGATCCTGAAAAGTCCATTTGTGGAGATGAGCTCCTGGACTCCCGTTAAGAAGACATGTTGTCAACCTCTAGATCCCTTACATGCCTGCACTTTTCGGCTTGCTGCTGCTGCAATCCACGCGTTTTAGATCTGCATAACTCCACCTCTTTAAACACAGCACCTTCACCCCCTACTGTTCCCACCCGCCTCAACACCGATGGAAGGGAGGAGAACCAATTAAGGCGGGGGGTGGGGTGGAACGAGCAGCTGTCTACCCTTAGCAGGAGGGCTCCTGATTACATACCTCTCCTGCTGCTGCTGCTGCTGGCTGTCCAGCAGCAGACTGAAGGTGGCTGCTGCTGTGCACAGGTATATAAAGGCTCAGAGCCTATTATGACACGCGCAGCCAGCGTTCCATTGCCACATTCCATCTACTGCAGGCAGGATACCTGGCTGGCTGAATGTCGCTGAGAAGCTCACAGAGACCGCCATAAGCAACAGTTTAACAGAATGCCACAGACTAATCAACCAAACTTTTTGGGTTGGGTTCTCTTTTATAGTCTGCAGGCATTAAATGAAAGAAGTCAGTGTTCCAGCAGAAGGAGACAACGTTTCAGAAAAGGCATTGTAGCAAACCAAAAAAGAAATTTTAAGCGCAGCAGAGTAACCAGCGCACATACCTGTTAGCTCAGGTGAGTTTAAAAGGCTGCTGTTGATAACAAGGGCATTTGCTAAATAGATGGTGTGTGTGCAACAATATACTGAAAGGTCAATTATATTGTGCAGCTTATCTCACCACCTGTAGTTATTTAGGTGAAAGCTCCAAAATGCTTGCCTAATATGTCTGTTTATCCAAAAGGAAGTAAAAAGGGAGAGCTAGAAAGATAGCATTGCATCACATTACATGGCAATGCAATGCACAGTTGCTGAAGTTGAACCAAAATGAGCTTGTAATCTGGCTTCTGCAACTTTGAACATGAAAAATCCAATGAGGAGAAGAAAAGCAAAGCCAAAGAGTCCATCCCAAAATCCGACAAACAAGCAAAATGAACAAAAAACATTGAATTCAATTCTTTCTGATTTTAGAAACTGCATTAAAGAAGGGGTGCACCGGTCCTGGAGATACTGCAATACCAGGTCAATGCGTGGAGTGGACAGAGCAAGCTCTTTTTCCATCTCCCTGTTCTAAAAATCCATTTAATATATGGTCCCCAGATAGGGGACGTATCAGATATTAAACTGATAAGAACAGATACTACACTTGATCTTAGCCAAAAGGCCGAGAAGCGATAACCAGAATTGGTTTCAAACTACGGAGCCACCCAAGGATCCTGAAAAGTCCATTTGTGGAGATGAGCTCCTGGACTCCCGTTAAGAAGACATGTTGTCAACCTCTAGATCCCTTACATGCCTGCACTTTTCGGCTTGCTGCTGCTGCAATCCACGCGTTTTAGATCTGCATAACTCCACCTCTTTAAACACAGCACCTTCACCCCCTGCTGTTCCCACCCGCCTCAACACCGTTGGAAGGGAGGAGAACCAATTAAGGCGGGGGGTGGGGTGGAACGAGCAGCTGTCTACCCTTAGCAGGAGGGCTCCTGATTACATACCTCTCCTGCTGCTGCTGCTGCTGGCTGTCCAGCAGCAGACTGAAGGTGGCTGCTGCTGTGCACAGGTATATAAAGGCTCAGAGCCTATTATGACACGCGCAGCCAGCGTTCCATTGCCACATTCCATCTACTGCAGGCAGGATACCTGGCTGGCTGAATGTCGCTGAGAAGCTCACAGAGACCGCCATAAGCAACAGTTTAACAGAATGCCACAGACTAATCAACCAAACTTTTTGGGTTGGGTTCTCTTTTATAGTCTGCAGGCATTAAATGAAAGAAGTCAGTGTTCCAGCAGAAGGAGACAACGTTTCAGAAAAGGGATTGTAGCAAACCAAAAAAGAAATTTTAAGCGCAGCAGAGTAACCAGCGCACATACCTGTTAGCTCAGGTGAGTTTAAAAGGCTGCTGTTGATAACAAGGGCATTTGCTAAATAGATGGTGTGTGTGCAACAATATACTGAAAGGTCAATTATATTGTGCAGCTTATCTCACCACCTGTAGTTAATTAGGTGAAAGCTCCAAAATGCTTGCCTAATATGTCTGTTTATCCAAAAGGAAGTAAAAAGGGAGAGCTAGAAAGATAGCATTGCATCACATTACATGGCAATGCAATGCACAGTTGCTGAAGTTGAACCAAAATGAGCTTGTAATCTGGCTTCTGCAACTTTGAACATGAAAAATCCAATGAGGAGAAGAAAAGCAAAGCCAAAGAGTCCATCCCAAAATCCGACAAACAAGCAAAATGAACAAAAAACATTGAATTCAATTCTTTCTGATTTTAGAAACTGCATTAAAGAAGGGGTGCACCGGTCCTGGAGATACTGCAATACCAGGTCAATGCGTGGAGTGGACAGAGCAAGCTCTTTTTCCATCTCCCTGTTCTAAAAATCCATTTAATATATGGTCCCCAGATAGGGGACGTATCAGATATTAAACTGATAAGAACAGATTTTTTTTTTAATTTGGCTATCCCCTGCAGAGGGATAAAACCGTTTATTAAAACTTTAACAAATTACAAGCATAATTACACAAATACCAAACGTTAAAAGACAAATGAAATTTACAAAACAAAAAAATACAAAGATTTTAAATAATTAGGTTCCATTGGTCAACAAGCCATTTTTGGAAATATGTACATTCTTCTTTTTGTCAATTAAATAATAAGTGTACATTTCACATAAACATAAACTTAAAACATCATTCACTGATAAAACATCTTGTTTAAAAATAGCAATATTGCGCGCTTTCCAGAGACATGACTTGGCGCAGTTCACTGTCTTCCAAGCCATTGTGTACTGGTCCATTGTGGGGCATTCCATAAGTCCATATAGCACAGTTTTATATGTAAAGTCCTTGAGGTCTGCCACCCTTTCCAGTAGGGGGAGCAGTCTTCTCCAGAAATCCTTTGCAAAATTACATGTCCATAATAGATGTTCCACCGTTTCCTCGTCTTGGCATCCGGCTCTTGGGCAGATGGCAGACCTCACAAATCCTCTTCTGTATTGGAATGCCCGACAAGGAAGACAGCGGTGCATGCAACTCCAAGCCAGATCTCTCTGTTCATTAAAAAGATAAAAAACGTTAATCATTTTCCAGATAGACATAGATTTGTCATCATCATATCTGTCAACATTACATATTTCCTCACTTTTACGTATTTCTTTAATTAGTTTCTTACTATTTCTTAATTCCTCTATTTTCTTAGTCCCTAAATTGAAATCGGACACTATTTTCCTTAAAATCTCATAATGCGTCGACAAATTAAAAGCATGGGGCACAGATATATTAACTTCATACCATCCAAACTTTCTCATAAAAAATCCTGTATTAAAACGCATAAAAAAGGACCAATAGTGATTCTTAAAAAGGGCATTAAAACAGTAAACGAACAGATGGATTAAAAGAAACCTATTAAAATCTGGAAAATCTTTACCACCTTTTACTTTTGATTTCATCACGATTTCTCTTTTCAGCTTTTCCATTTTTGAGTTCCAAAAGAAGGTAAAACAGGTTTTGGTTATCTTTTTTAAAACATTAACAGGCGGGGGGAAAACCATGCTAAGATACAATAAAAGAGGTAAAATCACCATCTTTAAAACCAATACTTTACCCTCCATTGTAAGTCTCCTCATGTTCCACATACATATTTTCGTATTTACTTTCTGTGTAATTGTTTCCCAACTACTATAACCATCATTATTTTCAGTGAATGATATACCTAAAATGGAAATGGATTCGGAGACATTAATTGGTACATCACGTAAAATCATCCCCCCAACACTTAAAATGTTACACTTATTAAAATTGATTTTAAAACCAGAAGCTAGACAAAAGGATTGCACTTGATGGAGAGTGGCCGTAAGTGATGGTGCATCTGTACACAAGACCGCCACGTCATCCATGTAGCCTACAACCTTGGCCTCCAAACCACCGCTTCCAGGCAGAGGGACACCGCATATCTGTTTATTTTGGCGTATTGCACATAACATTGGTTCCAGTGCACAGATAAACAGTAGGGGGGACAGAGGGCATCCCTGTTTCACCCCTGACCGTAAAAATACCTCTTGTGTCTTAAAACCATTCACTAAAATCTTACTTGTACAATCCTTGTAAAATGCTTTAAGCGATAGTAAAAACCCTTCTGGTATGCCCATTTTCTCTAAAACTTTAAAAAGATAAAAGTGTGAGACACGGTCAAATGCTTTTTCAAAATCAATAGATAAAATCGCCATTTTCCCCTTTCTGTCTTTCACATCCTCAATACAGTCTTTCACTAAATTCAGATTGTCCCATATACTGCGCCCCGGCACCCCACACACTTGATTAGAATGAATAACTTTGCTGATGACTTCTTTTAGACGATTTGCACAAATTTTAGCCATTATTTTATAGTCACAATTTAAAAGTGTTATTGGTCTCCAGTTTTCTAATTTTGATTTATCACCTTTTTTGTATAGGAGGGAGACTTCACCTTTCTTCCAGGAATTTAATAAAACCTTATTATTAAAAACCTCAGTAAACAAATAAAACAAATCATCTTTTAAAATATCATAAAAACATACATAAAATTCTATTGGGATGCCATCAGGACCAGGGACCTTTCCAGTTTTAAAACTTTTAATAGTTTTTAACACTTCTTGTTCCGTTAAAACTTGGGATAAAAACTCTTGGGATGCGGTATCTAAAACAGCTGTTAGTCCTTGCAGCGAATCATCCATTAATTTATTATCTATATTTTTTCCATTAAAAAGATTAGAAAAAAAAACCTCAACTTTACCCAGCATATTTTTTATATTATTCTCACCATCTATATGGTCAATTATCACTTTTTCTTTTTTATTTTTCCTAAAAAAATATCTGGAACACTTTTCATTTTCTTCTATATGTTGTACTCTAGAACGAAAAATGATCTCTTTTCCTTTTTGTTCTAGCCATTTTGAAATCTCTTCTTTTAAGTTTGAAATATCAACTTGTACATCTATCCCATTGTCTCTGAGCTTAAATAATGTTTGTAGGCGGGTATTTAAAATTCTATATTCTTCATATTTTTCTTTGGCTCTACATATACTCTTTTTAATAAAAAAGTCTTTTATTTTTACTTTCATTCTATCCCACCATACACTCATAGTCTCATTTGTTTTTTTCCCTTTTCTACATTTCCTATAAAACTCAATAAAATCTGATAAAATCTGCGGGTCGGTTAAAAGGGATACGTTCATTTTCCAGCTTTTCTTACCACATTTTTTGTTGTCATTTACTTTTATGGTAAAGGATAAAAGTTTATGGTCTGAAAATATATTAGCTAAAACTTCACATTTGGCAGGTATTGTTTTATCTGAACCAAAAATACAATCAATCCTAGAGCTACAATTAGCATTGCTCCAAGTGAAACCGGCGTCCTCTGGGCTGTCACTATGACACTCTTTATATATGTCTATCAATTTAGCATCTTTGACTATATCATGTAGCATACCTGAGGTTTTATCGTAGTTCCTGCTTACAGAGCTGGAGCGCCGGTTTTCACCTTTTAAAACACAATTAAAATCCCCTGCTAAGATAAAAGGTTCAGAGTTATTAATAAATAATGGTAAAAGATCAAGCATTTCGGCTCTTTCATTTTTCTCTGGGGATCCATAAAAATTTAAAAACTGCCATCTAATACCATCACTAAAAGCTTTTACTAATAAAATACGACCTGGTAAAATTTCCTGAATAAAATCAATTAAAACGTTCCCTTTAAAAAGTATGGCTACACCCGCTGATCCTGCAGCATTCGATCCGGACCAGACAGATGGCCCACACTTCCACTCATCTTTATATTTTTGATATGACATTTCATGTGGGATATTACATTCTTGCAGAAAAAATACAGATGCAGTAAAACACGTAAAAAAATTAAAAAGAGCAGTTCTTCTCGTGTTAGATTTTATGCCTCTCACGTTGAGGGAAATACCTTTCAGTTCAGCCATCATTAGAAAATGTAGAAATTTTACTTAGGTAACTAAGAGCAACGGATTTACCTGTCTGATGAACCTGATCAGACCACTGGGCTTGCGCCTCCCTCCTCATCTGATAGTATCGTCACGAGAGTCTCCGTGGAGGAGGAAAGATTACCACATTTATATAAACCCGACGCTACACTGGCATAGCTCGGAGGGCTGGCTGGCAGAACCCGCTGGGTCTCCATTGGCTGGCCATGCAGTTCCTCATCAGGTGGGTCCCCGAGGGGTTCCGCCGCCCCTGTTTGACCTGTAGAAGGTCGTCCTATAGGAGGAGGTTGCGCACAAGGCAGAGCCTCTGACTCTTCAGAGGCAGCAAGATCCCGGTCCCCACCTGTAGCAGCGGAGACCGAAACCCCTGAGGGTCCAGCGTCCACGTCCCCTTCTGGAGAAGTGTCCATCTGTTCACCTCCTGCTGCCTCCTCCGAACCACCCTTTTTCTTTTTCTTAGGACCCACCTTTATCCACTCAGCGCCCTCAGCACTAGGAGACCCAGACTGGGCATGGGCTTCTGTGTCGGCCTTTTGCCGGTCCCTTTTGACCTTACCAGTAGTGCCCTTCTGCTCCTTCTCAGCCCTCCTTTTGGACTCCCGCAGGTCCTGCAGCCAGGTTTTGGGATTTGGTATTTTACCTGTCATAGACTCTGGAGACACTTCACTATTTGGTACGCCCTTATTGTCTCCAGAGGCTCCAGGTTGTTGTTCCTCCTCCTGAGGGGTGGTCTGATCTTTTGGTCCTTGGTCGGACGTCTTGGACTTCCCCTTTTGCTCATCTTCCCGAAATCTGTGAGGGCAAGAAAAATAAAAGTGACCTGGAGTCTGGCAAAAACTGCATTTCTTTTCCTTAGGGCATTCTTTTGTCTCATGTTCTTCACTAGCACAATTTCTACATGATACATGACAGTTTTCTTTTGAATGACCATAGCGCCCACAATTTCTGCAATATACTGGCATCCCAGAAAAGAAGAAATCCCCATTTGTTTGCCCAATTTTGAAACGGGCAGGGGGGAGCCGTATACCACCTGGTGTATTTGGATCTCTTGTACACTTCACAAGGAATTTCCACTTAGATGTCCATATGTTATATTCGTTTAATATCTTCCCAATACATTTAACACTTTTAAAATAAATTGCTAGAAATGACATTACTTCTGGAGCAGAAACAAAGGGCGAAAATATTTTTACAATAACCAGTCTTACCTCATCCAGGACGTGCTCAACAATTTGTATCCCTTTCAAAACAGGACTATTTTCAACTTTTTTTAACTTTTCTAGTACATCTCTAAAAATACCTTCTCCGGTGAATGTGATGTCATAGTCACCTCTTCTGGGATAATCCTGGATGGAGAGAATTTCATTCCTTTGTACGCCAAGAAGGTTCCTGAGCACGTCCTGGACTACATACCCTAATTTCCTCATATCCGAGCCACCCGCCGTGAAGTGAACTCGGATAGAGTTTTTTAGCCTCGCATAAAGAGGCACGAGGTTAGGGTCAACCTCCATGGAAAAACGCAACAAGGTTGCAAATTGCAGCCGCTTGCATTCTGCGCTCCCAGTGTTCTTGCAGCGAAAAACACCTGGAAGCTGGGGGATCGCAACTCGTTACCCTGGGACTAAGCCCTCTCCCTAATAGCAGCAAGCAGGTTAAGTCCACCAAAGTGGACGATCCTGCCAGGCCAAGGAGAGGGGTACCCGAGTGCCCTTTAACCACAATCTCCTGCAATAAAGCACTTGATCGTAGCCAAAAGGCCGAGAAGCGATAACCAGAATTGGTTTCAAACTACGGAGCCACCCAAGGATCCTGAAAAGTCCATTTGTGGAGATGAGCTCCTGGACTCCCGTTAAGAAGACATGTTGTCAACCTCTAGATCCCTTACATGCCTGCACTTTTCGGCTTGCTGCTGCTGCAATCCACGCGTTTTAGATCTGCATAACTCCACCTCTTTAAACACAGCACCTTCACCCCCTGCTGTTCCCACCCGCCTCAACACCGTTGGAAGGGAGGAGAACCAATTAAGGCGGGGGGTGGGGTGGAACGAGCAGCTGTCTACCCTTAGCAGGAGGGCTCCTGATTACATACCTCTCCTGCTGCTGCTGCTGCTGGCTGTCCAGCAGCAGACTGAAGGTGGCTGCTGCTGTGCACAGGTATATAAAGGCTCAGAGCCTATTATGACACGCGCAGCCAGCGTTCCATTGCCACATTCCATCTACTGCAGGCAGGATACCTGGCTGGCTGAATGTCGCTGAGAAGCTCACAGAGACCGCCATAAGCAACAGTTTAACAGAATGCCACAGACTAATCAACCAAACTTTTTGGGTTGGGTTCTCTTTTATAGTCTGCAGGCATTAAATGAAAGAAGTCAGTGTTCCAGCAGAAGGAGACAACGTTTCAGAAAAGGCATTGTAGCAAACCAAAAAAGAAATTTTAAGCGCAGCAGAGTAACCAGCGCACATACCTGTTAGCTCAGGTGAGTTTAAAAGGCTGCTGTTGATAACAAGGGCATTTGCTAAATAGATGGTGTGTGTGCAACAATATACTGAAAGGTCAATTATATTGTGCAGCTTATCTCACCACCTGTAGTTATTTAGGTGAAAGCTCCAAAATGCTTGCCTAATATGTCTGTTTATCCAAAAGGAAGTAAAAAGGGAGAGCTAGAAAGATAGCATTGCATCACATTACATGGCAATGCAATGCACAGTTGCTGAAGTTGAACCAAAATGAGCTTGTAATCTGGCTTCTGCAACTTTGAACATGAAAAATCCAATGAGGAGAAGAAAAGCAAAGCCAAAGAGTCCATCCCAAAATCCGACAAACAAGCAAAATGAACAAAAAACATTGAATTCAATTCTTTCTGATTTTAGAAACTGCATTAAAGAAGGGGTGCACCGGTCCTGGAGATACTGCAATACCAGGTCAATGCGTGGAGTGGACAGAGCAAGCTCTTTTTCCATCTCCCTGTTCTAAAAATCCATTTAATATATGGTCCCCAGATAGGGGACGTATCAGATATTAAACTGATAAGAACAGATACTACACTTGATCTTAGCCAAAAGGCCGAGAAGCGATAACCAGAATTGGTTTCAAACTACGGAGCCACCCAAGGATCCTGAAAAGTCCATTTGTGGAGATGAGCTCCTGGACTCCCGTTAAGAAGACATGTTGTCAACCTCTAGATCCCTTACATGCCTGCACTTTTCGGCTTGCTGCTGCTGCAATCCACGCGTTTTAGATCTGCATAACTCCACCTCTTTAAACACAGCACCTTCACCCCCTGCTGTTCCCACCCGCCTCAACACCGTTGGAAGGGAGGAGAACCAATTAAGGCGGGGGGTGGGGTGGAACGAGCAGCTGTCTACCCTTAGCAGGAGGGCTCCTGATTACATACCTCTCCTGCTGCTGCTGCTGCTGGCTGTCCAGCAGCAGACTGAAGGTGGCTGCTGCTGTGCACAGGTATATAAAGGCTCAGAGCCTATTATGACACGCGCAGCCAGCGTTCCATTGCCACATTCCATCTACTGCAGGCAGGATACCTGGCTGGCTGAATGTCGCTGAGAAGCTCACAGAGACCGCCATAAGCAACAGTTTAACAGAATGCCACAGACTAATCAACCAAACTTTTTGGGTTGGGTTCTCTTTTATAGTCTGCAGGCATTAAATGAAAGAAGTCAGTGTTCCAGCAGAAGGAGACAACGTTTCAGAAAAGGCATTGTAGCAAACCAAAAAAGAAATTTTAAGCGCAGCAGAGTAACCAGCGCACATACCTGTTAGCTCAGGTGAGTTTAAAAGGCTGCTGTTGATAACAAGGGCATTTGCTAAATAGATGGTGTGTGTGCAACAATATACTGAAAGGTCAATTATATTGTGCAGCTTATCTCACCACCTGTAGTTATTTAGGTGAAAGCTCCAAAATGCTTGCCTAATATGTCTGTTTATCCAAAAGGAAGTAAAAAGGGAGAGCTAGAAAGATAGCATTGCATCACATTACATGGCAATGCAATGCACAGTTGCTGAAGTTGAACCAAAATGAGCTTGTAATCTGGCTTCTGCAACTTTGAACATGAAAAATCCAATGAGGAGAAGAAAAGCAAAGCCAAAGAGTCCATCCCAAAATCCGACAAACAAGCAAAATGAACAAAAAACATTGAATTCAATTCTTTCTGATTTTAGAAACTGCATTAAAGAAGGGGTGCACCGGTCCTGGAGATACTGCAATACCAGGTCAATGCGTGGAGTGGACAGAGCAAGCTCTTTTTCCATCTCCCTGTTCTAAAAATCCATTTAATATATGGTCCCCAGATAGGGGACGTATCAGATATTAAACTGATAAGAACAGATACTACACTTGATCTTAGCCAAAAGGCCGAGAAGCGATAACCAGAATTGGTTTCAAACTACGGAGCCACCCAAGGATCCTGAAAAGTCCATTTGTGGAGATGAGCTCCTGGACTCCCGTTAAGAAGACATGTTGTCAACCTCTAGATCCCTTACATGCCTGCACTTTTCGGCTTGCTGCTGCTGCAATCCACGCGTTTTAGATCTGCATAACTCCACCTCTTTAAACACAGCACCTTCACCCCCTGCTGTTCCCACCCGCCTCAACACCGTTGGAAAGGAGGAGAACCAATTAAGGCGGGGGGTGGGGTGGAACGAGCAGCTGTCTACCCTTAGCAGGAGGGCTCCTGATTACATACCTCTCCTGCTGCTGCTGCTGCTGGCTGTCCAGCAGCAGACTGAAGGTGGCTGCTGCTGTGCACAGGTATATAAAGGCTCAGAGCCTATTATGACACGCGCAGCCAGCGTTCCATTGCCACATTCCATCTACTGCAGGCAGGATACCTGGCTGGCTGAATGTCGCTGAGAAGCTCACAGAGACCGCCATAAGCAACAGTTTAACAGAATGCCACAGACTAATCAACCAAACTTTTTGGGTTGGGTTCTCTTTTATAGTCTGCAGGCATTAAATGAAAGAAGTCAGTGTTCCAGCAGAAGGAGACAACGTTTCAGAAAAGGCATTGTAGCAAACCAAAAAAGAAATTTTAAGCACAGCAGAGTAACCAGCGCACATACCTGTTAGCTCAGGTGAGTTTAAAAGGCTGCTGTTGATAACAAGGGCATTTGCTAAATAGATGGTGTGTGTGCAACAATATACTGAAAGGTCAATTATATTGTGCAGCTTATCTCACCACCTGTAGTTATTTAGGTGAAAGCTCCAAAATGCTTGCCTAATATGTCTGTTTATCCAAAAGGAAGTAAAAAGGGAGAGCTAGAAAGATAGCATTGCATCACATTACATGGCAATGCAATGCACAGTTGCTGAAGTTGAACCAAAATGAGCTTGTAATCTGGCTTCTGCAACTTTGAACATGAAAAATCCAATGAGGAGAAGAAAAGCAAAGCCAAAGAGTCCATCCCAAAATCCGACAAACAAGCAAAATGAACAAAAAACATTGAATTCAATTCTTTCTGATTTTAGAAACTGCATTAAAGAAGGGGTGCACCGGTCCTGGAGATACTGCAATACCAGGTCAATGCGTGGAGTGGACAGAGCAAGCTCTTTTTCCATCTCCCTGTTCTAAAAATCCATTTAATATATGGTCCCCAGATAGGGGACGTATCAGATATTAAACTGATAAGAACAGATTTTTTGATTGAAGCTGCATCCAAGGCACTGAAAAATGTGACCGAAGTCACACCAAAACAGCGCACGAGGCGAGGATTCATGTGGACCCTTCCCGGAGGAGAGGGTCCCCAATAAACCATCCCCATCCCTCCGAGCCAGAAGGCCACAGCGAGGGTCAGGGATCTCCGATGCTCTTCCTAGCCGAAGCCGGAGAAGAGCCGTTTTCGTGCTCCCAGCTTCCATCTAGGCTGCCACCCTAGTGGAGCTGGAGCCTGTGTTGGTTTCTCAGCCCAAAGCTGACCGGACCTCCGACCGGGTTTATAAAAATTCCCCTTCCTAGCCCGGAGGCCAGGAATAGGGGGGGTTGCTCAGAAAGTATGATTGGCAAAGGTGCGGCGTGCAACGAAGCCAAGTCTTTCTGGGGTTCCCAGTCCCAGTAAGCTTGGACTCCCACCAGGGCGCCTACTCCTGGGGCACATTGCTCCAAAGCCCTCACACTTACCCAGCCTAGTGACTTCGATCCTGGAGGGCCATGTTTTCCATCAGATAACTCTATGAGCCACCTGGCGTACTAACAAGTGCACCAAACCAGTGTGTAATATGCATCAATTTACTAGGGCAGCCCAAGGACAAAACTGCCTTTTCAAAAGATACTACACTTGATCTTAGCCAAAAGGCCGAGAAGCGATAACCAGAATTGGTTTCAAACTACGGAGCCACCCAAGGATCCTGAAAAGTCCATTTGTGGAGATGAGCTCCTGGACTCCCGTTAAGAAGACATGTTGTCAACCTCTAGATCCCTTACATGCCTGCACTTTTCGGCTTGCTGCTGCTGCAATCCACGCGTTTTAGATCTGCATAACTCCACCTCTTTAAACACAGCACCTTCACCCCCTGCTGTTCCCACCCGCCTCAACACCGTTGGAAGGGAGGAGAACCAATTAAGGCGGGGGGTGGGGTGGAACGAGCAGCTGTCTACCCTTAGCAGGAGGGCTCCTGATTACATACCTCTCCTGCTGCTGCTGCTGCTGCTGGCTGTCCAGCAGCAGACTGAAGGTGGCTGCTGCTGTGCACAGGTATATAAAGGCTCAGAGCCTATTATGACACGCGCAGCCAGCGTTCCATTGCCACATTCCATCTACTGCAGGCAGGATACCTGGCTGGCTGAATGTCGCTGAGAAGCTCACAGAGACCGCCATAAGCAACAGTTTAACAGAATGCCACAGACTAATCAACCAAACTTTTTGGGTTGGGTTCTCTTTTATAGTCTGCAGGCATTAAATGAAAGAAGTCAGTGTTCCAGCAGAAGGAGACAACGTTTCAGAAAAGGCATTGTAGCAAACCAAAAAAGAAATTTTAAGCGCAGCAGAGTAACCAGCGCACATACCTGTTAGCTCAGGTGAGTTTAAAAGGCTGCTGTTGATAACAAGGGCATTTGCTAAATAGATGGTGTGTGTGCAACAATATACTGAAAGGTCAATTATATTGTGCAGCTTATCTCACCACCTGTAGTTATTTAGGTGAAAGCTCCAAAATGCTTGCCTAATATGTCTGTTTATCCAAAAGGAAGTAAAAAGGGAGAGCTAGAAAGATAGCATTGCATCACATTACATGGCAATGCAATGCACAGTTGCTGAAGTTGAACCAAAATGAGCTTGTAATCTGGCTTCTGCAACTTTGAACATGAAAAATCCAATGAGGAGAAGAAAAGCAAAGCCAAAGAGTCCATCCCAAAATCCGACAAACAAGCAAAATGAACAAAAAACATTGAATTCAATTCTTTCTGATTTTAGAAACTGCATTAAAGAAGGGGTGCACCGGTCCTGGAGATACTGCAATACCAGGTCAATGCGTGGAGTGGACAGAGCAAGCTCTTTTTCCATCTCCCTGTTCTAAAAATCCATTTAATATATGGTCCCCAGATAGGGGACGTATCAGATATTAAACTGATAAGAACAGATACTACACTTGATCTTAGCCAAAAGGCCGAGAAGCGATAACCAGAATTGGTTTCAAACTACGGAGCCACCCAAGGATCCTGAAAAGTCCATTTGTGGAGATGAGCTCCTGGACTCCCGTTAAGAAGACATGTTGTCAACCTCTAGATCCCTTACATGCCTGCACTTTTCGGCTTGCTGCTGCTGCAATCCACGCGTTTTAGATCTGCATAACTCCACCTCTTTAAACACAGCACCTTCACCCCCTGCTGTTCCCACCCGCCTCAACACCGTTGGAAGGGAGGAGAACCAATTAAGGCGGGGGGTGGGGTGGAACGAGCAGCTGTCTACCCTTAGCAGGAGGGCTCCTGATTACATACCTCTCCTGCTGCTGCTGCTGCTGGCTGTCCAGCAGCAGACTGAAGGTGGCTGCTGCTGTGCACAGGTATATAAAGGCTCAGAGCCTATTATGACACGCGCAGCCAGCGTTCCATTGCCACATTCCATCTACTGCAGGCAGGATACCTGGCTGGCTGAATGTCGCTGAGAAGCTCACAGAGACCGCCATAAGCAACAGTTTAACAGAATGCCACAGACTAATCAACCAAACTTTTTGGGTTGGGTTCTCTTTTATAGTCTGCAGGCATTAAATGAAAGAAGTCAGTGTTCCAGCAGAAGGAGACAACGTTTCAGAAAAGGCATTGTAGCAAACCAAAAAAGAAATTTTAAGCGCAGCAGAGTAACCAGCGCACATACCTGTTAGCTCAGGTGAGTTTAAAAGGCTGCTGTTGATAACAAGGGCATTTGCTAAATAGATGGTGTGTGTGCAACAATATACTGAAAGGTCAATTATATTGTGCAGCTTATCTCACCACCTGTAGTTATTTAGGTGAAAGCTCCAAAATGCTTGCCTAATATGTCTGTTTATCCAAAAGGAAGTAAAAAGGGAGAGCTAGAAAGATAGCATTGCATCACATTACATGGCAATGCAATGCACAGTTGCTGAAGTTGAACCAAAATGAGCTTGTAATCTGGCTTCTGCAACTTTGAACATGAAAAATCCAATGAGGAGAAGAAAAGCAAAGCCAAAGAGTCCATCCCAAAATCCGACAAACAAGCAAAATGAACAAAAAACATTGAATTCAATTCTTTCTGATTTTAGAAACTGCATTAAAGAAGGGGTGCACCGGTCCTGGAGATACTGCAATACCAGGTCAATGCGTGGAGTGGACAGAGCAAGCTCTTTTTCCATCTCCCTGTTCTAAAAATCCATTTAATATATGGTCCCCAGATAGGGGACGTATCAGATATTAAACTGATAAGAACAGATACTACACTTGATCTTAGCCAAAAGGCCGAGAAGCGATAACCAGAATTGGTTTCAAACTACGGAGCCACCCAAGGATCCTGAAAAGTCCATTTGTGGAGATGAGCTCCTGGACTCCCGTTAAGAAGACATGTTGTCAACCTCTAGATCCCTTACATGCCTGCACTTTTCGGCTTGCTGCTGCTGCAATCCACGCGTTTTAGATCTGCATAACTCCACCTCTTTAAACACAGCACCTTCACCCCCTGCTGTTCCCACCCGCCTCAACACCGTTGGAAGGGAGGAGAACCAATTAAGGCGGGGGGTGGGGTGGAACGAGCAGCTGTCTACCCTTAGCAGGAGGGCTCCTGATTACATACCTCTCCTGCTGCTGCTGCTGCTGGCTGTCCAGCAGCAGACTGAAGGTGGCTGCTGCTGTGCACAGGTGTATAAAGGCTCAGAGCCTATTATGACACGCGCAGCCAGCGTTCCATTGCCACATTCCATCTACTGCAGGCAGGATACCTGGCTGGCTGAATGTCGCTGAGAAGCTCACAGAGACCGCCATAAGCAACAGTTTAACAGAATGCCACAGACTAATCAACCAAACTTTTTGGGTTGGGTTCTCTTTTATAGTCTGCAGGCATTAAATGAAAGAAGTCAGTGTTCCAGCAGAAGGAGACAACGTTTCAGAAAAGGCATTGTAGCAAACCAAAAAAGAAATTTTAAGCGCAGCAGAGTAACCAGCGCACATACCTGTTAGCTCAGGTGAGTTTAAAAGGCTGCTGTTGATAACAAGGGCATTTGCTAAATAGATGGTGTGTGTGCAACAATATACTGAAAGGTCAATTATATTGTGCAGCTTATCTCACCACCTGTAGTTATTTAGGTGAAAGCTCCAAAATGCTTGCCTAATATGTCTGTTTATCCAAAAGGAAGTAAAAAGGGAGAGCTAGAAAGATAGCATTGCATCACATTACATGGCAATGCAATGCACAGTTGCTGAAGTTGAACCAAAATGAGCTTGTAATCTGGCTTCTGCAACTTTGAACATGAAAAATCCAATGAGGAGAAGAAAAGCAAAGCCAAAGAGTCCATCCCAAAATCCGACAAACAAGCAAAATGAACAAAAAACATTGAATTCAATTCTTTCTGATTTTAGAAACTGCATTAAAGAAGGGGTGCACCGGTCCTGGAGATACTGCAATACCAGGTCAATGCGTGGAGTGGACAGAGCAAGCTCTTTTTCCATCTCCCTGTTCTAAAAATCCATTTAATATATGGTCCCCAGATAGGGGACGTATCAGATATTAAACTGATAAGAACAGATACTACACTTGATCTTAGCCAAAAGGCCGAGAAGCGATAACCAGAATTGGTTTCAAACTACGGAGCCACCCAAGGATCCTGAAAAGTCCATTTGTGGAGATGAGCTCCTGGACTCCCGTTAAGAAGACATGTTGTCAACCTCTAGATCCCTTACATGCCTGCACTTTTCGGCTTGCTGCTGCTGCAATCCACGCGTTTTAGATCTGCATAACTCCACCTCTTTAAACACAGCACCTTCACCCCCTGCTGTTCCCACCCGCCTCAACACCGTTGGAAGGGAGGAGAACCAATTAAGGCGGGGGGTGGGGTGGAACGAGCAGCTGTCTACCCTTAGCAGGAGGGCTCCTGATTACATACCTCTCCTGCTGCTGCTGCTGCTGGCTGTCCAGCAGCAGACTGAAGGTGGCTGCTGCTGTGCACAGGTGTATAAAGGCTCAGAGCCTATTATGACACGCGCAGCCAGCGTTCCATTGCCACATTCCATCTACTGCAGGCAGGATACCTGGCTGGCTGAATGTCGCTGAGAAGCTCACAGAGACCGCCATAAGCAACAGTTTAACAGAATGCCACAGACTAATCAACCAAACTTTTTGGGTTGGGTTCTCTTTTATAGTCTGCAGGCATTAAATGAAAGAAGTCAGTGTTCCAGCAGAAGGAGACAACGTTTCAGAAAAGGCATTGTAGCAAACCAAAAAAGAAATTTTAAGCACAGCAGAGTAACCAGCGCACATACCTGTTAGCTCAGGTGAGTTTAAAAGGCTGCTGTTGATAACAAGGGCATTTGCTAAATAGATGGTGTGTGTGCAACAATATACTGAAAGGTCAATTATATTGTGCAGCTTATCTCACCACCTGTAGTTATTTAGGTGAAAGCTCCAAAATGCTTGCCTAATATGTCTGTTTATCCAAAAGGAAGTAAAAAGGGAGAGCTAGAAAGATAGCATTGCATCACATTACATGGCAATGCAATGCACAGTTGCTGAAGTTGAACCAAAATGAGCTTGTAATCTAGCTTCTGCAACTTTGAACATGAAAAATCCAATGAGGAGAAGAAAAGCAAAGCCAAAGAGTCCATCCCAAAATCCGACAAACAAGCAAAATGAACAAAAAACATTGAATTCAATTCTTTCTGATTTTAGAAACTGCATTAAAGAAGGGGTGCACCGGTCCTGGAGATACTGCAATACCAGGTCAATGCGTGGAGTGGACAGAGCAAGCTCTTTTTCCATCTCCCTGTTCTAAAAATCCATTTAATATATGGTCCCCAGATAGGGGACGTATCAGATATTAAACTGATAAGAACAGATACTACACTTGATCTTAGCCAAAAGGCCGAGAAGCGATAACCAGAATTGGTTTCAAACTACGGAGCCACCCAAGGATCCTGAAAAGTCCATTTGTGGAGATGAGCTCCTGGACTCCCGTTAAGAAGACATGTTGTCAACCTCTAGATCCCTTACATGCCTGCACTTTTCGGCTTGCTGCTGCTGCAATCCACGCGTTTTAGATCTGCATAACTCCACCTCTTTAAACACAGCACCTTCACCCCCTGCTGTTCCCACCCGCCTCAACACCGTTGGAAGGGAGGAGAACCAATTAAGGCGGGGGGTGGGGTGGAACGAGCAGCTGTCTACCCTTAGCAGGAGGGCTCCTGATTACATACCTCTCCTGCTGCTGCTGCTGCTGGCTGTCCAGCAGCAGACTGAAGGTGGCTGCTGCTGTGCACAGGTATATAAAGGCTCAGAGCCTATTATGACACGCGCAGCCAGCGTTCCATTGCCACATTCCATCTACTGCAGGCAGGATACCTGGCTGGCTGAATGTCGCTGAGAAGCTCACAGAGACCGCCATAAGCAACAGTTTAACAGAATGCCACAGACTAATCAACCAAACTTTTTGGGTTGGGTTCTCTTTTATAGTCTGCAGGCATTAAATGAAAGAAGTCAGTGTTCCAGCAGAAGGAGACAACGTTTCAGAAAAGGCATTGTAGCAAACCAAAAAAGAAATTTTAAGCGCAGCAGAGTAACCAGCGCACATACCTGTTAGCTCAGGTGAGTTTAAAAGGCTGCTGTTGATAACAAGGGCATTTGCTAAATAGATGGTGTGTGTGCAACAATATACTGAAAGGTCAATTATATTGTGCAGCTTATCTCACCACCTGTAGTTATTTAGGTGAAAGCTCCAAAATGCTTGCCTAATATGTCTGTTTATCCAAAAGGAAGTAAAAAGGGAGAGCTAGAAAGATAGCATTGCATCACATTACATGGCAATGCAATGCACAGTTGCTGAAGTTGAACCAAAATGAGCTTGTAATCTGGCTTCTGCAACTTTGAACATGAAAAATCCAATGAGGAGAAGAAAAGCAAAGCCAAAGAGTCCATCCCAAAATCCGACAAACAAGCAAAATGAACAAAAAACATTGAATTTAATTCTTTCTGATTTTAGAAACTGCATTAAAGAAGGGGTGCACCGGTCCTGGAGATACTGCAATACCAGGTCAATGCGTGGAGTGGACAGAGCAAGCTCTTTTTCCATCTCCCTGTTCTAAAAATCCATTTAATATATGGTCCCCAGATAGGGGACGTATCAGATATTAAACTGATAAGAACAGATACTACACTTGATCTTAGCCAAAAGGCCGAGAAGCGATAACCAGAATTGGTTTCAAACTACGGAGCCACCCAAGGATCCTGAAAAGTCCATTTGTGGAGATGAGCTCCTGGACTCCCGTTAAGAAGACATGTTGTCAACCTCTAGATCCCTTACATGCCTGCACTTTTCGGCTTGCTGCTGCTGCAATCCACGCGTTTTAGATCTGCATAACTCCACCTCTTTAAACACAGCACCTTCACCCCCTGCTGTTCCCACCCGCCTCAACACCGTTGGAAGGGAGGAGAACCAATTAAGGCGGGGGGTGGGGTGGAACGAGCAGCTGTCTACCCTTAGCAGGAGGGCTCCTGATTACATACCTCTCCTGCTGCTGCTGCTGCTGGCTGTCCAGCAGCAGACTGAAGGTGGCTGCTGCTGTGCACAGGTATATAAAGGCTCAGAGCCTATTATGACACGCGCAGCCAGCGTTCCATTGCCACATTCCATCTACTGCAGGCAGGATACCTGGCTGGCTGAATGTCGCTGAGAAGCTCACAGAGACCGCCATAAGCAACAGTTTAACAGAATGCCACAGACTAATCAACCAAACTTTTTGGGTTGGGTTCTCTTTTATAGTCTGCAGGCATTAAATGAAAGAAGTCAGTGTTCCAGCAGAAGGAGACAACGTTTCAGAAAAGGCATTGTAGCAAACCAAAAAAGAAATTTTAAGCGCAGCAGAGTAACTAGCGCACATACCTGTTATCCCAGGTGAGTTTAAAAGGCTGCTGTTGATAACAAGGGCATTTGCTAAATAGCTGGTGTGTGTGCAACAATATACTGAAAGGTCAATTATATTGTGCAGCTTATCTCACCACCTGTAGTTATTTAGGTGAAAGCTCCAAAATGCTTGCCTAATATGTCTGTTTATCCAAAAGGAAGTAAAAAGGGAGAGCTAGAAAGATAGCATTGCATCACATTACATGGCAATGCAATGCACAGTTGCTGAAGTTGAACCAAAATGAGCTTGTAATCTGGCTTCTGCAACTTTGAACATGAAAAATCCAATGAGGAGAAGAAAAGCAAAGCCAAAGAGTCCATCCCAAAATCCGACAAACAAGCAAAATGAACAAAAAACATTGAATTCAATTCTTTCTGATTTTAGAAACTGCATTAAAGAAGGGGTGCACCGGTCCTGGAGATACTGCAATACCAGGTCAATGCGTGGAGTGGACAGAGCAAGCTCTTTTTCCATCTCCCTGTTCTAAAAATCCATTTAATATATGGTCCCCAGATAGGGGACGTATCAGATATTAAACTGATAAGAACAGATACTACACTTGATCTTAGCCAAAAGGCCGAGAAGCGATAACCAGAATTGGTTTCAAACTACGGAGCCACCCAAGGATCCTGAAAAGTCCATTTGTGGAGATGAGCTCCTGGACTCCCGTTAAGAAGACATGTTGTCAACCTCTAGATCCCTTACATGCCTGCACTTTTCGGCTTGCTGCTGCTGCAATCCACGCGTTTTAGATCTGCATAACTCCACCTCTTTAAACACAGCACCTTCACCCCCTGCTGTTCCCACCCGCCTCAACACCGTTGGAAGGGAGGAGAACCAATTAAGGCGGGGGGTGGGGTGGAACGAGCAGCTGTCTACCCTTAGCAGGAGGGCTCCTGATTACATACCTCTCCTGCTGCTGCTGCTGGCTGTCCAGCAGCAGACTGAAGGTGGCTGCTGCTGTGCACAGGTATATAAAGGCTCAGAGCCTATTATGACACGCGCAGCCAGCGTTCCATTGCCACATTCCATCTACTGCAGGCAGGATACCTGGCTGGCTGAATGTCGCTGAGAAGCTCACAGAGACCGCCATAAGCAACAGTTTAACAGAATGCCACAGACTAATCAACCAAACTTTTTGGGTTGGGTTCTCTTTTATAGTCTGCAGGCATTAAATGAAAGAAGTCAGTGTTCCAGCAGAAGGAGACAACGTTTCAGAAAAGGCATTGTAGCAAACCAAAAAAGAAATTTTAAGCGCAGCAGAGTAACCAGCGCACATACCTGTTAGCTCAGGTGAGTTTAAAAGGCTGCTGTTGATAACAAGGGCATTTGCTAAATAGATGGTGTGTGTGCAACAATATACTGAAAGGTCAATTATATTGTGCAGCTTATCTCACCACCTGTAGTTATTTAGGTGAAAGCTCCAAAATGCTTGCCTAATATGTCTGTTTATCCAAAAGGAAGTAAAAAGGGAGAGCTAGAAAGATAGCATTGCATCACATTACATGGCAATGCAATGCACAGTTGCTGAAGTTGAACCAAAATGAGCTTGTAATCTGGCTTCTGCAACTTTGAACATGAAAAATCCAATGAGGAGAAGAAAAGCAAAGCCAAAGAGTCCATCCCAAAATCCGACAAACAAGCAAAATGAACAAAAAACATTGATTTCAATTCTTTCTGATTTTAGAAACTGCATTAAAGAAGGGGTGCACCGGTCCTGGAGATACTGCAATACCAGGTCAATGCGTGGAGTGGACAGAGCAAGCTCTTTTTCCATCTCCCTGTTCTAAAAATCCATTTAATATATGGTCCCCAGATAGGGGACGTATCAGATATTAAACTGATAAGAACAGATACTACACTTGATCTTAGCCAAAAGGCCGAGAAGCGATAACCAGAATTGGTTTCAAACTACGGAGCCACCCAAGGATCCTGAAAAGTCCATTTGTGGAGATGAGCTCCTGGACTCCCGTTAAGAAGACATGTTGTCAACCTCTAGATCCCTTACATGCCTGCACTTTTCGGCTTGCTGCTGCTGCAATCCACGCGTTTTAGATCTGCATAACTCCACCTCTTTAAACACAGCACCTTCACCCCCTGCTGTTCCCACCCGCCTCAACACCGTTGGAAGGGAGGAGAACCAATTAAGGCGGGGGGTGGGGTGGAACGAGCAGCTGTCTACCCTTAGCAGGAGGGCTCCTGATTACATACCTCTCCTGCTGCTGCTGCTGCTGGCTGTCCAGCAGCAGACTGAAGGTGGCTGCTGCTGTGCACAGGTATATAAAGGCTCAGAGCCTATTATGACACGCGCAGCCAGCGTTCCATTGCCACATTCCATCTACTGCAGGCAGGATACCTGGCTGGCTGAATGTCGCTGAGAAGCTCACAGAGACCGCCATAAGCAACAGTTTAACAGAATGCCACAGACTAATCAACCAAACTTTTTGGGTTGGGTTCTCTTTTATAGTCTGCAGGCATTAAATGAAAGAAGTCAGTGTTCCAGCAGAAGGAGACAACGTTTCAGAAAAGGCATTGTAGCAAACCAAAAAAGAAATTTTAAGCGCAGCAGAGTAACCAGCGCACATACCTGTTAGCTCAGGTGAGTTTAAAAGGCTGCTGTTGATAACAAGGGCATTTGCTAAATAGATGGTGTGTGTGCAACAATATACTGAAAGGTCAATTATATTGTGCAGCTTATCTCACCACCTGTAGTTATTTAGGTGAAAGCTCCAAAATGCTTGCCTAATATGTCTGTTTATCCAAAAGGAAGTAAAAAGGGAGAGCTAGAAAGATAGCATTGCATCACATTACATGGCAATGCAATGCACAGTTGCTGAAGTTGAACCAAAATGAGCTTGTAATCTGGCTTCTGCAACTTTGAACATGAAAAATCCAATGAGGAGAAGAAAAGCAAAGCCAAAGAGTCCATCCCAAAATCCGACAAACAAGCAAAATGAACAAAAAACATTGAATTTAATTCTTTCTGATTTTAGAAACTGCATTAAAGAAGGGGTGCACCGGTCCTGGAGATACTGCAATACCAGGTCAATGCGTGGAGTGGACAGAGCAAGCTCTTTTTCCATCTCCCTGTTCTAAAAATCCATTTAATATATGGTCCCCAGATAGGGGACGTATCAGATATTAAACTGATAAGAACAGATACTACACTTGATCTTAGCCAAAAGGCCGAGAAGCGATAACCAGAATTGGTTTCAAACTACGGAGCCACCCAAGGATCCTGAAAAGTCCATTTGTGGAGATGAGCTCCTGGACTCCCGTTAAGAAGACATGTTGTCAACCTCTAGATCCCTTACATGCCTGCACTTTTCGGCTTGCTGCTGCTGCAATCCACGCGTTTTAGATCTGCATAACTCCACCTCTTTAAACACAGCACCTTCACCCCCTGCTGTTCCCACCCGCCTCAACACCGTTGGAAGGGAGGAGAACCAATTAAGGCAGGGGGTGGGGTGGAACGAGCAGCTGTCTACCCTTAGCAGGAGGGCTCCTGATTACATACCTCTCCTGCTGCTGCTGCTGCTGGCTGTCCAGCAGCAGACTGAAGGTGGCTGCTGCTGTGCACAGGTATATAAAGGCTCAGAGCCTATTATGACACGCGCAGCCAGCGTTCCATTGCCACATTCCATCTACTGCAGGCAGGATACCTGGCTGGCTGAATGTCGCTGAGAAGCTCACAGAGACCGCCATAAGCAACAGTTTAACAGAATGCCACAGACTAATCAACCAAACTTTTTGGGTTGGGTTCTCTTTTATAGTCTGCAGGCATTAAATGAAAGAAGTCAGTGTTCCAGCAGAAGGAGACAACGTTTCAGAAAAGGCATTGTAGCAAACCAAAAAAGAAATTTTAAGCGCAGCAGAGTAACTAGCGCACATACCTGTTATCCCAGGTGAGTTTAAAAGGCTGCTGTTGATAACAAGGGCATTTGCTAAATAGCTGGTGTGTGTGCAACAATATACTGAAAGGTCAATTATATTGTGCAGCTTATCTCACCACCTGTAGTTATTTAGGTGAAAGCTCCAAAATGCTTGCCTAATATGTCTGTTTATCCAAAAGGAAGTAAAAAGGGAGAGCTAGAAAGATAGCATTGCATCACATTACATGGCAATGCAATGCACAGTTGCTGAAGTTGAACCAAAATGAGCTTGTAATCTGGCTTCTGCAACTTTGAACATGAAAAATCCAATGAGGAGAAGAAAAGCAAAGCCAAAGAGTCCATCCCAAAATCCGACAAACAAGCAAAATGAACAAAAAACATTGAATTCAATTCTTTCTGATTTTAGAAACTGCATTAAAGAAGGGGTGCACCGGTCCTGGAGATACTGCAATACCAGGTCAATGCGTGGAGTGGACAGAGCAAGCTCTTTTTCCATCTCCCTGTTCTAAAAATCCATTTAATATATGGTCCCCAGATAGGGGACGTATCAGATATTAAACTGATAAGAACAGATACTACACTTGATCTTAGCCAAAAGGCCGAGAAGCGATAACCAGAATTGGTTTCAAACTACGGAGCCACCCAAGGATCCTGAAAAGTCCATTTGTGGAGATGAGCTCCTGGACTCCCGTTAAGAAGACATGTTGTCAACCTCTAGATCCCTTACATGCCTGCACTTTTCGGCTTGCTGCTGCTGCAATCCACGCGTTTTAGATCTGCATAACTCCACCTCTTTAAACACAGCACCTTCACCCCCTGCTGTTCCCACCCGCCTCAACACCGTTGGAAGGGAGGAGAACCAATTAAGGCGGGGGGTGGGGTGGAACGAGCAGCTGTCTACCCTTAGCAGGAGGGCTCCTGATTACATACCTCTCCTGCTGCTGCTGCTGGCTGTCCAGCAGCAGACTGAAGGTGGCTGCTGCTGTGCACAGGTATATAAAGGCTCAGAGCCTATTATGACACGCGCAGCCAGCGTTCCATTGCCACATTCCATCTACTGCAGGCAGGATACCTGGCTGGCTGAATGTCGCTGAGAAGCTCACAGAGACCGCCATAAGCAATAGTTTAACAGAATGCCACAGACTAATCAACCAAACTTTTTGGGTTGGGTTCTCTTTTATAGTCTGCAGGCATTAAATGAAAGAAGTCAGTGTTCCAGCAGAAGGAGACAACGTTTCAGAAAAGGCATTGTAGCAAACCAAAAAAGAAATTTTAAGCGCAGCAGAGTAACCAGCGCACATACCTGTTAGCTCAGGTGAGTTTAAAAGGCTGCTGTTGATAACAAGGGCATTTGCTAAATAGATGGTGTGTGTGCAACAATATACTGAAAGGTCAATTATATTGTGCAGCTTATCTCACCACCTGTAGTTATTTAGGTGAAAGCTCCAAAATGCTTGCCTAATATGTCTGTTTATCCAAAAGGAAGTAAAAAGGGAGAGCTAGAAAGATAGCATTGCATCACATTACATGGCAATGCAATGCACAGTTGCTGAAGTTGAACCAAAATGAGCTTGTAATCTGGCTTCTGCAACTTTGAACATGAAAAATCCAATGAGGAGAAGAAAAGCAAAGCCAAAGAGTCCATCCCAAAATCCGACAAACAAGCAAAATGAACAAAAAACATTGATTTCAATTCTTTCTGATTTTAGAAACTGCATTAAAGAAGGGGTGCACCGGTCCTGGAGATACTGCAATACCAGGTCAATGCGTGGAGTGGACAGAGCAAGCTCTTTTTCCATCTCCCTGTTCTAAAAATCCATTTAATATATGGTCCCCAGATAGGGGACGTATCAGATATTAAACTGATAAGAACAGATACTACACTTGATCTTAGCCAAAAGGCCGAGAAGCGATAACCAGAATTGGTTTCAAACTACGGAGCCACCCAAGGATCCTGAAAAGTCCATTTGTGGAGATGAGCTCCTGGACTCCCGTTAAGAAGACATGTTGTCAACCTCTAGATCCCTTACATGCCTGCACTTTTCGGCTTGCTGCTGCTGCAATCCACGCGTTTTAGATCTGCATAACTCCACCTCTTTAAACACAGCACCTTCACCCCCTGCTGTTCCCACCCGCCTCAACACCGTTGGAAGGGAGGAGAACCAATTAAGGCGGGGGGTGGGGTGGAACGAGCAGCTGTCTACCCTTAGCAGGAGGGCTCCTGATTACATACCTCTCCTGCTGCTGCTGCTGCTGGCTGTCCAGCAGCAGACTGAAGGTGGCTGCTGCTGTGCACAGGTATATAAAGGCTCAGAGCCTATTATGACACGCGCAGCCAGCGTTCCATTGCCACATTCCATCTACTGCAGGCAGGATACCTGGCTGGCTGAATGTCGCTGAGAAGCTCACAGAGACCGCCATAAGCAACAGTTTAACAGAATGCCACAGACTAATCAACCAAACTTTTTGGGTTGGGTTCTCTTTTATAGTCTGCAGGCATTAAATGAAAGAAGTCAGTGTTCCAGCAGAAGGAGACAACGTTTCAGAAAAGGCATTGTAGCAAACCAAAAAAGAAATTTTAAGCGCAGCAGAGTAACCAGCGCACATACCTGTTAGCTCAGGTGAGTTTAAAAGGCTGCTGTTGATAACAAGGGCATTTGCTAAATAGATGGTGTGTGTGCAACAATATACTGAAAGGTCAATTATATTGTGCAGCTTATCTCACCACCTGTAGTTATTTAGGTGAAAGCTCCAAAATGCTTGCCTAATATGTCTGTTTATCCAAAAGGAAGTAAAAAGGGAGAGCTAGAAAGATAGCATTGCATCACATTACATGGCAATGCAATGCACAGTTGCTGAAGTTGAACCAAAATGAGCTTGTAATCTGGCTTCTGCAACTTTGAACATGAAAAATCCAATGAGGAGAAGAAAAGCAAAGCCAAAGAGTCCATCCCAAAATCCGACAAACAAGCAAAATGAACAAAAAACATTGAATTTAATTCTTTCTGATTTTAGAAACTGCATTAAAGAAGGGGTGCACCGGTCCTGGAGATACTGCAATACCAGGTCAATGCGTGGAGTGGACAGAGCAAGCTCTTTTTCCATCTCCCTGTTCTAAAAATCCATTTAATATATGGTCCCCAGATAGGGGACGTATCAGATATTAAACTGATAAGAACAGATACTACACTTGATCTTAGCCAAAAGGCCGAGAAGCGATAACCAGAATTGGTTTCAAACTACGGAGCCACCCAAGGATCCTGAAAAGTCCATTTGTGGAGATGAGCTCCTGGACTCCCGTTAAGAAGACATGTTGTCAACCTCTAGATCCCTTACATGCCTGCACTTTTCGGCTTGCTGCTGCTGCAATCCACGCGTTTTAGATCTGCATAACTCCACCTCTTTAAACACAGCACCTTCACCCCCTGCTGTTCCCACCCGCCTCAACACCGTTGGAAGGGAGGAGAACCAATTAAGGCGGGGGGTGGGGTGGAACGAGCAGCTGTCTACCCTTAGCAGGAGGGCTCCTGATTACATACCTCTCCTGCTGCTGCTGCTGCTGGCTGTCCAGCAGCAGACTGAAGGTGGCTGCTGCTGTGCACAGGTATATAAAGGCTCAGAGCCTATTATGACACGCGCAGCCAGCGTTCCATTGCCACATTCCATCTACTGCAGGCAGGATACCTGGCTGGCTGAATGTCGCTGAGAAGCTCACAGAGACCGCCATAAGCAACAGTTTAACAGAATGCCACAGACTAATCAACCAAACTTTTTGGGTTGGGTTCTCTTTTATAGTCTGCAGGCATTAAATGAAAGAAGTCAGTGTTCCAGCAGAAGGAGACAACGTTTCAGAAAAGGCATTGTAGCAAACCAAAAAAGAAATTTTAAGCGCAGCAGAGTAACCAGCGCACATACCTGTTATCCCAGGTGAGTTTAAAAGGCTGCTGTTGATAACAAGGGCATTTGCTAAATAGCTGGTGTGTGTGCAACAATATACTGAAAGGTCAATTATATTGTGCAGCTTATCTCACCACCTGTAGTTATTTAGGTGAAAGCTCCAAAATGCTTGCCTAATATGTCTGTTTATCCAAAAGGAAGTAAAAAGGGAGAGCTAGAAAGATAGCATTGCATCACATTACATGGCAATGCAATGCACAGTTGCTGAAGTTGAACCAAAATGAGCTTGTAATCTGGCTTCTGCAACTTTGAACATGAAAAATCCAATGAGGAGAAGAAAAGCAAAGCCAAAGAGTCCATCCCAAAATCCGACAAACAAGCAAAATGAACAAAAAACATTGAATTCAATTCTTTCTGATTTTAGAAACTGCATTAAAGAAGGGGTGCACCGGTCCTGGAGATACTGCAATACCAGGTCAATGCGTGGAGTGGACAGAGCAAGCTCTTTTTCCATCTCCCTGTTCTAAAAATCCATTTAATATATGGTCCCCAGATAGGGGACGTATCAGATATTAAACTGATAAGAACAGATACTACACTTGATCTTAGCCAAAAGGCCGAGAAGCGATAACCAGAATTGGTTTCAAACTACGGAGCCACCCAAGGATCCTGAAAAGTCCATTTGTGGAGATGAGCTCCTGGACTCCCGTTAAGAAGACATGTTGTCAACCTCTAGATCCCTTACATGCCTGCACTTTTCGGCTTGCTGCTGCTGCAATCCACGCGTTTTAGATCTGCATAACTCCACCTCTTTAAACACAGCACCTTCACCCCCTGCTGTTCCCACCCGCCTCAACACCGTTGGAAGGGAGGAGAACCAATTAAGGCGGGGGGTGGGGTGGAACGAGCAGCTGTCTACCCTTAGCAGGAGGGCTCCTGATTACATACCTCTCCTGCTGCTGCTGCTGCTGGCTGTCCAGCAGCAGACTGAAGGTGGCTGCTGCTGTGCACAGGTATATAAAGGCTCAGAGCCTATTATGACATGCGCAGCCAGCGTTCCATTGCCACATTCCATCTACTGCAGGCAGGATACCTGGCTGGCTGAATGTCGCTGAGAAGCTCACAGAGACCGCCATAAGCAACAGTTTAACAGAATGCCACAGACTAATCAACCAAACTTTTTGGGTTGGGTTCTCTTTTATAGTCTGCAGGCATTAAATGAAAGAAGTCAGTGTTCCAGCAGAAGGAGACAACGTTTCAGAAAAGGCATTGTAGCAAACCAAAAAAGAAATTTTAAGCGCAGCAGAGTAACCAGCGCACATACCTGTTAGCTCAGGTGAGTTTAAAAGGCTGCTGTTGATAACAAGGGCATTTGCTAAATAGATGGTGTGTGTGCAACAATATACTGAAAGGTCAATTATATTGTGCAGCTTATCTCACCACCTGTAGTTATTTAGGTGAAAGCTCCAAAATGCTTGCCTAATATGTCTGTTTATCCAAAAGGAAGTAAAAAGGGAGAGCTAGAAAGATAGCATTGCATCACATTACATGGCAATGCAATGCACAGTTGCTGAAGTTGAACCAAAATGAGCTTGTAATCTGGCTTCTGCAACTTTGAACATGAAAAATCCAATGAGGAGAAGAAAAGCAAAGCCAAAGAGTCCATCCCAAAATCCGACAAACAAGCAAAATGAACAAAAAACATTGAATTTAATTCTTTCTGATTTTAGAAACTGCATTAAAGAAGGGGTGCACCGGTCCTGGAGATACTGCAATACCAGGTCAATGCGTGGAGTGGACAGAGCAAGCTCTTTTTCCATCTCCCTGTTCTAAAAATCCATTTAATATATGGTCCCCAGATAGGGGACGTATCAGATATTAAACTGATAAGAACAGATACTACACTTGATCTTAGCCAAAAGGCCGAGAAGCGATAACCAGAATTGGTTTCAAACTACGGAGCCACCCAAGGATCCTGAAAAGTCCATTTGTGGAGATGAGCTCCTGGACTCCCGTTAAGAAGACATGTTGTCAACCTCTAGATCCCTTACATGCCTGCACTTTTCGGCTTGCTGCTGCTGCAATCCACGCGTTTTAGATCTGCATAACTCCACCTCTTTAAACACAGCACCTTCACCCCCTGCTGTTCCCACCCGCCTCAACACCGTTGGAAGGGAGGAGAACCAATTAAGGCGGGGGGTGGGGTGGAACGAGCAGCTGTCTACCCTTAGCAGGAGGGCTCCTGATTACATACCTCTCCTGCTGCTGCTGCTGCTGGCTGTCCAGCAGCAGACTGAAGGTGGCTGCTGCTGTGCACAGGTATATAAAGGCTCAGAGCCTATTATGACACGCGCAGCCAGCGTTCCATTGCCACATTCCATCTACTGCAGGCAGGATACCTGGCTGGCTGAATGTCGCTGAGAAGCTCACAGAGACCGCCATAAGCAACAGTTTAACAGAATGCCACAGACTAATCAACCAAACTTTTTGGGTTGGGTTCTCTTTTATAGTCTGCAGGCATTAAATGAAAGAAGTCAGTGTTCCAGCAGAAGGAGACAACGTTTCAGAAAAGGCATTGTAGCAAACCAAAAAAGAAATTTTAAGCGCAGCAGAGTAACCAGCGCACATACCTGTTATCCCAGGTGAGTTTAAAAGGCTGCTGTTGATAACAAGGGCATTTGCTAAATAGCTGGTGTGTGTGCAACAATATACTGAAAGGTCAATTATATTGTGCAGCTTATCTCACCACCTGTAGTTATTTAGGTGAAAGCTCCAAAATGCTTGCCTAATATGTCTGTTTATCCAAAAGGAAGTAAAAAGGGAGAGCTAGAAAGATAGCATTGCATCACATTACATGGCAATGCAATGCACAGTTGCTGAAGTTGAACCAAAATGAGCTTGTAATCTGGCTTCTGCAACTTTGAACATGAAAAATCCAATGAGGAGAAGAAAAGCAAAGCCAAAGAGTCCATCCCAAAATCCGACAAACAAGCAAAATGAACAAAAAACATTGAATTCAATTCTTTCTGATTTTAGAAACTGCATTAAAGAAGGGGTGCACCGGTCCTGGAGATACTGCAATACCAGGTCAATGCGTGGAGTGGACAGAGCAAGCTCTTTTTCCATCTCCCTGTTCTAAAAATCCATTTAATATATGGTCCCCAGATAGGGGACGTATCAGATATTAAACTGATAAGAACAGATACTACACTTGATCTTAGCCAAAAGGCCGAGAAGCGATAACCAGAATTGGTTTCAAACTACGGAGCCACCCAAGGATCCTGAAAAGTCCATTTGTGGAGATGAGCTCCTGGACTCCCGTTAAGAAGACATGTTGTCAACCTCTAGATCCCTTACATGCCTGCACTTTTCGGCTTGCTGCTGCTGCAATCCACGCGTTTTAGATCTGCATAACTCCACCTCTTTAAACACAGCACCTTCACCCCCTGCTGTTCCCACCCGCCTCAACACCGTTGGAAGGGAGGAGAACCAATTAAGGCGGGGGGTGGGGTGGAACGAGCAGCTGTCTACCCTTAGCAGGAGGGCTCCTGATTACATACCTCTCCTGCTGCTGCTGCTGCTGGCTGTCCAGCAGCAGACTGAAGGTGGCTGCTGCTGTGCACAGGTATATAAAGGCTCAGAGCCTATTATGACATGCGCAGCCAGCGTTCCATTGCCACATTCCATCTACTGCAGGCAGGATACCTGGCTGGCTGAATGTCGCTGAGAAGCTCACAGAGACCGCCATAAGCAACAGTTTAACAGAATGCCACAGACTAATCAACCAAACTTTTTGGGTTGGGTTCTTTTTTATAGTCTGCAGGCATTAAATGAAAGAAGTCAGTGTTCCAGCAGAAGGAGACAACGTTTCAGAAAAGGCATTGTAGCAAACCAAAAAAGAAATTTTAAGCGCAGCAGAGTAACCAGCGCACATACCTGTTAGCTCAGGTGAGTTTAAAAGGCTGCTGTTGATAACAAGGGCATTTGCTAAATAGATGGTGTGTGTGCAACAATATACTGAAAGGTCAATTATATTGTGCAGCTTATCTCACCACCTGTAGTTATTTAGGTGAAAGCTCCAAAATGCTTGCCTAATATGTCTGTTTATCCAAAAGGAAGTAAAAAGGGAGAGCTAGAAAGATAGCATTGCATCACATTACATGGCAATGCAATTGCAATGCACAGTTGCTGAAGTTGAACCAAAATGAGCTTGTAATCTGGCTTCTGCAACTTTGAACATGAAAAATCCAATGAGGAGAAGAAAAGCAAAGCCAAAGAGTCCATCCCAAAATCCGACAAACAAGCAAAATGAACAAAAAACATTGAATTCAATTCTTTCTGATTTTAGAAACTGCATTAAAGAAGGGGTGCACCGGTCCTGGAGATACTGCAATACCAGGTCAATGCGTGGAGTGGACAGAGCAAGCTCTTTTTCCATCTCCCTGTTCTAAAAATCCATTTAATATATGGTCCCCAGATAGGGGACGTATCAGATATTAAACTGATAAGAACAGATACTACACTTGATCTTAGCCAAAAGGCCGAGAAGCGATAACCAGAATTGGTTTCAAACTACGGAGCCACCCAAGGATCCTGAAAAGTCCATTTGTGGAGATGAGCTCCTGGACTCCCGTTAAGAAGACATGTTGTCAACCTCTAGATCCCTTACATGCCTGCACTTTTCGGCTTGCTGCTGCTGCAATCCACGCGTTTTAGATCTGCATAACTCCACCTCTTTAAACACAGCACCTTCACCCCCTGCTGTTCCCACCCGCCTCAACACCGTTGGAAGGGAGGAGAACCAATTAAGGCGGGGGGTGGGGTGGAACGAGCAGCTGTCTACCCTTAGCAGGAGGGCTCCTGATTACATACCTCTCCTGCTGCTGCTGCTGCTGGCTGTCCAGCAGCAGACTGAAGGTGGCTGCTGCTGTGCACAGGTATATAAAGGCTCAGAGCCTATTATGACACGCGCAGCCAGCGTTCCATTGCCACATTCCATCTACTGCAGGCAGGATACCTGGCTGGCTGAATGTCGCTGAGAAGCTCACAGAGACCGCCATAAGCAACAGTTTAACAGAATGCCACAGACTAATCAACCAAACTTTTTGGGTTGGGTTCTCTTTTATAGTCTGCAGGCATTAAATGAAAGAAGTCAGTGTTCCAGCAGAAGGAGACAACGTTTCAGAAAAGGCATTGTAGCAAACCAAAAAAGAAATTTTAAGCGCAGCAGAGTAACCAGCGCACATACCTGTTAGCTCAGGTGAGTTTAAAAGGCTGCTGTTGATAACAAGGGCATTTGCTAAATAGATGGTGTGTGTGCAACAATATACTGAAAGGTCAATTATATTGTGCAGCTTATCTCACCACCTGTAGTTATTTAGGTGAAAGCTCCAAAATGCTTGCCTAATATGTCTGTTTATCCAAAAGGAAGTAAAAAGGGAGAGCTAGAAAGATAGCATTGCATCACATTACATGGCAATGCAATGCACAGTTGCTGAAGTTGAACCAAAATGAGCTTGTAATCTGGCTTCTGCAACTTTGAACATGAAAAATCCAATGAGGAGAAGAAAAGCAAAGCCAAAGAGTCCATCCCAAAATCCGACAAACAAGCAAAATGAACAAAAAACATTGAATTCAATTCTTTCTGATTTTAGAAACTGCATTAAAGAAGGGGTGCACCGGTCCTGGAGATACTGCAATACCAGGTCAATGCGTGGAGTGGACAGAGCAAGCTCTTTTTCCATCTCCCTGTTCTAAAAATCCATTTAATATATGGTCCCCAGATAGGGGACGTATCAGATGTTAAACTGATAAGAACAGATTTTTTTTAATTTGGCTATCCCCTGCAGAGGGATAAAACCGTTTATTAAAACTTTAACAAATTACAAGCATAATTAAACAAATACCAAACGTTAAAAGACAAATGAAATTTACAAAACAAAAAAATACAAAGATTTTAAATAATTAGGTTCCATTGGTCAACAAGCCATTTTTTGGAAATATGTGCATTCTTCTTTTTGTCAATTAAATAATAAGTATACATTTCACATAAACATAAACTTAAAACATCATTCACTGATAAAACATCTTGTTTAAAAATAGCAATGTTGCGCGCTTTCCAGAGAGATGACTTGGCGCAGTTCACTGTCTTCCAAGCCATTGTGTACTGGTCCATTGTGGGGCATTCCATAAGTCCGTATAGCACAGTTTTATATGTAAAGTCCTTGAGGTCTGCCACCCTTTCCAGTAGGTGGAGCAGTCTTCTCCAGAAATCCTTTGCAAAATTACATGTCCATAATAGATGTTCCACCGTTTCCTCGTCTTGGCATCCGGCTCTTGGGCAGATGGCAGACCTCACAAATCCTCTTCTGTATTGGAATGCCCGGCAAGGAAGACAGCGGTGCATGCAACTCCAAGCCAGATCTCTCTGTTCATTAAAAAGATAAAAAACGTTAATCATTTTCCAGATAGACATAGATTTGTCATCATCATATCTGTCAACATTACATATTTCCTCACTTTTACGTATTTCTTTAATTAGTTTCTTACTATTTCTTAATTCCTCTATTTTCTTAGTCCCTAAATTAAAATCGGACACTATTTTCCTTAAAATCTCATAATGCGTCGACAAATTAAAAGCATGGGGCACAGATATATTAACTTCATACCATCCAAACTTTCTCATAAAAAATCCTGTATTAAAACGCATAAAAAAGGACCAATAGTGATTCTTAAAAAGGGCATTAAAACAGTAAACGAACAGATGGATTAAAAGAAACCTATTAAAATCTGGAAAATCTTTACCACCTTTTACTTTTGATTTCATCACGATTTCTCTTTTCAGCTTTTCCATTTTTGAGTTCCAAAAGAAGGTAAAACAGGTTTTGATTATCTTTTTTAAAACATTAACAGGCGGGGGGAAAACCATGCTAAGATACAATAAAAGAGGTAAAATCACCATCTTTAAAACCAATACTTTACCCTCCATTGTAAGTCTCCTCATGTTCCACATACATATTTTCGTATTTACTTTCTGTGTAACTGTTTCCCAACTATTATAACCATCATTATTTTCAGTGAATGATATACCTAAAATGGAAATGGATTCGGAGACATTAATTGGTACATCACGTAAAATCATCCCCCCAACACTTAAAATGTTACACTTATTAAAATTGATTTTAAAACCAGAAGCTAGACAAAAGGATTGCACTTGATGGAGAGTGGCCGTAAGTGATGGTGCATCTGTACACAAGACCGCCACGTCATCCATGTAGCCTACAACCTTGGCCTCCAAACCACCGCTTCCAGGCAGAGGGACACCGCATATCTGTTTATTTTGGCGTATTGCACATAACATTGGTTCCAGTGCACAGATAAACAGTAGGGGGGACAGAGGGCATCCCTGTTTCACCCCTGACCGTAAAAATACCTCTTGTGTCTTAAAACCATTCACTAAAATCTTACTTGTACAATCCTTGTAAAATGCTTTAAGCGATAGTAAAAACCCTTCTGGTATGCCCATTTTCTCTAAAACTTTAAAAAGATAAAAGTGTGAGACACGGTCAAATGCTTTTTCAAAATCAATAGATAAAATCGCCATTTTCCCCTTTCTGTCTTTCACATCCTCAATACAGTCTTTCACTAAATTCAGATTGTCCCATATACTGCGCCCCGGCACCCCACACACTTGATTAGAATGAATAACTTTGCTGATGACTTCTTTTAGACGATTTGCACAAATTTTAGCCATTATTTTATAGTCACAATTTAAAAGTGTTATTGGTCTCCAGTTTTCTAATTTTGATTTATCACCTTTTTTGTATAGGAGGGAGACTTCACCTTTCTTCCAGGAATTTAATAAAACCTTATTATTAAAAACCTCAGTAAACAAATAAAACAAATCATCTTTTAAAATATCATAAAAACATACATAAAATTCTATTGGGATGCCATCAGGACCAGGGACCTTTCCAGTTTTAAAACTTTTAATAGTTTTTAACACTTCTTGTTCCGTTAAAACTTGGGATAAAAACTCTTGGGATGCGGGATCTAAAACAGCTGTTAGTCCTTGCAGCGAATCATCCATTAATTTATTATCTATATTTTTTCCATTAAAAAGATTAGAAAAAAAAACCTCAACTTTACCCAGCATATTTTTTATATTATTCTCACCATCTATATGGTCAATTATCACTTTTTCTTTTTTATTTTTCCTAAAAAAATATCTGGAACACTTTTCATTTTCTTCTATATGTTGTACTCTAGAACGAAAAATGATCTCTTTTCCTTTTTGTTCTAGCCATTTTGAAATCTCTTCTTTTAAGTTTGAAATATCAACTTGTACATCTATCCCATTGTCTCTGAGCTTAAATAATGTTTGTAGGCGGGTATTTAAAATTCTATATTCTTCATATTTTTCTTTGGCTCTACATATACTCTTTTTAATAAAAAAGTCTTTTATTTTTACTTTCATTCTATCCCACCATACACTCATAGTCTCATTTGTTTTTTTCCCTTTTCTACATTTCCTATAAAACTCAATAAAATCTGATAAAATCTGCGGGTCGGTTAAAAGGGATACGTTCATTTTCCAGCTTTTCTTACCACATTTTTTGTTGTCATTTACTTTTATGGTAAAGGATAAAAGTTTATGGTCTGAAAATATATTAGCTAAAACTTCACATTTGGCAGGTATTGTTTTATCTGAACCAAAAATACAATCAATCCTAGAGCTACAATTAGCATTGCTCCAAGTGAAACCGGCGTCCTCTGGGCTGTCACTATGACACTCTTTATATATGTCTATCAATTTAGCATCTTTGACTATATCATGTAGCATACCTGAGGTTTTATCGTAGTTCCTGCTTACAGAGCTGGAGCGCCGGTTTTCACCTTTTAAAACACAATTAAAATCCCCTGCTAAGATAAAAGGTTCAGAGTTATTAATAAATAATGGTAAAAGATCAAGCATTTCGGCTCTTTCATTTTTCTCTGGGGATCCATAAAAATTTAAAAACTGCCATCTAATACCATCACTAAAAGCTTTTACTAATAAAATACGACCTGGTAAAATTTCCTGAATAAAATCAATTAAAACGTTCCCTTTAAAAAGTATGGCTACACCCGCTGATCCTGCAGCATTCGATCCGGACCAGACAGATGGCCCACACTTCCACTCATCTTTATATTTTTGATATGACATTTCATGTGGGATATTACATTCTTGCAGAAAAAATACAGATGCAGTAAAACACGTAAAAAAATTAAAAAGAGCAGTTCTTCTCGTGTTAGATTTTATGCCTCTCACGTTGAGGGAAATACCTTTCAGTTCAGCCATCATTAGAAAATGTAGAAATTTTACTTAGGTAACTAAGAGCAACGGATTTACCTGTCCGATGAACCTGATCAGACCACTGGGCTTGCGCCTCCCTCCTCATCTGATAGTATCGTCACGAGAGTCTCCGTGGAGGAGGAAAGATTACCACATTTATATAAACCCGACGCTACACTGGCATAGCTCGGAGGGCTGGCTGGCAGAACCCGCTGGGTCTCCATTGGCTGGCCATGCAGTTCCTCATCAGGTGGGTCCCCGAGGGGTTCCGCCGCCCCTGTTTGACCTGTAGAAGGTCGTCCTATAGGAGGAGGTTGCGCACAAGGCAGAGCCTCTGACTCTTCAGAGGCAGCAAGATCCCGGTCCCCACCTGTAGCAGCGGAGACCGAAACCCCTGAGGGTCCAGCGTCCACGTCCCCTTCTGGAGAAGTGTCCATCTGTTCACCTCCTGCTGCCTCCTCCGAACCACCCTTTTTCTTTTTCTTAGGACCCACCTTTATCCACTCAGCGCCCTCAGCACTAGGAGACCCAGACTGGGCATGGGCTTCTGTGTCGGCCTTTTGCCGGTCCCTTTTGACCTTACCAGTAGTGCCCTTCTGCTCCTTCTCAGCCCTCCTTTTGGACTCCCGCAGGTCCTGCAGCCAGGTTTTGGGATTTGGTATTTTACCTGTCATAGACTCTGGAGACACTTCACTATTTGGTACGCCCTTATTGTCTCCAGAGGCTCCAGGTTGTTGTTCCTCCTCCTGAGGGGTGGTCTGATCTTTTGGTCCTTGGTCGGACGTCTTGGACTTCCCCTTTTGCTCATCTTCCCGAAATCTGTGAGGGCAAGAAAAATAAAAGTGACCTGGAGTCTGGCAAAAACTGCATTTCTTTTCCTTAGGGCATTCTTTTGTCTCATGTTCTTCACTAGCACAATTTCTACATGATACATGACAGTTTTCTTTTGAATGACCATAGCGCCCACAATTTCTGCAATATACTGGCATCCCAGAAAAGAAGAAATCCCCATTTGTTTGCCCAATTTTGAAACGGGCAGGGGGGAGCCGTATACCACCTGGTGTATTTGGATCTCTTGTACACTTCACAAGGAATTTCCACTTAGATGTCCATATGTTATATTCGTTTAATATCTTCCCAATACATTTAACACTTTTAAAATAAATTGCTAGAAATGACATTACTTCTGGAGCAGAAACAAAGGGCGAAAATATTTTTACAATAACCAGTCTTACCTCATCCAGGACGTGCTCAACAATTTGTATCCCTTTCAAAACAGGACTATTTTCAACTTTTTTTAACTTTTCTAGTACATCTCTAAAAATACCTTCTCCGGTGAATGTGATGTCATAGTCACCTCTTCTGGGATAATCCTGGATGGAGAGAATTTCATTCCTTTGTACGCCAAGAATGTTCCTGAGCACGTCCTGGACTACATACCCTAATTTCCTCATATCCGAGCCACCCGCCGTGAAGTGAACTCGGATAGAGTTTTTTAGCCTCGCATAAAGAGGCACGAGGTTAGGGTCAACCTCCATGGAAAAACGCAACAAGGTTGCAAATTGCAGCCGCTTGCAATCTGCGCTCCCAGTGTTCTTGCAGCGAAAAACACCTGGAAGCTGGGGGATCGCAACTCGTTACCCTGGGACTAAGCCCTCTCCCTAATAGCAGCAAGCAGGCTAAGTCCACCAAAGTGGACGATCCTGCCAGGCCAAGGAGAGGGGTACCCGAGTGCCCTTCAACCACAATCTCCTGCAATAAAGCACTTGATCTTAGCCAAAAGGCCGAGAAGCGATAACCAGAATTGGTTTCAAACTACGGAGCCACCCAAGGATCCTGAAAAGTCCATTTGTGGAGATGAGCTCCTGGACTCCCGTTAAGAAGACATGTTGTCAACCTCTAGATCCCTTACATGCCTGCACTTTTCGGCTTGCTGCTGCTGCAATCCACGCGTTTTAGATCTGCATAACTCCACCTCTTTAAACACAGCACCTTCACCCCCTGCTGTTCCCACCCGCCTCAACACCGTTGGAAGGGAGGAGAACCAATTAAGGCGGGGGGTGGGGTGGAACGAGCAGCTGTCTACCCTTAGCAGGAGGGCTCCTGATTACATACCTCTCCTGCTGCTGCTGCTGCTGGCTGTCCAGCAGCAGACTGAAGGTGGCTGCTGCTGTGCACAGGTATATAAAGGCTCAGAGCCTATTATGACACGCGCAGCCAGCGTTCCATTGCCACATTCCATCTACTGCAGGCAGGATACCTGGCTGGCTGAATGTCGCTGAGAAGCTCACAGAGACCGCCATAAGCAACAGTTTAACAGAATGCCACAGACTAATCAACCAAACTTTTTGGGTTGGGTTCTCTTTTATAGTCTGCAGGCATTAAATGAAAGAAGTCAGTGTTCCAGCAGAAGGAGACAACGTTTCAGAAAAGGCATTGTAGCAAACCAAAAAAGAAATTTTAAGCGCAGCAGAGTAATCAGCGCACATACCTGTTAGCTCAGGTGAGTTTAAAAGGCTGCTGTTGATAACAAGGGCATTTGCTAAATAGATGGTGTGTGTGCAACAATATACTGAAAGGTCAATTATATTGTGCAGCTTATCTCACCACCTGTAGTTATTTAGGTGAAAGCTCCAAAATGCTTGCCTAATATGTCTGTTTATCCAAAAGGAAGTAAAAAGGGAGAGCTAGAAAGATAGCATTGCATCACATTACATGGCAATGCAATGCACAGTTGCTGAAGTTGAACCAAAATGAGCTTGTAATCTGGCTTCTGCAACTTTGAACATGAAAAATCCAATGAGGAGAAGAAAAGCAAAGCCAAAGAGTCCATCCCAAAATCCGACAAACAAGCAAAATGAACAAAAAACATTGAATTCAATTCTTTCTGATTTTAGAAACTGCATTAAAGAAGGGGTGCACCGGTCCTGGAGATACTGCAATACCAGGTCAATGCGTGGAGTGGACAGAGCAAGCTCTTTTTCCATCTCCCTGTTCTAAAAATCCATTTAATATATGGTCCCCAGATAGGGGACGTATCAGATATTAAACTGATAAGAACAGATACTACACTTGATCTTAGCCAAAAGGCCGAGAAGCGATAACCAGAATTGGTTTCAAACTACGGAGCCACCCAAGGATCCTGAAAAGTCCATTTGTGGAGATGAGCTCCTGGACTCCCGTTAAGAAGACATGTTGTCAACCTCTAGATCCCTTACATGCCTGCACTTTTCGGCTTGCTGCTGCTGCAATCCACGCGTTTTAGATCTGCATAACTCCACCTCTTTAAACACAGCACCTTCACCCCCTGCTGTTCCCACCCGCCTCAACACCGTTGGAAGGGAGGAGAACCAATTAAGGCGGGGGGTGGGGTGGAACGAGCAGCTGTCTACCCTTAGCAGGAGGGCTCCTGATTACATACCTCTCCTGCTGCTGCTGCTGCTGGCTGTCCAGCAGCAGACTGAAGGTGGCTGCTGCTGTGCACAGGTATATAAAGGCTCAGAGCCTATTATGACACGCGCAGCCAGCGTTCCATTGCCACATTCCATCTACTGCAGGCAGGATACCTGGCTGGCTGAATGTCGCTGAGAAGCTCACAGAGACCGCCATAAGCAACAGTTTAACAGAATGCCACAGACTAATCAACCAAACTTTTTGGGTTGGGTTCTCTTTTATAGTCTGCAGGCATTAAATGAAAGAAGTCAGTGTTCCAGCAGAAGGAGACAACGTTTCAGAAAAGGCATTGTAGCAAACCAAAAAAGAAATTTTAAGCGCAGCAGAGTAACCAGCGCACATACCTGTTAGCTCAGGTGAGTTTAAAAGGCTGCTGTTGATAACAAGGGCATTTGCTAAATAGATGGTGTGTGTGCAACAATATACTGAAAGGTCAATTATATTGTGCAGCTTATCTCACCACCTGTAGTTATTTAGGTGAAAGCTCCAAAATGCTTGCCTAATATGTCTGTTTATCCAAAAGGAAGTAAAAAGGGAGAGCTAGAAAGATAGCATTGCATCACATTACATGGCAATGCAATGCACAGTTGCTGAAGTTGAACCAAAATGAGCTTGTAATCTGGCTTCTGCAACTTTGAACATGAAAAATCCAATGAGGAGAAGAAAAGCAAAGCCAAAGAGTCCATCCCAAAATCCGACAAACAAGCAAAATGAACAAAAAACATTGAATTCAATTCTTTCTGATTTTAGAAACTGCATTAAAGAAGGGGTGCACCGGTCCTGGAGATACTGCAATACCAGGTCAATGCGTGGAGTGGACAGAGCAAGCTCTTTTTCCATCTCCCTGTTCTAAAAATCCATTTAATATATGGTCCCCAGATAGGGGACGTATCAGATATTAAACTGATAAGAACAGATACTACACTTGATCTTAGCCAAAAGGCCGAGAAGCGATAACCAGAATTGGTTTCAAACTACGGAGCCACCCAAGGATCCTGAAAAGTCCATTTGTGGAGATGAGCTCCTGGACTCCCGTTAAGAAGACATGTTGTCAACCTCTAGATCCCTTACATGCCTGCACTTTTCGGCTTGCTGCTGCTGCAATCCACGCGTTTTAGATCTGCATAACTCCACCTCTTTAAACACAGCACCTTCACCCCCTGCTGTTCCCACCCGCCTCAACACCGTTGGAAGGGAGGAGAACCAATTAAGGCGGGGGGTGGGGTGGAACGAGCAGCTGTCTACCCTTAGCAGGAGGGCTCCTGATTACATACCTCTCCTGCTGCTGCTGCTGCTGGCTGTCCAGCAGCAGACTGAAGGTGGCTGCTGCTGTGCACAGGTATATAAAGGCTCAGAGCCTATTATGACACGCGCAGCCAGCGTTCCATTGCCACATTCCATCTACTGCAGGCAGGATACCTGGCTGGCTGAATGTCGCTGAGAAGCTCACAGAGACCGCCATAAGCAACAGTTTAACAGAATGCCACAGACTAATCAACCAAACTTTTTGGGTTGGGTTCTCTTTTATAGTCTGCAGGCATTAAATGAAAGAAGTCAGTGTTCCAGCAGAAGGAGACAACGTTTCAGAAAAGGCATTGCAGCAAACCAAAAAAGAAATTTTAAGCGCAGCAGAGTAACCAGCGCACATACCTGTTAGCTCAGGTGAGTTTAAAAGGCTGCTGTTGATAACAAGGGCATTTGCTAAATAGATGGTGTGTGTGCAACAATATACTGAAAGGTCAATTATATTGTGCAGCTTATCTCACCACCTGTAGTTATTTAGGTGAAAGCTCCAAAATGCTTGCCTAATATGTCTGTTTATCCAAAAGGAAGTAAAAAGGGAGAGCTAGAAAGATAGCATTGCATCACATTACATGGCAATGCAATGCACAGTTGCTGAAGTTGAACCAAAATGAGCTTGTAATCTGGCTTCTGCAACTTTGAACATGAAAAATCCAATGAGGAGAAGAAAAGCAAAGCCAAAGAGTCCATCCCAAAATCCGACAAACAAGCAAAATGAACAAAAAACATTGAATTCAATTCTTTCTGATTTTAGAAACTGCATTAAAGAAGGGGTGCACCGGTCCTGGAGATACTGCAATACCAGGTCAATGCGTGGAGTGGACAGAGCAAGCTCTTTTTCCATCTCCCTGTTCTAAAAATCCATTTAATATATGGTCCCCAGATAGGGGACGTATCAGATATTAAACTGATAAGAACAGATACTACACTTGATCTTAGCCAAAAGGCCGAGAAGCGATAACCAGAATTGGTTTCAAACTACGGAGCCACCCAAGGATCCTGAAAAGTCCATTTGTGGAGATGAGCTCCTGGACTCCCGTTAAGAAGACATGTTGTCAACCTCTAGATCCCTTACATGCCTGCACTTTTCGGCTTGCTGCTGCTGCAATCCACGCGTTTTAGATCTGCATAACTCCACCTCTTTAAACACAGCACCTTCACCCCCTGCTGTTCCCACCCGCCTCAACACCGTTGGAAGGGAGGAGAACCAATTAAGGCGGGGGGTGGGGTGGAACGAGCAGCTGTCTACCCTTAGCAGGAGGGCTCCTGATTACATACCTCTCCTGCTGCTGCTGCTGCTGGCTGTCCAGCAGCAGACTGAAGGTGGCTGCTGCTGTGCACAGGTATATAAAGGCTCAGAGCCTATTATGACACGCGCAGCCAGCGTTCCATTGCCACATTCCATCTACTGCAGGCAGGATACCTGGCTGGCTGAATGTCGCTGAGAAGCTCACAGAGACCGCCATAAGCAACAGTTTAACAGAATGCCACAGACTAATCAACCAAACTTTTTGGGTTGGGTTCTCTTTTATAGTCTGCAGGCATTAAATGAAAGAAGTCAGTGTTCCAGCAGAAGGAGACAACGTTTCAGAAAAGGCATTGTAGCAAACCAAAAAAGAAATTTTAAGCGCAGCAGAGTAACCAGCGCACATACCTGTTAGCTCAGGTGAGTTTAAAAGGCTGCTGTTGATAACAAGGGCATTTGCTAAATAGATGGTGTGTGTGCAACAATATACTGAAAGGTCAATTATATTGTGCAGCTTATCTCACCACCTGTAGTTATTTAGGTGAAAGCTCCAAAATGCTTGCCTAATATGTCTGTTTATCCAAAAGGAAGTAAAAAGGGAGAGCTAGAAAGATAGCATTGCATCACATTACATGGCAATGCAATGCACAGTTGCTGAAGTTGAACCAAAATGAGCTTGTAATCTGGCTTCTGCAACTTTGAACATGAAAAATCCAATGAGGAGAAGAAAAGCAAAGCCAAAGAGTCCATCCCAAAATCCGACAAACAAGCAAAATGAACAAAAAACATTGAATTCAATTCTTTCTGATTTTAGAAACTGCATTAAAGAAGGGGTGCACCGGTCCTGGAGATACTGCAATACCAGGTCAATGCATGGAGTGGACAGAGCAAGCTCTTTTTCCATCTCCCTGTTCTAAAAATCCATTTAATATATGGTCCCCAGATAGGGGACGTATCAGATATTAAACTGATAAGAACAGATCAGGTTTCAACATAATTTATTAAGTGCGTAAAAGATGGTTTACAATCAAAAACAACAACACAAACAGTACATTATTAAAACACAGAATTCCACCCATTAAAACCCCATATACGATTAGCATCCCTCCTCCCAATACATTTGACATCCCTTAAGTAATAAATATACATCTGGCTAAAAGCAATTTTAAGACAATCCTTCACAGAAATAGCATCACGTTTAAAAAGTAAAATATTGCGTGCCTTCCAAAGGGCGTCTTTAAAACAGTTAATCATACACCAACATATACAATACTGTTGAGGGGTCGGACATTTAAAAAGGCCATATAAAACATATTCATGGTTAAAATCTCTTAAACCGCAAGTCCATTTTAAAAGAATCCCAACTTTGTGCCAAAGTTCCTGTGCAAATGGGCAATTCCACATAAGGTGCAAGGTGGTTTCGTCATTAACACATGAGTCTCTGGGGCATTTGGCTCTGGCCACGAGGCCTCTCCTGTGTTGAAACTCTCTGGTGGGGAGGCACTGGTGGACCACCATCCATGCGATGTCCTTATGTCCATTTGCTAAGAATTTCCCGAAGACATTCTTCCAAACTTGCTTCGATCTCTCTTCTGAGAAATTTACTATGGGGGTCACATCTTCATTCCTCCTCAGAAAAGATAAAAGCTTCTTGCGGTCTTTAAAAATGTCCATATTAAAATCACCAAGGCTATAAAATCGAACAGTCTTTTCTAAGATTGCTTGGTGTTTGGGGGGGCATAGTAAAACAGGGGAATTCAACGACAACTTGAACCATCTTTTAAAAATCATCCCACAAGTATATTTTAAAAAATAACTTAGCGCACTATTACCATTAAAATGTTTGAAACAAAAGCAGAAATAATTTAAATACAAATAAATATGTAAGTCGGGGACATCCCTTCCGCCGTTCATTTTATTCTTCCTCATTATTTCTCTCCTTAATTTTTCCATTTTGGAGTTCCATAAAAACATAAAGATCATCCTAGTCATTTTTTTAATTAAAACATCAGAGGGGGGGTACACCATAGCTATATACAGTATGAGGGGTAACAACACTGATTTTATAATTAAAATTTTCCCCTCCATTGTTAGGGACCTCAAACCCCAAAATGATATTTTCTTTGACATTTTTTCTATGACATTCTCCCAGCTTTGAGTTCCCACATTCTCCTCGTTAAAAACAACTCCAAGAATTTTTACATTGTCTCGTTTTATAGTGAGCTGCGGGAGTTGGGCGGTGTCCCAGGATCCCAAAGTCAGACATTCAGATTTATTTAAATTAAGTTTAAAACCGGATGCCTGGGAAAAAAAATCAATGCGCAACACCGCCCTCCGGAGGGAAGCAGGGTCCACGCACACAACCGTCACGTCATCCATGTAGCCAAAGACTCTCACATCACTGCCACCTCCGCCTGGAACAGGAACCCCTCTAATCACTTTGTCTTTCCTTATTGCGCTCAGCAGGGGCTCCATGGCGCAGATGAACAGGATGGGCGACAAGGGGCATCCCTGCTTCACTCCGGACTCAAGGGGAACTCCATCTGTTAAAAAGCCATTAAGAGAAATTTGACTAAAACAATTTTTATATAAAATCTTAATACAATTTAAAAGCATATTAGGGATACCCATTCTTTTTAAAACTCTAAAAAGAAATCTATGAGAGACTCTATCGAAAGCTTTTTCAAAATCTAGGGCTAAAAGAGCTACATTTTGACCCCGGTCTCTGGAATACCAAATTACATCCCTTAATACGTTTAAAACCTCTGAAATACTTCTGCCTGGTACACTACAAACCTGCTCAGGCTGGATTAGTTTGGCAATGACACTCCTGAGCCGGTCTGCAACCACCTTAGCAAGTACCTTGTAATCAACATTTAGGAGAGTTATGGGTCTCCAATTCGCTAGAGTACTGCGGTCACCTTTTTTATATATCAAAGACACCACTCCTCTCCTCCAGGAAAATGGCAACTGTTCACAAATAAAAACTTCTTTAAAAAGCATAAAAAGGTCCTCTTTTAAAATGTCCCAAAAAGTAAGATAAAACTCTACAGGTAGTCCGTCACACCCAGGTGCTTTACCCTTAGAGAAACTTTTAAAAACATAAAATAATTCCTCTAAAACAATATCGCGTTCTAAAAACTCCTGGTCTGTAAAATTTAACTTAAAATCGAGATCATTAAGAGCATCAGATAAAAAGGACTCATCTATACACTTTTTACTAAAAAGATGCTTATAAAAGTTAAAAGTAGCATTCAACATTCCCTGCATAGATGTTTCACCCTCTAGATTTGTGATCACTTCTCTTTTATCCATGACTTTTTTGAAGAAGAAGCGAGAGCACTTCTCCCCCTCCTCCAAGTGCTGCACTCTAGAGTTAAAAATAATCTCTTTCCCCTTTGTGTCTATGCAGTTCTGAATTTCAGTTTTTAGGCTAGCAATATCATCTCCCACCTCCACGCCTAGCTCTTTGAATTTAAAAAGTGTTTGTAGTTTGGTATTAAGATCACTAAAACATCTTTTTTTCTCTCTAGCTTTACGTCTCCCTGCTTTTATAAAAAACATTCTGACTTTTTTTTTCAAATTTTCCCACCAGGTTACCATAGGGGCATCAGAAGGTTTTTGTCGCCGCCAGGCTTGATAGGCTTTACCAAAGTCTTGTCGAATCAGAGGGTCCTCCAGCAGGTAAGTACTTAGACGCCAGAGGCCCCTGTTGACCCTCTGTTCATCCCGGTATTCTAGATGCACCTCCAAGCCCTTATGGTCAGAAAATATATTTGATGTTAAAACACATTTTACAGGGTTAAAATCATCTGATAGGAAAATAAAATCGATCCTGGAGGACACCCCTCTTCCGGACCACGTATAACCAGGGTCCGTCGGCAGGAGTGACCTCCACGCATCGCATAATTTAAAATCAGTTATAAAATCTTTCAATAGATGACATGACTTATCCAATTTGCGTAAAGGGTCACCCCCTGCTCGTTGTTCACTAGCACAAAGACAATTAAAATCACCCCCTACGATCAGGGGAGATGACCCAGTACAGTACAATGGCAATATCCCAAATAAATTAATTCTCTCTTGCTTATCAGGGGGGGCATAAATATTCATTACACGTAGGGTAAAACCATTAAATTTAAAATGCACTAAAACCACTCTGCCTGGTACTATTTCTGTGACAGCATTTATAGTAATATTTCTCCCACGACAGAGGAAGCCCACCCCCGCTGACTTGTTGTCATTGGAGCCAGACCAGATGGAGGGCCCCAGTCTCCAATCTGTCTTGATATCATTATAATTTAGTGCATGTTGTATCCCGCATTCCTGTAATAAACATATGTCAAAGTCAGTGGTTTCTAAATACTTGAATAGAGCAGCCCTACGAACTGGGCTCTTTAATGACCTCACATTCAGTGAGACAAGTCTTAATGTGGGCATTCATAGGTCAGGGTGGTGGATCTTCCATGAGGACACCTGACTCAAAGCCCTGTATATCAAATTGCTCCAGGACATCCGGGCTAGAGGACCCAAACGACTCGATATTCTGTGAGCCGGCGGTTGCCCCCTCGTAGGTCACGGTTCCCAGCCACATTCCAGGAGACGCTGGGGCTTCGACATTCCGTCTCTTTTTCGGGGCAGACTCCACTAGGTCACTAGTGCAGTCCTCCTCTTCCTCCACCTCCTCCAGGGGGGGAGACTGGTCCATCAGGACAAGATCAGCAACACAGATTTCCTGATGTTCGCCACCTAGAAGCAAAGCCCCCTCATCTGGCTGGCTAATCGCCCTGGAAGATCCTGAGGCCATCGCTGCGTGGTCCCCTGTAGCCAACCGCACAGGGGCACCACCCTCCAGCCCAACAGGATCGGTATCGGGAACCATCGATACGGAGGATACCCTCCCAAAAGGAGGACCCCCCCGCTCCGGTCCATGCGAGGTCCGCCCATCGTTAAGGGACTTCGATGCAGGTGCCGCCCCAGAGGGGCCTCCGGCTCCCTGCTCCATCCCAGCCTTCTCGCCCTTCGAACCGCCCTCCGACGCCGGCCTGCCAGTGAAGACCGGTGGGCGCATCGGCTCAGCTTCAGAAGATGCAGCTTCTGCGTAGGTCCTGGTCCTGGTCCTGTTGGGGCATCCTCGGAACATGTGCCCCGCCTCACCGCAGAGATTACATTTCCTCCCAGCGGGACAGTCCTTCATTAAATGTCCGTAACAGCTGCAATTATTGCAGCGGTCTACTTTCCTGCCCGTGCAGGACGTTTGGGTATGACCCATTTGTCCACAGTTCCTGCAACATACTGGCATTCCAGGATAAAATAAGTAGCCTCTGCTCTTACCGATTACGAAGGTTGAGGGAGGGTGTAGCATTCCTCCCACTCCACTAAGGTCCCTCTTTAGACGGGCCATATACCTTCTCTTGCCGCACCAGAAGCCTACCGCGTTCTTCACAGTACCCAGGTATCTCAGATCATCACAATAGCGGGTAAGGTAGGTCGAGATGTCTGCAGCTTCCACAAAGGGGTTCGGGAAATGCACCACGATGGGGATCTCATCATAAGCATACAAGAGACAAAAGGTTAGTCCATCCAATTCATCTAAGTAGTTTTTCTCGTTTACCTTTTGTACGAGTTGCTGACAGCATCCCTGGCTCTTGAAGGTGATGGTGTATGTCCCCTTGTACTCGTTGTCCTGGAAGCAGAATATGTCTTCCCGCCGAAACTCCAGAACTCCAAGAAGAATCCTATGGCAGATGTAGTCCAAATTCTTCTCCATCCTCGATGCTGCTCCAACTTCAATCCTCACGGTGTTCCGCATCCGGGCATCACCCGATGAATATGTGAGCGTTGCCGGCATCCTTCACTCAGGAACGTACCGACTCTTCTCTCTGAAAGGCGCAAGCCTTCATGGGATCCCTTCCCGTTGCTCCCGGACTAATCCTTCCTCCCAATAGCAGCAGGGGGGTTAAGTCCCTCCGAAGAGGAACGATCCCCCCAGGCCGAGAGAAAGGGTACCAAGAGCACCTCACAGGCAAGACCACACAGGTAAACCTGATAGATCGTGCCAAAAGGCCGAGAAGCGATAACCAGAATTGGTTTCAAACTACGGAGCCACCCAAGGATCCTGAAAAGTCCATTTGTGGAGATGAGCTCCTGGACTCCCGTTAAGAAGACATGTTGTCAACCTCTAGATCCCTTACATGCCTGCACTTTTCGGCTTGCTGCTGCTGCAATCCACGCGTTTTAGATCTGCATAACTCCACCTCTTTAAACACAGCACCTTCACCCCCTGCTGTTCCCACCCGCCTCAACACCGTTGGAAGGGAGGAGAACCAATTAAGGCGGGGGGTGGGGTGGAACGAGCAGCTGTCTACCCTTAGCAGGAGGGCTCCTGATTACATACCTCTCCTGCTGCTGCTGCTGCTGGCTGTCCAGCAGCAGACTGAAGGTGGCTGCTGCTGTGCACAGGTATATAAAGGCTCAGAGCCTATTATGACACGCGCAGCCAGCGTTCCATTGCCACATTCCATCTACTGCAGGCAGGATACCTGGCTGGCTGAATGTCGCTGAGAAGCTCACAGAGACCGCCATAAGCAACAGTTTAACAGAATGCCACAGACTAATCAACCAAACTTTTTGGGTTGGGTTCTCTTTTATAGTCTGCAGGCATTAAATGAAAGAAGTCAGTGTTCCAGCAGAAGGAGACAACGTTTCAGAAAAGGCATTGTAGCAAACCAAAAAAGAAATTTTAAGCGCAGCAGAGTAACCAGCGCACATACCTGTTAGCTCAGGTGAGTTTAAAAGGCTGCTGTTGATAACAAGGGCATTTGCTAAATAGATGGTGTGTGTGCAACAATATACTGAAAGGTCAATTATATTGTGCAGCTTATCTCACCACCTGTAGTTATTTAGGTGAAAGCTCCAAAATGCTTGCCTAATATGTCTGTTTATCCAAAAGGAAGTAAAAAGGGAGAGCTAGAAAGATAGCATTGCATCACATTACATGGCAATGCAATGCACAGTTGCTGAAGTTGAACCAAAATGAGCTTGTAATCTGGCTTCTGCAACTTTGAACATGAAAAATCCAAAGAGGAGAAGAAAAGCAAAGCCAAAGAGTCCATCCCAAAATCCGACAAACAAGCAAAATGAACAAAAAACATTGAATTCAATTCTTTCTGATTTTAGAAACTGCATTAAAGAAGGGGTGCACCGGTCCTGGAGATACTGCAATACCAGGTCAATGCGTGGAGTGGACAGAGCAAGCTCTTATTCCATCTCCCTGTTCTAAAAATCCATTTAATATATGGTCCCCAGATAGGGGACGTATCAGATATTAAACTGATAAGAACAGATACTACACTTGATCTTAGCCAAAAGGCCGAGAAGCGATAACCAGAATTGGTTTCAAACTACGGAGCCACCCAAGGATCCTGAAAAGTCCATTTGTGGAGATGAGCTCCTGGACTCCCGTTAAGAAGACATGTTGTCAACCTCTAGATCCCTTACATGCCTGCACTTTTCGGCTTGCTGCTGCTGCAATCCACGCGTTTTAGATCTGCATAACTCCACCTCTTTAAACACAGCACCTTCACCCCCTGCTGTTCCCACCCGCCTCAACACCGTTGGAAGGGAGGAGAACCAATTAAGGCGGGGGGTGGGGTGGAACGAGCAGCTGTCTACCCTTAGCAGGAGGGCTCCTGATTACATACCTCTCCTGCTGCTGCTGCTGCTGGCTGTCCAGCAGCAGACTGAAGGTGGCTGCTGCTGTGCACAGGTATATAAAGGCTCAGAGCCTATTATGACACGCGCAGCCAGCGTTCCATTGCCACATTCCATCTACTGCAGGCAGGATACCTGGCTGGCTGAATGTCGCTGAGAAGCTCACAGAGACCGCCATAAGCAACAGTTTAACAGAATGCCACAGACTAATCAACCAAACTTTTTGGGTTGGGTTCTCTTTTATAGTCTGCAGGCATTAAATGAAAGAAGTCAGTGTTCCAGCAGAAGGAGACAACGTTTCAGAAAAGGCATTGTAGCAAACCAAAAAAGAAATTTTAAGCGCAGCAGAGTAACCAGCGCACATACCTGTTAGCTCAGGTGAGTTTAAAAGGCTGCTGTTGATAACAAGGGCATTTGCTAAATAGATGGTGTGTGTGCAACAATATACTGAAAGGTAAATTATATTGTGCAGCTTATCTCACCACCTGTAGTTATTTAGGTGAAAGCTCCAAAATGCTTGCCTAATATGTCTGTTTATCCAAAAGGAAGTAAAAAGGGAGAGCTAGAAAGATAGCATTGCATCACATTACATGGCAATGCAATGCACAGTTGCTGAAGTTGAACCAAAATGAGCTTGTAATCTGGCTTCTGCAACTTTGAACATGAAAAATCCAATGAGGAGAAGAAAAGCAAAGCCAAAGAGTCCATCCCAAAATCCGACAAACAAGCAAAATGAACAAAAAACATTGAATTCAATTCTTTCTGATTTTAGAAACTGCATTAAAGAAGGGGTGCACCGGTCCTGGAGATACTGCAATACCAGGTCAATGCGTGGAGTGGACAGAGCAAGCTCTTTTTCCATCTCCCTGTTCTAAAAATCCATTTAATATATGGTCCCCAGATAGGGGACGTATCAGATATTAAACTGATAAGAACAGATACTACACTTGATCTTAGCCAAAAGGCCGAGAAGCGATAACCAGAATTGGTTTCAAACTACGGAGCCACCCAAGGATCCTGAAAAGTCCATTTGTGGAGATGAGCTCCTGGACTCCCGTTAAGAAGACATGTTGTCAACCTCTAGATCCCTTACATGCCTGCACTTTTCGGCTTGCTGCTGCTGCAATCCACGCGTTTTAGATCTGCATAACTCCACCTCTTTAAACACAGCACCTTCACCCCCTGCTGTTCCCACCCGCCTCAACACCGTTGGAAGGGAGGAGAACCAATTAAGGCGGGGGGTGGGGTGGAACGAGCAGCTGTCTACCCTTAGCAGGAGGGCTCCTGATTACATACCTCTCCTGCTGCTGCTGCTGCTGGCTGTCCAGCAGCAGACTGAAGGTGGCTGCTGCTGTGCACAGGTATATAAAGGCTCAGAGCCTATTATGACACGCGCAGCCAGCGTTCCATTGCCACATTCCATCTACTGCAGGCAGGATACCTGGCTGGCTGAATGTCGCTGAGAAGCTCACAGAGACCGCCATAAGCAACAGTTTAACAGAATGCCACAGACTAATCAACCAAACTTTTTGGGTTGGGTTCTCTTTTATAGTCTGCAGGCATTAAATGAAAGAAGTCAGTGTTCCAGCAGAAGGAGACAACGTTTCAGAAAAGGCATTGTAGCAAACCAAAAAAGAAATTTTAAGCGCAGCAGAGTAACCAGCGCACATACCTGTTAGCTCAGGTGAGTTTAAAAGGCTGCTGTTGATAACAAGGGCATTTGCTAAATAGATGGTGTGTGTGCAACAATATACTGAAAGGTAAATTATATTGTGCAGCTTATCTCACCACCTGTAGTTATTTAGGTGAAAGCTCCAAAATGCTTGCCTAATATGTCTGTTTATCCAAAAGGAAGTAAAAAGGGAGAGCTAGAAAGATAGCATTGCATCACATTACATGGCAATGCAATGCACAGTTGCTGAAGTTGAACCAAAATGAGCTTGTAATCTGGCTTCTGCAACTTTGAACATGAAAAATCCAATGAGGAGAAGAAAAGCAAAGCCAAAGAGTCCATCCCAAAATCCGACAAACAAGCAAAATGAACAAAAAACATTGAATTCAATTCTTTCTGATTTTAGAAACTGCATTAAAGAAGGGGTGCACCGGTCCTGGAGATACTGCAATACCAGGTCAATGCGTGGAGTGGACAGAGCAAGCTCTTTTTCCATCTCCCTGTTCTAAAAATCCATTTAATATATGGTCCCCAGATAGGGGACGTATCAGATATTAAACTGATAAGAACAGATTTTTTTTTTTTTTTGAAAGCCCGAATTCGTGTACAAAACCCGAGTGCGCTTAAAAAAGTGACAAGTGCCACAAAAAAAGTGCACTAGGATGCTGGTCTTCTTGAAACCCTCTCCAAAAGGAGAAGGGTCCCCCAAACCATTCCCCGTCCCTCCGAGCCAAAAGGCCACAGCGAGGAACAGGGACAAAAAGCCACCTCCAGCCGAAGCCAGAGGCGACCCAATCTTACCCCCAGCACCTGCCCGAGTTCTCACCCGAGCAAGGCACTGGGAGCCAAAGACTGTGCTCCCCTCCCGGAAGAGGGGAGCCAACAACGCTCTCCTCCCAAAAGAGGAGAGCCAGGGGGGTTCAGGGGGGAGCGGAACCTGATGGCCACACACTCCCCCCCTAGACCTGCCAAGAGAGGAACCCGTAAGGGAACCGCATCCCGACAAAATCCTAGTAGGACGTGACACACGTGAATAAGTGGACACACAGTGACAAAGAAATTAAATAAATAGTGAAGGTTTCACAGTATAATACTGCCCGGACCTTCGACCGGGAATTGAAAAATTCCCCATCCTAAGGCCAGAAGGCCCGGAATAAGGGTGTGTGCGAAGAAAGAAAATTTGAAGTGCTTGTGCAAATGTGCCATAAACTCAAGTGGGGTTCCCAATCCCAGTGAGTTAAGGCACCCCAGGGTCACCACTCCTGGGGCACTTCACACTTCGGGCTTTCGATCTTCCCCGGCCCAATGGCGTCGATCCTGGGGGGCCATGCTTTCCACCAGATGACTATATTAGCCACCTGGCGTACTAACAAGCGCCTAAACCCCAGTGTGCATAATGTATCAATCTACTAGGGCGGCCAACATCCAAAACCGCCTTTTCGAAAGACACTACACTTGATCTTAGCCAAAAGGCCGAGAAGCGATAACCAGAATTGGTTTCAAACTACGGAGCCACCCAAGGATCCTGAAAAGTCCATTTGTGGAGATGAGCTCCTGGACTCCCGTTAAGAAGACATGTTGTCAACCTCTAGATCCCTTACATGCCTGCACTTTTCGGCTTGCTGCTGCTGCAATCCACGCGTTTTAGATCTGCATAACTCCACCTCTTTAAACACAGCACCTTCACCCCCTGCTGTTCCCACCCGCCTCAACACCGTTGGAAGGGAGGAGAACCAATTAAGGCGGGGGGTGGGGTGGAACGAGCAGCTGTCTACCCTTAGCAGGAGGGCTCCTGATTACATACCTCTCCTGCTGCTGCTGCTGCTGGCTGTCCAGCAGCAGACTGAAGGTGGCTGCTGTGCACAGGTATATAAAGGCTCAGAGCCTATTATGACACGCGCAGCCAGCGTTCCATTGCCACATTCCATCTACTGCAGGCAGGATACCTGGCTGGCTGAATGTCGCTGAGAAGCTCACAGAGACCGCCATAAGCAACAGTTTAACAGAATGCCACAGACTAATCAACCAAACTTTTTGGGTTGGGTTCTCTTTTATAGTCTGCAGGCATTAAATGAAAGAAGTCAGTGTTCCAGCAGAAGGAGACAACGTTTCAGAAAAGGCATTGTAGCAAACCAAAAAAGAAATTTTAAGCGCAGCAGAGTAACCAGTGCACATACCTGTTAGCTCAGGTGAGTTTAAAAGGCTGCTGTTGATAACAAGGGCATTTGCTAAATAGATGGTGTGTGTGCAACGATATACTGAAAGGTCAATTATATTGTGCAGCTTATCTCACCACCTGTAGTTATTTAGGTGAAAGCTCCAAAATGCTTGCCTAATATGTCTGTTTATCCAAAAGGAAGTAAAAAGGGAGAGCTAGAAAGATAGCATTGCATCACATTACATGGCAATGCAATGCACAGTTGCTGAAGTTGAACCAAAATGAGCTTGTAATCTGGCTTCTGCAACTTTGAACATGAAAAATCCAATGAGGAGAAGAAAAGCAAAGCCAAAGAGTCCATCCCAAAATCCGACAAACAAGCAAAATGAACAAAAAACATTGAATTCAATTCTTTCTGATTTTAGAAACTGCATTAAAGAAGGGGTGCACCGGTCCTGGAGATACTGCAATACCAGGTCAATGCGTGGAGTGGACAGAGCAAGCTCTTTTTCCATCTCCCTGTTCTAAAAATCCATTTAATATATGGTCCCCAGATAGGGGACGTATCAGATATTAAACTGATAAGAACAGATACTACACTTGATCTTAGCCAAAAGGCCGAGAAGCGATAACCAGAATTGGTTTCAAACTACGGAGCCACCCAAGGATCCTGAAAAGTCCATTTGTGGAGATGAGCTCCTGGACTCCCGTTAAGAAGACATGTTGTCAACCTCTAGATCCCTTACATGCCTGCACTTTTCGGCTTGCTGCTGCTGCAATCCACGCGTTTTAGATCTGCATAACTCCACCTCTTTAAACACAGCACCTTCACCCCCTGCTGTTCCCACCCGCCTCAACACCGTTGGAAGGGAGGAGAACCAATTAAGGCGGGGGGTGGGGTGGAACGAGCAGCTGTCTACCCTTAGAAGGAGGGCTCCTGATTACATACCTCTCCTGCTGCTGCTGCTGCTGGCTGTCCAGCAGCAGACTGAAGGTGGCTGCAGCTGTGCACAGGTATATAAAGGCTCAGAGCCTATTATGACACGCGCAGCCAGCGTTCCATTGCCACATTCCATCTACTGCAGGCAGGATACCTGGCTGGCTGAATGTCGCTGAGAAGCTCACAGAGACCGCCATAAGCAACAGTTTAACAGAATGCCACAGACTAATCAACCAAACTTTTTGGGTTGGGTTCTCTTTTATAGTCTGCAGGCATTAAATGAAAGAAGTCAGTGTTCCAGCAGAAGGAGACAACGTTTCAGAAAAGGCATTGTAGCAAACCAAAAAAGAAATTTTAAGCGCAGCAGAGTAACCAGTGCACATACCTGTTAGCTCAGGTGAGTTTAAAAGGCTGCTGTTGATAACAAGGGCATTTGCTAAATAGATGGTGTGTGTGCAACGATATACTGAAAGGTCAATTATATTGTGCAGCTTATCTCACCACCTGTAGTTATTTAGGTGAAAGCTCCAAAATGCTTGCCTAATATGTCTGTTTATCCAAAAGGAAGTAAAAAGGGAGAGCTAGAAAGATAGCATTGCATCACATTACATGGCAATGCAATGCACAGTTGCTGAAGTTGAACCAAAATGAGCTTGTAATCTGGCTTCTGCAACTTTGAACATGAAAAATCCAATGAGGAGAAGAAAAGCAAAGCCAAAGAGTCCATCCCAAAATCCGACAAACAAGCAAAATGAACAAAAAACATTGAATTCAATTCTTTCTGATTTTAGAAACTGCATTAAAGAAGGGGTGCACCGGTCCTGGAGATACTGCAATACCAGGTCAATGCGTGGAGTGGACAGAGCAAGCTCTTTTTCCATCTCCCTGTTCTAAAAATCCATTTAATATATGGTCCCCAGATAGGGGATGTATCAGATATTAAACTGATAAGAACAGATACTACACTTGATCTTAGCCAAAAGGCCGAGAAGCGATAACCAGAATTGGTTTCAAACTACGGAGCCACCCAAGGATCCTGAAAAGTCCATTTGTGGAGATGAGCTCCTGGACTCCCGTTAAGAAGACATGTTGTCAACCTCTAGATCCCTTACATGCCTGCACTTTTCGGCTTGCTGCTGCTGCAATCCACGCGTTTTAGATCTGCATAACTCCACCTCTTTAAACACAGCACCTTCACCCCCTGCTGTTCCCACCCGCCTCAACACCGTTGGAAGGGAGGAGAACCAATTAAGGCGGGGGGTGGGGTGGAACGAGCAGCTGTCTACCCTTAGCAGGAGGGCTCCTGATTACATACCTCTCCTGCTGCTGCTGCTGCTGGCTGTCCAGCAGCAGACTGAAGGTGGCTGCTGCTGTGCACAGGTATATAAAGGCTCAGAGCCTATTATGACACGCGCAGCCAGCGTTCCATTGCCACATTCCATCTACTGCAGGCAGGATACCTGGCTGGCTGAATGTCGCTGAGAAGCTCACAGAGACCGCCATAAGCAACAGTTTAACAGAATGCCACAGACTAATCAACCAAACTTTTTGGGTTGGGTTCTCTTTTATAGTCTGCAGGCATTAAATGAAAGAAGTCAGTGTTCCAGCAGAAGGAGACAACGTTTCAGAAAAGGCATTGTAGCAAACCAAAAAAGAAATTTTAAGCGCAGCAGAGTAACCAGCGCACATACCTGTTAGCTCAGGTGAGTTTAAAAGGCTGCTGTTGATAACAAGGGCATTTGCTAAATAGATGGTGTGTGTGCAACAATATACTGAAAGGTCAATTATATTGTGCAGCTTATCTCACCACCTGTAGTTATTTAGGTGAAAGCTCCAAAATGCTTGCCTAATATGTCTGTTTATCCAAAAGGAAGTAAAAAGGGAGAGCTAGAAAGATAGCATTGCATCACATTACATGGCAATGCAATGCACAGTTGCTGAAGTTGAACCAAAATGAGCTTGTAATCTGGCTTCTGCAACTTTGAACATGAAAAATCCAATGAGGAGAAGAAAAGCAAAGCCAAAGAGTCCATCCCAAAATCCGACAAACAAGCAAAATGAACAAAAAACATTGAATTCAATTCTTTCTGATTTTAGAAACTGCATTAAAGAAGGGGTGCACCGGTCCTGGAGATACTGCAATACCAGGTCAATGCGTGGAGTGGACAGAGCAAGCTCTTTTTCCATCTCCCTGTTCTAAAAATCCATTTAATATATGGTCCCCAGATAGGGGACGTATCAGATATTAAACTGATAAGAACAGATTTTTTGATTGAATATATCTTTTATTAGCACAAAAAATAAGTTAACAGACAGTGTACAGAGCCGCAGCCCAGTACACACAGAATTCTACATCATATTTACATAGCATGAGGATACGACGCACTAACTAGACACATCACACCCCTATGCTACACAAAACACTCAATCTGAAAGAAAAAGCATGTCAATCAATACAGTACGACGAACCGTGATAAGGGATGGGGATTGGGAAAAAGGGGATGGGGAGGGGAAAATCACAGGCCCGAAGCTTTATTGAAAGACAAGACACATAAGGGGAGAGGGGGAGGAGGGGTTTAGTCCTCGTCCTCGTCCTCCGGACCGTCCATGATGGAATAGTCTCTGAGCAGGCTGTGGATCAGCCTGCGGCAGTCCTGGATGGACATCCTCTCCCTCCTCAAGATGAGCCGGTTCCTGGCGACCCAAACGGCATCCTTGAAGCAGTTCATAAGGCGCCAAGCCTCCTGGATGGCTCCGACGGTATGAACCCCAGGGAAGAGTCCGTAAAGCACAGAATGGTGCGATAGGCTCGCCCTGGGGACAGAGTTCCTCAGGTCGTCCTCAAGTGCAGTCAATAGGCGCTGTGCAAATCCGCAGTCCCAAAAAGTGTGCAAAGATGTTTCCTCCACGAAGGGGCACCTTGGGCAGTACCGGGTCTTGCACAGGTTCCGGGCATGCATGAATGACCGGACGGGCAGTCCGCCCTGAATCGCCATCCACGACAAGTCCTTGTGCCCGTTGGTCAGCCTGTCAGACGACACATTTGTCCACACAGTCTCCAGCGTGTCCTGGTGAAGTCCTGTGATGTTCTCCACGTCATCCTTGGCTCTGATTAGCTTGTGGATAGTTTTGGGCTTCCACAAGTCGGGCTTGAGTCCCTCCAGTTGATGCTCCCCCACAAATCGAACGACGTCTCCGTAGAACCATGGCGTCGTCCAGTTGTAGGGGAAGGAGCTGTCCCACTTGTCCCAGCCGAGTCGCCTCCAAAGAGGAAGCAGGAAGAAGCGAGACATGGACCTGCCCGCGGAGCCATTCTTGACTTGCAAAGTCCGGCGGACACAATCACACACAAAAGAGGATCGCAGGAGGGTGGGGATATCTGGAACGCCCTTCCCACCCTTGCGAGGCTCCTTGTACATGACGGCCCGCCTGACTCTGTCCATCTTGGATCCCCAGACAAAGTGAAACACTGTCCTGGTAATGGCCCTGCACACAGTGACGTGTGGGGGCCAGGCCTGCGCCGTGTACTGCAAGACGGGCAGGACCTCATTACGCAGGATGAGTGCCTTACCCTCACAAGTGAGGTGTCTGAGGCTCCAGAGTCCGATCCGTTGCTTCACCTTGGCCAAGCGTTCTTGCCAGGACTTGAGGGCCGCTCCTTCCTTCCCGAACCAGACTCCCAGCACCTTGAGGAAATCCGGTTGAATGTTGAAGGGGAAGGGGGCGGAGGAGGCCGGCTGCCAATCCCCGAAGAGCATGGCTTCCGACTTCCTGCAGTTGACTTTGGCCCCTGAAGCCCGGCCGAACCTCTCACACGTCTGGACGAGGGCGTCGACTGAACCACGATCAGCGCAGAAGACGGTGACGTCGTCCATGTAGAGCGAGCACTTGACCTCGTGTCGTCCCGGACCCGGTGCGGTGATCCCTCTGATCTCTCCATTCTGCCGGATAGCCTCTGCGAAGAGTTCTATAACACAAACAAAAAGAAGAGGTGATAGAGGGCAGCCTTGTCTGACCCCAGAGAGGACAGGGAAGGGGTCAGTCTTCCAGCCGTTCACCAACACCGAGCTGTGGATATCAAAATACATCAGACGGACATACGAACAAAACATGTTACCCAAACCTAACTGGTGCAGAGCTCGGCCCATGAACTCGTGGGAAACCCGGTCGAAGGCCTTCTCCTGATCCAAGGAGACCAGGGCCGCGTGTGCGCGGCGGACCTTGATGTACTCGACCGTGTCCCGCACGAGAGCGAGGCTGTCTGCGATGCGACGTCCAGGGATGCCGCAGGTCTGGTCCGGGTGGATGATCCGTCCGATGACCGTCTTAAGTCGTGTCGCCATCGTCTTGGCCAGGATCTTGTAGTCCACGTTGAGCAGAGTGATGGGACGCCAATTCCTCAGGTCGCACCTCTCTCCCTTCCGCTTGTACAGGATCGTGACCATTCCTTCCCTCAAAGATGGAGGCATTCTACCCTCCACCACCATCTCCTCGTACAGGTCCAACAGGTCCGGACAGATGAGGTCTCCCAGCGCTACATAGAGCTCCGCTGGAAGACCATCACTGCCCGGGGTCCTGCCGGTCCTAAAGGATTTAGCGGCAGAGAGCAATTCGCCCACCATCAGAGGTTTGTCCAAGGCTGCCGTGCCTGCAGGATCAAGATGGTTAGTGATACCTGACAGGAACTTATCAGCAGCGTCGGGGTCGGTAGTCTTGTGGGAGTAGAGTTCCCTGTAGAAGTCGCTGACGACCCTCATCACGTCCTCCTTCCCACGTCGCATGTTTACGCTCTCGTCTCGCAGCTCGTTCAGGGGCGTGTGACCGGCATGAAGTTTCCTGAAAAAGAATGAGTTACATTTCTCACCCTTCTCCAGATTCTCCACTTTGGAACGGAAGATGATTCGCTTGGACTCCTCCTCAAAGTGCCTTTTCAGGCTCTTCTTGGTCTCCTCCAGCTCCTCCCTCACGTCCCAGCCGCAGTGAAGAAGGTCCTGCAGCGACCGCAGCTCGCGCTGCAGCCCTCTGAAGTCCCTCCTCTTCTCACACGCCTGTTGTCGACCCTTGGCCTGAAAGAAACAGCGAAACTCAAGTTTAACATATTCCCACCAATCAGAGACTGTTTGGAAGCTACCCTTGTAGGACTGCCACATTGCGTAGGCTGCTCTCAGCTCCTCCACGACTTCATCCTGAGCCAGCAGAGCACAATTCAGCTTCCAGGAGCCGGGGCCGGACGGAAAACCGTCGCCGAGGACACCTTGTAAGTGAATGGCTCTGTGGTCGGAGAAGAAGCAGGAGACCATCGAGTGCCTACTCTGCCTGACTGCCCGAGAGGTGAACACAAAGTCAATCCTGGAGCGGAGTGAGCCATCGGGTCGGCTCCACGAATAGTTCGTGGAGCCTCTCCCCATGGAGCCCACCACGTCCTGAAGAGAGGCCTCGGTTACCATCTCGATGAGCAGCTTGGACGTGATGTCCAACTTGGCAGATGTGCCAGAACTACGACCGTCCTCCTCGATGGGGCAGTTGAAATCCCCGGCCATCACTAAGGTCCTGGTGGTGGCAAGCTGAAGCCGCAGGGTCTGGAAAAGCTCCAAACGCTCATTCTTCAGTGGGGACGCATACACGTTGATGAACCTGACAGGTTCTCCCGCCCAGTTGCCATCTACAACAAGAGCCCTGCCGCAGATGAGCTCCTGGACGGACTCAAGCGTGAATGCGCCCCCCCTGATCAGAATTGCGACCCCCGCAGACTTGCAGTCACCCCCACCGGACCAGTAGGATGGACCGTGGGACCACTCCCTGGCCAGATGTTTGAAGGACCTAGAGGAGGGAAGGGAACATTCCTGCAACATATAAACATCACACAACTGGGAAGTAAGGAAGGCATAAATAGTCTGACGTCTGAACTTGTCCTTGATGCTCCTGACATTAATGGAAAATAAGTTAATATTAGCCATCATGTAGGGAAAAAAGAAAAAGTTAGCGCAGGCAATACACCTTAGTTACCACTCCGGTCGGGTGGTCCCTCGTCGGTGTTGACTGCTGGTGACGGGATCACCAGCAGGCCCTCTTCCTCCATCTGGTCAAGCAGTGCGGCCTCGATCTCGGCGACCACCAGTTCCTCCTCTTCTGGCTCGGCCACCAGGGTCTCAACCATGTGCTCCATCTCTTCTGGCTCAGGGAGGGTATCCTCCTTTTCGCCTACGAAATCCAGAATCTTCTTTTTGGAGGATTCAGTAGCAGGGCTGTCCTCCACCTTCCTCTTTCCCCGGGTTGGAACTGGGGAGACAAGAAGGGGAAAATCCTCCTCGGAATAGATAGCGGCGGGTGGAGGAAAGGTTAATTCCACCGCTACCATGGTCTGGGGAGGGAGAGTGGCTGCCGGGGCAGGGGAAAGGACACCTGCTGAGGAGTAGGGGAAGGAGGAAGAGGAAGTGGAATCCTCAGCAGGGGTGGCCGGGGTGGGGGGGGGTTGGACGGGGGTGGCAGGGGGAGGGATCGAGAGAGGGGTGACAGAACTCTTACCCTCCTTTGACTTTTTCTTCTGCTTCGGAGCTGCTGGGACCGTCGCTGGGGCTTTGGCCACCGACTCCTTGACCGCTTTGGCCTTGGTCGTCTCGGCCTTGGCCGCTGGGGCCTTGGTCGTCGCGTCCTTGACCTTCACAGGCCTGGTCGTCGGGGCCTTGTCCTCCGTAGCTGGGGTCGTCGCAACCACCGATGCCCAGGATCTCTCACGCCTGGGGCAATCCTTGTACAGATGAGCCGCCAGCCCACACAGGTTGCAGGACGTCTTCTTCGGGCAGTCCTTCGAGCTGTGTCCCGTCACTCGACAAATCCTGCAGGCATCCTCCTTGCAGTCCTTCATCTCGTGGCCGTTCTTGCCGCATCTCCTGCAGTTCCGCGGCATGTCCGGGTAATAGATGAGGCCGTAGGAGTTGCCCAGGGAGAATGTCGGGGGCAGGTGCCGAAGTCCGTCTGAGTACGCCAGGTCCCTGTGAAGTCTAACGGTCACCGACCACTTACCTGTCCAGAAGCCGAGTCCATTCAGGATGTGAGAGGGTTCCTTCACAACCAAACAGAAGCGTCTCAGGAAGGTACAGATGTCTTGGCCTGGGGTGTGCGGGTTGCGCATGGAGACCGTGATCCTCCTTTCATCCCTCTGGATAGGGCAGCTACCTGTAAAGGCAGAGAAAGAATTATCCGGTCCTTTTGCGCTTACCATTTCCCAGAACCTCCTGCAGGTGTTCACAGTGGCGAAGGTGACGAAGAAGATCCCCGTCAAGAAGGTCTGGATGCTGAGGGTGTCCGACCTGGAGAAGCCTCGATCCAGCAGCATCTTCTGGCAGAACACGTCCGAGGACATGTCCGGCACCCTCCCATCCACTTCCTTCAGCTTCAGGGCCACCGTCTGCCGCATCCATGGCTCCAGGGCTGGAGCTTCGTGGCGGGGCTTCTGGGGTCCCTTCTGCTGGCCAGTCGTGGAGGCAGAGTCCTTGGGGTCAGAATCGGCTCCTGGCTGGGCCCTCCTGGCTGTCCCCAGCTCCAGGCTCTTCTTTTCGGCCTTCCTCGCAGCGCTTGCCATGGCTTTCCTCCTGCAGTTACTTCTTGGAGCTGGATCTGGAACTCTTCCCGGAATGGGTGGAGCTATGCAGATTCTTCTCCCGTCGTGTTCTGGACAAATTCCCCGAAAGGTCTTTGTCTCGATGATTTTCTTCCTCGAAGATTCCACAGGACAGCCCGATTCTTCTCCGAGTCTTCGTCTTCTTCTGGATTCTTTAGAGCTTCTTCCTCCCACCGATATCCGCCTTCGTTCTCCGATGTCAGCTGGGCTCCGAAGCTCTTCTCCTTCCGAGTTCGATCGCTCTCGTCAAGTGTAGATCGTAGCTCTTGTGTTCTTAAAAGAACAGATACTACACTTGATCTTAGCCAAAAGGCCGAGAAGCGATAACCAGAATTGGTTTCAAACTACGGAGCCACCCAAGGATCCTGAAAAGTCCATTTGTGGAGATGAGCTCCTGGACTCCCGTTAAGAAGACATGTTGTCAACCTCTAGATCCCTTACATGCCTGCACTTTTCGGCTTGCTGCTGCTGCAATCCACGCGTTTTAGATCTGCATAACTCCACCTCTTTAAACACAGCACCTTCACCCCCTGCTGTTCCCACCCGCCTCAACACCGTTGGAAGGGAGGAGAACCAATTAAGGCGGGGGGTGGGGTGGAACGAGCAGCTGTCTACCCTTAGCAGGAGGGCTCCTGATTACATACCTCTCCTGCTGCTGCTGCTGCTGGCTGTCCAGCAGCAGACTGAAGGTGGCTGCTGCTGTGCACAGGTATATAAAGGCTCAGAGCCTATTATGACACGCGCAGCCAGCGTTCCATTGCCACATTCCATCTACTGCAGGCAGGATACCTGGCTGGCTGAATGTCGCTGAGAAGCTCACAGAGACCGCCATAAGCAACAGTTTAACAGAATGCCACAGACTAATCAACCAAACTTTTTGGGTTGGGTTCTCTTTTATAGTCTGCAGGCATTAAATGAAAGAAGTCAGTGTTCCAGCAGAAGGAGACAACGTTTCAGAAAAGGCATTGCAGCAAACCAAAAAAGAAATTTTAAGCGCAGCAGAGTAACCAGCGCACATACCTGTTAGCTCAGGTGAGTTTAAAAGGCTGCTGTTGATAACAAGGGCATTTGCTAAATAGATGGTGTGTGTGCAACAATATACTGAAAGGTCAATTATATTGTGCAGCTTATCTCACCACCTGTAGTTATTTAGGTGAAAGCTCCAAAATGCTTGCCTAATATGTCTGTTTATCCAAAAGGAAGTAAAAAGGGAGAGCTAGAAAGATAGCATTGCATCACATTACATGGCAATGCAATGCACAGTTGCTGAAGTTGAACCAAAATGAGCTTGTAATCTGGCTTCTGCAACTTTGAACATGAAAAATCCAATGAGGAGAAGAAAAGCAAAGCCAAAGAGTCCATCCCAAAATCCGACAAACAAGCAAAATGAACAAAAAACATTGAATTCAATTCTTTCTGATTTTAGAAACTGCATTAAAGAAGGGGTGCACCGGTCCTGGAGATACTGCAATACCAGGTCAATGCGTGGAGTGGACAGAGCAAGCTCTTTTTCCATCTCCCTGTTCTAAAAATCCATTTAATATATGGTCCCCAGATAGGGGACGTATCAGATATTAAACTGATAAGAACAGATTTTTTTTTTTTTATCGAAAGCCCGAATTCGTGTACAAAACCCGAGTGCGCTTAAAAAAGTGACAAGTGCCACAAAAAAAGTGCACTAGGATGCTGGTCTTCTTGAAACCCTCTCCAAAAGGAGAAGGGTCCCCCAAACCATTCCCCGTCCCTCCGAGCCAAAAGGCCACAGCGAGGAACAGGGACAAAAAGCCACCTCCAGCCGAAGCCAGAGGCGACCCAATCTTACCCCCAGCACCTGCCCGAGTTCTCACCCGAGCAAGGCACTGGGAGCCAAAGACTGTGCTCCCCTCCCGGAAGAGGGGAGCCAACAACGCTCTCCTCCCGAAAGAGGAGAGCCAGGGGGGTTCAGGGGGGAGCGGAACCTGATGGCCACACACTCCCCCCCTAGACCTGCCAAGAGAGGAACCCGTAAGGGAACCGCATCCCGACAAAATCCTAGTAGGACGTGACACACGTGAATAAGTGGACACACAGTGACAAAGAAATTAAATAAATAGTGAAGGTTTCACAGTATAATACTGCCCGGACCTTCGACCGGGAATTGAAAAATTCCCCATCCTAAGGCCAGAAGGCCCGGAATAAGGGTGTGTGCGAAGAAAGAAAATTTGAAGTGCTTGTGCAAATGTGCCATAAACTCAAGTGGGGTTCCCAATCCCAGTGAGTTAAGGCACCCCAGGGTCACCACTCCTGGGGCACTTCACACTTCGGGCTTTCGATCTTCCCCGGCCCAATGGCGTCGATCCTGGGGGGCCATGCTTTCCACCAGATGACTATATTAGCCACCTGGCGTACTAACAAGCGCCTAAACCCCAGTGTGCATAATGTATCAATCTACTAGGGCGGCCAACATCCAAAACCGCCTTTTCAAAAGATACTACACTTGATCTTAGCCAAAAGGCCGAGAAGCGATAACCAGAATTGGTTTCAAACTACGGAGCCACCCAAGGATCCTGAAAAGTCCATTTGTGGAGATGAGCTCCTGGACTCCCGTTAAGAAGACATGTTGTCAACCTCTAGATCCCTTACATGCCTGCACTTTTCGGCTTGCTGCTGCTGCAATCCACGCGTTTTAGATCTGCATAACTCCACCTCTTTAAACACAGCACCTTCACCCCCTGCTGTTCCCACCCGCCTCAACACCATTGGAAGGGAGGAGAACCAATTAAGGCGGGGGGTGGGGTGGAACGAGCAGCTGTCTACCCTTAGCAGGAGGGCTCCTGATTACATACCTCTCCTGCTGCTGCTGCTGCTGGCTGTCCAGCAGCAGACTGAAGGTGGCTGCTGCTGTGCACAGGTATATAAAGGCTCAGAGCCTATTATGACACGCGCAGCCAGCGTTCCATTGCCACATTCCATCTACTGCAGGCAGGATACCTGGCTGGCTGAATGTCGCTGAGAAGCTCACAGAGACCGCCATAAGCAACAGTTTAACAGAATGCCACAGACTAATCAACCAAACTTTTTGGGTTGGGTTCTCTTTTATAGTCTGCAGGCATTAAATGAAAGAAGTCAGTGTTCCAGCAGAAGGAGACAACGTTTCAGAAAAGGCATTGTAGCAAACCAAAAAAGAAATTTTAAGCGCAGCAGAGTAACCAGCGCACATACCTGTTAGCTCAGGTGAGTTTAAAAGGCTGCTGTTGATAACAAGGGCATTTGCTAAATAGATGGTGTGTGTGCAACAATATACTGAAAGGTCAATTATATTGTGCAGCTTATCTCACCACCTGTAGTTATTTAGGTGAAAGCTCCAAAATGCTTGCCTAATATGTCTGTTTATCCAAAAGGAAGTAAAAAGGGAGAGCTAGAAAGATAGCATTGCATCACATTACATGGCAATGCAATGCACAGTTGCTGAAGTTGAACCAAAATGAGCTTGTAATCTGGCTTCTGCAACTTTGAACATGAAAAATCCAATGAGGAGAAGAAAAGCAAAGCCAAAGAGTCCATCCCAAAATCCGACAAACAAGCAAAATGAACAAAAAACATTGAATTCAATTCTTTCTGATTTTAGAAACTGCATTAAAGAAGGGGTGCACCGGTCCTGGAGATACTGCAATACCAGGTCAATGCGTGGAGTGGACAGAGCAAGCTCTTTTTCCATCTCCCTGTTCTAAAAATCCATTTAATATATGGTCCCCAGATAGGGGACGTATCAGATATTAAACTGATAAGAACAGATTTTTTTTTATTTTTTTATTTTTTTTTTTCGAAAGCCCGAATTCGTGTACAAAACCCGAGTGCGCTTAAAAAAGTGACAAGTGCCACAAAAAAAGTGCACTAGGATGCTGGTCTTCTTGAAACCCTCTCCAAAAGGAGAAGGGTCCCCCAAACCATTCCCCGTCCCTCCGAGCCAAAAGGCCACAGCGAGGAACAGGGACAAAAAGCCACCTCCAGCCGAAGCCAGAGGCGACCCAATCTTACCCCCAGCACCTGCCCGAGTTCTCACCCGAGCAAGGCACTGGGATCCAAAGACTGTGCTCTCCTCCCGGAAGAGGGGAGCCAACAATGCTCTCCTCCCGAAAGAGGAGAGCCAGGGGGGTTCAGGGGGGAGCGGAACCTGATGGCCACACACTCCCCCCCTAGACCTGCCAAGAGAGGAACCCGTAAGGGAACCGCATCCCGACAAAATCCTAGTAGGACGTGACACACGTGAATAAGTGGACACACAGTGACAAAGAAATTAAATTAATAGTGAAGGTTTCACAGTATAATACTGCCCGGACCTTCGACCGGGAATTGAAAAATTCCCCATCCTAAGGCCAGAAGGCCCGGAATAAGAGTGTGTGCGAAGAAAGAAAATTTGAAGTGCTTGTGCAAATGTGCCATAAACTCAAGTGGGGTTCCCAATCCCAGTGAGTTAAGGCACCCCAGGGTCACCACTCCTGGGGCACTTCACACTTCGGGCTTTCGATCTTCCCCGGCCCAATGGCGTCGATCCTGGGGGGCCATGCTTTCCACCAGATGACTATATTAGCCACCTGGCGTACTAACAAGCGCCTAAACCCCAGTGTGCATAATGTATCAATCTACTAGGGCGGCCAACATCCAAAACCGCCTTTTCAAAAGATACTACACTTGATCTTAGCCAAAAGGCCGAGAAGCGATAACCAGAATTGGTTTCAAACTACGGAGCCACCCAAGGATCCTGAAAAGTCCATTTGTGGAGATGAGCTCCTGGACTCCCGTTAAGAAGACATGTTGTCAACCTCTAGATCCCTTACATGCCTGCACTTTTCGGCTTGCTGCTGCTGCAATCCACGCGTTTTAGATCTGCATAACTCCACCTCTTTAAACACAGCACCTTCACCCCCTGCTGTTCCCACCCGCCTCAACACCGTTGGAAGGGAGGAGAACCAATTAAGGCGGGGGGTGGGGTGGAACGAGCAGCTGTCTACCCTTAGCAGGAGGGCTCCTGATTACATACCTCTCCTGCTGCTGCTGCTGCTGGCTGTCCAGCAGCAGACTGAAGGTGGCTGCTGCTGTGCACAGGTATATAAAGGCTCAGAGCCTATTATGACACGCGCAGCCAGCGTTCCATTGCCACATTCCATCTACTGCAGGCAGGATACCTGGCTGGCTGAATGTCGCTGAGAAGCTCACAGAGACCGCCATAAGCAACAGTTTAACAGAATGCCACAGACTAATCAACCAAACTTTTTGGGTTGGGTTCTCTTTTATAGTCTGCAGGCATTAAATGAAAGAAGTCAGTGTTCCAGCAGAAGGAGACAACGTTTCAGAAAAGGCATTGTAGCAAACCAAAAAAGAAATTTTAAGCGCAGCAGAGTAACCAGCGCACATACCTGTTAGCTCAGGTGAGTTTAAAAGGCTGCTGTTGATAACAAGGGCATTTGCTAAATAGATGGTGTGTGTGCAACAATATACTGAAAGGTCAATTATATTGTGCAGCTTATCTCACCACCTGTAGTTATTTAGGTGAAAGCTCCAAAATGCTTGCCTAATATGTCTGTTTATCCAAAAGGAAGTAAAAAGGGAGAGCTAGAAAGATAGCATTGCATCACATTACATGGCAATGCAATGCACAGTTGCTGAAGTTGAACCAAAATGAGCTTGTAATCTGGCTTCTGCAACTTTGAACATGAAAAATCCAATGAGGAGAAGAAAAGCAAAGCCAAAGAGTCCATCCCAAAATCCGACAAACAAGCAAAATGAACAAAAAACATTGAATTCAATTCTTTCTGATTTTAGAAACTGCATTAAAGAAGGGGTGCACCGGTCCTGGAGATACTGCAATACCAGGTCAATGCGTGGAGTGGACAGAGCAAGCTCTTTTTCCATCTCCCTGTTCTAAAAATCCATTTAATATATGGTCCCCAGATAGGGGACGTATCAGATATTAAACTGATAAGAACAGATTTTTTTTTTTTTTTTTTTTTTTCGAAAGCCCGAATTCGTGTACAAAACCCGAGTGCGCTTAAAAAAGTGACAAGTGCCACAAAAAAAGTGCACTAGGATGCTGGTCTTCTTGAAACCCTCTCCAAAAGGAGAAGGGTCCCCCAAACCATTCCCCGTCCCTCCGAGCCAAAAGGCCACAGCGAGGAACAGGGACAAAAAGCCACCTCCAGCCGAAGCCAGAGGCGACCCAATCTTACCCCTAGCACCTGCCCGAGTTCTCACCCGAGCAAGGCACTGGGATCCAAAGACTGTGCTCTCCTCCCGGAAGAGGGGAGCCAACAATGCTCTCCTCCCGAAAGAGGAGAGCCAGGGGGGTTCAGGGGGGAGCGGAACCTGATGGCCACACACTCCCCCCCTAGACCTGCCAAGAGAGGAACCCGTAAGGGAACCGCATCCCGACAAAATCCTAGTAGGACGTGACACACGTGAATAAGTGGACACACAGTGACAAAGAAATTAAATTAATAGTGAAGGTTTCACAGTATAATACTGCCCGGACCTTCGACCGGGAATTGAAAAATTCCCCATCCTAAGGCCAGAAGGCCCGGAATAAGGGTGTGTGCGAAGAAAGAAAATTTGAAGTGCTTGTGCAAATGTGCCATAAACTCAAGTGGGGTTCCCAATCCCAGTGAGTTAAGGCACCCCAGGGTCACCACTCCTGGGGCACTTCACACTTCGGGCTTTCGATCTTCCCCGGCCCAATGGCGTCGATCCTGGGGGGCCATGCTTTCCACCAGATGACTATATTAGCCACCTGGCGTACTAACAAGCGCCTAAACCCCAGTGTGCATAATGTATCAATCTACTAGGGCGGCCAACATCCAAAACCGCCTTTTCAAAAGATACTACACTTGATCTTAGCCAAAAGGCCGAGAAGCGATAACCAGAATTGGTTTCAAACTACGGAGCCACCCAAGGATCCTGAAAAGTCCATTTGTGGAGATGAGCTCCTGGACTCCCGTTAAGAAGACATGTTGTCAACCTCTAGATCCCTTACATGCCTGCACTTTTCGGCTTGCTGCTGCTGCAATCCACGCGTTTTAGATCTGCATAACTCCACCTCTTTAAACACAGCACCTTCACCCCCTGCTGTTCCCACCCGCCTCAACACCGTTGGAAGGGAGGAGAACCAATTAAGGCGGGGGGTGGGGTGGAACGAGCAGCTGTCTACCCTTAGCAGGAGGGCTCCTGATTACATACCTCTCCTGCTGCTGCTGCTGCTGGCTGTCCAGCAGCAGACTGAAGGTGGCTGCTGCTGTGCACAGGTATATAAAGGCTCAGAGCCTATTATGACACGCGCAGCCAGCGTTCCATTGCCACATTCCATCTACTGCAGGCAGGATACCTGGCTGGCTGAATGTCGCTGAGAAGCTCACAGAGACCGCCATAAGCAACAGTTTAACAGAATGCCACAGACTAATCAACCAAACTTTTTGGGTTGGGTTCTCTTTTATAGTCTGCAGGCATTAAATGAAAGAAGTCAGTGTTCCAGCAGAAGGAGACAACGTTTCAGAAAAGGCATTGTAGCAAACCAAAAAAGAAATTTTAAGCGCAGCAGAGTAACCAGCGCACATACCTGTTAGCTCAGGTGAGTTTAAAAGGCTGCTGTTGATAACAAGGGCATTTGCTAAATAGATGGTGTGTGTGCAACAATATACTGAAAGGTCAATTATATTGTGCAGCTTATCTCACCACCTGTAGTTATTTAGGTGAAAGCTCCAAAATGCTTGCCTAATATGTCTGTTTATCCAAAAGGAAGTAAAAAGGGAGAGCTAGAAAGATAGCATTGCATCACATTACATGGCAATGCAATGCACAGTTGCTGAAGTTGAACCAAAATGAGCTTGTAATCTGGCTTCTGCAACTTTGAACATGAAAAATCCAATGAGGAGAAGAAAAGCAAAGCCAAAGAGTCCATCCCAAAATCCAACAAACAAGCAAAATGAACAAAAAACATTGAATTCAATTCTTTCTGATTTTAGAAACTGCATTAAAGAAGGGGTGCACCGGTCCTGGAGATACTGCAATACCAGGTCAATGCGTGGAGTGGACAGAGCAAGCTCTTTTTCCATCTCCCTGTTCTAAAAATCCATTTAATATATGGTCCCCAGATAGGGGACGTATCAGATATTAAACTGATAAGAACAGATACTACACTTGATCTTAGCCAAAAGGCCGAGAAGCGATAACCAGAATTGGTTTCAAACTACGGAGCCACCCAAGGATCCTGAAAAGTCCATTTGTGGAGATGAGCTCCTGGACTCCCGTTAAGAAGACATGTTGTCAACCTCTAGATCCCTTACATGCCTGCACTTTTCAGCTTGCTGCTGCTGCAATCCACGCGTTTTAGATCTGCATAACTCCACCTCTTTAAACACAGCACCTTCACCCCCTGCTGTTCCCACCCGCCTCAACACCGTTGGAAGGGAGGAGAACCAATTAAGGCGGGGGGTGGGGTGGAACGAGCAGCTGTCTACCCTTAGCAGGAGGGCTCCTGATTACATACCTCTCCTGCTGCTGCTGCTGCTGGCTGTCCAGCAGCAGACTGAAGGTGGCTGCTGCTGTGCACAGGTATATAAAGGCTCAGAGCCTATTATGACACGCGCAGCCAGCGTTCCATTGCCACATTCCATCTACTGCAGGCAGGATACCTGGCTGGCTGAATGTCGCTGAGAAGCTCACAGAGACCGCCATAAGCAACAGTTTAACAGAATGCCACAGACTAATCAACCAAACTTTTTGGGTTGGGTTCTCTTTTATAGTCTGCAGGCATTAAATGAAAGAAGTCAGTGTTCCAGCAGAAGGAGACAACGTTTCAGAAAAGGCATTGTAGCAAACCAAAAAAGAAATTTTAAGCGCAGCAGAGTAACCAGCGCACATACCTGTTAGCTCAGGTGAGTTTAAAAGGCTGCTGTTGATAACAAGGGCATTTGCTAAATAGATGGTGTGTGTACAACAATATACTGAAAGGTCAATTATATTGTGCAGCTTATCTCACCACCTGTAGTTATTTAGGTGAAAGCTCCAAAATGCTTGCCTAATATGTCTGTTTATCCAAAAGGAAGTAAAAAGGGAGAGCTAGAAAGATTGCATTGCATCACATTACATGGCAATGCAATGCACAGTTGCTGAAGTTGAACCAAAATGAGCTTGTAATCTGGCTTCTGCAACTTTGAACATGAAAAATCCAATGAGGAGAAGAAAAGCAAAGCCAAAGAGTCCATCCCAAAATCCGACAAACAAGCAAAATGAACAAAAAACATTGAATTCAATTCTTTCTGATTTTAGAAACTGCATTAAAGAAGGGGTGCACCGGTCCTGGAGATACTGCAATACCAGGTCAATGCGTGGAGTGGACAGAGCAAGCTCTTTTTCCATCTCCCTGTTCTAAAAATCCATTTAATATATGGTCCCCAGATAGGGGACGTATCAGATATTAAACTGATAAGAACAGATTTTTTGATTGAAGCTGCATCCAAGGCACTGAAAAATGTGACCAAAGTCACACCAAAACAGCGCACGAGGCGAGGATTCATGTGGACCCTTCCCGGAGGAGAGGGTCCCCAATAAACCATCCCCATCCCTCCGAGCCAGAAGGCCACAGCGAGGGTCAGGAATCTCCGATGCTCTCCCTAGCCGAAGCCGGAGAAGAGCCGTTTTCGTGCTCCCAGCTTCCATCTAGGCTGCCACCCTAGTGGAGCTGGAGCCTGTGTTGGTTTCTCAGCCCAAAGCTGACCGGACCTCCGACCGGGTTTATAAAAATTCCCCTTCCTAGCCCGGAGGCCAGGAATAGGGGGGGTTGCTCAGAAAGTATGATTGGCAAAGGTGCGGCGTGCTACGAAGCCAAGTCTTTCTGGGGTTCCCAGTCCCAGTAAGCTTGGACTCCCACCAGGGCGCCTACTCCTGGGGCACATTGCTCCAAAGCCCTCACACTTACCCAGCCTAGTGACTTCGATCCTGGAGGGCCATGTTTTCCATCAGATAACTCTATGAGCCACCTGGCGTACTAACAAGTGCACCAAACCAGTGTGTAATATGCATCAATTTACTAGGGCAGCCCAAGGACAAAACTGCCTTTTCAAAAGATACTACACTTGATCTTAGCCAAAAGGCCGAGAAGCGATAACCAGAATTGGTTTCAAACTACGGAGCCACCCAAGGATCCTGAAAAGTCCATTTGTGGAGATCAGCTCCTGGACTCCCGTTAAGAAGACATGTTGTCAACCTCTAGATCCCTTACATGCCTGCACTTTTCGGCTTGCTGCTGCTGCAATCCACGCGTTTTAGATCTGCATAACTCCACCTCTTTAAACACAGCACCTTCACCCCCTGCTGTTCCCACCCGCCTCAACACCGTTGGAAGGGAGGAGAACCAATTAAGGCGGGGGGTGGGGTGGAACGAGCAGCTGTCTACCCTTAGCAGGAGGGCTCCTGATTACATACCTCTCCTGCTGCTGCTGCTGCTGGCTGTCCAGCAGCAGACTGAAGGTGGCTGCTGCTGTGCACAGGTATATAAAGGCTCAGAGCCTATTATGACACGCGCAGCCAGCGTTCCATTGCCACATTCCATCTACTGCAGGCAGGATACCTGGCTGGCTGAATGTCGCTGAGAAGCTCACAGAGACCGCCATAAGCAACAGTTTAACAGAATGCCACAGACTAATCAACCAAACTTTTTGGGTTGGGTTCTCTTTTATAGTCTGCAGGCATTAAATGAAAGAAGTCAGTGTTCCAGCAGAAGGAGACAACGTTTCAGAAAAGGCATTGTAGCAAACCAAAAAAGAAATTTTAAGCGCAGCAGAGTAACCAGCGCACATACCTGTTAGTTCAGGTGAGTTTAAAAGGCTGCTGTTGATAACAAGGGCATTTGCTAAATAGATGGTGTGTGTGCAACAATATACTGAAAGGTCAATTATATTGTGCAGCTTATCTCACCACCTGTAGTTATTTAGGTGAAAGCTCCAAAATGCTTGCCTAATATGTCTGTTTATCCAAAAGGAAGTAAAAAGGGAGAGCTAGAAAGATAGCATTGCATCACATTACATGGCAATGCAATGCACAGTTGCTGAAGTTGAACCAAAATGAGCTTGTAATCTGGCTTCTGCAACTTTGAACATGAAAAATCCAATGAGGAGAAGAAAAGCAAAGCCAAAGAGTCCATCCCAAAATCCGACAAACAAGCAAAATGAACAAAAAACATTGAATTCAATTCTTTCTGATTTTAGAAACTGCATTAAAGAAGGGGTGCACCGGTCCTGGAGATACTGCAATACCAGGTCAATGCGTGGAGTGGACAGAGCAAGCTCTTTTTCCATCTCCCTGTTCTAAAAATCCATTTAATATATGGTCCCCAGATAGGGGACGTATTAGATATTAAACTGATAAGAACAGATACTACACTTGATCTTAGCCAAAAGGCCGAGAAGCGATAACCAGAATTGGTTTCAAACTACGGAGCCACCCAAGGATCCTGAAAAGTCCATTTGTGGAGATGAGCTCCTGGACTCCCGTTAAGAAGACATGTTGTCAACCTCTAGATCCCTTACATGCCTGCACTTTTCGGCTTGCTGCTGCTGCAATCCACGCGTTTTAGATCTGCATAACTCCACCTCTTTAAACACAGCACCTTCACCCCCTGCTGTTCCCACCCGCCTCAACACCGTTGGAAGGGAGGAGAACCAATTAAGGCGGGGGGTGGGGTGGAACGAGCAGCTGTCTACCCTTAGCAGGAGGGCTCCTGATTACATACCTCTCCTGCTGCTGCTGCTGGCTGTCCAGCAGCAGACTGAAGGTGGCTGCTGCTGTGCACAGGTATATAAAGGCTCAGAGCCTATTATGACACGCGCAGCCAGCGTTCCATTGCCACATTCCATCTACTGCAGGCAGGATACCTGGCTGGCTGAATGTCGCTGAGAAGCTCACAGAGACCGCCATAAGCAACAGTTTAACAGAATGCCACAGACTAATCAACCAAACTTTTTGGGTTGGGTTCTCTTTTATAGTCTGCAGGCATTAAATGAAAGAAGTCAGTGTTCCAGCAGAAGGAGACAACGTTTCAGAAAAGGCATTGTAGCAAACCAAAAATGAAATTTTAAGCGCAGCAGAGTAACCAGCGCACATACCTGTTAGCTCAGGTGAGTTTAAAAGGCTGCTGTTGATAACAAGGGCATTTGCTAAATAGATGGTGTGTGTGCAACAATATACTGAAAGGTCAATTATATTGTGCAGCTTATCTCACCACCTGTAGTTATTTAGGTGAAAGCTCCAAAATGCTTGCCTAATATGTCTGTTTATCCAAAAGGAAGTAAAAAGGGAGAGCTAGAAAGATAGCATTGCATCACATTACATGGCAATGCAATGCACAGTTGCTGAAGTTGAACCAAAATGAGCTTGTAATCTGGCTTCTGCAACTTTGAACATGAAAAATCCAATGAGGAGAAGAAAAGCAAAGCCAAAGAGTCCATCCCAAAATCCGACAAACAAGCAAAATGAACAAAAAACATTGAATTCAATTCTTTCTGATTTTAGAAACTGCATTAAAGAAGGGGTGCACCGGTCCTGGAGATACTGCAATACCAGGTCAATGCGTGGAGTGGACAGAGCAAGCTCTTTTTCCATCTCCCTGTTCTAAAAATCCATTTAATATATGGTCCCCAGATAGGGGACGTATCAGATATTAAACTGATAAGAACAGATACTACACTTGATCTTAGCCAAAAGGCCGAGAAGCGATAACCAGAATTGGTTTCAAACTACGGAGCCACCCAAGGATCCTGAAAAGTCCATTTGTGGAGATGAGCTCCTGGACTCCCGTTAAGAAGACATGTTGTCAACCTCTAGATCCCTTACATGCCTGCACTTTTCGGCTTGCTGCTGCTGCAATCCACGCGTTTTAGATCTGCATAACTCCACCTCTTTAAACACAGCACCTTCACCCCCTGCTGTTCCCACCCGCCTCAACACCGTTGGAAGGGAGGAGAACCAATTAAGGCGGGGGGTGGGGTGGAACGAGCAGCTGTCTACCCTTAGCAGGAGGGCTCCTGATTACATACCTCTCCTGCTGCTGCTGCTGCTGGCTGTCCAGCAGCAGACTGAAGGTGGCTGCTGCTGTGCACAGGTATATAAAGGCTCAGAGCCTATTATGACACGCGCAGCCAGCGTTCCATTGCCACATTCCATCTACTGCAGGCAGGATACCTGGCTGGCTGAATGTCGCTGAGAAGCTCACAGAGACCGCCATAAGCAACAGTTTAACAGAATGCCACAGACTAATCAACCAAACTTTTTGGGTTGGGTTCTCTTTTATAGTCTGCAGGCATTAAATGAAAGAAGTCAGTGTTCCAGCAGAAGGAGACAACGTTTCAGAAAAGGCATTGTAGCAAACCAAAAAAGAAATTTTAAGCGCAGCAGAGTAACCAGCGCACATACCTGTTAGCTCAGGTGAGTTTAAAAGGCTGCTGTTGATAACAAGGGCATTTGCTAAATAGATGGTGTGTGTGCAACAATATACTGAAAGGTCAATTATATTGTGCAGCTTATCTCACCACCTGTAGTTATTTAGGTGAAAGCTCCAAAATGCTTGCCTAATATGTCTGTTTATCCAAAAGGAAGTAAAAAGGGAGAGCTAGAAAGATAGCATTGCATCACATTACATGGCAATGCAATGCACAGTTGCTGAAGTTGAACCAAAATGAGCTTGTAATCTGGCTTCTGCAACTTTGAACATGAAAAATCCAATGAGGAGAAGAAAAGCAAAGCCAAAGAGTCCATCCCAAAATCCGACAAACAAGCAAAATGAACAAAAAACATTGAATTCAATTCTTTCTGATTTTAGAAACTGCATTAAAGAAGGGGTGCACCGGTCCTGGAGATACTGCAATACCAGGTCAATGCGTGGAGTGGACAGAGCAAGCTCTTTTTCCATCTCCCTGTTCTAAAAATCCATTTAATATATGGTCCCCAGATAGGGGACGTATCAGATATTAAACTGATAAGAACAGATACTACACTTGATCTTAGCCAAAAGGCCGAGAAGCGATAACCAGAATTGGTTTCAAACTACGGAGCCACCCAAGGATCCTGAAAAGTCCATTTGTGGAGATGAGCTCCTGGACTCCCGTTAAGAAGACATGTTGTCAACCTCTAGATCCCTTACATGCCTGCACTTTTCGGCTTGCTGCTGCTGCAATCCACGCGTTTTAGATCTGCATAACTCCACCTCTTTAAACACAGCACCTTCACCCCCTGCTGTTCCCACCCGCCTCAACACCGTTGGAAGGGAGGAGAACCAATTAAGGCGGGGGGTGGGGTGGAACGAGCAGCTGTCTACCCTTAGCAGGAGGGCTCCTGATTACATACCTCTCCTGCTGCTGCTGCTGCTGGCTGTCCAGCAGCAGACTGAAGGTGGCTGCTGCTGTGCACAGGTATATAAAGGCTCAGAGCCTATTATGACACGCGCAGCCAGCGTTCCATTGCCACATTCCATCTACTGCAGGCAGGATACCTGGCTGGCTGAATGTCGCTGAGAAGCTCACAGAGACCGCCATAAGCAACAGTTTAACAGAATGCCACAGACTAATCAACCAAACTTTTTGGGTTGGGTTCTCTTTTATAGTCTGCAGGCATTAAATGAAAGAAGTCAGTGTTCCAGCAGAAGGAGACAACGTTTTAGAAAAGGCATTGTAGCAAACCAAAAAAGAAATTTTAAGCGCAGCAGAGTAACCAGCTCACATACCTGTTAGCTCAGGTGAGTTTAAAAGGCTGCTGTTGATAACAAGGGCATTTGCTAAATAGATGGTGTGTGTGCAACAATATACTGAAAGGTCAATTATATTGTGCAGCTTATCTCACCACCTGTAGTTATTTAGGTGAAAGCTCCAAAATGCTTGCCTAATATGTCTGTTTATCCAAAAGGAAGTAAAAAGGGAGAGCTAGAAAGATAGCATTGCATCACATTACATGGCAATGCAATGCACAGTTGCTGAAGTTGAACCAAAATGAGCTTGTAATCTGGCTTCTGCAACTTTGAACATGAAAAATCCAATGAGGAGAAGAAAAGCAAAGCCAAAGAGTCCATCCCAAAATCCGACAAACAAGCAAAATGAACAAAAAACATTGAATTCAATTCTTTCTGATTTTAGAAACTGCATTAAAGAAGGGGTGCACCGGTCCTGGAGATACTGCAATACCAGGTCAATGCGTGGAGTGGACAGAGCAAGCTCTTTTTCCATCTCCCTGTTCTAAAAATCCATTTAATATATGGTCCCCAGATAGGGGACGTATCAGATATTAAACTGATAAGAACAGATACTACACTTGATCTTAGCCAAAAGGCCGAGAAGCGATAACCAGAATTGGTTTCAAACTACGGAGCCACCCAAGGATCCTGAAAAGTCCATTTGTGGAGATGAGCTCCTGGACTCCCGTTAAGAAGACATGTTGTCAACCTCTAGATCCCTTACATGCCTGCACTTTTCGGCTTGCTGCTGCTGCAATCCACGCGTTTTAGATCTGCATAACTCCACCTCTTTAAACACAGCACCTTCACCCCCTGCTGTTCCCACCCGCCTCAACACCGTTGGAAGGGAGGAGAACCAATTAAGGCGGGGGGTGGGGTGGAACGAGCAGCTGTCTACCCTTAGCAGGAGGGCTCCTGATTATGTGACACCCCAGGGGTCTGGTTGCCACAGTGATAGAGATATTACGTCTGAGAGCAGGTGGGAGGTCCTTTGGTCAGGGATCCTGTGCATGCCACACCTCCTGCCCAGTCTTGGGAGGGGAAGGACTTCCCCTATATAAACCTGGGGCTGAGGCAGAGTAGGGAGTTCTGAGAGGAGAAGACAGGGAGCAGAGCTGCTCTATGGGCTCTGCTCCACAGGCAGGCCCTGTCCAGGGGCCTGAGCCTGGAGACAAGTGGAGTAGAGACAAGAAGCAGCATAGGAAACAGCAGAGTTACAAGGAGTCAGGGGCTGGCAGCTGCAGAGCTCGCCCTGACTAAGAAGACTTCTTTCCGGACCCGGAGTCCGAGGCTGTGGGGGCTAACTCTTACCCAGCAGCAGAATCCGTCAGGCAGGGGATTTCAGGTCCTCTGGCCCAGAAGCCCGAAGGCACGGTCACACGCGTGGGACCAGCACCGCCATCGTGGAGCGGAAGCCATTAGAAGGCCCCGAGTCACCGGCCATACGGGTGAGCACCACACGGTACACTCAGGGACGTGGGCTACTTACATCAGCTTCTAGCAAGGTAGCCAGAAGAGTACAGTCAGTTTGGGAGGCCTACAACTACGCCTGGCCAGGGGAGATCCCATCTGCTCAAGGACTGACCAGGCCCCGTTCGCTAGCAAGTACTCCGGGAGGGTCTATCGTTGTTACCAGTAAAGACCCTGAACTACACCGTACCGTCTCTGAGTGGTTCCTGCTACCCCCATCATCCACGTCGGCTGCCCTGAGACCATACCCCTCCCGTTGGGGGTTATACTATCACGCTGCATAATCCTACCATCGGCCTCAGCGGTCTGCCCCGCAGCAGCAGCTCCCTGGCTGCACTCAACGGGTGGCGTAGTCATCAACTATTTACTACTAGTAGACTGCCGTCCAGTTTGACTCCCTGGGCACGGACCGGGTCACCGCCACGAGACTACAACCCTCCACGGATCCGGCTCCGGGTAAGCTCCCGCGTGCGCACCGCAGCGTGACACAGGCCCAGGGGCGCGTCAACTTTGGCGTAGTCGGCAGGATCTCGTGCCCGCAACCACCGGGTACTGCGTGCCTGAAAAGCAAAGACTGTTCAAACTTACCAGTGGTGAAGATTCCCGCTATCCGTGGAGGTTTCCCGCCATCCGGCGCCATCTTCTACCTTCTTCCCGCCATCCGCGAAGTTTTCCCGCCATCCGGCGCCATCTTTGACCTTCTTCCCGCCATCCGTGGAGTTTTCCCGCCATTGGACGCCATCTTGAGGACGCCGCGCGGGAAGAAGAGGGGCGTGGACTCCGAAAGCGCGCGAGAACTGAAGCCCCGCCTCACGTCCGGACGTTGCGTAAGGTCCTGGAAGGAGCCCAGCAGACGCCGACGTCACAGGAGCGCAACGCCAGGTCCTCTACCCCGACGATTGACTGCGGAGCCGCGGCCTACGGAAGAGGATCTCCGGAAGGTAGGCCACGGTCCACTAGGGGGGAGGAGGACACCAGGAACGGACAGCAAGATGGCGGACCGGCAGCAGACTAAGCTGCCCAGCATCGGCAGTGCCCCAGTCGTCGCCGGCCCCGACCAGCGCCGGGAGAAGACGCGTGACGCAGGAGCGGTCGCGGGAGCAGGTAAGAGGAGTCTCCCTGTCCCGGACGCTGCCAGCGTCAGCCTGCTCCCGGGCCCCCTGGTGGAGCCGCCGATTTCGGGCGCTGCAGACACCGACCTGCTCCAGCCCCCGCAACAAGCCCTGCGGCCAAGCCCTCCAGCCCTGGGCACTACCACCACCAGCCCGCGCCCAGGCCCAAAGTTGCACCCTCTGACCCCGGGCGTCATCAACGGCGACCCTCTCCACGCCTGGTCGCAAGGCCTGAACTCCCCAGGTGCAAAAGGACTGTACGCCCTCCACGTTAACCAAGGAGGAGCTGCAGTACTACCAATACGAGGAAAGCCAAGAGGACCCGGACGGGTCTGAAGCCTACACACAAGAAGGAGCAGGAGGATGCCGTTACTGAAGTACGGTAAAGTGGAACTGTACATAGTTACCCGTAGGGGTACTTGTGTTGCTAATTAAAATATGGTCCCCGTTGGGACAAGTGTGAACTGTTCCCGTGTGTCCCCTATCCTTAACCAGGCTGAGGACTGTGAGCAGCCATCCCATCTCCCCACAGGCTGAGGACTGTGAGCAGCCAATCCTTATCCCCACTGGCCGAGGACTGAGAGCGGCCATATCTTGTAAATATTATGTGTTTCCAGTTATTTATAGGAGTCCTTGGTGGATTTACCGGGAATCCTTTGTACAGTTAGTGGAGCGTAACCCAGGATGGACTAAAAGACTGTTAAGGACTCGGGGTAGGACAGACCCCTACCTGGTTACGTCTCCCTGTTTTGGTGAAATGGACACCTTGCTTTCTTCAAAGACTGCACCCGGTTACGGACACGCCATGACCAGCTTTATGCGTTTCCTTATTGTAATGTTATTGTTTATACTTTGTTATGTTACAAAAATATGTTTAGTCCCGGACTACTAAATTTCACTAGGGGGGAATGTGACACCCCAGGGGTCTGGTTGCCACAGTGATAGAGATATTACGTCTGAGAGCAGGTGGGAGGTCCTTTGGTCAGGGATCCTGTGCATGCCACACCTCCTGCCCAGTCTTTGGAGGGGAAGGACTTCCCCTATATAAACCTGTGGCTGAGGCAGAGTAGGGAGTTCTGAGAGGAGAAGACAGGGAGCAGAGCTGCTCTATGGGCTCTGCTCCACAGGCAGGCCCTGTCCAGGGGCCTGAGCCTGGAGACAAGTGGAGTAGAGACAAGAAGCAGCATAGGAAACAGCAGAGTTACAAGGAGTCAGGGGCTGGCAGCTGCAGAGATCGCCCTGACTAAGAAGACTTCTTTCCGGACCCGGAGTCCGAGGCTGTGGGGGCTAACTCTTACCCAGCAGCAGAATCCGTCAGGCAGGGGATTTCAGGTCCTCTGGCCCAGAAGCCCGAAGGCACGGTCACACGCGTGGGACCAGCACCGCCATCGTGGAGCGGAAGCCATTAGAAGGCCCCGAGTCACCGGCCATACGGGTGAGCACCACACGGTACACTCAGGGACGTGGGCTACTTACATCAGCTTCTAGCAAGGTAGCCAGAAGAGTACAGTCAGTTTGGGAGGCCTACAACTACGCCTGGCCAGGGGAGATCCCATCTGCTCAAGGACTGACCAGGCCCCGTTCGCTAGCAAGTACTCCGGGAGGGTCTATCGTTGTTACCAGTAAAGACCCTGAACTACACCGTACCGTCTCTGAGTGGTTCCTGCTACCCCCATCATCCACGTCGGCTGCCCTGAGACCATACCCCTCCCGTTGGGGGTTATACTATCACGCTGCATAATCCTACCATCGGCCTCAGCGGTCTGCCCCGCAGCAGCAGCTCCCTGGCTGCACTCAACGGGTGGCGTAGTCATCAACTATTTACTACTAGTAGACTGCCGTCCAGTTTGACTCCCTGGGCACGGACCGGGTCACCGCCACGAGACTACAACCCTCCACGGATCCGGCTCCGGGTAAGCTCCCGCGTGCGCACCGCAGCGCGACACAGGCCCAGGGGCGCGTCAATTACATACCTCTCCTGCTGCTGCTGCTGCTGGCTGTCCAGCAGCAGACTGAAGGTGGCTGCTGCTGTGCACAGGTATATAAAGGCTCAGAGCCTATTATGACACGCGCAGCCAGCGTTCCATTGCCACATTCCATCTACTGCAGGCAGGATACCTGGCTGGCTGAATGTCGCTGAGAAGCTCACAGAGACCGCCATAAGCAACAGTTTAACAGAATGCCACAGACTAATCAACCAAACTTTTTGGGTTGGGTTCTCTTTTATAGTCTGCAGGCATTAAATGAAAGAAGTCAGTGTTCCAGCAGAAGGAGACAACGTTTCAGAAAAGGCATTGTAGCAAACCAAAAAAGAAATTTTAAGCGCAGCAGAGTAACCAGCGCACATACCTGTTAGCTCAGGTGAGTTTAAAAGGCTGCTGTTGATAACAAGGGCATTTGCTAAATAGATGGTGTGTGTGCAACAATATACTGAAAGGTCAATTATATTGTGCAGCTTATCTCACCACCTGTAGTTATTTAGGTGAAAGCTCCAAAATGCTTGCCTAATATGTCTGTTTATCCAAAAGGAAGTAAAAAGGGAGAGCTAGAAAGATAGCATTGCATCACATTACATGGCAATGCAATGCACAGTTGCTGAAGTTGAACTAAAATGAGCTTGTAATCTGGCTTCTGCAACTTTGAACATGAAAAATCCAATGAGGAGAAGAAAAGCAAAGCCAAAGAGTCCATCCCAAAATCCGACAAACAAGCAAAATGAACAAAAAACATTGAATTCAATTCTTTCTGATTTTAGAAACTGCATTAAAGAAGGGGTGCACCGGTCCTGGAGATACTGCAATACCAGGTCAATGCGTGGAGTGGACAGAGCAAGCTCTTTTTCCATCTCCCTGTTCTAAAAATCCATTTAATATATGGTCCCCAGATAGGGGACGTATCAGATATTAAACTGATAAGAACAGATACTACACTTGATCTTAGCCAAAAGGCCGAGAAGCGATAACCAGAATTGGTTTCAAACTACGGAGCCACCCAAGGATCCTGAAAAGTCCATTTGTGGAGATGAGCTCCTGGACTCCCGTTAAGAAGACATGTTGTCAACCTCTAGATCCCTTACATGCCTGCACTTTTCGGCTTGCTGCTGCTGCAATCCACGCGTTTTAGATCTGCATAACTCCACCTCTTTAAACACAGCACCTTCACCCCCTGCTGTTCCCACCCGCCTCAACACCGTTGGAAGGGAGGAGAACCAATTAAGGCGGGGGGTGGGGTGGAACGAGCAGCTGTCTACCCTTAGCAGGAGGGCTCCTGATTACATACCTCTCCTGCTGCTGCTGCTGCTGGCTGTCCAGCAGCAGACTGAAGGTGGCTGCTGCTGTGCACAGGTATATAAAGGCTCAGAGCCTATTATGACACGCGCAGCCAGCGTTCCATTGCCACATTCCATCTACTGCAGGCAGGATACCTGGCTGGCTGAATGTCGCTGAGAAGCTCACAGAGACCGCCATAAGCAACAGTTTAACAGAATGCCACAGACTAATCAACCAAACTTTTTGGGTTGGGTTCTCTTTTATAGTCTGCAGGCATTAAATGAAAGAAGTCAGTGTTCCAGCAGAAGGAGACAACGTTTCAGAAAAGGCATTGTAGCAAACCAAAAAAGAAATTTTAAGCGCAGCAGAGTAACCAGCGCACATACCTGTTAGCTCAGGTGAGTTTAAAAGGCTGCTGTTGATAACAAGGGCATTTGCTAAATAGATGGTGTGTGTGCAACAATATACTGAAAGGTCAATTATATTGTGCAGCTTATCTCACCACCTGTAGTTATTTAGGTGAAAGCTCCAAAATGCTTGCCTAATATGTCTGTTTATCCAAAAGGAAGTAAAAAGGGAGAGCTAGAAAGATAGCATTGCATCACATTACATGGCAATGCAATGCACAGTTGCTGAAGTTGAACCAAAATGAGCTTGTAATCTGGCTTCTGCAACTTTGAACATGAAAAATCCAATGAGGAGAAGAAAAGCAAAGCCAAAGAGTCCATCCCAAAATCCGACAAACAAGCAAAATGAACAATAAACATTGAATTCAATTCTTTCTGATTTTAGAAACTGCATTAAAGAAGGGGTGCACCGGTCCTGGAGATACTGCAATACCAGGTCAATGCGTGGAGTGGACAGAGCAAGCTCTTTTTCCATCTCCCTGTTCTAAAAATCCATTTAATATATGGTCCCCAGATAGGGGACGTATCAGATATTAAACTGATAAGAACAGATACTACACTTGATCTTAGCCAAAAGGCCGAGAAGCGATAACCAGAATTGGTTTCAAACTACGGAGCCACCCAAGGATCCTGAAAAGTCCATTTGTGGAGATGAGCTCCTGGACTCCCGTTAAGAAGACATGTTGTCAACCTCTAGATCCCTTACATGCCTGCACTTTTCGGCTTGCTGCTGCTGCAATCCACGCGTTTTAGATCTGCATAACTCCACCTCTTTAAACACAGCACCTTCACCCCCTGCTGTTCCCACCCGCCTCAACACCGTTGGAAGGGAGGAGAACCAATTAAGGCGGGGGGTGGGGTGGAACGAGCAGCTGTCTACCCTTAGCAGGAGGGCTCCTGATTACATACCTCTCCTGCTGCTGCTGCTGCTGGCTGTCCAGCAGCAGACTGAAGGTGGCTGCTGCTGTGCACAGGTATATAAAGGCTCAGAGCCTATTATGACACGCGCAGCCAGCGTTCCATTGCCACATTCCATCTACTGCAGGCAGGATACCTGGCTGGCTGAATGTCGCTGAGAAGCTCACAGAGACCGCCATAAGCAACAGTTTAACAGAATGCCACAGACTAATCAACCAAACTTTTTGGGTTGGGTTCTCTTTTATAGTCTGCAGGCATTAAATGAAAGAAGTCAGTGTTCCAGCAGAAGGAGACAACGTTTCAGAAAAGGCATTGTAGCAAACCAAAAAAGAAATTTTAAGCGCAGCAGAGTAACCAGCGCACATACCTGTTAGCTCAGGTGAGTTTAAAAGGCTGCTGTTGATAACAAGGGCATTTGCTAAATAGATGGTGTGTGTGCAACAATATACTGAAAGGTCAATTATATTGTGCAGCTTATCTCACCACCTGTAGTTATTTAGGTGAAAGCTCCAAAATGCTTGCCTAATATGTCTGTTTATCCAAAAGGAAGTAAAAAGGGAGAGCTAGAAAGATAGCATTGCATCACATTACATGGCAATGCAATGCACAGTTGCTGAAGTTGAACCAAAATGAGCTTGTAATCTGGCTTCTGCAACTTTGAACATGAAAAATCCAATGAGGAGAAGAAAAGCAAAGCCAAAGAGTCCATCCCAAAATCCGACAAACAAGCAAAATGAACAATAAACATTGAATTCAATTCTTTCTGATTTTAGAAACTGCATTAAAGAAGGGGTGCACCGGTCCTGGAGATACTGCAATACCAGGTCAATGCGTGGAGTGGACAGAGCAAGCTCTTTTTCCATCTCCCTGTTCTAAAAATCCATTTAATATATGGTCCCCAGATAGGGGACGTATCAGATATTAAACTGATAAGAACAGATACTACACTTGATCTTAGCCAAAAGGCCGAGAAGCGATAACCAGAATTGGTTTCAAACTACGGAGCCACCCAAGGATCCTGAAAAGTCCATTTGTGGAGATGAGCTCCTGGACTCCCGTTAAGAAGACATGTTGTCAACCTCTAGATCCCTTACATGCCTGCACTTTTCGGCTTGCTGATGCTGCAATCCACGCGTTTTAGATCTGCATAACTCCACCTCTTTAAACACAGCACCTTCACCCCCTGCTGTTCCCACCCGCCTCAACACCGTTGGAAGGGAGGAGAACCAATTAAGGCGGGGGGTGGGGTGGAACGAGCAGCTGTCTACCCTTAGCAGGAGGCCTCCTGATTACATACCTCTCCTGCTGCTGCTGCTGCTGCTGGCTGTCCAGCAGCAGACTGAAGGTGGCTGCTGCTGTGCACAGGTATATAAAGGCTCAGAGCCTATTATGACACGCGCAGCCAGCGTTCCATTGCCACATTCCATCTACTGCAGGCAGGATACCTGGCTGGCTGAATGTCGCCGAGAAGCTCACAGAGACCGCCATAAGCAACAGTTTAACAGAATGCCACAGACTAATCAACCAAACTTTTTGGGTTGGGTTCTCTTTTATAGTCTGCAGGCATTAAATGAAAGAAGTCAGTGTTCCAGCAGAAGGAGACAACGTTTCAGAAAAGGCATTGTAGCAAACCAAAAAAGAAATTTTAAGCGCAGCAGAGTAACCAGCGCACATACCTGTTAGCTCAGGTGAGTTTAAAAGGCTGCTGTTGATAACAAGGGCATTTGCTAAATAGATGGTGTGTGTGCAACAATATACTGAAAGGTCAATTATATTGTGCAGCTTATCTCACCACCTGTAGTTATTTAGGTGAAAGCTCCAAAATGCTTGCCTAATATGTCTGTTTATCCAAAAGGAAGTAAAAAGGGAGAGCTAGAAAGATAGCATTGCATCACATTACATGGCAATGCAATGCACAGTTGCTGAAGTTGAACCAAAATGAGCTTGTAATCTGGCTTCTGCAACTTTGAACATGAAAAATCCAATGAGGAGAAGAAAAGCAAAGCCAAAGAGTCCATCCCAAAATCCGACAAACAAGCAAAATGAACAAAAAACATTGAATTTAATTCTTTCTGATTTTAGAAACTGCATTAAAGAAGGGGTGCACCGGTCCTGGAGATACTGCAATACCAGGTCAATGCGTGGAGTGGACAGAGCAAGCTCTTTTTCCATCTCCCTGTTCTAAAAATCCATTTAATATATGGTCCCCAGATAGGGGACGTATCAGATATTAAACTGATAAGAACAGATACTACACTTGATCTTAGCCAAAAGGCCGAGAAGCGATAACCAGAATTGGTTTCAAACTACGGAGCCACCCAAGGATCCTGAAAAGTCCATTTGTGGAGATGAGCTCCTGGACTCCCGTTAAGAAGACATGTTGTCAACCTCTAGATCCCTTACATGCCTGCACTTTTCGGCTTGCTGCTGCTGCAATCCACGCGTTTTAGATCTGCAAAACTCCACCTCTTTAAACACAGCACCTTCACCCCCTGCTGTTCCCACCCGCCTCAACACCGTTGGAAGGGAGGAGAACCAATTAAGGCGGGGGGTGGGGTGGAACGAGCAGCTGTCTACCCTTAGCAGGAGGGCTCCTGATTACATACCTCTCCTGCTGCTGCTGCTGCTGGCTGTCCAGCAGCAGACTGAAGGTGGCTGCTGCTGTGCACAGGTATATAAAGGCTCAGAACCTATTATGACACGCGCAGCCAGCGTTCCATTGCCACATTCCATCTACTGCAGGCAGGATACCTGGCTGGCTGAATGTCGCTGAGAAGCTCACAGAGACCGCCATAAGCAACAGTTTAACAGAATGCCACAGACTAATCAACCAAACTTTTTGGGTTGGGTTCTCTTTTATAGTCTGCAGGCATTAAATGAAAGAAGTCAGTGTTCCAGCAGAAGGAGACAACGTTTCAGAAAAGGCATTGTAGCAAACCAAAAAAGAAATTTTAAGCGCAGCAGAGTAACCAGCGCACATACCTGTTAGCTCAGGTGAGTTTAAAAGGCTGCTGTTGATAACAAGGGCATTTGCTAAATAGATGGTGTGTGTGCAACAATATACTGAAAGGTCAATTATATTGTGCAGCTTATCTCACCACCTGTAGTTATTTAGGTGAAAGCTCCAAAATGCTTGCCTAATATGTCTGTTTATCCAAAAGGAAGTAAAAAGGGAGAGCTAGAAAGATAGCATTGCATCACATTACATGGCAATGCAATGCACAGTTGCTGAAGTTGAACTAAAATGAGCTTGTAATCTGGCTTCTGCAACTTTGAACATGAAAAATCCAATGAGGAGAAGAAAAGCAAAGCCAAAGAGTCCATCCCAAAATCCGACAAACAAGCAAAATGAACAAAAAACATTGAATTCAATTCTTTCTGATTTTAGAAACTGCATTAAAGAAGGGGTGCACCGGTCCTGGAGATACTGCAATACCAGGTCAATGCGTGGAGTGGACAGAGCAAGCTCTTTTTCCATCTCCCTGTTCTAAAAATCCATTTAATATATGGTCCCCAGATAGGGGACGTATCAGATATTAAACTGATAAGAACAGATACTACACTTGATCTTAGCCAAAAGGCCGAGAAGCGATAACCAGAATTGGTTTCAAACTACGGAGCCACCCAAGGATCCTGAAAAGTCTATTTGTGGAGATGAGCTCCTGGACTCCCGTTAAGAAGACATGTTGTCAACCTCTAGATCCCTTACATGCCTGCACTTTTCGGCTTGCTGCTGCTGCAATCCACGCGTTTTAGATCTGCATAACTCCACCTCTTTAAACACAGCACCTTCACCCCCTGCTGTTCCCACCCGCCTCAACACCGTTGGAAGGGAGGAGAACCAATTAAGGCGGGGGGTGGGGTGGAACGAGCAGCTGTCTACCCTTAGCAGGAGGGCTCCTGATTACATACCTCTCCTGCTGCTGCTGCTGCTGGCTGTCCAGCAGCAGACTGAAGGTGGCTGCTGCTGTGCACAGGTATATAAAGGCTCAGAGCCTATTATGACACGCGCAGCCAGCGTTCCATTGCCACATTCCATCTACTGCAGGCAGGATACCTGGCTGGCTGAATGTCGCTGAGAAGCTCACAGAGACCGCCATAAGCAACAGTTTAACAGAATGCCACAGACTAATCAACCAAACTTTTTGGGTTGGGTTCTCTTTTATAGTCTGCAGGCATTAAATGAAAGAAGTCAGTGTTCCAGCAGAAGGAGACAACGTTTCAGAAAAGGCATTGTAGCAAACCAAAAAAGAAATTTTAAGCGCAGCAGAGTAACCAGCGCACATACCTGTTAGCTCAGGTGAGTTTAAAAGGCTGCTGTTGATAACAAGGGCATTTGCTAAATAGATGGTGTGTGTGCAACAATATACTGAAAGGTCAATTATATTGTGCAGCTTATCTCACCACCTGTAGTTATTTAGGTGAAAGCTCCAAAATGCTTGCCTAATATGTCTGTTTATCCAAAAGGAAGTAAAAAGGGAGAGCTAGAAAGATAGCATTGCATCACATTACATGGCAATGCAATGCACAGTTGCTGAAGTTGAACCAAAATGAGCTTGTAATCTGGCTTCTGCAACTTTGAACATGAAAAATCCAATGAGGAGAAGAAAAGCAAAGCCAAAGAGTCCATCCCAAAATCCGACAAACAAGCAAAATGAACAATAAACATTGAATTCAATTCTTTCTGATTTTAGAAACTGCATTAAAGAAGGGGTGCACCGGTCCTGGAGATACTGCAATACCAGGTCAATGCGTGGAGTGGACAGAGCAAGCTCTTTTTCCATCTCCCTGTTCTAAAAATCCATTTAATATATGGTCCCCAGATAGGGGACGTATCAGATATTAAACTGATAAGAACAGATACTACACTTGATCTTAGCCAAAAGGCCGAGAAGCGATAACCAGAATTGGTTTCAAACTACGGAGCCACCCAAGGATCCTGAAAAGTCCATTTGTGGAGATGAGCTCCTGGACTCCCGTTAAGAAGACATGTTGTCAACCTCTAGATCCCTTACATGCCTGCACTTTTCGGCTTGCTGATGCTGCAATCCACGCGTTTTAGATCTGCATAACTCCACCTCTTTAAACACAGCACCTTCACCCCCTGCTGTTCCCACCCGCCTCAACACCGTTGGAAGGGAGGAGAACCAATTAAGGCGGGGGGTGGGGTGGAACGAGCAGCTGTCTACCCTTAGCAGGAGGCCTCCTGATTACATACCTCTCCTGCTGCTGCTGCTGCTGCTGGCTGTCCAGCAGCAGACTGAAGGTGGCTGCTGCTGTGCACAGGTATATAAAGGCTCAGAGCCTATTATGACACGCGCAGCCAGCGTTCCATTGCCACATTCCATCTACTGCAGGCAGGATACCTGGCTGGCTGAATGTCGCCGAGAAGCTCACAGAGACCGCCATAAGCAACAGTTTAACAGAATGCCACAGACTAATCAACCAAACTTTTTGGGTTGGGTTCTCTTTTATAGTCTGCAGGGATTAAATGAAAGAAGTCAGTGTTCCAGCAGAAGGAGACAACGTTTCAGAAAAGGCATTGTAGCAAACCAAAAAAGAAATTTTAAGCGCAGCAGAGTAACCAGCGCACATACCTGTTAGCTCAGGTGAGTTTAAAAGGCTGCTGTTGATAACAAGGGCATTTGCTAAATAGATGGTGTGTGTGCAACAATATACTGAAAGGTCAATTATATTGTGCAGCTTATCTCACCACCTGTAGTTATTTAGGTGAAAGCTCCAAAATGCTTGCCTAATATGTCTGTTTATCCAAAAGGAAGTAAAAAGGGAGAGCTAGAAAGATAGCATTGCATCACATTACATGGCAATGCAATGCACAGTTGCTGAAGTTGAACCAAAATGAGCTTGTAATCTGGCTTCTGCAACTTTGAACATGAAAAATCCAATGAGGAGAAGAAAAGCAAAGCCAAAGAGTCCATCCCAAAATCCGACAAACAAGCAAAATGAACAAAAAACATTGAATTTAATTCTTTCTGATTTTAGAAACTGCATTAAAGAAGGGGTGCACCGGTCCTGGAGATACTGCAATACCAGGTCAATGCGTGGAGTGGACAGAGCAAGCTCTTTTTCCATCTCCCTGTTCTAAAAATCCATTTAATATATGGTCCCCAGATAGGGGACGTATCAGATATTAAACTGATAAGAACAGATACTACACTTGATCTTAGCCAAAAGGCCGAGAAGCGATAACCAGAATTGGTTTCAAACTACGGAGCCACCCAAGGATCCTGAAAAGTCCATTTGTGGAGATGAGCTCCTGGACTCCCGTTAAGAAGACATGTTGTCAACCTCTAGATCCCTTACATGCCTGCACTTTTCGGCTTGCTGCTGCTGCAATCCACGCGTTTTAGATCTGCAAAACTCCACCTCTTTAAACACAGCACCTTCACCCCCTGCTGTTCCCACCCGCCTCAACACCGTTGGAAGGGAGGAGAACCAATTAAGGCGGGGGGTGGGGTGGAACGAGCAGCTGTCTACCCTTAGCAGGAGGGCTCCTGATTACATACCTCTCCTGCTGCTGCTGCTGCTGGCTGTCCAGCAGCAGACTGAAGGTGGCTGCTGCTGTGCACAGGTATATAAAGGCTCAGAACCTATTATGACACGCGCAGCCAGCGTTCCATTGCCACATTCCATCTACTGCAGGCAGGATACCTGGCTAGCTGAATGTCGCTGAGAAGCTCACAGAGACCGCCATAAGCAACAGTTTAACAGAATGCCACAGACTAATCAACCAAACTTTTTGGGTTGGGTTCTCTTTTATAGTCTGCAGGCATTAAATGAAAGAAGTCAGTGTTCCAGCAGAAGGAGACAACGTTTCAGAAAAGGCATTGTAGCAAACCAAAAAAGAAATTTTAAGCGCAGCAGAGTAACCAGCGCACATACCTGTTAGCTCAGGTGAGTTTAAAAGGCTGCTGTTGATAACAAGGGCATTTGCTAAATAGATGGTGTGTGTGCAACAATATACTGAAAGGTCAATTATATTGTGCAGCTTATCTCACCACCTGTAGTTATTTAGGTGAAAGCTCCAAAATGCTTGCCTAATATGTCTGTTTATCCAAAAGGAAGTAAAAAGGGAGAGCTAGAAAGATAGCATTGCATCACATTACATGGCAATGCAATGCACAGTTGCTGAAGTTGAACTAAAATGAGCTTGTAATCTGGCTTCTGCAACTTTGAACATGAAAAATCCAATGAGGAGAAGAAAAGCAAAGCCAAAGAGTCCATCCCAAAATCCGACAAACAAGCAAAATGAACAAAAAACATTGAATTCAATTCTTTCTGATTTTAGAAACTGCATTAAAGAAGGGGTGCACCGGTCCTGGAGATACTGCAATACCAGGTCAATGCGTGGAGTGGACAGAGCAAGCTCTTTTTCCATCTCCCTGTTCTAAAAATCCATTTAATATATGGTCCCCAGATAGGGGACGTATCAGATATTAAACTGATAAGAACAGATACTACACTTGATCTTAGCCAAAAGGCCGAGAAGCGATAACCAGAATTGGTTTCAAACTACGGAGCCACCCAAGGATCCTGAAAAGTCCATTTGTGGAGATGAGCTCCTGGACTCCCGTTAAGAAGACATGTTGTCAACCTCTAGATCCCTTACATGCCTGCACTTTTCGGCTTGCTGCTGCTGCAATCCACGCGTTTTAGATCTGCATAACTCCACCTCTTTAAACACAGCACCTTCACCCCCTGCTGTTCCCACCCGCCTCAACACCGTTGGAAGGGAGGAGAACCAATTAAGGCGGGGGGTGGGGTGGAACGAGCAGCTGTCTACCCTTAGCAGGAGGGCTCCTGATTACATACCTCTCCTGCTGCTGCTGCTGCTGGCTGTCCAGCAGCAGACTGAAGGTGGCTGCTGCTGTGCACAGGTATATAAAGGCTCAGAGCCTATTATGACACGCGCAGCCAGCGTTCCATTGCCACATTCCATCTACTGCAGGCAGGATACCTGGCTGGCTGAATGTCGCTGAGAAGCTCACAGAGACCGCCATAAGCAACAGTTTAACAGAATGCCACAGACTAATCAACCAAACTTTTTGGGTTGGGTTCTCTTTTATAGTCTGCAGGCATTAAATGAAAGAAGTCAGTGTTCCAGCAGAAGGAGACAACGTTTCAGAAAAGGCATTGTAGCAAACCAAAAAAGAAATTTTAAGCGCAGCAGAGTAACCAGCGCACATACCTGTTAGCTCAGGTGAGTTTAAAAGGCTGCTGTTGATAACAAGGGCATTTGCTAAATAGATGGTGTGTGTGCAACAATATACTGAAAGGTCAATTATATTGTGCAGCTTATCTCACCACCTGTAGTTATTTAGGTGAAAGCTCCAAAATGCTTGCCTAATATGTCTGTTTATCCAAAAGGAAGTAAAAAGGGAGAGCTAGAAAGATAGCATTGCATCACATTACATGGCAATGCAATGCACAGTTGCTGAAGTTGAACCAAAATGAGCTTGTAATCTGGCTTCTGCAACTTTGAACATGAAAAATCCAATGAGGAGAAGAAAAGCAAAGCCAAAGAGTCCATCCCAAAATCCGACAAACAAGCAAAATGAACAATAAACATTGAATTCAATTCTTTCTGATTTTAGAAACTGCATTAAAGAAGGGGTGCACCGGTCCTGGAGATACTGCAATACCAGGTCAATGCGTGGAGTGGACAGAGCAAGCTCTTTTTCCATCTCCCTGTTCTAAAAATCCATTTAATATATGGTCCCCAGATAGGGGACGTATCAGATATTAAACTGATAAGAACAGATACTACACTTGATCTTAGCCAAAAGGCCGAGAAGCGATAACCAGAATTGGTTTCAAACTACGGAGCCACCCAAGGATCCTGAAAAGTCCATTTGTGGAGATGAGCTCCTGGACTCCCGTTAAGAAGACATGTTGTCAACCTCTAGATCCCTTACATGCCTGCACTTTTCGGCTTGCTGATGCTGCAATCCACGCGTTTTAGATCTGCATAACTCCACCTCTTTAAACACAGCACCTTCACCCCCTGCTGTTCCCACCCGCCTCAACACCGTTGGAAGGGAGGAGAACCAATTAAGGCGGGGGGTGGGGTGGAACGAGCAGCTGTCTACCCTTAGCAGGAGGGCTCCTGATTACATACCTCTCCTGCTGCTGCTGCTGCTGCTGGCTGTCCAGCAGCAGACTGAAGGTGGCTGCTGCTGTGCACAGGTATATAAAGGCTCAGAGCCTATTATGACACGCGCAGCCAGCGTTCCATTGCCACATTCCATCTACTGCAGGCAGGATACCTGGCTGGCTGAATGTCGCCGAGAAGCTCACAGAGACCGCCATAAGCAACAGTTTAACAGAATGCCACAGACTAATCAACCAAACTTTTTGGGTTGGGTTCTCTTTTATAGTCTGCAGGCATTAAATGAAAGAAGTCATTGTTCCAGCAGAAGGAGACAACGTTTCAGAAAAGGCATTGTAGCAAACCAAAAAAGAAATTTTAAGCGCAGCAGAGTAACCAGCGCACATACCTGTTAGCTCAGGTGAGTTTAAAAGGCTGCTGTTGATAACAAGGGCATTTGCTAAATAGATGGTGTGTGTGCAACAATATACTGAAAGGTCAATTATATTGTGCAGCTTATCTCACCACCTGTAGTTATTTAGGTGAAAGCTCCAAAATGCTTGCCTAATATGTCTGTTTATCCAAAAGGAAGTAAAAAGGGAGAGCTAGAAAGATAGCATTGCATCACATTACATGGCAATGCAATGCACAGTTGCTGAAGTTGAACCAAAATGAGCTTGTAATCTGGCTTCTGCAACTTTGAACATGAAAAATCCAATGAGGAGAAGAAAAGCAAAGCCAAAGAGTCCATCCCAAAATCCGACAAACAAGCAAAATGAACAAAAAACATTGAATTTAATTCTTTCTGATTTTAGAAACTGCATTAAAGAAGGGGTGCACCGGTCCTGGAGATACTGCAATACCAGGTCAATGCGTGGAGTGGACAGAGCAAGCTCTTTTTCCATCTCCCTGTTCTAAAAATCCATTTAATATATGGTCCCCAGATAGGGGACGTATCAGATATTAAACTGATAAGAACAGATACTACACTTGATCTTAGCCAAAATGCCGAGAAGCGATAACCAGAATTGGTTTCAAACTACGGAGCCACCCAAGGATCCTGAAAAGTCCATTTGTGGAGATGAGCTCCTGGACTCCCGTTAAGAAGACATGTTGTCAACCTCTAGATCCCTTACATGCCTGCACTTTTCGGCTTGCTGCTGCTGCAATCCACGCGTTTTAGATCTGCAAAACTCCACCTCTTTAAACACAGCACCTTCACCCCCTGCTGTTCCCACCCGCCTCAACACCGTTGGAAGGGAGGAGAACCAATTAAGGCGGGGGGTGGGGTGGAACGAGCAGCTGTCTACCCTTAGCAGGAGGGCTCCTGATTACATACCTCTCCTGCTGCTGCTGCTGCTGGCTGTCCAGCAGCAGACTGAAGGTGGCTGCTGCTGTGCACAGGTATATAAAGGCTCAGAACCTATTATGACACGCGCAGCCAGCGTTCCATTGCCACATTCCATCTACTGCAGGCAGGATACCTGGCTGGCTGAATGTCGCTGAGAAGCTCACAGAGACCGCCATAAGCAACAGTTTAACAGAATGCCACAGACTAATCAACCAAACTTTTTGGGTTGGGTTCTCTTTTATAGTCTGCAGGCATTAAATGAAAGAAGTCAGTGTTCCAGCAGAAGGAGACAACGTTTCAGAAAAGGCATTGTAGCAAACCAAAAAAGAAATTTTAAGCGCAGCAGAGTAACCAGCGCACATACCTGTTAGCTCAGGTGAGTTTAAAAGGCTGCTGTTGATAACAAGGGCATTTGCTAAATAGATGGTGTGTGTGCAACAATATACTGAAAGGTCAATTATATTGTGCAGCTTATCTCACCACCTGTAGTTATTTAGGTGAAAGCTCCAAAATGCTTGCCTAATATGTCTGTTTATCCAAAAGGAAGTAAAAAGGGAGAGCTAGAAAGATAGCATTGCATCACATTACATGGCAATGCAATGCACAGTTGCTGAAGTTGAACCAAAATGAGCTTGTAATCTGGCTTCTGCAACTTTGAACATGAAAAATCCAATGAGGAGAAGAAAAGCAAAGCCAAAGAGTCCATCCCAAAATCCGACAAACAAGCAAAATGAACAAAAAACATTGAATTCAATTCTTTCTGATTTTAGAAACTGCATTAAAGAAGGGGTGCACCGGTCCTGGAGATACTGCAATACCAGGTCAATGGGTGGAGTGGACAGAGCAAGCTCTTTTTCCATCTCCCTGTTCTAAAAATCCATTTAATATATGGTCCCCAGATAGGGGACGTATCAGATATTAAACTGATAAGAACAGATACTACACTTGATCTTAGCCAAAAGGCCGAGAAGCGATAACCAGAATTGGTTTCAAACTACGGAGCCACCCAAGGATCCTGAAAAGTCCATTTGTGGAGATGAGCTCCTGGACTCCCGTTAAGAAGACATGTTGTCAACCTCTAGATCCCTTACATGCCTGCACTTTTCGGCTTGCTGCTGCTGCAATCCACGCGTTTTAGATCTGCATAACTCCACCTCTTTAAACACAGCACCTTCACCCCCTGCTGTTCCCACCCGCCTCAACACCGTTGGAAGGGAGGAGAACCAATTAAGGCGGGGGGTGGGGTGGAACGAGCAGCTGTCTACCCTTAGCAGGAGGGCTCCTGATTACATACCTCTCCTGCTGCTGCTGCTGCTGGCTGTCCAGCAGCAGACTGAAGGTGGCTGCTGCTGTGCACAGGTATATAAAGGCTCAGAGCCTATTATGACACGCGCAGCCAGCGTTCCATTGCCACATTCCATCTACTGCAGGCAGGATACCTGGCTGGCTGAATGTCGCTGAGAAGCTCACAGAGACCGCCATAAGCAACAGTTTAACAGAATGCCACAGACTAATCAACCAAACTTTTTGGGTTGGGTTCTCTTTTATAGTCTGCAGGCATTAAATGAAAGAAGTCAGTGTTCCAGCAGAAGGAGACAACGTTTCAGAAAAGGCATTGTAGCAAACCAAAAAAGAAATTTTAAGCGCAGCAGAGTAACCAGCGCACATACCTGTTAGCTCAGGTGAGTTTAAAAGGCTGCTGTTGATAACAAGGGCATTTGCTAAATAGATGGTGTGTGTGCAACAATATACTGAAAGGTCAATTATATTGTGCAGCTTATCTCACCACCTGTAGTTATTTAGGTGAAAGCTCCAAAATGCTTGCCTAATATGTCTGTTTATCCAAAAGGAAGTAAAAAGGGAGAGCTAGAAAGATAGCATTGCATCACATTACATGGCAATGCAATGCACAGTTGCTGAAGTTGAACCAAAATGAGCTTGTAATCTGGCTTCTGCAACTTTGAACATGAAAAATCCAATGAGGAGAAGAAAAGCAAAGCCAAAGAGTCCATCCCAAAATCCGACAAACAAGCAAAATGAACAAAAAACATTGAATTTAATTCTTTCTGATTTTAGAAACTGCATTAAAGAAGGGGTGCACCGGTCCTGGAGATACTGCAATACCAGGTCAATGCGTGGAGTGGACAGAGCAAGCTCTTTTTCCATCTCCCTGTTCTAAAAATCCATTTAATATATGGTCCCCAGATAGGGGACGTATCAGATATTAAACTGATAAGAACAGATACTACACTTGATCTTAGCCAAAAGGCCGAGAAGCGATAACCAGAATTGGTTTCAAACTACGGAGCCACCCAAGGATCCTGAAAAGTCCATTTGTGGAGATGAGCTCCTGGACTCCCGTTAAGAAGACATGTTGTCAACCTCTAGATCCCTTACATGCCTGCACTTTTCGGCTTGCTGCTGCTGCAATCCACGCGTTTTAGATCTGCAAAACTCCACCTCTTTAAACACAGCACCTTCACCCCCTGCTGTTCCCACCCGCCTCAACACCGTTGGAAGGGAGGAGAACCAATTAAGGCGGGGGGTGGGGTGGAACGAGCAGCTGTCTACCCTTAGCAGGAGGGCTCCTGATTACATACCTCTCCTGCTGCTGCTGCTGCTGGCTGTCCAGCAGCAGACTGAAGGTGGCTGCTGCTGTGCACAGGTATATAAAGGCTCAGAACCTATTATGACACGCGCAGCCAGCGTTCCATTGCCACATTCCATCTACTGCAGGCAGGATACCTGGCTGGCTGAATGTCGCTGAGAAGCTCACAGAGACCGCCATAACAACAGTTTAACAGAATGCCACAGACTAATCAACCAAACTTTTTGGGTTGGGTTCTCTTTTATAGTCTGCAGGCATTAAATGAAAGAAGTCAGTGTTCCAGCAGAAGGAGACAACGTTTCAGAAAAGGCATTGTAGCAAACCAAAAAAGAAATTTTAAGCGCAGCAGAGTAACCAGCGCACATACCTGTTAGCTCAGGTGAGTTTAAAAGGCTGCTGTTGATAACAAGGGCATTTGCTAAATAGATGGTGTGTGTGCAACAATATACTGAAAGGTCAATTATATTGTGCAGCTTATCTCACCACCTGTAGTTATTTAGGTGAAAGCTCCAAAATGCTTGCCTAATATGTCTGTTTATCCAAAAGGAAGTAAAAAGGGAGAGCTAGAAAGATAGCATTGCATCACATTACATGGCAATGCAATGCACAGTTGCTGAAGTTGAACCAAAATGAGCTTGTAATCTGGCTTCTGCAACTTTGAACATGAAAAATCCAATGAGGAGAAGAAAAGCAAAGCCAAAGAGTCCATCCCAAAATCCGACAAACAAGCAAAATGAACAAAAAACATTGAATTCAATTCTTTCTGATTTTAGAAACTGCATTAAAGAAGGGGTGCTCCGGTCCTGGAGATACTGCAATACCAGGTCAATGCGTGGAGTGGACAGAGCAAGCTCTCTTTCCATCTCCCTGTTCTAAAAATCCATTTAATATATGGTCCCCAGATAGGGGACGTATCAGATATTAAACTGATAAGAACAGATACTACACTTGATCTTAGCCAAAAGGCCGAGAAGCGATAACCAGAATTGGTTTCAAACTACGGAGCCACCCAAGGATCCTGAAAAGTCCATTTGTGGAGATGAGCTCCTGGACTCCCGTTAAGAAGACATGTTGTCAACCTCTAGATCCCTTACATGCCTGCACTTTTCGGCTTGCTGCTGCTGCAATCCACGCGTTTTAGATCTGCATAACTCCACCTCTTTAAACACAGCACCTTCACCCCCTGCTGTTCCCACCCGCCTCAACACCGTTGGAAGGGAGGAGAACCAATTAAGGCGGGGGGTGGGGTGGAACGAGCAGCTGTCTACCCTTAGCAGGAGGGCTCCTGATTACATACCTCTCCTGCTGCTGCTGCTGCTGGCTGTCCAGCAGCAGACTGAAGGTGGCTGCTGCTGTGCACAGGTATATAAAGGCTCAGAGCCTATTATGACACGCGCAGCCAGCGTTCCATTGCCACATTCCATCTACTGCAGGCAGGATACCTGGCTGGCTGAATGTCGCTGAGAAGCTCACAGAGACCGCCATAAGCAACAGTTTAACAGAATGCCACAGACTAATCAACCAAACTTTTTGGGTTGGGTTCTCTTTTATAGTCTGCAGGCATTAAATGAAAGAAGTCAGTGTTCCAGCAGAAGGAGACAACGTTTCAGAAAAGGCATTGTAGCAAACCAAAAAAGAAATTTTAAGCGCAGCAGAGTAACCAGCGCACATACCTGTTAGCTCAGGTGAGTTTAAAAGGCTGCTGTTGATAACAAGGGCATTTGCTAAATAGATGGTGTGTGTGCAACAATATACTGAAAGGTCAATTATATTGTGCAGCTTATCTCACCACCTGTAGTTATTTAGGTGAAAGCTCCAAAATGCTTGCCTAATATGTCTGTTTATCCAAAAGGAAGTAAAAAGGGAGAGCTAGAAAGATAGCATTGCATCACATTACATGGCAATGCAATGCACAGTTGCTGAAGTTGAACCAAAATGAGCTTGTAATCTGGCTTCTGCAACTTTGAACATGAAAAATCCAATGAGGAGAAGAAAAGCAAAGCCAAAGAGTCCATCCCAAAATCCGACAAACAAGCAAAATGAACAAAAAACATTGAATTCAATTCTTTCTGATTTTAGAAACTGCATTAAAGAAGGGGTGCTCCGGTCCTGGAGATACTGCAATACCAGGTCAATGCGTGGAGTGGACAGAGCAAGCTCTTTTTCCATCTCCCTGTTCTAAAAATCCATTTAATATATGGTCCCCAGATAGGGGACGTATCAGATATTAAACTGATAAGAACAGATACTACACTTGATCTTAGCCAAAAGGCCGAGAAGCGATAACCAGAATTGGTTTCAAACTACGGAGCCACCCAAGGATCCTGAAAAGTCCATTTGTGGAGATGAGCTCCTGGACTCCCGTTAAGAAGACATGTTGTCAACCTCTAGATCCCTTACATGCCTGCACTTTTCGGCTTGCTGCTGCTGCAATCCACGCGTTTTAGATCTGCATAACTCCACCTCTTTAAACACAGCACCTTCACCCCCTGCTGTTCCCACCCGCCTCAACACCGTTGGAAGGGAGGAGAACCAATTAAGGCGGGGGGTGGGGTGGAACGAGCAGCTGTCTACCCTTAGCAGGAGGGCTCCTGATTACATACCTCTCCTGCTGCTGCTGCTGCTGGCTGTCCAGCAGCAGACTGAAGGTGGCTGCTGCTGTGCACAGGTATATAAAGGCTCAGAGCCTATTATGACACGCGCAGCCAGCGTTCCATTGCCACATTCCATCTACTGCAGGCAGGATACCTGGCTGGCTGAATGTCGCTGAGAAGCTCACAGAGACCGCCATAAGCAACAGTTTAACAGAATGCCACAGACTAATCAACCAAACTTTTTGGGTTGGGTTCTCTTTTATAGTCTGCAGGCATTAAATGAAAGAAGTCAGTGTTCCAGCAGAAGGAGACAACGTTTCAGAAAAGGCATTGTAGCAAACCAAAAAAGAAATTTTAAGCGCAGCAGAGTAACCAGCGCACATACCTGTTAGCTCAGGTGAGTTTAAAAGGCTGCTGTTGATAACAAGGGCATTTGCTAAATAGATGGTGTGTGTGCAACAATATACTGAAAGGTCAATTATATTGTGCAGCTTATCTCACCACCTGTAGTTATTTAGGTGAAAGCTCCAAAATTCTTGCCTAATATGTCTGTTTATCCAAAAGGAAGTAAAAAGGGAGAGCTAGAAAGATAGCATTGCATCACATTACATGGCAATGCAATGCACAGTTGCTGAAGTTGAACCAAAATGAGCTTGTAATCTGGCTTCTGCAACTTTGAACATGAAAAATCCAATGAGGAGAAGAAAAGCAAAGCTAATGAGTCCATCCCAAAATCCGACAAACAAGCAAAATGAACAAAAAACATTGAATTCAATTCTTTCTGATTTTAGAAACTGCATTAAAGAAGGGGTGCACCGGTCCTGGAGATACTGCAATACCAGGTCAATGCGTGGAGTGGACAGAGCAAGCTCTTTTTCCATCTCCCTGTTCTAAAAATCCATTTAATATATGGTCCCCAGATAGGGGACGTATCAGATATTAAACTGATAAGAACAGATACTACACTTGATCTTAGCCAAAAGGCCGAGAAGCGATAACCAGAATTGGTTTCAAACTACGGAGCCACCCAAGGATCCTGAAAAGTCCATTTGTGGAGATGAGCTCCTGGACTCCCGTTAAGAAGACATGTTGTCAACCTCTAGATCCCTTACATGCCTGCACTTTTCGGCTTGCTGCTGCTGCAATCCACGCGTTTTAGATCTGCATAACTCCACCTCTTTAAACACAGCACCTTCACCCCCTGCTGTTCCCACCCGCCTCAACACCGTTGGAAGGGAGGAGAACCAATTAAAGCGGGGGGTGGGGTGGAACGAGCAGCTGTCTACCCTTAGCAGGAGGGCTCCTGATTACATACCTCTCCTGCTGCTGCTGCTGCTGGCTGTCCAGCAGCAGACTGAAGGTGGCTGCTGCTGTGCACAGGTATATAAAGGCTCAGAGCCTATTATGACACGCGCAGCCAGCGTTCCATTGCCACATTCCATCTACTGCAGGCAGGATACCTGGCTGGCTGAATGTCGCTGAGAAGCTCACAGAGACCGCCATAAGCAACAGTTTAACAGAATGCCACAGACTAATCAACCAAACTTTTTGGGTTGGGTTCTCTTTTATAGTCTGCAGGCATTAAATGAAAGAAGTCAGTGTTCCAGCAGAAGGAGACAACGTTTCAGAAAAGGCATTGTAGCAAACCAAAAAAGAAATTTTAAGCGCAGCAGAGTAACCAGCGCACATACCTGTTAGCTCAGGTGAGTTTAAAAGGCTGCTGTTGATAACAAGGGCATTTGCTAAATAGATGGTGTGTGTGCAACAATATACTGAAAGGTCAATTATATTGTGCAGCTTATCTCACCACCTGTAGTTATTTAGGTGAAAGCTCCAAAATGCTTGCCTAATATGTCTGTTTATCCAAAAGGAAGTAAAAAGGGAGAGCTAGAAAGATAGCATTGCATCACATTACATGGCAATGCAATGCACAGTTGCTGAAGTTGAACCAAAATGAGCTTGTAATCTGGCTTCTGCAACTTTGAACATGAAAAATCCAATGAGGAGAAGAAAAGCAAAGCCAAAGAGTCCATCCCAAAATCCGACAAACAAGCAAAATGAACAAAAAACATTGAATTCAATTCTTTCTGATTTTAGAAACTGCATTAAAGAAGGGGTGCACCGGTCCTGGAGATACTGCAATACCAGGTCAATGCGTGGAGTGGACAGAGCAAGCTCTTTTTCCATCTCCCTGTTCTAAAAATCCATTTAATATATGGTCCCCAGATAGGGGACGTATCAGATATTAAACTGATAAGAACAGATACTACACTTGATCTTAGCCAAAAGGCCGAGAAGCGATAACCAGAATTGGTTTCAAACTACGGAGCCACCCAAGGATCCTGAAAAGTCCATTTGTGGAGATGAGCTCCTGGACTCCCGTTAAGAAGACATGTTGTCAACCTCTAGATCCCTTACATGCCTGCACTTTTCGGCTTGCTGCTGCTGCAATCCACGTGTTTTAGATCTGCATAACTCCACCTCTTTAAACACAGCACCTTCACCCCCTGCTGTTCCCACCCGCCTCAACACCGTTGGAAGGGAGGAGAACCAATTAAGGCGGGGGGTGGGGTGGAACGAGCAGCTGTCTACCCTTAGCAGGAGGGCTCCTGATTACATACCTCTCCTGCTGCTGCTGCTGCTGGCTGTCCAGCAGCAGACTGAAGGTGGCTGCTGCTGTGCACAGGTATATAAAGGCTCAGAGCCTATTATGACACGCGCAGCCAGCGTTCCATTGCCACATTCCATCTACTGCAGGCAGGATACCTGGCTGGCTGAATGTCGCTGAGAAGCTCACAGAGACCGCCATAAGCAACAGTTTAACAGAATGCCACAGACTAATCAACCAAACTTTTTGGGTTGGGTTCTCTTTTATAGTCTGCAGGCATTAAATGAAAGAAGTCAGTGTTCCAGCAGAAGGAGACAACGTTTCAGAAAAGGCATTGTAGCAAACCAAAAAAGAAATTTTAAGCGCAGCAGAGTAACCAGCGCACATACCTGTTAGCTCAGGTGAGTTTAAAAGGCTGCTGTTGATAACAAGGGCATTTGCTAAATAGATGGTGTGTGTGCAACAATATACTGAAAGGTCAATTATATTGTGCAGCTTATCTCACCACCTGTAGTTATTTAGGTGAAAGCTCCAAAATGCTTGCCTAATATGTCTGTTTATCCAAAAGGAAGTAAAAAGGGAGAGCTAGAAAGATAGCATTGCATCACATTACATGGCAATGCAATGCACAGTTGCTGAAGTTGAACCAAAATGAGCTTGTAATCTGGCTTCTGCAACTTTGAACATGAAAAATCCATTGAGGAGAAGAAAAGCAAAGCCAAAGAGTCCATCCCAAAATCCGACAAACAAGCAAAATGAACAAAAAACATTGAATTCAATTCTTTCTGATTTTAGAAACTGCATTAAAGAAGGGGTGCACCGGTCCTGGAGATACTGCAATACCAGGTCAATGCGTGGAGTGGACAGAGCAAGCTCTTTTTCCATCTCCCTGTTCTAAAAATCCATTTAATATATGGTCCCCAGATAGGGGACGTATCAGATATTAAACTGAAAAGAACAGATACTACACTTGATCTTAGCCAAAAGGCCGAGAAGCGATAACCAGAATTGGTTTCAAACTACGGAGCCACCCAAGGATCCTGAAAAGTCCATTTGTGGAGATGAGCTCCTGGACTCCCGTTAAGAAGACATGTTGTCAACCTCTAGATCCCTTACATGCCTGCACTTTTCGGCTTGCTGCTGCTGCAATCCACGCGTTTTAGATCTGCATAATTCCACCTCTTTAAACACAGCACCTTCACCCCCTGCTGTTCCCACCCGCCTCAACACCGTTGGAAGGGAGGAGAACCAATTAAGGCGGGGGGTGGGGTGGAACGAGCAGCTGTCTACCCTTAGCAGGAGGGCTCCTGATTACATACCTCTCCTGCTGCTGCTGCTGGCTGTCCAGCAGCAGACTGAAGGTGGCTGCTGCTGTGCACAGGTATATAAAGGCTCAGAGCCTATTATGACACGCGCAGCCAGCGTTCCATTGCCACATTCCATCTACTGCAGGCAGGATACCTGGCTGGCTGAATGTCGCTGAGAAGCTCACAGAGACCGCCATAAGCAACAGTTTAACAGAATGCCACAGACTAATCAACCAAACTTTTTGGGTTGGGTTCTATTTTATAGTCTGCAGGCATTAAATGAAAGAAGTCAGTGTTCCAGCAGAAGGAGACAACGTTTCAGAAAAGGCATTGAAAAAAAAGCAAACCAAAAAAGAAATTTTAAGCGCAGCAGAGTAACCAGCGCACATACCTGTTAGCTCAGGTGAGTTTAAAAGGCTGCTGTTGATAACAAGGGCATTTGCTAAATAGATGGTGTGTGTGCAACAATATACTGAAAGGTCAATTATATTGTGCAGCTTATCTCACCACCTGTAGTTATTTAGGTGAAAGCTCCAAAATGCTTGCCTAATATGTCTGTTTATCCAAAAGGAAGTAAAAAGGGAGAGCTAGAAAGATAGCATTGCATCACATTACATGGCAATGCAATGCACAGTTGCTGAAGTTGAACCAAAATGAGCTTGTAATCTGGCTTCTGCAACTTTGAACATGAAAAATCCAATGAGGAGAAGAAAAGCAAAGCCAAAGAGTCCATCCCAAAATCCGACAAACAAGCAAAATGAACAAAAAACATTGAATTCAATTCTTTCTGATTTTAGAAACTGCATTAAAGAAGGGGTGCACCGGTCCTGGAGATACTGCAATACCAGGTCAATGCGTGGAGTGGACAGAGCAAGCTCTTTTTCCATCTCCCTGTTCTAAAAATCCATTTAATATATGGTCCCCAGATAGGGGACGTATCAGATATTAAACTGATAAGAACAGATACTACACTTGATCTTAGCCAAAAGGCCGAGAAGCGATAACCAGAATTGGTTTCAAACTACGGAGCCACCCAAGGATCCTGAAAAGTCCATTTGTGGAGATGAGCTCCTGGACTCCCGTTAAGAAGACATGTTGTCAACCTCTAGATCCCTTACATGCCTGCACTTTTCGGCTTGCTGCTGCTGCAATCCACGCGTTTTAGATCTGCATAACTCCACCTCTTTAAACACAGCACCTTCACCCCCTGCTGTTCCCACCCGCCTCAACACCGTTGGAAGGGAGGAGAACCAATTAAGGCGGGGGGTGGGGTGGAACGAGCAGCTGTCTACCCTTAGCAGGAGGGCTCCTGATTACATACCTCTCCTGCTGCTGCTGCTGCTGGCTGTCCAGCAGCAGACTGAAGGTGGCTGCTGCTGTGCACAGGTATATAAAGGCTCAGAGCCTATTATGACACGCGCAGCCAGCGTTCCATTGCCACATTCCATCTACTGCAGGCAGGATACCTGGCTGGCTGAATGTCGCTGAGAAGCTCACAGAGACCGCCATAAGCAACAGTTTAACAGAATGCCACAGACTAATCAACCAAACTTTTTGGGTTGGGTTCTCTTTTATAGTCTGCAGGCATTAAATGAAAGAAGTCAGTGTTCCAGCAGAAGGCGACAACGTTTCAGAAAAGGCATTGTAGCAAACCAAAAAAGAAATTTTAAGCGCAGCAGAGTAACCAGCGCACATACCTGTTAGCTCAGGTGAGTTTAAAAGGCTGCTGTTGATAACAAGGGCATTTGCTAAATAGATGGTGTGTGTGCAACAATATACTGAAAGGTCAATTATATTGTGCAGCTTATCTCACCACCTGTAGTTATTTAGGTGAAAGCTCCAAAATGCTTGCCTAATATGTCTGTTTATCCAAAAGGAAGTAAAAAGGGAGAGCTAGAAAGATAGCATTGCATCACATTACATGGCAATGCAATGCACAGTTGCTGAAGTTGAACCAAAATGAGCTTGTAATCTGGCTTCTGCAACTTTGAACATGAAAAATCCAATGAGGAGAAGAAAAGCAAAGCCAAAGAGTCCATCCCAAAATCCGACAAACAAGCAAAATGAACAAAAAACATTGAATTCAATTCTTTCTGATTTTAGAAACTGCATTAAAGAAGGGGTGCACCGGTCCTGGAGATACTGCAATACCAGGTCAATGCGTGGAGTGGACAGAGCAAGCTCTTTTTCCATCTCCCTGTTCTAAAAATCCATTTAATATATGGTCCCCAGATAGGGGACGTATCAGATATTAAACTGATAAGAACAGATACTACACTTGATCTTAGCCAAAAGGCCGAGAAGCGATAACCAGAATTGGTTTCAAACTACGGAGCCACCCAAGGATCCTGAAAAGTCCATTTGTGGAGATGAGCTCCTGGACTCCCGTTAAGAAGACATGTTGTCAACCTCTAGATCCCTTACATGCCTGCACTTTTCGGCTTGCTGCTGCTGCAATCCACGCGTTTTAGATCTGCATAATTCCACCTCTTTAAACACAGCACCTTCACCCCCTGCTGTTCCCACCCGCCTCAACACCGTTGGAAGGGAGGAGAACCAATTAAGGCGGGGGGTGGGGTGGAACGAGCAGCTGTCTACCCTTAGCAGGAGGGCTCCTGATTACATACCTCTCCTGCTGCTGCTGCTGCTGGCTGTCCAGCAGCAGACTGAAGGTGGCTGCTGCTGTGCACAGGTATATAAAGGCTCAGAGCCTATTATGACACGCGCAGCCAGCGTTCCATTGCCACATTCCATCTACTGCAGGCAGGATACCTGGCTGGCTGAATGTCGCTGAGAAGCTCACAGAGACCGCCATAAGCAACAGTTTAACAGAATGCCACAGACTAATCAACCAAACTTTTTGGGTTGGGTTCTCTTTTATAGTCTGCAGGCATTAAATGAAAGAAGTCAGTGTTCCAGCAGAAGGAGACAACGTTTCAGAAAAGGCATTGTAGCAAACCAAAAAAGAAATTTTAAGCGCAGCAGAGTAACCAGCGCACATACCTGTTAGCTCAGGTGAGTTTAAAAGGCTGCTGTTGATAACAAGGGCATTTGCTAAATAGATGGTGTGTGTGCAACAATATACTGAAAGGTCAATTATATTGTGCAGCTTATCTCACCACCTGTAGTTATTTAGGTGAAAGCTCCAAAATGCTTGCCTAATATGTCTGTTTATCCAAAAGGAAGTAAAAAGGGAGAGCTAGAAAGATAGCATTGCATCACATTACATGGCAATGCAATGCACAGTTGCTGAAGTTGAACCAAAATGAGCTTGTAATCTGGCTTCTGCAACTTTGAACATGAAAAATCCATTGAGGAGAAGAAAAGCAAAGCCAAAGAGTCCATCCCAAAATCCGACAAACAAGCAAAATGAACAAAAAACATTGAATTCAATTCTTTCTGATTTTAGAAACTGCATTAAAGAAGGGGTGCACCGGTCCTGGAGATACTGCAATACCAGGTCAATGCGTGGAGTGGACAGAGCAAGCTCTTTTTCCATCTCCCTGTTCTAAAAATCCATTTAATATATGGTCCCCAGATAGGGGACGTATCAGATATTAAACTGATAAGAACAGATACTACACTTGATCTTAGCCAAAAGGCCGAGAAGCGATAACCAGAATTGGTTTCAAACTACGGAGCCACCCAAGGATCCTGAAAAGTCCATTTGTGGAGATGAGCTCCTGGACTCCCGTTAAGAAGACATGTTGTCAACCTCTAGATCCCTTACATGCCTGCACTTTTCGGCTTGCTGCTGCTGCAATCCACGCGTTTTAGATCTGCATAATTCCACCTCTTTAAACACAGCACCTTCACCCCCTGCTGTTCCCACCCGCCTCAACACCGTTGGAAGGGAGGAGAACCAATTAAGGCGGGGGGTGGGGTGGAACGAGCAGCTGTCTACCCTTAGCAGGAGGGCTCCTGATTACATACCTCTCCTGCTGCTGCTGCTGGCTGTCCAGCAGCAGACTGAAGGTGGCTGCTGCTGTGCACAGGTATATAAAGGCTCAGAGCCTATTATGACACGCGCAGCCAGCGTTCCATTGCCACATTCCATCTACTGCAGGCAGGATACCTGGCTGGCTGAATGTCGCTGAGAAGCTCACAGAGACCGCCATAAGCAACAGTTTAACAGAATGCCACAGACTAATCAACCAAACTTTTTGGGTTGGGTTCTCTTTTATAGTCTGCAGGCATTAAATGAAAGAAGTCAGGGTTCCAGCAGAAGGAGACAACGTTTCAGAAAAGGCATTGAAAAAAAAGCAAACCAAAAAAGAAATTTTAAGCGCAGCAGAGTAACCAGCGCACATACCTGTTAGCTCAGGTGAGTTTAAAAGGCTGCTGTTGATAACAAGGGCATTTGCTAAATAGATGGTGTGTGTGCAACAATATACTGAAAGGTCAATTATATTGTGCAGCTTATCTCACCACCTGTAGTTATTTAGGTGAAAGCTCCAAAATGCTTGCCTAATATGTCTGTTTATCCAAAAGGAAGTAAAAAGGGAGAGCTAGAAAGATAGCATTGCATCACATTACATGGCAATGCAATGCACAGTTGCTGAAGTTGAACCAAAATGAGCTTGTAATCTGGCTTCTGCAACTTTGAACATGAAAAATCCAATGAGGAGAAGAAAAGCAAAGCCAAAGAGTCCATCCCAAAATCCGACAAACAAGCAAAATGAACAAAAAACATTGAATTCAATTCTTTCTGATTTTAGAAACTGCATTAAAGAAGGGGTGCACCGGTCCTGGAAATACTGCAATACCAGGTCAATGCGTGGAGTGGACAGAGCAAGCTCTTTTTCCATCTCCCTGTTCTAAAAATCCATTTAATATATGGTCCCCAGATAGGGGACGTATCAGATATTAAACTGATAAGAACAGATACTACACTTGATCTTAGCCAAAAGGCCGAGAAGCGATAACCAGAATTGGTTTCAAACTACGGAGCCACCCAAGGATCCTGAAAAGTCCATTTGTGGAGATGAGCTTCTGGACTCCCGTTAAGAAGACATGTTGTCAACCTCTAGATCCCTTACATGCCTGCACTTTTCGGCTTGCTGCTGCTGCAATCCACGCGTTTTAGATCTGCATAACTCCACCTCTTTAAACACAGCACCTTCACCCCCTGCTGTTCCCACCCGCCTCAACACCGTTGGAAGGGAGGAGAACCAATTAAGGCGGGGGGTGGGGTGGAACGAGCAGCTGTCTACCCTTAGCAGGAGGGCTCCTGATTACATACCTCTCCTGCTGCTGCTGCTGCTGGCTGTCCAGCAGCAGACTGAAGGTGGCTGCTGCTGTGCACAGGTATATAAAGGCTCAGAGCCTATTATGACACGCGCAGCCAGCGTTCCATTGCCACATTCCATCTACTGCAGGCAGGATACCTGGCTGGCTGAATGTCGCTGAGAAGCTCACAGAGACCGCCATAAGCAACAGTTTAACAGAATGCCACAGACTAATCAACCAAACTTTTTGGGTTGGGTTCTCTTTTATAGTCTGCAGGCATTAAATGAAAGAAGTCAGTGTTCCAGCAGAAGGAGACAACGTTTCAGAAAAGGCATTGTAGCAAACCAAAAAAGAAATTTTAAGCGCAGCAGAGTAACCAGCGCACATACCTGTTAGCTCAGGTGAGTTTAAAAGGCTGCTGTTGATAACAAGGGCATTTGCTAAATAGATGGTGTGTGTGCAACAATATACTGAAAGGTCAATTATATTGTGCAGCTTATCTCACCACCTGTAGTTATTTAGGTGAAAGCTCCAAAATGCTTGCCTAATATGTCTGTTTATCCAAAAGGAAGTAAAAAGGGAGAGCTAGAAAGATAGCATTGCATCACATTACATGGCAATGCAATGCACAGTTGCTGAAGTTGAACCAAAATGAGCTTGTAATCTGGCTTCTGCAACTTTGAACATGAAAAATCCAATGAGGAGAAGAAAAGCAAAGCCAAAGAGTCCATCCCAAAATCCGACAAACAAGCAAAATGAACAAAAAACATTGAATTCAATTCTTTCTGATTTTAGAAACTGCATTAAAGAAGGGGTGCACCGGTCCTGGAGATACTGCAATACCAGGTCAATGCGTGGAGTGGACAGAGCAAGCTCTTTTTCCATCTCCCTGTTCTAAAAATCCATTTAATATATGGTCCCCAGATAGGGGACGTATCAGATATTAAACTGATAAGAACAGATACTACACTTGATCTTAGCCAAAAGGCCGAGAAGCGATAACCAGAATTGGTTTCAAACTACGGAGCCACCCAAGGATCCTGAAAAGTCCATTTGTGGAGATGAGCTCCTGGACTCCCGTTAAGAAGACATGTTGTCAACCTCTAGATCCCTTACATGCCTGCACTTTTCGGCTTGCTGCTGCTGCAATCCACGCGTTTTAGATCTGCATAACTCCACCTCTTTAAACACAGCACCTTCACCCCCTGCTGTTCCCACCCGCCTCAACACCGTTGGAAGGGAGGAGAACCAATTAAGGCGGGGGGTGGGGTGGAACGAGCAGCTGTCTACCCTTAGCAGGAGGACTCCTGATTACATACCTCTCCTGCTGCTGCTGCTGCTGGCTGTCCAGCAGCAGACTGAAGGTGGCTGCTGCTGTGCACAGGTATATAAAGGCTCAGAGCCTATTATGACACGCGCAGCCAGCGTTCCATTGCCACATTCCATCTACTGCAGGCAGGATACCTGGCTGGCTGAATGTCGCTGAGAAGCTCACAGAGACCGCCATAAGCAACAGTTTAACAGAATGCCACAGACTAATCAACCAAACTTTTTGGGTTGGGTTCTCTTTTATAGTCTGCAGGCATTAAATGAAAGAAGTCAGTGTTCCAGCAGAAGGAGACAACGTTTCAGAAAAGGCATTGTAGCAAACCAAAAAAGAAATTTTAAGCGCAGCAGAGTAACCAGCGCACATACCTGTTAGCTCAGGTGAGTTTAAAAGGCTGCTGTTGATAACAAGGGCATTTGCTAAATAGATGGTGTGTGTGCAACAATATACTGAAAGGTCAATTATATTGTGCAGCTTATCTCACCACCTGTAGTTATTTAGGTGAAAGCTCCAAAATGCTTGCCTAATATGTCTGTTTATCCAAAAGGAAGTAAAAAGGGAGAGCTAGAAAGATAGCATTGCATCACATTACATGGCAATGCAATGCACAGTTGCTGAAGTTGAACCAAAATGAGCTTGTAATCTGGCTTCTGCAACTTTGAACATGAAAAATCCAATGAGGAGAAGAAAAGCAAAGCCAAAGAGTCCATCCCAAAATCCGACAAACAAGCAAAATGAACAAAAAACATTGAATTCAATTCTTTCTGATTTTAGAAACTGCATTAAAGAAGGGGTGCACCGGTCCTGGAGATACTGCAATACCAGGTCAATGCGTGGAGTGGACAGAGCAAGCTCTTTTTCCATCTCCCTGTTCTAAAAATCCATTTAATATATGGTCCCCAGATAGGGGACGTATCAGATATTAAACTGATAAGAACAGATACTACACTTGATCTTAGCCAAAAGGCCGAGAAGCGATAACCAGAATTGGTTTCAAACTACGGAGCCACCCAAGGATCCTGAAAAGTCCATTTGTGGAGATGAGCTTCTGGACTCCCGTTAAGAAGACATGTTGTCAACCTCTAGATCCCTTACATGCCTGCACTTTTCGGCTTGCTGCTGCTGCAATCCACGCGTTTTAGATCTGCATAACTCCACCTCTTTAAACACAGCACCTTCACCCCCTGCTGTTCCCACCCGCCTCAACACCGTTGGAAGGGAGGAGAACCAATTAAGGCGGGGGGTGGGGTGGAACGAGCAGCTGTCTACCCTTAGCAGGAGGGCTCCTGATTACATACCTCTCCTGCTGCTGCTGCTGCTGGCTGTCCAGCAGCAGACTGAAGGTGGCTGCTGCTGTGCACAGGTATATAAAGGCTCAGAGCCTATTATGACACGCGCAGCCAGCGTTCCATTGCCACATTCCATCTACTGCAGGCAGGATACCTGGCTGGCTGAATGTCGCTGAGAAGCTCACAGAGACCGCCATAAGCAACAGTTTAACAGAATGCCACAGACTAATCAACCAAACTTTTTGGGTTGGGTTCTCTTTTATAGTCTGCAGGCATTAAATGAAAGAAGTCAGTGTTCCAGCAGAAGGAGACAACGTTTCAGAAAAGGCATTGTAGCAAACCAAAAAAGAAATTTTAAGCGCAGCAGAGTAACCAGCGCACATACCTGTTAGCTCAGGTGAGTTTAAAAGGCTGCTGTTGATAACAAGGGCATTTGCTAAATAGATGGTGTGTGTGCAACAATATACTGAAAGGTCAATTATATTGTGCAGCTTATCTCACCACCTGTAGTTATTTAGGTGAAAGCTCCAAAATGCTTGCCTAATATGTCTGTTTATCCAAAAGGAAGTAAAAAGGGAGAGCTAGAAAGATAGCATTGCATCACATTACATGGCAATGCAATGCACAGTTGCTGAAGTTGAACCAAAATGAGCTTGTAATCTGGCTTCTGCAACTTTGAACATGAAAAATCCAATGAGGAGAAGAAAAGCAAAGCCAAAGAGTCCATCCCAAAATCCGACAAACAAGCAAAATGAACAAAAAACATTGAATTCAATTCTTTCTGATTTTAGAAACTGCATTAAAGAAGGGGTGCACCGGTCCTGGAGATACTGCAATACCAGGTCAATGCGTGGAGTGGACAGAGCAAGCTCTTTTTCCATCTCCCTGTTCTAAAAATCCATTTAATATATGGTCCCCAGATAGGGGACGTATCAGATATTAAACTGATAAGAACAGATACTACACTTGATCTTAGCCAAAAGGCCGAGAAGCGATAACCAGAATTGGTTTCAAACTACGGAGCCACCCAAGGATCCTGAAAAGTCCATTTGTGGAGATGAGCTCCTGGACTCCCGTTAAGAAGACATGTTGTCAACCTCTAGATCCCTTACATGCCTGCACTTTTCGGCTTGCTGCTGCTGCAATCCACGCGTTTTAGATCTGCATAACTCCACCTCTTTAAACACAGCACCTTCACCCCCTGCTGTTCCCACCCGCCTCAACACCGTTGGAAGGGAGGAGAACCAATTAAGGCGGGGGGTGGGGTGGAACGAGCAGCTGTCTACCCTTAGCAGGAGGACTCCTGATTACATACCTCTCCTGCTGCTGCTGCTGCTGGCTGTCCAGCAGCAGACTGAAGGTGGCTGCTGCTGTGCACAGGTATATAAAGGCTCAGAGCCTATTATGACACGCGCAGCCAGCGTTCCATTGCCACATTCCATCTACTGCAGGCAGGATACCTGGCTGGCTGAATGTCGCTGAGAAGCTCACAGAGACCGCCATAAGCAACAGTTTAACAGAATGCCACAGACTAATCAACCAAACTTTTTGGGTTGGGTTCTCTTTTATAGTCTGCAGGCATTAAATGAAAGAAGTCAGTGTTCCAGCAGAAGGAGACAACGTTTCAGAAAAGGCATTGTAGCAAACCAAAAAAGAAATTTTAAGCGCAGCAGAGTAACCAGCGCACATACCTGTTAGCTCAGGTGAGTTTAAAAGGCTGCTGTTGATAACAAGGGCATTTGCTAAATAGATGGTGTGTGTGCAACAATATACTGAAAGGTCAATTATATTGTGCAGCTTATCTCACCACCTGTAGTTATTTAGGTGAAAGCTCCAAAATGCTTGCCTAATATGTCTGTTTATCCAAAAGGAAGTAAAAAGGGAGAGCTAGAAAGATAGCATTGCATCACATTACATGGCAATGCAATGCACAGTTGCTGAAGTTGAACCAAAATGAGCTTGTAATCTGGCTTCTGCAACTTTGAACATGAAAAATCCAATGAGGAGAAGAAAAGCAAAGCCAAAGAGTCCATCCCAAAATCCGACAAACAAGCAAAATGAACAAAAAACATTGAATTCAATTCTTTCTGATTTTAGAAACTGCATTAAAGAAGGGGTGCACCGGTCCTGGAGATACTGCAATACCAGGTCAATGCGTGGAGTGGACAGAGCAAGCTCTTTTTCCATCTCCCTGTTCTAAAAATCCATTTAATATATGGTCCCCAGATAGGGGACGTATCAGATATTAAACTGATAAGAACAGATACTACACTTGATCTTAGCCAAAAGGCCGAGAAGCGATAACCAGAATTGGTTTCAAACTACGGAGCCACCCAAGGATCCTGAAAAGTCCATTTGTGGAGATGAGCTCCTGGACTCCCGTTAAGAAGACATGTTGTCAACCTCTAGATCCCTTACATGCCTGCACTTTTCGGCTTGCTGCTGCTGCAATCCACGCGTTTTAGATCTGCATAACTCCACCTCTTTAAACACAGCACCTTCACCCCCTGCTGTTCCCACCCGCCTCAACACCGTTGGAAGGGAGGAGAACCAATTAAGGCGGGGGGTGGGGTGGAACGAGCAGCTGTCTACCCTTAGCAGGAGGGCTCCTGATTACATACCTCTCCTGCTGCTGCTGCTGCTGGCTGTCCAGCAGCAGACTGAAGGTGGCTGCTGCTGTGCACAGGTATATAAAGGCTCAGAGCCTATTATGACACGCGCAGCCAGCGTTCCATTGCCACATTCCATCTACTGCAGGCAGGATACCTGGCTGGCTGAATGTCGCTGAGAAGCTCACAGAGACCGCCATAAGCAACAGTTTAACAGAATGCCACAGACTAATCAACCAAACTTTTTGGGTTGGGTTCTCTTTTATAGTCTGCAGGCATTAAATGAAAGAAGTCAGTGTTCCAGCAGAAGGAGACAACGTTTCAGAAAAGGCATTGTAGCAAACCAAAAAAGAAATTTTAAGCGCAGCAGAGTAACCAGCGCACATACCTGTTAGCTCAGGTGAGTTTAAAAGGCTGCTGTTGATAACAAGGGCATTTGCTAAATAGATGGTGTGTGTGCAACAATATACTGAAAGGTCAATTATATTGTGCAGCTTATCTCACCACCTGTAGTTATTTAGGTGAAAGCTCCAAAATGCTTGCCTAATATGTCTGTTTATCCAAAAGGAAGTAAAAAGGGAGAGCTAGAAAGATAGCATTGCATCACATTACATGGCAATGCAATGCACAGTTGCTGAAGTTGAACCAAAATGAGCTTGTAATCTGGCTTCTGCAACTTTGAACATGAAAAATCCAATGAGGAGAAGAAAAGCAAAGCCAAAGAGTCCATCCCAAAATCCGACAAACAAGCAAAATGAACAAAAAACATTGAATTCAATTCTTTCTGATTTTAGAAACTGCATTAAAGAAGGGGTGCACCGGTCCTGGAGATACTGCAATACCAGGTCAATGCGTGGAGTGGACAGAGCAAGCTCTTTTTCCATCTCCCTGTTCTAAAAATCCATTTAATATATGGTCCCCAGATAGGGGACGTATCAGATAATAAACTGATAAGAACAGATTTTTTTTTTTTTTTTTTTTTTTTTTTTAAGCCCGAATTCGTGTACAAAACCCGAGTGTGCTTAAAAAAGTGACAAGTGCCACAAAAAAAGTGCACTAGGATGCTGGTCTTCTTGAAACCCTCTCCAAAAGGAGAAGGGTCCCCCAAACCATTCCCCGTCCCTCCGAGCCAAAAGGCCACAGCGAGGAACAGGGACAAAAAGCCACCTCCAGCCGAAGCCAGAGGCGACCCAATCTTACCCCCAGCACCTGCCCGAGTTCTCACCCGAGCAAGGCACTGGGAGCCAAAGACTGTGCTCCCCTCCCGGAAGAGGGGAGCCAACAACGCTCTCCTCCCGAAAGAGGAGAGCCAGGGGGGTTCAGGGGGGAGCGGAACCTGATGGCCACACACTCCCCCCCTAGACCTGCCAAGAGAGGAACCCGTAAGGGAACCGCATCCCGACAAAATCCTAGTAGGACGTGACACACGTGAATAAGTGGACACACAGTGACAAAGAAATTAAATAAATAGTGAAGGTTTCACAGTATAATACTGCCCGGACCTTCGACCGGGAATTGAAAAATTCCCCATCCTAAGGCCAGAAGGCCCGGAATAAGGGTGTGTGCGAAGAAAGAAAATTTGAAGTGCTTGTGCAAATGTGCCATAAACTCAAGTGGGGTTCCCAATCCCAGTGAGTTAAGGCACCCCAGGGTCACAACTCCTGGGGCACTTCACACTTCGGGCTTTCGATCTTCCCCGGCCCAATGGCGTCGATCCTGGGGGGCCATGCTTTCCACCAGATGACTATATTAGCCACCTGGCGTACTAACAAGCGCCTAAACCCCAGTGTGCATAATGTATCAATCTACTAGGGCGGCCAACATCCAAAACCGCCTTTTCGAAAGATACTACACTTGATCTTAGCCAAAAGACCGAGAAGCGATAACCAGAATTGGTTTCAAACTACGGAGCCACCCAAGGATCCTGAAAAGTCCATTTGTGGAGATGAGCTCCTGGACTCCCGTTAAGAAGACATGTTGTCAACCTCTAGATCCCTTACATGCCTGCACTTTTCGGCTTGCTGCTGCTGCAATCCACGCGTTTTAGATCTGCATAACTCCACCTCTTTAAACACAGCACCTTCACCCCCTGCTGTTCCCACCCGCCTCAACACCGTTGGAAGGGAGGAGAACCAATTAAGGCGGGGGGTGGGGTGGAACGAGCAGCTGTCTACCCTTAGCAGGAGGGCTCCTGATTACATACCTCTCCTGCTGCTGCTGCTGCTGCTGGCTGTCCAGCAGCAGACTGAAGGTGGCTGCTGCTGTGCACAGGTATATAAAGGCTCAGAGCCTATTATGACACGCGCAGCCAGCGCTCCATTGCCACATTCCATCTACTGCAGGCAGGATACCTGGCTGGCTGAATGTCGCTGAGAAGCTCACAGAGACCGCCATAAGCAACAGTTTAACAGAATGCCACAGACTAATCAACCAAACTTTTTGGGTTGGGTTCTCTTTTATAGTCTGCAGGCATTAAATGAAAGAAGTCAGTGTTCCAGCAGAAGGAGACAACGTTTCAGAAAAGGCATTGTAGCAAACCAAAAAAGAAATTTTAAGCGCAGCAGAGTAACCAGCGCACATACCTGTTAGCTCAGGTGAGTTTAAAAGGCTGCTGTTGATAACAAGGGCATTTGCTAAATAGATGGTGTGTGTGCAACAATATACTGAAAGGTCAATTATATTGTGCAGCTTATCTCACCACCTGTAGTTATTTAGGTGAAAGCTCCAAAATGCTTGCCTAATATGTCTGTTTATCCAAAAGGAAGTAAAAAGGGAGAGCTAGAAAGATAGCATTGCATCACATTACATGGCAATGCAATGCACAGTTGCTGAAGTTGAACCAAAATGAGCTTGTAATCTGGCTTCTGCAACTTTGAACATGAAAAATCCAATGAGGAGAAGAAAAGCAAAGCCAAAGAGTCCATCCCAAAATCCGACAAACAAGCAAAATGAACAAAAAACATTGAATTCAATTCTTTCTGATTTTAGAAACTGCATTAAAGAAGGGGTGCACCGGTCCTGGAGATACTGCAATACCAGGTCAATGCGTGGAGTGGACAGAGCAAGCTCTTTTTCCATCTCCCTGTTCTAAAAATCCATTTAATATATGGTCCCCAGATAGGGGACGTATCAGATATTAAACTGATAAGAACAGATACTACACTTGATCTTAGCCAAAAGGCCGAGAAGCGATAACCAGAATTGGTTTCAAACTACGGAGCCACCCAAGGATCCTGAAAAGTCCATTTGTGGAGATGAGCTCCTGGACTCCCGTTAAGAAGACATGTTGTCAACCTCTAGATCCCTTACATGCCTGCACTTTTCGGCTTGCTGCTGCTGCAATCCACGCGTTTTAGATCTGCATAACTCCACCTCTTTAAACACAGCACCTTCACCCCCTGCTGTTCCCACCCGCCTCAACACCGTTGGAAGGGAGGAGAACCAATTAAGGCGGGGGGTGGGGTGGAACGAGCAGCTGTCTACCCTTAGCAGGAGGGCTCCTGATTACATACCTCTCCTGCTGCTGCTGCTGCTGGCTGTCCAGCAGCAGACTGAAGGTGGCTGCTGCTGTGCACAGGTATATAAAGGCTCAGAGCCTATTATGACACGCGCAGCCAGCGTTCCATTGCCACATTCCATCTACTGCAGGCAGGATACCTGGCTGGCTGAATGTCGCTGAGAAGCTCACAGAGACCGCCATAAGCAACAGTTTAACAGAATGCCACAGACTAATCAACCAAACTTTTTGGGTTGGGTTCTCTTTTATAGTCTGCAGGCATTAAATGAAAGAAGTCAGTGTTCCAGCAGAAGGAGACAACGTTTCAGAAAAGGCATTGTAGCAAACCAAAAAAGAAATTTTAAGCGCAGCAGAGTAACCAGCGCACATACCTGTTAGCTCAGGTGAGTTTAAAAGGCTGCTGTTGATAACAAGGGCATTTGCTAAATAGATGGTGTGTGTGCAACAATATACTGAAAGGTCAATTATATTGTGCAGCTTATCTCACCACCTGTAGTTATTTAGGTGAAAGCTCCAAAATGCTTGCCTAATATGTCTGTTTATCCAAAAGGAAGTAAAAAGGGAGAGCTAGAAAGATAGCATTGCATCACATTACATGGCAATGCAATGCACAGTTGCTGAAGTTGAACCAAAATGAGCTTGTAATCTGGCTTCTGCAACTTTGAACATGAAAAATCCAATGAGGAGAAGAAAAGCAAAGCCAAAGAGTCCATCCCAAAATCCGACAAACAAGCAAAATGAACAAAAAACATTGAATTCAATTCTTTCTGATTTTAGAAACTGCATTAAAGAAGGGGTGCACCGGTCCTGGAGATACTGCAATACCAGGTCAATGCGTGGAGTGGACAGAGCAAGCTCTTTTTCCATCTCCCTGTTCTAAAAATCCATTTAATATATGGTCCCCAGATAGGGGACGTATCAGATATTAAACTGATAAGAACAGATACTACACTTGATCTTAGCCAAAAGGCCGAGAAGCGATAACCAGAATTGGTTTCAAACTACGGAGCCACCCAAGGATCCTGAAAAGTCCATTTGTGGAGATGAGCTCCTGGACTCCCGTTAAGAAGACATGTTGTCAACCTCTAGATCCCTTACATGCCTGCACTTTTCGGCTTGCTGCTGCTGCAATCCACGCGTTTTAGATCTGCATAACTCCACCTCTTTAAACACAGCACCTTCACCCCCTGCTGTTCCCACCCGCCTCAACACCGTTGGAAGGGAGGAGAACCAATTAAGGCGGGGGGTGGGGTGGAACGAGCAGCTGTCTACCCTTAGCAGGAGGGCTCCTGATTACATACCTCTCCTGCTGCTGCTGCTGCTGGCTGTCCAGCAGCAGACTGAAGGTGGCTGCTGCTGTGCACAGGTATATAAAGGCTCAGAGCCTATTATGACACGCGCAGCCAGCGTTCCATTGCCACATTCCATCTACTGCAGGCAGGATACCTGGCTGGCTGAATGTCGCTGAGAAGCTCACAGAGACCGCCATAAGCAACAGTTTAACAGAATGCCACAGACTAATCAACCAAACTTTTTGGGTTGGGTTCTCTTTTATAGTCTGCAGGCATTAAATGAAAGAAGTCAGTGTTCCAGCAGAAGGAGACAACGTTTCAGAAAAGGCATTGTAGCAAACCAAAAAAGAAATTTTAAGCGCAGCAGAGTAACCAGCGCACATACCTGTTAGCTCAGGTGAGTTTAAAAGGCTGCTGTTGATAACAAGGGCATTTGCTAAATAGATGGTGTGTGTGCAACAATATACTGAAAGGTCAATTATATTGTGCAGCTTATCTCACCACCTGTAGTTATTTAGGTGAAAGCTCCAAAATGCTTGCCTAATATGTCTGTTTATCCAAAAGGAAGTAAAAAGGGAGAGCTAGAAAGATAGCATTGCATCACATTACATGGCAATGCAATGCACAGTTGCTGAAGTTGAACCAAAATGAGCTTGTAATCTGGCTTCTGCAACTTTGAACATGAAAAATCCAATGAGGAGAAGAAAAGCAAAGCCAAAGAGTCCATCCCAAAATCCGACAAACAAGCAAAATGAACAAAAAACATTGAATTCAATTCTTTCTGATTTTAGAAACTGCATTAAAGAAGGGGTGCACCGGTCCTGGAGATACTGCAATACCAGGTCAATGCGTGGAGTGGACAGAGCAAGCTCTTTTTCCATCTCCCTGTTCTAAAAATCCATTTAATATATGGTCCCCAGATAGGGGACGTATCAGATATTAAACTGATAAGAACAGATACTACACTTGATCTTAGCCAAAAGGCCGAGAAGCGATAACCAGAATTGGTTTCAAACTACGGAGCCACCCAAGGATCCTGAAAAGTCCATTTGTGGAGATGAGCTCCTGGACTCCCGTTAAGAAGACATGTTGTCAACCTCTAGATCCCTTACATGCCTGCACTTTTCGGCTTGCTGCTGCTGCAATCCACGCGTTTTAGATCTGCATAACTCCACCTCTTTAAACACAGCACCTTCACCCCCTGCTGTTCCCACCCGCCTCAACACCGTTGGAAGGGAGGAGAACCAATTAAGGCGGGGGGTGGGGTGGAACGAGCAGCTGTCTACCCTTAGCAGGAGGGCTCCTGATTACATACCTCTCCTGCTGCTGCTGCTGCTGGCTGTCCAGCAGCAGACTGAAGGTGGCTGCTGCTGTGCACAGGTATATAAAGGCTCGGAGCCTATTATGACACGCGCAGCCAGCGTTCCATTGCCACATTCCATCTACTGCAGGCAGGATACCTGGCTGGCTGAATGTCGCTGAGAAGCTCACAGAGACCGCCATAAGCAACAGTTTAACAGAATGCCACAGACTAATCAACCAAACTTTTTGGGTTGGGTTCTCTTTTATAGTCTGCAGGCATTAAATGAAAGAAGTCAGTGTTCCAGCAGAAGGAGACAACGTTTCAGAAAAGGCATTGTAGCAAACCAAAAAAGAAATTTTAAGCGCAGCAGAGTAACCAGCGCACATACCTGTTAGCTCAGGTGAGTTTAAAAGGCTGCTGTTGATAACAAGGGCATTTGCTAAATAGATGGTGTGTGTGCAACAATATACTGAAAGGTCAATTATATTGTGCAGCTTATCTCACCACCTGTAGTTATTTAGGTGAAAGCTCCAAAATGCTTGCCTAATATGTCTGTTTATCCAAAAGGAAGTAAAAAGGGAGAGCTAGAAAGATAGCATTGCATCACATTACATGGCAATGCAATGCACAGTTGCTGAAGTTGAACCAAAATGAGCTTGTAATCTGGCTTCTGCAACTTTGAACATGAAAAATCCAATGAGGAGAAGAAAAGCAAAGCCAAAGAGTCCATCCCAAAATCCGACAAACAAGCAAAATGAACAAAAAACATTGAATTCAATTCTTTCTGATTTTAGAAACTGCATTAAAGAAGGGGTGCACCGGTCCTGGAGATACTGCAATACCAGGTCAATGCGTGGAGTGGACAGAGCAAGCTCTTTTTCCATCTCCCTGTTCTAAAAATCCATTTAATATATGGTCCCCAGATAGGGGACGTATCAGATATTAAACTGATAAGAACAGATACTACACTTGATCTTAGCCAAAAGGCCGAGAAGCGATAACCAGAATTGGTTTCAAACTACGGAGCCACCCAAGGATCCTGAAAAGTCCATTTGTGGAGATGAGCTCCTGGACTCCCGTTAAGAAGACATGTTGTCAACCTCTAGATCCCTTACATGCCTGCACTTTTCGGCTTGCTGCTGCTGCAATCCACGCATTTTAGATCTGCATAACTCCACCTCTTTAAACACAGCACCTTCACCCCCTGCTGTTCCCACCCGCCTCAACACCGTTGGAAGGGAGGAGAACCAATTAAGGCGGGGGGTGGGGTGGAACAAGCAGCTGTCTACCCTTAGCAGGAGGGCTCCTGATTACATACCTCTCCTGCTGCTGCTGCTGGCTGTCCAGCAGCAGACTGAAGGTGGCTGCTGCTGTGCACAGGTATATAAAGGCTCAGAGCCTATTATGACACGCGCAGCCAGCGTTCCATTGCCACATTCCATCTACTGCAGGCAGGATACCTGGCTGGCTGAATGTCGCTGAGAAGCTCACAGAGACCGCCATAAGCAACAGTTTAACAGAATGCCACAGACTAATCAACCAAACTTTTTGGGTTGGGTTCTCTTTTATAGTCTGCAGGCATTAAATGAAAGAAGTCAGTGTCCCAGCAGAAGGAGATAACGTTTCAGAAAAGGCATTGTAGCAAACCAAAAAAGAAATTTTAAGCGCAGCAGAGTAACCAGCGCACATACCTGTTAGCTCAGGTGAGTTTAAAAGGCTGCTGTTGATAACAAGGGCATTTGCTAAATAGATGGTGTGTGTGCAACAATATACTGAAAGGTCAATTATATTGTGCAGCTTATCTCACCACCTGTAGTTATTTAGGTGAAAGCTCCAAAATGCTTGCCTAATATGTCTGTTTATCCAAAAGGAAGTAAAAAGGGAGAGCTAGAAAGATAGCATTGCATCACATTACATGGCAATGCAATGCACAGTTGCTGAAGTTGAACCAAAATGAGCTTGTAATCTGGCTTCTGCAACTTTGAACATGAAAAATCCAATGAGGAGAAGAAAAGCAAAGCCAAAGAGTCCATCCCAAAATCCGACAAACAAGCAAAATGAACAAAAAACATTGAATTCAATTCTTTCTGATTTTAGAAACTGCATTAAAGAAGGGGTGCACCGGTCCTGGAGATACTGCAATACCAGGTCAATGCGTGGAGTGGACAGAGCAAGCTCTTTTTCCATCTCCCTGTTCTAAAAATCCATTTAATATATGGTCCCCAGATAGGGGACGTATCAGATATTAAACTGATAAGAACAGATACTACACTTGATCTTAGCCAAAAGGCCGAGAAGCGATAACCAGAATTGGTTTCAAACTACGGAGCCACCCAAGGATCCTGAAAAGTCCATTTGTGGAGATGAGCTCCTGGACTCCCGTTAAGAAGACATGTTGTCAACCTCTAGATCCCTTACATGCCTGCACTTTTCGGCTTGCTGCTGCTGCAATCCACGCGTTTTAGATCTGCATAACTCCACCTCTTTAAACACAGCACCTTCACCCCCTGCTGTTCCCACCCGCCTCAACACCGTTGGAAGGGAGGAGAACCAATTAAGGCGGGGGGTGGGGTGGAACGAGCAGCTGTCTACCCTTAGCAGGAGGGCTCCTGATTACATACCTCTCCTGCTGCTGCTGCTGGCTGTCCAGCAGCAGACTGAAGGTGGCTGCTGCTGTGCACAGGTATATAAAGGCTCAGAGCCTATTATGACACGCGCAGCCAGCGTTCCATTGCCACATTCCATCTACTGCAGGCAGGATACCTGGCTGGCTGAATGTCGCTGAGAAGCTCACAGAGACCGCCATAAGCAACAGTTTAACAGAATGCCACAGACTAATCAACCAAACTTTTTGGGTTGGGTTCTCTTTTATAGTCTGCAGGCATTAAATGAAAGAAGTCAGTGTTCCAGCAGAAGGAGACAACGTTTCAGAAAAGGCATTGTAGCAAACCAAAAAAGAAATTTTAAGCGCAGCAGAGTAACCAGCGCACATACCTGTTAGCTCAGGTGAGTTTAAAAGGCTGCTGTTGATAACAAGGGCATTTGCTAAATAGATGGTGTGTGTGCAACAATATACTGAAAGGTCAATTATATTGTGCAGCTTATCTCACCACCTGTAGTTATTTAGGTGAAAGCTCCAAAATGCTTGCCTAATATGTCTGTTTATCCAAAAGGAAGTAAAAAGGGAGAGCTAGAAAGATAGCATTGCATCACATTACATGGCAATGCAATGCACAGTTGCTGAAGTTGAACCAAAATGAGCTTGTAATCTGGCTTCTGCAACTTTGAACATGAAAAATCCAATGAGGAGAAGAAAAGCAAAGCCAAAGAGTCCATCCCAAAATCCGACAAACAAGCAAAATGAACAAAAAACATTGAATTCAATTCTTTCTGATTTTAGAAACTGCATTAAAGAAGGGGTGCACCGGTCCTGGAGATACTGCAATACCAGGTCAATGCGTGGAGTGAACAGAGCAAGCTCTTTTTCCATCTCCCTGTTCTAAAAATCCATTTAATATATGGTCCCCAGATAGGGGACGTATCAGATATTAAACTGATAAGAACAGATACTACACTTGATCTTAGCCAAAAGGCCGAGAAGCGATAACCAGAATTGGTTTCAAACTACGGAGCCACCCAAGGATCCTGAAAAGTCCATTTGTGGAGATGAGCTCCTGGACTCCCGTTAAGAAGACATGTTGTCAACCTCTAGATCCCTTACATGCCTGCACTTTTCGGCTTGCTGCTGCTGCAATCCACGCGTTTTAGATCTGCATAACTCCACCTCTTTAAACACAGCACCTTCACCCCCTGCTGTTCCCACCCGCCTCAACACCGTTGGAAGGGAGGAGAACCAATTAAGGCGGGGGGTGGGGTGGAACGAGCAGCTGTCTACCCTTAGCAGGAGGGCTCCTGATTACATACCTCTCCTGCTGCTGCTGCTGCTGGCTGTCCAGCAGCAGACTGAAGGTGGCTGCTGCTGTGCACAGGTATATAAAGGCTCAGAGCCTATTATGACACGCGCAGCCAGCGTTCCATTGCCACATTCCATCTACTGCAGGCAGGATACCTGGCTGGCTGAATGTCGCTGAGAAGCTCACAGAGACCGCCATAAGCAACAGTTTAACAGAATGCCACAGACTAATCAACCAAACTTTTTGGGTTGGGTTCTCTTTTATAGTCTGCAGGCATTAAATGAAAGAAGTCAGTGTTCCAGCAGAAGGAGACAACGTTTCAGAAAAGGCATTGTAGCAAACCAAAAAAGAAATTTTAAGCGCAGCAGAGTAACCAGCGCACATACCTGTTAGCTCAGGTGAGTTTAAAAGGCTGCTGTTGATAACAAGGGCATTTGCTAAATAGATGGTGTGTGTGCAACAATATACTGAAAGGTCAATTATATTGTGCAGCTTATCTCACCACCTGTAGTTATTTAGGTGAAAGCTCCAAAATGCTTGCCTAATATGTCTGTTTATCCAAAAGGAAGTAAAAAGGGAGAGATAGAAAGATAGCATTGCATCACATTACATGGCAATGCAATGCACAGTTGCTGAAGTTGAACCAAAATGAGCTTGTAATCTGGCTTCTGCAACTTTGAACATGAAAAATCCAATGAGGAGAAGAAAAGCAAAGCCAAAGAGTCCATCCCAAAATCCGACAAACAAGCAAAATGAACAAAAAACATTGAATTCAATTCTTTCTGATTTTAGAAACTGCATTAAAGAAGGGGTGCACCGGTCCTGGAGATACTGCAATACCAGGTCAATGCGTGGAGTGGACAGAGCAAGCTCTTTTTCCATCTCCCTGTTCTAAAAATCCATTTAATATATGGTCCCCAGATAGGGGACGTATCAGATATTAAACTGATAAGAACAGATACTACACTTGATCTTAGCCAAAAGGCCGAGAAGCGATAACCAGAATTGGTTTCAAACTACGGAGCCACCCAAGGATCCTGAAAAGTCCATTTGTGGAGATGAGCTCCTGGACTCCCGTTAAGAAGACATGTTGTCAACCTCTAGATCCCTTACATGCCTGCACTTTTCGGCTTGCTGCTGCTGCAATCCACGCGTTTTAGATCTGCATAACTCCACCTCTTTAAACACAGCACCTTCACCCCCTGCTGTTCCCACCCGCCTCAACACCGTTGGAAGGGAGGAGAACCAATTAAGGCGGGGGGTGGGGTGGAACGAGCAGCTGTCTACCCTTAGCAGGAGGGCTCCTGATTACATACCTCTCCTGCTGCTGCTGCTGCTGGCTGTCCAGCAGCAGACTGAAGGTGGCTGCTGCTGTGCACAGGTATATAAAGGCTCAGAGCCTATTATGACACGCGCAGCCAGCGTTCCATTGCCACATTCCATCTACTGCAGGCAGGATACCTGGCTGGCTGAATGTCGCTGAGAAGCTCACAGAGACCGCCATAAGCAACAGTTTAACAGAATGCCACAGACTAATCAACCAAACTTTTTGGGTTGGGTTCTCTTTTATAGTCTGCAGGCATTAAATGAAAGAAGTCAGTGTTCCAGCAGAAGGAGACAACGTTACAGAAAAGGCATTGTAGCAAACCAAAAAAGAAATTTTAAGCGCAGCAGAGTAACCAGCGCACATACCTGTTAGCTCAGGTGAGTTTAAAAGGCTGCTGTTGGTAACAAGGGCATTTGCTAAATAGATGGTGTGTGTGCAACAATATACTGAAAGGTCAATTATATTGTGCAGCTTATCTCACCACCTGTAGTTATTTAGGTGAAAGCTCCAAAATGCTTGCCTAATATGTCTGTTTATCCAAAAGGAAGTAAAAAGGGAGAGCTAGAAAGATAGCATTGCATCACATTACATGGCAATGCAATGCACAGTTGCTGAAGTTGAACCAAAATGAGCTTGTAATCTGGCTTCTGCAACTTTGAACATGAAAAATCCATTGAGGAGAAGAAAAGCAAAGCCAAAGAGTCCATCCCAAAATCCGACAAACAAGCAAAATGAACAAAAAACATTGAATTCAATTCTTTCTGATTTTAGAAACTGCATTAAAGAAGGGGTGCACCGGTCCTGGAGATACTGCAATACCAGGTCAATGCGTGGAGTGGACAGAGCAAGCTCTTTTTCCATCTCCCTGTTCTAAAAATCCATTTAATATATGGTCCCCAGATAGGGGACGTATCAGATATTAAACTGATAAGAACAGATACTACACTTGATCTTAGCCAAAAGGCCGAGAAGCGATAACCAGAATTGGTTTCAAACTACGGAGCCACCCAAGGATCCTGAAAAGTCCATTTGTGGAGATGAGCTCCTGGACTCCCGTTAAGAAGACATGTTGTCAACCTCTAGATCCCTTACATGCCTGCACTTTTCGGCTTGCTGCTGCTGCAATCCACGCGTTTTAGATCTGCATAACTCCACCTCTTTAAACACAGCACCTTCACCCCCTGCTGTTCCCACCCGCCTCAACACCGTTGGAAGGGAGGAGAACCAATTAAGGCGGGGGGTGGGGTGGAACGAGCAGCTGTCTACCCTTAGCAGGAGGGCTCCTGATTACATACCTCTCCTGCTGCTGCTGCTGCTGGCTGTCCAGCAGCAGACTGAAGGTGGCTGCTGCTGTGCACAGGTATATAAAGGCTCAGAGCCTATTATGACACGCGCAGCCAGCGTTCCATTGCCACATTCCATCTACTGCAGGCAGGATACCTGGCTGGCTGAATGTCGCTGAGAAGCTCACAGAGACCGCCATAAGCAACAGTTTAACAGAATGCCACAGACTAATCAACCAAACTTTTTGGGTTGGGTTCTCTTTTATAGTCTGCAGGCATTAAATGAAAGAAGTCAGTGTTCCAGCAGAAGGAGACAACGTTTCAGAAAAGGCATTGTAGCAAACCAAAAAAGAAATTTTAAGCGCAGCAGAGTAACCAGCGCACATACCTGTTAGCTCAGGTGAGTTTAAAAGGCTGCTGTTGATAACAAGGGCATTTGCTAAATAGATGGTGTGTGTGCAACAATATACTGAAAGGTCAATTATATTGTGCAGCTTATCTCACCACCTGTAGTTATTTAGGTGAAAGCTCCAAAATGCTTGCCTAATATGTCTGTTTATCCAAAAGGAAGTAAAAAGGGAGAGCTAGAAAGATAGCATTGCATCACATTACATGGCAATGCAATGCACAGTTGCTGAAGTTGAACCAAAATGAGCTTGTAATCTGGCTTCTGCAACTTTGAACATGAAAAATCCAATGAGGAGAAGAAAAGCAAAGCCAAAGAGTCCATCCCAAAATCCGACAAACAAGCAAAATGAACAAAAAACATTGAATTCAATTCTTTCTGATTTTAGAAACTGCATTAAAGAAGGGGTGCACCGGTCCTGGAGATACTGCAATACCAGGTCAATGCGTGGAGTGGACAGAGCAAGCTCTTTTTCCATCTCCCTGTTCTAAAAATCCATTTAATATATGGTCCCCAGATAGGGGACGTATCAGATATTAAACTGATAAGAACAGATACTACACTTGATCTTAGCCAAAAGGCCGAGAAGCGATAACCAGAATTGGTTTCAAACTACGGAGCCACCCAAGGATCCTGAAAAGTCCATTTGTGGAGATGAGCTCCTGGACTCCCGTTAAGAAGACATGTTGTCAACCTCTAGATCCCTTACATGCCTGCACTTTTCGGCTTGCTGCTGCTGCAATCCACGCGTTTTAGATCTGCATAACTCCACCTCTTTAAACACAGCACCTTCACCCCCTGCTGTTCCCACCCGCCTCAACACCGTTGGAAGGGAGGAGAACCAATTAAGGCGGGGGGTGGGGTGGAACGAGCAGCTGTCTACCCTTAGCAGGAGGGCTCCTGATTACATACCTCTCCTGCTGCTGCTGCTGCTGGCTGTCCAGCAGCAGACTGAAGGTGGCTGCTGCTGTGCACAGGTATATAAAGGCTCAGAGCCTATTATGACACGCGCAGCCAGCGTTCCATTGCCACATTCCATCTACTGCAGGCAGGATACCTGGCTGGCTGAATGTCGCTGAGAAGCTCACAGAGACCGCCATAAGCAACAGTTTAACAGAATGCCACAGACTAATCAACCAAACTTTTTGGGTTGGGTTCTCTTTTATAGTCTGCAGGCATTAAATGAAAGAAGTCAGTGTTCCAGCAGAAGGATACAACGTTTCAGAAAAGGCATTGTAGCAAACCAAAAAAGAAATTTTAAGCGCAGCAGAGTAACCAGCGCACATACCTGTTAGCTCAGGTGAGTTTAAAAGGCTGCTGTTGATAACAAGGGCATTTGCTAAATAGATGGTGTGTGTGCAACAATATACTGAAAGGTCAATTATATTGTGCAGCTTATCTCACCACCTGTAGTTATTTAGGTGAAAGCTCCAAAATGCTTGCCTAATATGTCTGTTTATCCAAAAGGAAGTAAAAAGGGAGAGCTAGAAAGATAGCATTGCATCACATTACATGGCAATGCAATGCACAGTTGCTGAAGTTGAACCAAAATGAGCTTGTAATCTGGCTTCTGCAACTTTGAACATGAAAAATCCAATGAGGAGAAGAAAAGCAAAGCCAAAGAGTCCATCCCAAAATCCGACAAACAAGCAAAATGAACAAAAAACATTGAATTCAATTCTTTCTGATTTTAGAAACTGCATTAAAGAAGGGGTGCACCGGTCCTGGAGATACTGCAATACCAGGTCAATGCGTGGAGTGGACAGAGCAAGCTCTTTTTCCATCTCCCTGTTCTAAAAATCCATTTAATATATGGTCCCCAGATAGGGGACGTATCAGATATTAGACTGATAAGAACAGATACTACACTTGATCTTAGCCAAAAGACCGAGAAGCGATAACCAGAATTGGTTTCAAACTACGGAGCCACCCAAGGATCCTGAAAAGTCCATTTGTGGAGATGAGCTCCTGGACTCCCGTTAAGAAGACATGTTGTCAACCTCTAGATCCCTTACATGCCTGCACTTTTCGGCTTGCTGCTGCTGCAATCCACGCGTTTTAGATCTGCATAACTCCACCTCTTTAAACACAGCACCTTCACCCCCTGCTGTTCCCACCCGCCTCAACACCGTTGGAAGGGAGGAGAACCAATTAAGGCGGGGGGTGGGGTGGAACGAGCAGCTGTCTACCCTTAGCAGGAGGGCTCCTGATTACATACCTCTCCTGCTGCTGCTGCTGCTGGCTGTCCAGCAGCAGACTGAAGGTGGCTGCTGCTGTGCACAGGTATATAAAGGCTCAGAGCCTATTATGACACGCGCAGCCAGCGTTCCATTGCCACATTCCATCTACTGCAGGCAGGATACCTGGCTGGCTGAATGTCGCTGAGAAGCTCACAGAGACCGCCATAAGCAACAGTTTAACAGAATGCCACAGACTAATCAACCAAACTTTTTGGGTTGGGTTCTCTTTTATAGTCTGCAGGCATTAAATGAAAGAAGTCAGTGTTCCAGCAGAAGGAGACAACGTTTCAGAAAAGGCATTGTAGCAAACCAAAAAAGAAATTTTAAGCGCAGCAGAGTAACCAGCGCACATACCTGTTAGCTCAGGTGAGTTTAAAAGGCTGCTGTTGATAACAAGGGCATTTGCTAAATAGATGGTGTGTGTGCAACAATATACTGAAAGGTCAATTATATTGTGCAGCTTATCTCACCACCTGTAGTTATTTAGGTGAAAGCTCCAAAATGCTTGCCTAATATGTCTGTTTATCCAAAAGGAAGTAAAAAGGGAGAGCTAGAAAGATAGCATTGCATCACATTACATGGCAATGCAATGCACAGTTGCTGAAGTTGAACCAAAATGAGCTTGTAATCTGGCTTCTGCAACTTTGAACATGAAAAATCCAATGAGGAGAAGAAAAGCAAAGCCAAAGAGTCCATCCCAAAATCCGACAAACAAGCAAAATGAACAAAAAACATTGAATTCAATTCTTTCTGATTTTAGAAACTGCATTAAAGAAGGGGTGCACCGGTCCTGGAGATACTGCAATACCAGGTCAATGCGTGGAGTGGACAGAGCAAGCTCTTTTTCCATCTCCCTGTTCTAAAAATCCATTTAATATATGGTCCCCAGATAGGGGACGTATCAGATATTAAACTGATAAGAACAGATACTACACTTGATCTTAGCCAAAAGGCCGAGAAGCGATAACCAGAATTGGTTTCAAACTACGGAGCCACCCAAGGATCCTGAAAAGTCCATTTGTGGAGATGAGCTCCTGGACTCCCGTTAAGAAGACATGTTGTCAACCTCTAGATCCCTTACATGCCTGCACTTTTCGGCTTGCTGCTGCTGCAATCCACGCGTTTTAGATCTGCATAACTCCACCTCTTTAAACACAGCACCTTCACCCCCTGCTGTTCCCACCCGCCTCAACACCGTTGGAAGGGAGGAGAACCAATTAAGGCGGGGGGTGGGGTGGAACGAGCAGCTGTCTACCCTTAGCAGGAGGGCTCCTGATTACATACCTCTCCTGCTGCTGCTGCTGCTGGCTGTCCAGCAGCAGACTGAAGGTGGCTGCTGCTGTGCACAGGTATATAAAGGCTCAGAGCCTATTATGACACGCGCAGCCAGCGTTCCATTGCCACATTCCATCTACTGCAGGCAGGATACCTGGCTGGCTGAATGTCGCTGAGAAGCTCACAGAGACCGCCATAAGCAACAGTTTAACAGAATGCCACAGACTAATCAACCAAACTTTTTGGGTTGGGTTCTCTTTTATAGTCTGCAGGCATTAAATGAAAGAAGTCAGTGTTCCAGCAGAAGGAGACAACGTTTCAGAAAAGGCATTGTAGCAAACCAAAAAAGAAATTTTAAGCGCAGCAGAGTAACCAGCGCACATACCTGTTAGCTCAGGTGAGTTTAAAAGGCTGCTGTTGATAACAAGGGCATTTGCTAAATAGATGGTGTGTGTGCAACAATATACTGAAAGGTCAATTATATTGTGCAGCTTATCTCACCACCTGTAGTTATTTAGGTGAAAGCTCCAAAATGCTTGCCTAATATGTCTGTTTATCCAAAAGGAAGTAAAAAGGGAGAGCTAGAAAGATAGCATTGCATCACATTACATGGCAATGCAATGCACAGTTGCTGAAGTTGAACCAAAATGAGCTTGTAATCTGGCTTCTGCAACTTTGAACATGAAAAATCCAATGAGGAGAAGAAAAGCAAAGCCAAAGAGTCCATCCCAAAATCCGACAAACAAGCAAAATGAACAAAAAACATTGAATTCAATTCTTTCTGATTTTAGAAACTGCATTAAAGAAGGGGTGCACCGGTCCTGGAGATACTGCAATACCAGGTCAATGCGTGGAGTGGACAGAGCAAGCTCTTTTTCCATCTCCCTGTTCTAAAAATCCATTTAATATATGGTCCCCAGATAGGGGACGTATCAGATATTAAACTGATAAGAACAGATACTACACTTGATCTTAGCCAAAAGGCCGAGAAGCGATAACCAGAATTGGTTTCAAACTACGGAGCCACCCAAGGATCCTGAAAAGTCCATTTGTGGAGATGAGCTCCTGGACTCCCGTTAAGAAGACATGTTGTCAACCTCTAGATCCCTTACATGCCTGCACTTTTCGGCTTGCTGCTGCTGCAATCCACGCGTTTTAGATCTGCATAACTCCACCTCTTTAAACACAGCACCTTCACCCCCTGCTGTTCCCACCCGCCTCAACACCGTTGGAAGGGAGGAGAACCAATTAAGGCGGGGGGTGGGGTGGAACGAGCAGCTGTCTACCCTTAGCAGGAGGGCTCCTGATTACATACCTCTCCTGCTGCTGCTGCTGCTGGCTGTTCAGCAGCAGACTGAAGGTGGCTGCTGCTGTGCACAGGTATATAAAGGCTCAGAGCCTATTATGACACGCGCAGCCAGCGTTCCATTGCCACATTCCATCTACTGCAGGCAGGATACCTGGCTGGCTGAATGTCGCTGAGAAGCTCACAGAGACCGCCATAAGCAACAGTTTAACAGAATGCCACAGACTAATCAACCAAACTTTTTGGGTTGGGTTCTCTTTTATAGTCTGCAGGCATTAAATGAAAGAAGTCAGTGTTCCAGCAGAAGGATACAACGTTTCAGAAAAGGCATTGTAGCAAACCAAAAAAGAAATTTTAAGCGCAGCAGAGTAACCAGCGCACATACCTGTTATCCCAGGTGAGTTTAAAAGGCTGCTGTTGATAACAAGGGCATTTGCTAAATAGCTGGTGTGTGTGCAACAATATACTGAAAGGTCAATTATATTGTGCAGCTTATCTCACCACCTGTAGTTATTTAGGTGAAAGCTCCAAAATGCTTGCCTAATATGTCTGTTTATCCAAAAGGAAGTAAAAAGGGAGAGCTAGAAAGATAGCATTGCATCACATTACATGGCAATGCAATGCACAGTTGCTGAAGTTGAACCAAAATGAGCTTGTAATCTGGCTTCTGCAACTTTGAACATGAAAAATCCAATGAGGAGAAGAAAAGCAAAGCCAAAGAGTCCATCCCAAAATCCGACAAACAAGCAAAATGAACAAAAAACATTGAATTCAATTCTTTCTGATTTTAGAAACTGCATTAAAGAAGGGGTGCACCGGTCCTGGAGATACTGCAATACCAGGTCAATGCGTGGAGTGGACAGAGCAAGCTCTTTTTCCATCTCCCTGTTCTAAAAATCCATTTAATATATGGTCCCCAGATAGGGGACGTATCAGATATTAAACTGATAAGAACAGATACTACACTTGATCTTAGCCAAAAGGCCGAGAAGCGATAACCAGAATTGGTTTCAAACTACGGAGCCACCCAAGGATCCTGAAAAGTCCATTTGTGGAGATGAGCTCCTGGACTCCCGTTAAGAAGACATGTTGTCAACCTCTAGATCCCTTACATGCCTGCACTTTTCGGCTTGCTGCTGCTGCAATCCACGCGTTTTAGATCTGCATAACTCCACCTCTTTAAACACAGCACCTTCACCCCCTGCTGTTCCCACCCGCCTCAACACCGTTGGAAGGGAGGAGAACCAATTAAGGCGGGGGGTGGGGTGGAACGAGCAGCTGTCTACCCTTAGCAGGAGGGCTCCTGATTACATACCTCTCCTGCTGCTGCTGCTGCTGGCTGTCCAGCAGCAGACTGAAGGTGGCTGCTGCTGTGCACAGGTATATAAAGGCTCAGAGCCTATTATGACACGCGCAGCCAGCGTTCCATTGCCACATTCCATCTACTGCAGGCAGGATACCTGGCTGGCTGAATGTCGCTGAGAAGCTCACAGAGACCGCCATAAGCAACAGTTTAACAGAATGCCACAGACTAATCAACCAAACTTTTTGGGTTGGGTTCTCTTTTATAGTCTGCAGGCATTAAATGAAAGAAGTCAGTGTTCCAGCAGAAGGAGACAACGTTTCAGAAAAGGCATTGTAGCAAACCAAAAAAGAAATTTTAAGCGCAGCAGAGTAACCAGCGCACATACCTGTTAGCTCAGGTGAGTTTAAAAGGCTGCTGTTGATAACAAGGGCATTTGCTAAATAGATGGTGTGTGTGCAACAATATACTGAAAGGTCAATTATATTGTGCAGCTTATCTCACCACCTGTAGTTATTTAGATGAAAGCTCCAAAATGCTTGCCTAATATGTCTGTTTATCCAAAAGGAAGTAAAAAGGGAGAGCTAGAAAGATAGCATTGCATCACATTACATGGCAATGCAATGCACAGTTGCTGAAGTTGAACCAAAATGAGCTTGTAATCTGGCTTCTGCAACTTTGAACATGAAAAATCCAATGAGGAGAAGAAAAGCAAAGCCAAAGAGTCCATCCCAAAATCCGACAAACAAGCAAAATGAACAAAAAACATTGAATTCAATTCTTTCTGATTTTAGAAACTGCATTAAAGAAGGGGTGCACCGGTCCTGGAGATACTGCAATACCAGGTCAATGCGTGGAGTGGACAGAGCAAGCTCTTTTTCCATCTCCCTGTTCTAAAAATCCATTTAATATATGGTCCCCAGATAGGGGACGTATCAGATATTAAACTGATAAGAACAGATACTACACTTGATCTTAGCCAAAAGGCCGAGAAGCGATAACCAGAATTGGTTTCAAACTACGGAGCCACCCAAGGATCCTGAAAAGTCCATTTGTGGAGATGAGCTCCTGGACTCCCGTTAAGAAGACATGTTGTCAACCTCTAGATCCCTTACATGCCTGCACTTTTCGGCTTGCTGCTGCTGCAATCCACGCGTTTTAGATCTGCATAACTCCACCTCTTTAAACACAGCACCTTCACCCCCTGCTGTTCCCACCCGCCTCAACACCGTTGGAAGGGAGGAGAACCAATTAAGGCGGGGGGTGGGGTGGAACGAGCAGCTGTCTACCCTTAGCAGGAGGGCTCCTGATTACATACCTCTCCTGCTGCTGCTGCTGCTGGCTGTCCAGCAGCAGACTGAAGGTGGCTGCTGCTGTGCACAGGTATATAAAGGCTCAGAGCCTATTATGACACGCGCAGCCAGCGTTCCATTGCCACATTCCATCTACTGCAGGCAGGATACCTGGCTGGCTGAATGTCGCTGAGAAGCTCACAGAGACCGCCATAAGCAACAGTTTAACAGAATGCCACAGACTAATCAACCAAACTTTTTGGGTTGGGTTCTCTTTTATAGTCTGCAGGCATTAAATGAAAGAAGTCAGTGTTCCAGCAGAAGGAGACAACGTTTCAGAAAAGGCATTGTAGCAAACCAAAAAAGAAATTTTAAGCGCAGCAGAGTAACCAGCGCACATACCTGTTAGCTCAGGTGAGTTTAAAAGGCTGCTGTTGATAACAAGGGCATTTGCTAAATAGATGGTGTGTGTGCAACAATATACTGAAAGGTCAATTATATTGTGCAGCTTATCTCACCACCTGTAGTTATTTAGGTGAAAGCTCCAAAATGCTTGCCTAATATGTCTGTTTATCCAAAAGGAAGTAAAAAGGGAGAGCTAGAAAGATAGCATTGCATCACATTACATGGCAATGCAATGCACAGTTGCTGAAGTTGAACCAAAATGAGCTTGTAATCTGGCTTCTGCAACTTTGAACATGAAAAATCCAATGAGGAGAAGAAAAGCAAAGCCAAAGAGTCCATCCCAAAATCCGACAAACAAGCAAAATGAACAAAAAACATTGAATTCAATTCTTTCTGATTTTAGAAACTGCATTAAAGAAGGGGTGCACCGGTCCTGGAGATACTGCAATACCAGGTCAATGCGTGGAGTGGACAGAGCAAGCTCTTTTTCCATCTCACTGTTCTAAAAATCCATTTAATATATGGTCCCCAGATAGGGGACGTATCAGATATTAAACTGATAAGAACAGATACTACACTTGATCTTAGCCAAAAGGCCGAGAAGCGATAACTAGAATTGGTTTCAAACTACGGAGCCACCCAAGGATCCTGAAAAGTCCATTTGTGGAGATGAGCTCCTGGACTCCCGTTAAGAAGACATGTTGTCAACCTCTAGATCCCTTACATGCCTGCACTTTTCGGCTTGCTGCTGCTGCAATCCACGCGTTTTAGATCTGCATAACTCCACCTCTTTAAACACAGCACCTTCACCCCCTGCTGTTCCCACCCGCCTCAACACCGTTGGAAGGGAGGAGAACCAATTAAGGCGGGGGGTGGGGTGGAACGAGCAGCTGTCTACCCTTAGCAGGAGGGCTCCTGATTACATACCTCTCCTGCTGCTGCTGCTGCTGGCTGTCCAGCAGCAGACTGAAGGTGGCTGCTGCTGTGCACAGGTATATAAAGGCTCAGAGCCTATTATGACATGCGCAGCCAGCGTTCCATTGCCACATTCCATCTACTGCAGGCAGGATACCTGGCTGGCTGAATGTCGCTGAGAAGCTCACAGAGACCGCCATAAGCAACAGTTTAACAGAATGCCACAGACTAATCAACCAAACTTTTTGGGTTGGGTTCTCTTTTATAGTCTGCAGGCATTAAATGAAAGAAGTCAGTGTTCCAGCAGAAGGAGACAACGTTTCAGAAAAGGCATTGTAGCAAACCAAAAAAGAAATTTTAAGCGCAGCAGAGTAACCAGCGCACATACCTGTTAGCTCAGGTGAGTTTAAAAGGCTGCTGTTGATAACAAGGGCATTTGCTAAATAGATGGTGTGTGTGCAACAATATACTGAAAGGTCAATTATATTGTGCAGCTTATCTCACCACCTGTAGTTATTTAGGTGAAAGCTCCAAAATGCTTGCCTAATATGTCTGTTTATCCAAAAGGAAGTAAAAAGGGAGAGCTAGAAAGATAGCATTGCATCACATTACATGGCAATGCAATGCACAGTTGCTGAAGTTGAACCAAAATGAGCTTGTAATCTGGCTTCTGCAACTTTGAACATGAAAAATCCAATGAGGAGAAGAAAAGCAAAGCCAAAGAGTCCATCCCAAAATCCGACAAACAAGCAAAATGAACAAAAAACATTGAATTCAATTCTTTCTGATTTTAGAAACTGCATTAAAGAAGGGGTGCACCGGTCCTGGAGATACTGCAATACCAGGTCAATGCGTGGAGTGGACAGAGCAAGCTCTTTTTCCATCTCCCTGTTCTAAAAATCCATTTAATATATGGTCCCCAGATAGGGGACGTATCAGATATTAAACTGATAAGAACAGATACTACACTTGATCTTAGCCAAAAGGCCGAGAAGCGATAACCAGAATTGGTTTCAAACTACGGAGCCACCCAAGGATCCTGAAAAGTCCATTTGTGGAGATGAGCTCCTGGACTCCCGTTAAGAAGACATGTTGTCAACCTCTAGATCCCTTACATGCCTGCACTTTTCGGCTTGCTGCTGCTGCAATCCACGCGTTTTAGATCTGCATAACTCCACCTCTTTAAACACAGCACCTTCACCCCTGCTGTTCCCACCCGCCTCAACACCGTTGGAAGGGAGGAGAACCAATTAAGGCGGGGGGTGGGGTGGAACGAGCAGCTGTCTACCCTTAGCAGGAGGGCTCCTGATTACATACCTCTCCTGCTGCTGCTGCTGCTGGCTGTCCAGCAGCAGACTGAAGGTGGCTGCTGCTGTGCACAGGTATATAAAGGCTCAGAGCCTATTATGACACGCGCAGCCAGCGTTCCATTGCCACATTCCATCTACTGCAGGCAGGATACCTGGCTGGCTGAATGTCGCTGAGAAGCTCACAGAGACCGCCATAAGCAACAGTTTAACAGAATGCCACAGACTAATCAACCAAACTTTTTGGGTTGGGTTCTCTTTTATAGTCTGCAGGCATTAAATGAAAGAAGTCAGTGTTCCAGCAGAAGGAGACAACGTTTCAGAAAAGGCATTGTAGCAAACCAAAAAAGAAATTTTAAGCGCAGCAGAGTAACCAGCGCACATACCTGTTAGCTCAGGTGAGTTTAAAAGGCTGCTGTTGATAACAAGGGCATTTGCTAAATAGATGGTGTGTGTGCAACAATATACTGAAAGGTCAATTATATTGTGCAGCTTATCTCACCACCTGTAGTTATTTAGGTGAAAGCTCCAAAATGCTTGCCTAATATGTCTGTTTATCCAAAAGGAAGTAAAAAGGGAGAGCTAGAAAGATAGCATTGCATCACATTACATGGCAATGCAATGCACAGTTGCTGAAGTTGAACCAAAATGAACTTGTAATCTGGCTTCTGCAACTTTGAACATGAAAAATCCAATGAGGAGAAGAAAAGCAAAGCCAAAGAGTCCATCCCAAAATCCGACAAACAAGCAAAATGAACAAAAAACATTGAATTCAATTCTTTCTGATTTTAGAAACTGCATTAAAGAAGGGGTGCACCGGTCCTGGAGATACTGCAATACCAGGTCAATGCGTGGAGTGGACAGAGCAAGCTCTTTTTCCATCTCCCTGTTCTAAAAATCCATTTAATATATGGTCCCCAGATAGGGGACGTATCAGATATTAAACTGATAAGAACAGATACTACACTTGATCTTAGCCAAAAGGCCGAGAAGCGATAACCAGAATTGGTTTCAAACTACGGAGCCACCCAAGGATCCTGAAAAGTCCATTTGTGGAGATGAGCTCCTGGACTCCCGTTAAGAAGACATGTTGTCAACCTCTAGATCCCTTACATGCCTGCACTTTTCGGCTTGCTGCTGCTGCAATCCACGCATTTTAGATCTGCATAACTCCACCTCTTTAAACACAGCACCTTCACCCCCTGCTGTTCCCACCCGCCTCAACACCGTTGGAAGGGAGGAGAACCAATTAAGGCGGGGGGTGGGGTGGAACGAGCAGCTGTCTACCCTTAGCAGGAGGGCTCCTGATTACATACCTCTCCTGCTGCTGCTGCTGCTGGCTGTCCAGCAGCAGACTGAAGGTGGCTGCTGCTGTGCACAGGTATATAAAGGCTCAGAGCCTATTATGACACGCGCAGCCAGCGTTCCATTGCCACATTCCATCTACTGCAGGCAGGATACCTGGCTGGCTGAATGTCGCTGAGAAGCTCACAGAGACCGCCATAAGCAACAGTTTAACAGAATGCCACAGACTAATCAACCAAACTTTTTGGGTTGGGTTCTCTTTTATAGTCTGCAGGCATTAAATGAAAGAAGTCAGTGTTCCAGCAGAAGGAGACAACGTTTCAGAAAAGGCATTGTAGCAAACCAAAAAAGAAATTTTAAGCGCAGCAGAGTAACCAGCGCACATACCTGTTAGCTCAGGTGAGTTTAAAAGGCTGCTGTTGATAACAAGGGCATTTGCTAAATAGATGGTGTGTGTGCAACAATATACTGAAAGGTCAATTATATTGTGCAGCTTATCTCACCACCTGTAGTTATTTAGGTGAAAGCTCCAAAATGCTTGCCTAATATGTCTGTTTATCCAAAAGGAAGTAAAAAGGGAGAGCTAGAAAGATAGCATTGCATCACATTACATGGCAATGCAATGCACAGTTGCTGAAGTTGAACCAAAATGAGCTTGTAATCTGGCTTCTGCAACTTTGAACATGAAAAATCCAATGAGGAGAAGAAAAGCAAAGCCAAAGAGTCCATCCCAAAATCCGACAAACAAGCAAAATGAACAAAAAACATTGAATTCAATTCTTTCTGATTTTAGAAACTGCATTAAAGAAGGGGTGCACCGGTCCTGGAGATACTGCAATACCAGGTCAATGCGTGGAGTGGACAGAGCAAGCTCTTTTTCCATCTCCCTGTTCTAAAAATCCATTTAATATATGGTCCCCAGATAGGGGACGTATCAGATATTAAACTGATAAGAACAGATACTACACTTGATCTTAGCCAAAAGGCCGAGAAGCGATAACCAGAATTGGTTTCAAACTACGGAGCCACCCAAGGATCCTGAAAAGTCCATTTGTGGAGATGAGCTCCTGGACTCCCGTTAAGAAGACATGTTGTCAACCTCTAGATCCCTTACATGCCTGCACTTTTCGGCTTGCTGCTGCTGCAATCCACGCGTTTTAGATCTGCATAACTCCACCTCTTTAAACACAGCACCTTCACCCCCTGCTGTTCCCACCCGCCTCAACACCGTTGGAAGGGAGGAGAACCAATTAAGGCGGGGGGTGGGGTGGAACGAGCAGCTGTCTACCCTTAGCAGGAGGGCTCCTGATTACATACCTCTCCTGCTGCTGCTGCTGCTGGCTGTCCAGCAGCAGACTGAAGGTGGCTGCTGCTGTGCACAGGTATATAAAGGCTCAGAGCCTATTATGACACGCGCAGCCAGCGTTCCATTGCCACATTCCATCTACTGCAGGCAGGATACCTGGCTGGCTGAATGTCGCTGAGAAGCTCACAGAGACCGCCATAAGCAACAGTTTAACAGAATGCCACAGACTAATCAACCAAACTTTTTGGGTTGGGTTCTCTTTTATAGTCTGCAGGCATTAAATGAAAGAAGTCAGTGTTCCAGCAGAAGGAGACAACGTTTCAGAAAAGGCATTGTAGCAAACCAAAAAATAAATTTTAAGCGCAGCAGAGTAACCAGCGCACATACCTGTTAGCTCAGGTGAGTTTAAAAGGCTGCTGTTGATAACAAGGGCATTTGCTAAATAGATGGTGTGTGTGCAACAATATACTGAAAGGTCAATTATATTGTGCAGCTTATCTCACCACCTGTAGTTATTTAGGTGAAAGCTCCAAAATGCTTGCCTAATATGTCTGTTTATCCAAAAGGAAGTAAAAAGGGAGAGCTAGAAAGATAGCATTGCATCACATTACATGGCAATGCAATGCACAGTTGCTGAAGTTGAACCAAAATGAGCTTGTAATCTGGCTTCTGCAACTTTGAACATGAAAAATCCAATGAGGAGAAGAAAAGCAAAGCCAAAGAGTCCATCCCAAAATCCGACAAACAAGCAAAATGAACAAAAAACATTGAATTCAATTCTTTCTGATTTTAGAAACTGCATTAAAGAAGGGGTGCACCGGTCCTGGAGATACTGCAATACCAGGTCAATGCGTGGAGTGGACAGAGCAAGCTCTTTTTCCATCTCCCTGTTCTAAAAATCCATTTAATATATGGTCCCCAGATAGGGGACGTATCAGATATTAAACTGATAAGAACAGATACTACACTTGATCTTAGCCAAAAGGCCGAGAAGCGATAACCAGAATTGGTTTCAAACTACGGAGCCACCCAAGGATCCTGAAAAGTCCATTTGTGGAGATGAGCTCCTGGACTCCCGTTAAGAAGACATGTTGTCAACCTCTAGATCCCTTACATGCCTGCACTTTTCGGCTTGCTGCTGCTGCAATCCACGCGTTTTAGATCTGCATAACTCCACCTCTTTAAACACAGCACCTTCACCCCCTGCTGTTCCCACCCGCCTCAACACCGTTGGAAGGGAGGAGAACCAATTAAGGCGGGGGGTGGGGTGGAACGAGCAGCTGTCTACCCTTAGCAGGAGGGCTCCTGATTACATACCTCTCCTGCTGCTGCTGCTGCTGGCTGTCCAGCAGCAGACTGAAGGTGGCTGCTGCTGTGCACAGGTATATAAAGGCTCAGAGCCTATTATGACACGCGCAGCCAGCGTTCCATTGCCACATTCCATCTACTGCAGGCAGGATACCTGGCTGGCTGAATGTCGCTGAGAAGCTCACAGAGACCGCCATAAGCAACAGTTTAACAGAATGCCACAGACTAATCAACCAAACTTTTTGGGTTGGGTTCTCTTTTATAGTCTGCAGGCATTAAATGAAAGAAGTCAGTGTTCCAGCAGAAGGAGACAACGTTTCAGAAAAGGCATTGTAGCAAACCAAAAAAGAAATTTTAAGCGCAGCAGAGTAACCAGCGCACATACCTGTTAGCTCAGGTGAGTTTAAAAGGCTGCTGTTGGTAACAAGGGCATTTGCTAAATAGATGGTGTGTGTGCAACAATATACTGAAAGGTCAATTATATTGTGCAGCTTATCTCACCACCTGTAGTTATTTAGGTGAAAGCTCCAAAATGCTTGCCTAATATGTCTGTTTATCCAAAAGGAAGTAAAAAGGGAGAGCTAGAAAGATAGCATTGCATCACATTACATGGCAATGCAATGCACAGTTGCTGAAGTTGAACCAAAATGAGCTTGTAATCTGGCTTCTGCAACTTTGAACATGAAAAATCCAATGAGGAGAAGAAAAGCAAAGCCAAAGAGTCCATCCCAAAATCCGACAAACAAGCAAAATGAACAAAAAACATTGAATTCAATTCTTTCTGATTTTAGAAACTGCATTAAAGAAGGGGTGCACCGGTCCTGGAGATACTGCAATACCAGGTCAATGCGTGGAGTGGACAGAGCAAGCTCTTTTTCCATCTCCCTGTTCTAAAAATCCATTTAATATATGGTCCCCAGATAGGGGACGTATCAGATATTAAACTGATAAGAACAGATACTACACTTGATCTTAGCCAAAAGGCCGAGAAGCGATAACCAGAATTGGTTTCAAACTACGGAGCCACCCAAGGATCCTGAAAAGTCCATTTGTGGAGATGAGCTCCTGGACTCCCGTTAAGAAGACATGTTGTCAACCTCTAGATCCCTTACATGCCTGCACTTTTCGGCTTGCTGCTGCTGCAATCCACGCGTTTTAGATCTGCATAACTCCACCTCTTTAAACACAGCACCTTCACCCCCTGCTGTTCCCACCCGCCTCAACACCGTTGGAAGGGAGGAGAACCAATTAAGGCGGGGGGTGGGGTGGAACGAGCAGCTGTCTACGCTTAGCAGGAGGGCTCCTGATTACATACCTCTCCTGCTGCTGCTGCTGCTGGCTGTCCAGCAGCAGACTGAAGGTGGCTGCTGCTGTGCACAGGTATATAAAGGCTCAGAGCCTATTATGACACGCGCAGCCAGCGTTCCATTGCCACATTCCATCTACTGCAGGCAGGATACCTGGCTGGCTGAATGTCGCTGAGAAGCTCACAGAGACCGCCATAAGCAACAGTTTAACAGAATGCCACAGACTAATCAACCAAACTTTTTGGGTTGGGTTCTCTTTTATAGTCTGCAGGCATTAAATGAAAGAAGTCAGTGCTCCAGCAGAAGGAGACAACGTTTCAGAAAAGGCATTGTAGCAAACCAAAAAAGAAATTTTAAGCGCAGCAGAGTAACCAGCGCACATACCTGTTAGCTCAGGTGAGTTTAAAAGGCTGCTGTTGATAACAAGGGCATTTGCTAAATAGATGGTGTGTGTGCAACAATATACTGAAAGGTCAATTATATTGTGCAGCTTATCTCACCACCTGTAGTTATTTAGGTGAAAGCTCCAAAATGCTTGCCTAATATGTCTGTTTATCCAAAAGGAAGTAAAAAGGGAGAGCTAGAAAGATAGCATTGCATCACATTACATGGCAATGCAATGCACAGTTGCTGAAGTTGAACCAAAATGAGCTTGTAATCTGGCTTCTGCAACTTTGAACATGAAAAATCCAATGAGGAGAAGAAAAGCAAAGCCAAAGAGTCCATCCCAAAATCCGACAAACAAGCAAAATGAACAAAAAACATTGAATTCAATTCTTTCTGATTTTAGAAACTGCATTAAAGAAGGGGTGCACCGGTCCTGGAGATACTGCAATACCAGGTCAATGCGTGGAGTGGACAGAGCAAGCTCTTTTTCCATCTCCCTGTTCTAAAAATCCATTTAATATATGGTCCCCAGATAGGGGACGTATCAGATATTAAACTGATAAGAACAGATACTACACTTGATCTTAGCCAAAAGGCCGAGAAGCGATAACCAGAATTGGTTTCAAACTACGGAGCCACCCAAGGATCCTGAAAAGTCCATTTGTGGAGATGAGCTCCTGGACTCCCGTTAAGAAGACATGTTGTCAACCTCTAGATCCCTTACATGCCTGCACTTTTCGGCTTGCTGCTGCTGCAATCCACGCGTTTTAGATCTGCATAACTCCACCTCTTTAAACACAGCACCTTCACCCCCTGCTGTTCCCACCCGCCTCAACACCGTTGGAAGGGAGGAGAACCAATTAAGGCGGGGGGTGGGGTGGAACGAGCAGCTGTCTACCCTTAGCAGGAGGGCTCCTGATTACATACCTCTCCTGCTGCTGCTGCTGCTGGCTGTCCAGCAGCAGACTGAAGGTGGCTGCTGCTGTGCACAGGTATATAAAGGCTCAGAGCCTATTATGACACGCGCAGCCAGCGTTCCATTGCCACATTCCATCTACTGCAGGCAGGATACCTGGCTGGCTGAATGTCGCTGAGAAGCTCACAGAGACCGCCATAAGCAACAGTTTAACAGAATGCCACAGACTAATCAACCAAACTTTTTGGGTTGGGTTCTCTTTTATAGTCTGCAGGCATTAAATGAAAGAAGTCAGTGTTCCAGCAGAAGGAGACAACGTTTCAGAAAAGGCATTGTAGCAAACCAAAAAAGAAATTTTAAGCGCAGCAGAGTAACCAGCGCACATACCTGTTAGCTCAGGTGAGTTTAAAAGGCTGCTGTTGATAACAAGGGCATTTGCTAAATAGATGGTGTGTGTGCAACAATATACTGAAAGGTCAATTATATTGTGCAGCTTATCTCACCACCTGTAGTTATTTAGGTGAAAGCTCCAAAATGCTTGCCTAATATGTCTGTTTATCCAAAAGGAAGTAAAAAGGGAGAGCTAGAAAGATAGCATTGCATCACATTACATGGCAATGCAATGCACAGTTGCTGAAGTTGAACCAAAATGAGCTTGTAATCTGGCTTCTGCAACTTTGAACATGAAAAATCCAATGAGGAGAAGAAAAGCAAAGCCAAAGAGTCCATCCCAAAATCCGACAAACAAGCAAAATGAACAAAAAACATTGAATTCAATTCTTTCTGATTTTAGAAACTGCATTAAAGAAGGGGTGCACCGGTCCTGGAGATACTGCAATACCAGGTCAATGCGTGGAGTGGACAGAGCAAGCTCTTTTTCCATCTCCCTGTTCTAAAAATCCATTTAATATATGGTCCCCAGATAGGGGACGTATCAGATATTAAACTGATAAGAACAGATTTTTTTTTTGACTTGGAATGTACCCAAACATAGGTACACCCGTTTATTGGATAAAACTTAATTACAATACATTAGATATGAACATAAAATCATTACATTTTAAAATGCATTCGTACATAAATTGATTTCAGTTCAATAAGGCAGTAAAATTACATTAAAATACAGACAATGTGTTTAGATTGCTGTGTTCCATTCTTTTACCAGCCATTGTTTTGATAAAATTACATTTCTCTTTTTATCCAATAAATAATACATATACATTTCACTAAAAGCCAACTCTAAAACATCTTTCACAGATAAAACATCGTGTTTAAAAAGAAGGATGTTCCTGGCCTTCCATAGAGCTTCTTTGATGGTACTGATTGTCTTCCATGCGATGATCCTCTTGCTGGCGTTGGGGCACTCCACACGACCAAATAAGACAGTTTCAAAAGTAAGATCCTTAATGTTTGTCATTTTTTGAAGCAAAGGAAATATTGTAGTCCATGTTTGTCGTGCAAAGTGACAAGTCCATAAAACATGTAAAACAGTCTCATCTCCGAGGCATCTTTGTCTTGGACATCTGGCAGTTCTCACGAGTCCTCTTCGGTGTTGGAATGCCCGACATGGAAGACAATCATGCACACAGCTCCAGGCCAGGTCCTTCTGGGAATTAAAAAGATAGGGTTCATTAATAACTTTCCATATGTCAGTACATTTATTATCATTAAAATTCCCAATCTGTACAATTGATTCCTTTTGTTTGAAACCATTTAAAATCATCTTGCTATCTCTTAAGTCTTCTGCACTTTTCCCTTTTAAGTCATACGTGTTTACAATAGTTCCTAAAATCTTATAGCTTTCTGGTGTATTAAGAGCATATGGGGAACTTAAAACTGTTTCAAACCATCCATGACGTTTCATAAAATAACCTGTGTTAAAACGGATGAAATATGACCAATAACTATTTTTCGACAGTGCATTAAAACATAAAACAAAAAATCTTATTAAAACAAAAGCTCTAAAATCGGGGAAATCTTTACCGCCTTTCTCTTTAGGCTTGACCACTAACTCTCTTTTCAATTTCTCCATCTTGGAGCTCCAGAAAAAAGTGAAACAAGCTTTGATTATTTTCGTAAAGGTATGTGTGGGGGGGGGAAACACCAAACTTAAGTACAATAACAAAGGCACAATTACCATTTTTATAACTAGTACCTTCCCTTCCATTGTTAATTTCCTCAACCTCCACATACATAGTTTTTGATTTACCTTTTGTGCCACAAGATCCCAGCTTTCTTTACCTTTGTTTGTTTCGTTAAAAATCACACCTAGAATCTTTACAGAGTCACATTCAGGAACCGGTACATCATTTAAAATCATATTCCCCACATTTAAAATACAGCTTTTGTTAAAATTTACTTTAAAACCAGATCCACCACAGAAGTATTCCACTTGCCGTAGTGTTTTCCGGATAGACAGGTCATCTTTACATGTTATGGCTACATCATCCATATATCCAGTAACTTTTGCTTCTAGCCCTCCCCCACCTGGCAAATGGACGCCTCGGATTTGCTTGTCTCTCCTTAAGACACTGAGTAGGGGTTCAAGGGCACAAATAAATAACAAGGGGGACAGAGGGCAACCTTGTTTTACACCAGAATTTAAAAACACATCACTTGTCTTAAAACCATTTACTAAAACCTTACTAGTGCAACCATGATAAAATGCTTTGAGAGAGCATAAAAAACCTTCTGGTATACCCATTTTAGCTAAAACATTAAAAAGGAATTGGTGTGACACTCTATCAAATGCTTTTTCAAAGTCGAGAGACAGGACTGCCAGCTTACTTCCCCTCGACTTTGTGTCATCTATTACATCTTTGATTAGATTCAAATTTTCCCAAACACTCCTTCCTGGTATGCCACACACTTGGTTTGGGTGGATTATGTTACCTATTACCTTTTTAAGTCTATTTGCACAAATTTTTGCCATTATTTTGTAATCACAATTTAGAAGGGTGATAGGTCTCCAATTTCTTAGTTGCGTTTTGTCTTCCTTTTTGTATATAAGGGAGACCTCACCTTTCTTCCAGGAGTTCGGTAGGGTTTTTGTATTAAAAACCTCGTTAAAAACATAAAATAAATCCTCCTGTAAAATATCATAAAAAATCTTATAAAATTCTATGGGTATACCATCAGGCCCCGGTACTTTACCAGACTTAAAGCTTCTTATGGTCTCAGATATCTCATCTTCAGTTAGACTCTGTAATAAAACATCTTGTGAGACAGGGTCTAAAACAGTTTGTAATTTCATCCAAAGTACTTTTCATAAAATGGTCATCAACAGATTTTGTGTTAAAAAGCTCGGAATAAAATTCATGCACTTTAGCTAAAATACCCTCTATGTCTTGTTTACCTTCCATTGATTCAATAAAAACACGATTTTTCACCATACATTTAAAAAAATATCGTGAACAGGTTTCATTATTTTCAACATGTTGGACCTTTGCATGGAAAATTAACTCTTTACCTCTCTGTTCTAAGGTATGCTGAATTTCACTTTTTAAGTCACTAATTTCTTTATCTACTTCAATCTCATGGCTCTTCAATTTATATAAGGTCTCCAATCTAGTGTTGAGTTGGCAATAAAATTCTCTTTTCTCTTTAGCTTTCTGGACCCCAACCTTCCTAAAAAAATCTCTTATGTTCTTTTTCATCTTTTCCCACCACCTACTTATAGGGATATGGGGGTCTCTTATTCTTTTAAAATGTAAATAAAATTCAGTAAAATCAGATAAAACTTGGGGGTCTTCTAAAGGGGAAATGTTTAACTTCCAGGTACCTTTTCCTTTTTTCTTAAAATCATTACATTTCACATAAAAGGATAAAAGTTTGTGATTAGAAAAAACATTAGATAAAAGCTCACATTTAAAAGGCAATACATTTTTAGAGCAGAAAATAAAATCAATCCTGGAGCTACAATTCACGTTGCTCCAGGTTACCCATTCCTCTGCAGGCAAGTCTTTATTACACTCCTTAAAAACATCTGTTAAATTAAAATCTTGTATGACATTTTTTAACATAAAAGTCGTTTTATCATAATTCCTACTTGTGGAGCTTGAGAACCTTTTTTCTCCACCTAAAATGCAATTAAAATCTCCTGATAAAATAAGAGGGACAGAATCATTAATAAATAAGGGTAACATATTCAACATATCAGCTCTTTCTTGCTTATCTGTGGCTCCATAAAAGTTTAAAAATTGCCATTTAAAACCATCAATAAAAGCTTTTACTAATAAAATTCTACCTGGTAAAACCTCTTGAACAGAGTCAATAAAAACATTCCCTTTAAAAAGAATGGCGACCCCTGCTGACCTGGACCCGTTTGATCCTGACCATACTGAGGGTCCATGTGCCCAATCAGTCTCATATTCTGTATAATTTAAACTGTGTGGGATGCAGCATTCCTGTAAAAAGAAAACTGTAGCTGTTAGAGAGGATAAAAAATCAAAGAGAGCAACTCTTCTGGTCTTAGTTTTCAACCCTCTAGCGTTAAGAGAAAAACCGCTAATCCCTGCCATAAGAGAAAAAAAGGAAATTTAGCATTCTTTCAAACTCTTACCTCAGCTGGTTTATATTTCTATTCCAGGAGATGAGGGATCATTGATCGTCAACAGAGAGCCCGTCACGGAGGACTCCTCATCTGTTAGTGTCCCAGACCGTAGACCTCCCAGGATATACTCTTGTTCCATTCTGTCCAACTCTGCTTGGTCGTATTGCCTGCCTCTTTGCTCACGAACCCCCATTTGGACCCCTATCGAGGCACCATCTGGGGGAATCGTATCGAGCACATGCGTCTCAGACGTTGACCACTTATTTTCAGGAGTTTCCAGGATCACTGAGTCAGCCATCTCCATCTCCCCCTCCATTTCTGAAGGGGGTGGGACATTGGCAACCTCCTCACCCTGTAAAGGCACCGTTTGAGGTTTCCCACTTCCATCCGGGGGTTCCGGTGGGGGTACTTCCTTAGGTGCCCTATCCACTCCGTGCAACCTGCGTTTTTTTGGCCCAGACTGTTCGCGCCCTTGAGTATTCCCAGGAGGATTCGAAGGTGAGGATTGGCCTGTAGCACCCACCCTCGGTCCCTCCGCAGGGGTTTCTGTTTGTGGGTTACCACGCCGTTCCCTCTTTTGCTTCGAGTTTCCAACAGTACACCATGGCTCACCATCCTCGGTCGGTATTTCCATACTCTCCCCCTCATTCTCCTCCGCGGGCTTGTCCGAACCAGCCGAGGGTTGGTCAGGGGGTGAGGGCTTTTCTGGTTCAGGGGGTGAAGGTCTCTCTGTTTGCCCAGCTTGAGCTCTCTTTGAGGTATTCCTAAAAGGACAATGAGAAAAAGCATGACCTCTGGAAACACAGTTGCTACAAAAAATTCCAGTTGTACAATTTTCAGTTTTATGGTCTTTGCTCCCACAGGCTACACAAGTAATGTCACAGTTAGAATGGCCGTATTTTTTGCATTTCCTACAGAATGCCGGCATCCCATTAAAAAAGAGGTCACCATTCGTGTTTCCAATTCTAAAACGTGCTGGGGGAAGTCTTATGCCCCCCGGGCTTGAAGGGTCCTTAATACATGTCACCGTAAATTTCCACTTACACGCCCAAACTCCGCACTCATTCATAACTTTTCCATGGCTTACCACTTTGCTGAAATAATTGGATAAAAATGAAATAACATCGCTTTCTTTTGTATAAGGAGAGTAAATTTTAACAATTACAGTTTTTATCACATATAATTCATGTTCGACAATTTTAACACCTTTAAAGATTGGCTTTCTCTGGTAAATTATATCAGGATCATTCATTTTACGGCAAAAATCTTGGTGGATACCTTTTTCAGTGAATGTGACATCGTATACACCACGCTTCGGGTAGTCTTGGATTGCAAGGATCTCGGATTTCTGGATTGAAAAAAATTTCACAAGAAGATCATCCACAATAAAACGTAAACCTCTGTTATCTTTACCTCCCTCATGGAAGTAAAACCGCACCGTATGCCGTAACCGGGCATAGGTCGGAATTTCACCTGGATCTGAATCCATGGTGAAACAAGGATTTCCGCAACAGGAAAACGGGGATTTCCGCAACCAATAATGGGGGATTTCCGCAACTAAGGAGTCGCTGAACAATCCTAGGACTGTACAGCTGGGATCGCAACCCGTTGCCCAGGGACTAAGCCCACCTCATTATAGCAGCAAGGGCCTAAGCCCCACTACAAGAGTGGGACCCAAACCCAAGGCCAAGAGGCGGGGTACCCCAGGCACCTTCCAACTACAACCAATGCCAGTAAAACCAACACTAGATCGCAGCCATAAGGCCGAGAAGCGATAACCAGAATTGGTTTCAAACTACGGAGCCACCCAAGGATCCTGAAAAGTCCATTTGTGGAGATGAGCTCCTGGACTCCCGTTAAGAAGACATGTTGTCAACCTCTAGATCCCTTACATGCCTGCACTTTTCGGCTTGCTGCTGCTGCAATCCACGCGTTTTAGATCTGCATAACTCCACCTCTTTAAACACAGCACCTTCACCCCCTGCTGTTCCCACCCGCCTCAACACCGTTGGAAGGGAGGAGAACCAATTAAGGCGGGGGGTGGGGTGAAACGAGCAGCTGTCTACCCTTAGCAGGAGGGCTCCTGATTACATACCTCTCCTGCTGCTGCTTCTGGCTGTCCAGCAGCAGACTGAAGGTGGCTGCTGCTGTGCACAGGTATATAAAGGCTCAGAGCCTATTATGACACGCGCAGCCAGCGTTCCATTGCCACATTCCATCTACTGCAGGCAGGATACCTGGCTGGCTGAATGTCGCTGAGAAGCTCACAGAGACTGCCATAAGCAACAGTTTAACAGAATGCCACAGACTAATCAACCAAACTTTTTGGGTTGGGTTCTCTTTTATAGTCTGCAGGCATTAAATGAAAGAAGTCAGTGTTCCAGCAGAAGGAGACAACGTTTCAGAAAAGGCATTGTAGCAAACCAAAAAAGAAATTTTAAGCGCAGCAGAGTAACCAGCGCACATACCTGTTAGCTCAGGTGAGTTTAAAAGGCTGCTGTTGATAACAAGGGCATTTGCTAAATAGATGGTGTGTGTGCAACAATATACTGAAAGGTCAATTATATTGTGCAGCTTATCTCACCACCTGTAGTTATTTAGGTGAAAGCTCCAAAATGCTTGCCTAATATGTCTGTTTATCCAAAAGGAAGTAAAAAGGGAGAGCTAGAAAGATAGCATTGCATCACATTACATGGCAATGCAATGCACAGTTGCTGAAGTTGAACCAAAATGAGCTTGTAATCTGGCTTCTGCAACTTTGAACATGAAAAATCCAATGAGGAGAAGAAAAGCAAAGCCAAAGAGTCCATCCCAAAATCCGACAAACAAGCAAAATGAACAAAAAACATTGAATTCAATTCTTTCTGATTTTAGAAACTGCATTAAAGAAGGGGTGCACCGGTCCTGGAGATACTGCAATACCAGGTCAATGCGTGGAGTGGACAGAGCAAGCTCTTTTTCCATCTCCCTGTTCTAAAAATCCATTTAATATATGGTCCCCAGATAGGGGACGTATCAGATATTAAACTGATAAGAACAGATTTTTTTTTTTTTTTTTTTTTTTCTATCGAAAGCCCGAATTCGTGTACAAAACCCGAGTGCGCTTAAAAAAGTGACAAGTGCCACAAAAAAAGTGCACTAGGATGCTGGTCTTCTTGAAACCCTCTCCAAAAGGAGAAGGGTCCCCCAAACCATTCCCCGTCCCTCCGAGCCAAAAGGCCACAGCGAGGAACAGGGACAAAAAGCCACCTCCAGCCGAAGCCAGAGGCGACCCAATCTTACCCCCAGCACCTGCCCGAGTTCTCACCCGAGCAAGGCACTGGGAGCCAAAGACTGTGCTCCCCTCCCGGAAGAGGGGAGCCAACAAAGCTCTCCTCCCAAAAGAGGAGAGCCAGGGGGGGTTCAGGGGGGAGCGGAACCTGATGGCCACACACTCCCCCACTAGACCTGCCAAGAGAGGAACCCGTAAGGGAACCGAATCCCGACAAAGTCCTAGTAGGACGTGACACACGTGAATAAGTGGACACACAGTGACAAAGAAATTAAATAAATAGTGAAGGTTTCACAGTATAATACTGCCCGGACCTTCGACCGGGAATTGAAAAATTCCCCATCCTAAGGCCAGAAGGCCCGGAATAAGGGTGTGTGCGAAGAAAGAAAATTTGAAGTGCTTGTGCAAATGTGCCATAAACTCAAGTGGGGTTCCCAATCCCAGTGAGTTAAGGCACCCCAGGGTCACCACTCCTGGGGCACTTCACACTTCGGGCTTTCGATCTTCCCCGGCCCAATGGCGTCGATCCTGGGGGGCCATGCTTTCCACCAGATGACTATATTAGCCACCTGGCATACTAACAAGCGCCTAAACCCCAGTGTGCATAATGTATCAATCTACTAGGGCGGCCAACATCCAAAACCGCCTTTTCGAAAGATACTACACTTGATCTTAGCCAAAAGGCCGAGAAGCGATAACCAGAATTGGTTTCAAACTACGGAGCCACCCAAGGATCCTGAAAAGTCCATTTGTGGAGATGAGCTCCTGGACTCCCGTTAAGAAGACATGTTGTCAAACTCTAGATCCCTTACATGCCTGCACTTTTCGGCTTGCTGCTGCTGCAATCCACGCGTTTTAGATCTGCATAACTCCACCTCTTTAAACACAGCACCTTCACCCCCTGCTGTTCCCACCCGCCTCAACACCGTTGGAAGGGAGGAGAACCAATTAAGGCGGGGGGTGGGGTGGAACGAGCAGCTGTCTACCCTTAGCAGGAGGGCTCCTGATTACATACCTCTCCTGCTGCTGCTGCTGCTGGCTGTCCAGCAGCAGACTGAAGGTGGCTGCTGCTGTGCACAGGTATATAAAGGCTCAGAGCCTATTATGATACGCGCAGCCAGCGTTCCATTGCCACATTCCATCTACTGCAGGCAGGATACCTGGCTGGCTGAATGTCGCTGAGAAGCTCACAGAGACCGCCATAAGCAACAGTTTAACAGAATGCCACAGACTAATCAACCAAACTTTTTGGGTTGGGTTCTCTTTTATAGTCTGCAGGCATTAAATGAAAGAAGTCAGTGTCCCAGCAGAAGGAGACAACGTTTCAGAAAAGGCATTGTAGCAAACCAAAAAAGAAATTTTAAGCGCAGCAGAGTAACCAGCGCACATACCTGTTAGCTCAGGTGAGTTTAAAAGGCTGCTGTTGATAACAAGGGCATTTGCTAAATAGATGGTGTGTGTGCAACAATATACTGAAAGGTCAATTATATTGTGCAGCTTATCTCACCACCTGTAGTTATTTAGGTGAAAGCTCCAAAATGCTTGCCTAATATGTCTGTTTATCCAAAAGGAAGTAAAAAGGGAGAGCTAGAAAGATAGCATTGCATCACATTACATGGCAATGCAATGCACAGTTGCTGAAGTTGAACCAAAATGAGCTTGTAATCTGGCTTCTGCAACTTTGAACATGAAAAATCCAATGAGGAGAAGAAAAGCAAAGCCAAAGAGTCCATCCCAAAATCCGACAAACAAGCAAAATGAACAAAAAACATTGAATTCAATTCTTTCTGATTTTAGAAACTGCATTAAAGAAGGGGTGCACCGGTCCTGGAGATACTGCAATACCAGGTCAATGCGTGGAGTGGACAGAGCAAGCTCTTTTTCCATCTCCCTGTTCTAAAAATCCATTTAATATATGGTCCCCAGATAGGGGACGTATCAGATATTAAACTGATAAGAACAGATACTACACTTGATCTTAGCCAAAAGGCCGAGAAGCGATAACCAGAATTGGTTTCAAACTACGGAGCCACCCAAGGATCCTGAAAAGTCCATTTGTGGAGATGAGCTCCTGGACTCCCGTTAAGAAGACATGTTGTCAACCTCTAGATCCCTTACATGCCTGCACTTTTCGGCTTGCTGCTGCTGCAATCCACGCGTTTTAGATCTGCATAACTCCACCTCTTTAAACACAGCACCTTCACCCCCTGCTGTTCCCACCCGCCTCAACACCGTTGGAAGGGAGGAGAACCAATTAAGGCGGGGGGTGGGGTGGAACGAGCAGCTGTCTACCCTTAGCAGGAGGGCTCCTGATTACATACCTCTCCTGCTGCTGCTGCTGCTGGCTGTCCAGCAGCAGACTGAAGGTGGCTGCTGCTGTGCACAGGTATATAAAGGCTCAGAGCCTATTATGACACGCGCAGCCAGCGTTCCATTGCCACATTCCATCTACTGCAGGCAGGATACCTGGCTGGCTGAATGTCGCTGAGAAGCTCACAGAGACCGCCATAAGCAACAGTTTAACAGAATGCCACAGACTAATCAACCAAACTTTTTGGGTTGGGTTCTCTTTTATAGTCTGCAGGCATTAAATGAAAGAAGTCAGTGTTCCAGCAGAAGGAGACAACGTTTCAGAAAAGGCATTGTAGCAAACCAAAAAAGAAATTTTAAGCGCAGCAGAGTAACCAGCGCACATACCTGTTAGCTCAGGTGAGTTTAAAAGGCTGCTGTTGATAACAAGGGCATTTGCTAAATAGATGGTGTGTGTGCAACAATATACTGAAAGGTCAATTATATTGTGCAGCTTATCTCACCACCTGTAGTTATTTAGGTGAAAGCTCCAAAATGCTTGCCTAATATGTCTGTTTATCCAAAAGGAAGTAAAAAGGGAGAGCTAGAAAGATAGCATTGCATAACATTACATGGCAATGCAATGCACAGTTGCTGAAGTTGAACCAAAATGAGCTTGTAATCTGGCTTCTGCAACTTTGAACATGAAAAATCCAATGAGGAGAAGAAAAGCAAAGCCAAAGAGTCCATCCCAAAATCCGACAAACAAGCAAAATGAACAAAAAACATTGAATTCAATTCTTTCTGATTTTAGAAACTGCATTAAAGAAGGGGTGCACCGGTCCTGGAGATACTGCAATACCAGGTCAATGCGTGGAGTGGACAGAGCAAGCTCTTTTTCCATCTCCCTGTTCTAAAAATCCATTTAATATATGGTCCCCAGATAGGGGACGTATCAGATATTAAACTGATAAGAACAGATTTTTTTTTTTTTTTTTTTTTTTTCTATCGAAAGCCCGAATTCGTGTACAAAACCCGAGTGCGCTTAAAAAAGTGACAAGTGCCACAAAAAAAGTGCACTAGGATGCTGGTCTTCTTGAAACCCTCTCCAAAAGGAGAAGGGTCCCCCAAACCATTCCCCGTCCCTCCGAGCCAAAAGGCCACAGCGAGGAACAGGGACAAAAAGCCACCTCCAGCCGAAGCCAGAGGCGACCCAATCTTACCCCCAGCACCTGCCCGAGTTCTCACCCGAGCAAGGCACTGGGAGCCAAAGACTGTGCTCCCCTCCCGGAAGAGGGGAGCCAATAAAGCTCTCCTCCCAAAAGAGGAGAGCCAGGGGGGGTTCAGGGGGGAGCGGAACCTGATGGCCACACACTCCCCCCCTAGACCTGCCAAGAGAGGAACCCGTAAGGGAACCGCATCCCGACAAAGTCCTAGTAGGACGTGACACACGTGAATAAGTGAACACACAGTGACAAAGAAATTAAATAAATAGTGAAGGTTTCACAGTATAATACTGCCCGGACCTTCGACCGGGAATTGAAAAATTCCCCATCCTAAGGCCAGAAGGCCCGGAATAAGGGTGTGTGCGAAGAAAGAAAATTTGAAGTGCTTGTGCAAATGTGCCATAAACTCAAGTGGGGTTCCCAATCCCAGTGAGTTAAGGCACCCCAGGGTCACCACTCCTGGGGCACTTCACACTTCGGGCTTTCGATCTTCCCCGGCCCAATGGCGTCGATCCTGGGGGGCCATGCTTTCCACCAGATGACTATATTAGCCACCTGGCATACTAACAAGCGCCTAAACCCCAGTGTGCATAATGTATCAATCTACTAGGGCGGCCAACATCGAAAACCGCCTTTTCGAAAGATACTACACCTGATCTTAGCCAAAAGGCCGAGAAGCGATAACCAGAATTGGTTTCAAACTACGGAGCCACCCAAGGATCCTGAAAAGTCCATTTGTGGAGATGAGCTCCTGGACTCCCGTTAAGAAGACATGTTGTCAACCTCTAGATCCCTTACATGCCTGCACTTTTCGGCTTGCTGCTGCTGCAATCCACGCGTTTTAGATCTGCATAACTCCACCTCTTTAAACACAGCACCTTCACCCCCTGCTGTTCCCACCCGCCTCAACACCGTTGGAAGGGAGGAGAACCAATTAAGGCGGGGGGTGGGGTGGAACGAGCAGCTGTCTACCCTTAGCAGGAGGGCTCCTGATTACATACCTCTCCTGCTGCTGCTGCTGCTGGCTGTCCAGCAGCAGACTGAAGGTGGCTGCTGCTGTGCACAGGTATATAAAGGCTCAGAGCCTATTATGACACGCGCAGCCAGCGTTCCATTGCCACATTCCATCTACTGCAGGCAGGATACCTGGCTGGCTGAATGTCGCTGAGAAGCTCACAGAGACCGCCATAAGCAACAGTTTAACAGAATGCCACAGACTAATCAACCAAACTTTTTGGGTTGGGTTCTCTTTTATAGTCTGCAGGCATTAAATAAAAGAAGTCAGTGTCCCAGCAGAAGGAGACAACGTTTCAGAAAAGGCATTGTAGCAAACCAAAAAAGAAATTTTAAGCGCAGCAGAGTAACCAGCGCACATACCTGTTAGCTCAGGTGAGTTTAAAAGGCTGCTGTTGATAACAAGGGCATTTGCTAAATAGATGGTGTGTGTGCAACAATATACTGAAAGGTCAATTATATTGTGCAACTTATCTCACCACCTGTAGTTATTTAGGTGAAAGCTCCAAAATGCTTGCCTAATATGTCTGTTTATCCAAAAGGAAGTAAAAAGGGAGAGCTAGAAAGATAGCATTGCATCACATTACATGGCAATGCAATGCACAGTTGCTGAAGTTGAACCAAAATGAGCTTGTAATCTGGCTTCTGCAACTTTGAACATGAAAAATCCAATGAGGAGAAGAAAAGCAAAGCCAAAGAGTCCATCCCAAAATCCGACAAACAAGCAAAATGAACAAAAAACATTGAATTCAATTCTTTCTGATTTTAGAAACTGCATTAAAGAAGGGGTGCACCGGTCCTGGAGATACTGCAATACCAGGTCAATGCGTGGAGTGGACAGAGCAAGCTCTTTTTCCATCTCCCTGTTCTAAAAATCCATTTAATATATGGTCCCCAGATAGGGGACGTATCAGATATTAAACTGATAAGAACAGATTTTTTTTTTTTTTTTTTTTTTTTCTATCGAAAGCCCGAATTCGTGTACAAAACCCGAGTGCGCTTAAAAAAGTGACAAGTGCCACAAAAAAAGTGCACTAGGATGCTGGTCTTCTTGAAACCCTCTCCAAAAGGAGAAGGGTCCCCCAAACCATTCCCCGTCCCTCCGAGCCAAAAGGCCACAGCGAGGAACAGGGACAAAAAGCCACCTCCAGCCGAAGCCAGAGGCGACCCAATCTTACCCCCAGCACCTGCCCGAGTTCTCACCCGAGCAAGGCACTGGGAGCCAAAGACTGTGCTCCCCTCCCGGAAGAGGGGAGCCAACAAAGCTCTCCTCCCAAAAGAGGAGAGCCAGGGGGGGTTCAGGGGGGAGCGGAACCTGATGGCCACACACTCCCCCCCTAGACCTGCCAAGAGAGGAACCCGTAAGGGAACCGCATCCCGACAAAGTCCTAGTAGGACGTGACACACGTGAATAAGTGGACACACAGTGACAAAGAAATTAAATAAATAGTGAAGGTTTCACAGTATAATACTGCCCGGACCTTCGACCGGGAATTGAAAAATTCCCCATCCTAAGGCCAGAAGGCCCGGAATAAGGGTGTGTGCGAAGAAAGAAAATTTGAAGTGCTTGTGCAAATGTGCCATAAACTCAAGTGGGGTTCCCAATCCCAGTGAGTTAAGGCACCCCAGGGTCACCACTCCTGGGGCACTTCACACTTCGGGCTTTCGATCTTCCCCGGCCCAATGGCGTCGATCCTGGGGGGCCATGCTTTCCACCAGATGACTATATTAGCCACCTGGCATACTAACAAGCGCCTAAACCCCAGTGTGCATAATGTATCAATCTACTAGGGCGGCCAACATCCAAAACCGCCTTTTCGAAAGATACTACACCTGATCTTAGCCAAAAGGCCGAGAAGCGATAACCAGAATTGGTTTCAAACTACGGAGCCACCCAAGGATCCTGAAAAGTCCATTTGTGGAGATGAGCTCCTGGACTCCCGTTAAGAAGACATGTTGTCAACCTCTAGATCCCTTACATGCCTGCACTTTTCGGCTTGCTGCTGCTGCAATCCACGCGTTTTAGATCTGCATAACTCCACCTCTTTAAACACAGCACCTTCACCCCCTGCTGTTCCCACCCGCCTCAACACCGTTGGAAGGGAGGAGAACCAATTAAGGCGGGGGGTGGGGTGGAACGAGCAGCTGTCTACCCTTAGCAGGAGGGCTCCTGATTACATACCTCTCCTGCTGCTGCTGCTGCTGGCTGTCCAGCAGCAGACTGAAGGTGGCTGCTGCTGTGCACAGGTATATAAAGGCTCAGAGCCTATTATGACACGCGCAGCCAGCGTTCCATTGCCACATTCCATCTACTGCAGGCAGGATACCTGGCTGGCTGAATGTCGCTGAGAAGCTCACAGAGACCGCCATAAGCAACAGTTTAACAGAATGCCACAGACTAATCAACCAAACTTTTTGGGTTGGGTTCTCTTTTATAGTCTGCAGGCATTAAATAAAAGAAGTCAGTGTCCCAGCAGAAGGAGACAACGTTTCAGAAAAGGCATTGTAGCAAACCAAAAAAGAAATTTTAAGCGCAGCAGAGTAACCAGCGCACATACCTGTTAGCTCAGGTGAGTTTAAAAGGCTGCTGTTGATAACAAGGGCATTTGCTAAATAGATGGTGTGTGTGCAACAATATACTGAAAGGTCAATTATATTGTGCAACTTATCTCACCACCTGTAGTTATTTAGGTGAAAGCTCCAAAATGCTTGCCTAATATGTCTGTTTATCCAAAAGGAAGTAAAAAGGGAGAGCTAGAAAGATAGCATTGCATCACATTACATGGCAATGCAATGCACAGTTGCTGAAGTTGAACCAAAATGAGCTTGTAATCTGGCTTCTGCAACTTTGAACATGAAAAATCCAATGAGGAGAAGAAAAGCAAAGCCAAAGAGTCCATCCCAAAATCCGACAAACAAGCAAAATGAACAAAAAACATTGAATTCAATTCTTTCTGATTTTAGAAACTGCATTAAAGAAGGGGTGCACCGGTCCTGGAGATACTGCAATACCAGGTCAATGCGTGGAGTGGACAGAGCAAGCTCTTTTTCCATCTCCCTGTTCTAAAAATCCATTTAATATATGGTCCCCAGATAGGGGACGTATCAGATATTAAACTGATAAGAACAGATACTACACTTGATCTTAGCCAAAAGGCCGAGAAGCGATAACCAGAATTGGTTTCAAACTACGGAGCCACCCAAGGATCCTGAAAAGTCCATTTGTGGAGATGAGCTCCTGGACTCCCGTTAAGAAGACATGTTGTCAACCTCTAGATCCCTTACATGCCTGCACTTTTCGGCTTGCTGCTGCTGCAATCCACGCGTTTTAGATCTGCATAACTCCACCTCTTTAAACACAGCACCTTCACCCCCTGCTGTTCCCACCCGCCTCAACACCGTTGGAAGGGAGGAGAACCAATTAAGGCGGGGGGTGGGGTGGAACGAGCAGCTGTCTACCCTTAGCAGGAGGGCTCCTGATTACATACCTCTCCTGCTGCCTCTGCTGCTGGCTGTCCAGCAGCAGACTGAAGGTGGCTGCTGCTGTGCACAGGTATATAAAGGCTCAGAGCCTATTATGACACGCGCAGCCAGCGTTCCATTGCCACATTCCATCTACTGCAGGCAGGATACCTGGCTGGCTGAATGTCGCTGAGAAGCTCACAGAGACCGCCATAAGCAACAGTTTAACAGAATGCCACAGACTAATCAACCAAACTTTTTGGGTTGGGTTCTCTTTTATAGTCTGCAGGCATTAAATGAAAGAAGTCAGTGTTCCAGCAGAAGGAGACAACGTTTCAGAAAAGGCATTGTAGCAAACCAAAAAAGAAATTTTAAGCGCAGCAGAGTAACCAGCGCACATACCTGTTAGCTCAGGTGAGTTTAAAAGGCTGCTGTTGATAACAAGGGCATTTGCTAAATAGATGGTGTGTGTGCAACAATATACTGAAAGGTCAATTATATTGTGCAGCTTATCTCACCACCTGTAGTTATTTAGGTGAAAGCTCCAAAATGCTTGCCTAATATGTCTGTTTATCCAAAAGGAAGTAAAAAGGGAGAGCTAGAAAGATAGCATTGCATCACATTACATGGCAATGCAATGCACAGTTGCTGAAGTTGAACCAAAATGAGCTTGTAATCTGGCTTCTGCAACTTTGAACATGAAAAATCCAATGAGGAGAAGAAAAGCAAAGCCAAAGAGTCCATCCCAAAATCCGACAAACAAGCAAAATGAACAAAAAACATTGAATTCAATTCTTTCTGATTTTAGAAACTGCATTAAAGAAGGGGTGCACCGGTCCTGGAGATACTGCAATACCAGGTCAATGCGTGGAGTGGACAGAGCAAGCTATTTTTCCATCTCCCTGTTCTAAAAATCCATTTAATATATGGTCCCCAGATAGGGGACGTATCAGATATTAAACTGATAGGAACAGATACTACACTTGATCTTAGCCAAAAGGCCGAGAAGCGATAACCAGAATTGGTTTCAAACTACGGAGCCACCCAAGGATCCTGAAAAGTCCATTTGTGGAGATGAGCTCCTGGACTCCCGTTAAGAAGACATGTTGTCAACCTCTAGATCCCTTACATGCCTGCACTTTTCGGCTTGCTGCTGCTGCAATCCACGCGTTTTAGATCTGCATAACTCCACCTCTTTAAACACAGCACCTTCACCCCCTGCTGTTCCCACCCGCCTCAACACCGTTGGAAGGGAGGAGAACCAATTAAGGCGGGGGGTGGGGTGGAACGAGCAGCTGTCTACCCTTAGCAGGAGGGCTCCTGATTACATACCTCTCCTGCTGCTGCTGCTGCTGGCTGTCCAGCAGCAGACTGAAGGTGGCTGCTGCTGTGCACAGGTATATAAAGGCTCAGAGCCTATTATGACACGCGCAGCCAGCGTTCCATTGCCACATTCCATCTACTGCAGGCAGGATACCTGGCTGGCTGAATGTCGCTGAGAAGCTCACAGAGACTGCCATAAGCAACAGTTTAACAGAATGCCACAGACTAATCAACCAAACTTTTTGGGTTGGGTTCTCTTTTATAGTCTGCAGGCATTAAATGAAAGAAGTCAGTGTTCCAGCAGAAGGAGACAACGTTTCAGAAAAGGCATTGTAGCAAACCAAAAAAGAAATTTTAAGCGCAGCAGAGTAACCAGCGCACATACCTGTTAGCTCAGGTGAGTTTAAAAGGCTGCTGTTGATAACAAGGGCATTTGCTAAATAGATGGTGTGTGTGCAACAATATACTGAAAGGTCAATTATATTGTGCAGCTTATCTCACCACCTGTAGTTATTTAGGTGAAAGCTCCAAAATGCTTGCCTAATATGTCTGTTTATCCAAAAGGAAGTAAAAAGGGAGAGCTAGAAAGATAGCATTGCATCACATTACATGGCAATGCAATGCACAGTTGCTGAAGTTGAACCAAAATGAGCTTGTAATCTGGCTTCTGCAACTTTGAACATGAAAAATCCAATGAGGAGAAGAAAAGCAAAGCCAAAGAGTCCATCCCAAAATCCGACAAACAAGCAAAATGAACAAAAAACATTGAATTCAATTCTTTCTGATTTTAGAAACTGCATTAAAGAAGGGGTGCACCGGTCCTGGAGATACTGCAATACCAGGTCAATGCGTGGAGTGGACAGAGCAAGCTCTTTTTCCATCTCCCTGTTCTAAAAATCCATTTAATATATGGTCCCCAGATAGGGGACGTATCAGATATTAAACTGATAAGAACAGATACTACACTTGATCTTAGCCAAAAGGCCGAGAAGCGATAACCAGAATTGGTTTCAAACTACGGAGCCACCCAAGGATCCTGAAAAGTCCATTTGTGGAGATGAGCTCCTGGACTCCCGTTAAGAAGACATGTTGTCAACCTCTAGATCCCTTACATGCCTGCACTTTTCGGCTTGCTGCTGCTGCAATCCACGCGTTTTAGATCTGCATAACTCCACCTCTTTAAACACAGCACCTTCACCCCCTGCTGTTCCCACCCGCCTCAACACCGTTGGAAGGGAGGAGAACCAATTAAGGCGGGGGGTGGGGTGGAACGAGCAGCTGTCTACCCTTAGCAGGAGGGCTCCTGATTACATACCTCTCCTGCTGCTGCTGCTGCTGGCTGTCCAGCAGCAGACTGAAGGTGGCTGCTGCTGTGCACAGGTATATAAAGGCTCAGAGCCTATTATGACACGCGCAGCCAGCGTTCCATTGCCACATTCCATCTACTGCAGGCAGGATACCTGGCTGGCTGAATGTCGCTGAGAAGCTCACAGAGACCGCCATAAGCAACAGTTTAACAGAATGCCACAGACTAATCAACCAAACTTTTTGGGTTGGGTTCTCTTTTATAGTCTGCAGGCATTAAATGAAAGAAGTCAGTGTTCCAGCAGAAGGAGACAACGTTTCAGAAAAGGCATTGTAGCAAACCAAAAAAGAAATTTTAAGCGCAGCAGAGTAACCAGCGCACATACCTGTTAGCTCAGGTGAGTTTAAAAGGCTGCTGTTGATAACAAGGGCATTTGCTAAATAGATGGTGTGTGTGCAACAATATACTGAAAGGTCAATTATATTGTGCAGCTTATCTCACCACCTGTAGTTATTTAGGTGAAAGCTCCAAAATGCTTGCCTAATATGTCTGTTTATCCAAAAGGAAGTAAAAAGGGAGAGCTAGAAAGATAGCATTGCATCACATTACATGGCAATGCAATGCACAGTTGCTGAAGTTGAACCAAAATGAGCTTGTAATCTGGCTTCTGCAACTTTGAACATGAAAAATCCAATGAGGAGAAGAAAAGCAAAGCCAAAGAGTCCATCCCAAAATCCGACAAACAAGCAAAATGAACAAAAAACATTGAATTCAATTCTTTCTGATTTTAGAAACTGCATTAAAGAAGGGGTGCACCGGTCCTGGAGATACTGCAATACCAGGTCAATGCGTGGAGTGGACAGAGCAAGCTCTTTTTCCATCTCCCTGTTCTAAAAATCCATTTAATATATGGTCCCCAGATAGGGGACGTATCAGATATTAAACTGATAAGAACAGATACTACACTTGATCTTAGCCAAAAGGCCGAGAAGCGATAACCAGAATTGGTTTCAAACTACGGAGCCACCCAAGGATCCTGAAAAGTCCATTTGTGGAGATGAGCTCCTGGACTCCCGTTAAGAAGACATGTTGTCAACCTCTAGATCCCTTACATGCCTGCACTTTTCGGCTTGCTGCTGCTGCAATCCACGCGTTTTAGATCTGCATAACTCCACCTCTTTAAACACAGCACCTTCACCCCCTGCTGTTCCCACCCGCCTCAACACCGTTGGAAAGGAGGAGAACCAATTAAGGCGGGGGGTGGGGTGGAACGAGCAGCTGTCTACCCTTAGCAGGAGGGCTGCTGATTACATACCTCTCCTGCTGCTGCTGCTGCTGGCTGTCCAGCAGCAGACTGAAGGTGGCTGCTGCTGTGCACAGGTATATAAAGGCTCAGAGCCTATTATGACACGCGCAGCCAGCGTTCCATTGCCACATTCCATCTACTCCAGGCAGGATACCTGGCTGGCTGAATGTCGCTGAGAAGCTCACAGAGACCGCCATAAGCAACAGTTTAACAGAATGCCACAGACTAATCAACCAAACTTTTTGGGTTGGGTTCTCTTTTATAGTCTGCAGGCATTAAATGAAAGAAGTCAGTGTTCCAGCAGAAGGAGACAACGTTTCAGAAAAGGCATTGTAGCAAACCAAAAAAGAAATTTTAAGCGCAGCAGAGTAACCAGCGCACATACCTGTTAGCTCAGGTGAGTTTAAAAGGCTGCTGTTGATAACAAGGGCATTTGCTAAATAGATGGTGTGTGTGCAACAATATACTGAAAGGTCAATTATATTGTGCAGCTTATCTCACCACCTGTAGTTATTTAGGT